>NC_050479.2:45029891-45680307 GCF_012460135.2 Molothrus ater
CCCTCCAGCTCACCCTTCCAGCAACCTCCTGTCCCACCAGGTGGGACACACCAGGCCTGCGACCCACTGTGCCTGCATGTGGGTTCCTTCTCACATCAGGAGAAAAAGTAAAATTGCAGCTTAGAAAAAATCAAGCTGTTCTGTGGCAGAACAAGGAGTTAGAAATGGTTGATAACAAGGTGGTTTTTTTTTCCCTGCAGAGATGAAGAGTTAGTGCCAGATTGCTTGTGGAGACTTCATGTGGCTTCAAATTTGACAAGTTTACACTTCTACAGTGTTATCCTGATACTATCAATAATATCTATTAGCAACACAAATGTTGTAGACATTTTGTGTGTAAGTTAAATCTGGGTTTATTTTAAAAAATAACAACTTCCCATTACAAATAAGCAACTTTTGGAAACCTTTTTAAATTAGTCACAACATGTATACATTTTCTAGTAGTGAAAGAGAAAAAAAGTTCTTGAAATATTTGATATTAACATCCTCTCACAGAGATGTGAGTAAGTCTGTGTTACTGGTGAAGTTCAGTCTTACACAGCTGTCTTTTAAGTCAGAGCAGGGATAGTCCTTGTTTTTTTCAGTTCCCTTCTCTAGATTTAAATGTAGTGGGCTAACTAGCCACATGCTGGGTTTAAATTAATAAGTGACATGCTTCGGACAACAGTTGCCAGACTTTATATTTTTATTTGCTCAGGGAGCATTTGGTTTGCAATTTTGAATAGATGAAAAATATGGCTGGCTTGTAGATGGGTGAGCAAAAGTGGGATAAAGTATGGCAAGGGGAGTGGGATGGGCTGTGTTCTTCGGGGCAGTAGAGGACAGAACCGTAGATACTGAATTTGGACTGGGAATTTCTATGAGCATTTAGCAGTAACTGAAATCAAATTTATTCTTTAAATCTATGACATTTTTAGATCTGCATGCAACTTGATGGAAAATAACACATGTAGTCTATTCAAAATATTAAGAGGGAATATTACCATGTAACACAAAAACTAACTTAAAAATCAGCAGTAATCAATGACCCATCTTCTGTCAGAGAATCTTTTAAACAGAGCATCATAAATTCCTGCCTTTGTTGCTCCAGCCATCTGAACCCTCCAAAAAATTGATTCCTTTTCCTAAATTGAATTTTGAGATATATATTAAAAACATAAAGATGTATCTAGTAAGAAGTGTTGTTGATATTTTGTGGAGAACTCTTATTTCATTTTTATTTTGCCTTCATGTGAAATATTTTTTAGTGTAGAATGCCATGTATACTCAGATACTTGCAGTGTTCTATACACACAAATTTAACACAAAAAGTTCATTCTTGTTAATTATAAAATTTTCTTTGTCTTATGCATCCAGACAATTCCCTAAGTCACTCTTATCAGATAGTAATAATTCATAAAATAATAAATGTAATTGACATTAATGAAAAATTTAAAACTTTGTTTCTGGATAAAATTTTTCAACTATGATAATTGTCAAATGGTTGTCTTCTAAATTTGCATTCCAGAAAGCAGACTTTTCGTAGGTTTTAATGTCTTAGTATTTTTCATTGAAAGAAACTCCACTCAAAGATAGCAATCTTCTATTCTGAAGTTAGCAATTACAGCAAATTAAGCAAATAGCCATTTCAGTGGGCCAAAAATTCATGTTTATATTTCGGGGGCAAAAATTTTTAATTGAGGCAAACACAAACAATTTATTTTCTCTCTTTTGATTAATATAGTTTTAGAAATCTAAAGAGAGAATTCTGACAGGCAAAGGGCCCCAATTTTATTTTTCTAATGAAAGAAAAAGTATGAGATGCATTATAATCGCAAAAACCCAATAAGAATCAATTAAAATTCCCACTGCTGGTGTCTGTATTCATAAAGTGCTATATTTTCCTTCAAACTGAAAGAGACATGAACTACTTTAACATACCCATTACATCTTCATGTTTGGGATTTTATTACTTCTATTTTGTCTAGTAAAAATTTTTGAAGAAGGTTCTTTAGTCTGCCATATGATGCAGATAATTTGCAATAATGGTAAAGAAATCCTTTGGTTTTACTACCCATTAAGTACATGAAGACATAAATCAACATGGGTGGGTGGAAATTCTTCATCCAAGCAAGGTGTTAAGGAGAAAGCTGTGGCAAAGAATGAAGTTGGTGTTTGTGTCACTAAGCTCCTGTAAAACTTTCCATTGCTACCCTTAATACTTACTCAAGAATCGATCTAATTTCTGATGATAAAGGATAAATCAGTCTAATTTCCCAGCTGGGCATCATGAATAATTTTGTGCCTTTGCTACCACTACATTTTTGCCTCATTAATGCTGAACTTTTTGAGTCTTACTCATACAGCCTCTGATGTGCTGAATTTCAGCAGTTGAGTGTCTGTTAGAAAGCCAGAAGCAGCTTTTTTGATATGTTGCCCAGTGTTAACCCACAGGGGGCTGCTATAGACTGTGCAATGGATCATGTGCCAGCTGGGAATTTCTGGGACCATATGCCAGATGGAGTTTTATCCAAAATGCCTATTGCAATGAGATAAGCCTGTTGCATATTTCTCTGTAGCTTAGCCAGCCATTAGAATTAATGATCTTCTATGACCTTGTAGTATCAAAAAAAGTACTGTTATGACAAATTATGATTATAGACTTTGGTTTTGTAATAAAAATAGTTCAAAGTATTTTCTTAATCAAGGACAGTCCTTCATTATTAGAGAAATAAGAAGAAAGAAGGAATCATTCAGAAATAGTAAATGAGAAACTACTAACATTAACACATTTTAAAAAAGAAATACTGCCTAGGTAATATTTTCTGTACAACCTTTTCTGAAAAGAATCTGTTGACATTTGCTGATGACTCAAGTTCTTGATTTTATGAGAACTTAGTACATATTTTTCCAGGAGTCATCAGTCATGCAGGTGTCTTGAATATGATTTCATTTTCACCTTTCTGGACTATGGTCTTTTTTCTTCATGATAGTACCCAAGGTTCTAAAAGTTAAGAAAAGAGAAAATGTTTATTTATGCATAAAAAAGAGGGAATAATTTTGTCATAAGTGATAGAATTTCAGATGTTTGAGAAGAAGTGCTTTTAGAAAGAAGTAGTAAGAAAATATGTAGAGAAATTTTAGTCTAAGAGTAGCAGCAGCTGTTGCAAATGCACTGATATGTAACTGACAGTCTACCCATTTTTTACCCTATGATGAGGCTGGGTAGCCTTGATAATGCAAGAATATGCCAGTTGCAAAGTTTCTTCAGCTGGTATTTCATTGTTAATTATGAGAAAAAGAATTTATAGAAGAGGTCCATCACTTCAGGAAAATCATGTTGAAATCAGTGTCTTTAGACACTTCATTCAAATCATAAACCATTTGCAAACAGAACTGAGAAAACTCCAGGATAAAAGACATTATTGTCACTAATGATTAATGCACATCTTACTCAATTCAGGTGAATAGAGGGTTGAAGCTCTGAAGAGTAGCCCACACTGGAACAGGGTTTCTGTCAGGATCTGTGACCCCATGGGAGACTTGTGATGGAGCAATTTGTTCCTGAAGGACTGCACCCCATAAGAGGGAACCAGACAGTTTGTGAAGAACTGCATCCCATGGGAAGGATCCATGTCAGGAAAATTTATGGAGGATGGGACTCCATGCTTGAACAGGGGAGGAGAGCGAGAAGAAAGGTTAGGCAAAGTATGATGAACTGACTGCAATACGCATACCTTATCCTCCTCTTCTGCTTGAGGGGAGATGGTAGAGAATTTGGGAGAGAAGTTGAGCCTGAGAAGAAGAGAGGGATGGGGGAAGGTGTTCTAAGACTTGCTTTCATTATCCTACTCTACCGTGAAGTGGCAATTATTTAAAATTATTTCCTCAAGTTGAGTCAATTTTTATGAAGATGATAATTTTGAAGTAATGTCCCTGTCCTTATCTTGATCCATAAGCCATTTGTCATGTTTTCTCCCCTATTCTCTTCAGGAAAGGATTGATAAAGCAGCCTAATGGGCATCTGATACCTTGCCAAGGTCAACTTGCCACATTAGGAAACTATAATTATTTCCCTTCTCGCACATATTGTTGTTATTATCAAAATAGCATCTGGTTTCAGTTTTGCCTGCCCAATATTTTGATAGATATCTGATTCATAACCATAAGTTCAAGAACTGACCAGTGCAGGAACAATATTTACTACAGTGTTTGGAAGTGTCTGATTTCAAGACAATGTAGTTTTTCTTGAATCAGAAAAAAGGAAATTGTTTTTTAATATGCAGAAGGGACATGTTTTGTCACAACAGATGAAATTTTATTAAGTACCATTACTCAGCAAACCACAACTAATAAAAAAAAAAGATAGTTGAAAGTGCTAGGCATAAGCAAGATGAAGGACAAGATTTTTCAATCATAAGTGAGGGCATACTGACTGACCTGAATTTCTATTAGAGATACTTAATATGTTTCATGATCCAGTCAATCCTCTGCCATCTAACTGAAGAGCACAAGTTAAACAATGAGCTTTTACTGTGGAGACCAGGAAATGAACCTGTAAGAAAAGTATAATAATTTCCTAATGGTACCCAACAAGCTGTTACTGAGTTATTCAGTGTAGTTTTATTTCATGCAATAATTCCTAATGGATACTGTTTATGGACTGTCTCTTCATAAGTGAAGGAAAGGAAAGCAAGAGATAGGAAAGATGTGGTCACAACACAATTTGGGCATGAACTGGAGGAGTGCAATATTTTTTTTTTTGTTAGATCACTTCTCCTCAGAAGGATGGAGTCTATTGTCTCATGGAGCCTGAAATAATGCTAAAAAGCTACATAAAACAGTTGAGATTTCTGGTTTCAGCGAAATCATCATAGATAAGGGTGAGCCCTGAAGATGCCTCACCATGACATGCAGTAAGACCTATATATACTTAAACAGAAATTGTAGCAAGACTTTTTGGCAACAAATTTCTCTTTTTCTATGTATATAATCTTCTCTATGTATATAATAGCTTCTCTCAGTCACCATTGCCACAGATCCACAGCACATCTTTCTGAAAGCTGCAGATTCTTTGAAGCCTATTGGGTGCATGATCTTCTCAGTTTTAATTTAATATAGTTCTAGTTATAATAAAAAGGGATAGTTAAAAACCATTTTCTAATTTCAAAATCAGAACAGCCATATATTTTAATTTACCAGTCTTGAAACAGGTATTTCATGGACCAAAAAAAAGCTAATATAAGAATGAATAAAATCTATTCTGATTTTTGTTCAATTCTAATGCAAATACTTTTACATGTGTCATAATATGAAAGTAAAAACACAACTCCAGTTATTCATTCACATAATTCCATTCACCCATTCATTCTATTGCCTATCACATAGGTTTCAATTAGTGACTTATTTTTATGTATTTGGATTGCTTCATGATAGTTTTGTGACATATATAACTATTTATTAAACCAAAGTGGACTTAGCTCAATTTTGCATTTGAAAATTCTCCTGGTATTTCAAGAATGTGTTTGTTTGGGGTTTCTTTCTCCTGACTAGGCGGTCTACATTTAAAATACAGTAAGTGATGAATACAGGATTTCTAAAGAATATTGAATATTAAAAGAATCTTTTACTTTTAAAGATTTTTCCATTCAGTGACTTGAGACTACACAATGCAAGGCTATTTATTTGAAACACATACTAATATTCAAAAATTTATTTAATTCCAAATGGTTTTATCTTTTTTAATTTACATCTAATGTTGAAATTAGCCATTGATCATTACAGAATTCAAATTACAGATAAATATATTTAGTATATTGAAAAATCAGATATGAAATGTAACACCCCCTCCCAAGAAAAATCTGTATATTCTCTGCTACACTGGATCTGTATGAGTTCTGGTTACTTTCCTTTTTTTTAATCAAATTTTGTATTTATCTCCAGTTATTTTGTTGGTGTTGTTTTTAAGAAATGAATGTGTCACTGGAATCGTTCTTTTTGTTGCTGTAGTTAAAAAAGTTTTCACAGTCAAGCTTACATCTGCAACTTTAAGACAGTAGGGACAGTTTTAAATCATGGAGTTAACACATCTTCTGCAAACCATGCCTTGCCCACAATCACAAAAACACTTCCTTTATTACACTTACATGTTGCTGAACTGATATTTTTAATTCTACCCTTGTGACCTCTATGATATTGGTTATTGTTTTGAAATACAGTAAATGTCCCAAACATATAACTCCAGCTTTAGGCATGCTTTTGGACAAAATTTACTCAAAGAGTTGCTTTCAAAATTGTCTAAATTGAACCTTCTCTAATATTCTTGGGTAATGAAACCTACATGGCTTTAGGAATGATACAATATGTAGTATCAAAATTAATCAAATAAATAAAATTTAGTTTTTTTAAAAGAAGACATTCTAGAAGTTTGGTAAAAATCTTAAAACTGGTTAAGTTTAATCACATAATGTTTTGCAATAATTACTTTCATTTTGGATTGAAAACAAAGGTTGAGGGCAAATATGTCAAGTAGATCTTTTTGTCACATCAATTCCAAATTGATTCTGAGTCAAAATACTTAAATTCGTGTGGATTTTAGTAGTCTTTATATAAGACACATTAATTCCAAATGTTTCTCTTATTTCTTAGTTGGGAAGAAATCACATAAACATTCATTCATCATGTCCATCTTCCTCAAAGTCTTTCACAGTTGTCACCAATACTATCAAAAAGACCAGAAACTTTGACATAATATTTTAGGAGCCTCTGGGAACCAGTCTAAGCATGTTTCATGATATTGGTATACTGGTATTACACTGGTACAGGAGGGGTTATGGAAAGAAAGGGTTATCCTTCCTTTTTGGTTTTTTGTCTAGTGATTGACAATAAAGATAAAAGGATCAAATTCCTTCTCTGCCCTGTTTCTGCATGACCAGCTGCCTCCTGAGGAAGCAGTCAGGGGAAAAAGATCTCTTCCACTCAGTAGTAAGATAAGTATATTGCTTGTAAGTCTACATATTGTGATGTCCCTATGACCATGAATTTAATGTACAGCCTTTATTTACAACATTTAAAAAAAGACTATTTTTTAATTGCATATTAAAATCTTTATTAAAAATTCAGCTTCTGATTGACTCCTTAGACAATACTTCTGCATTAATCATTGGTGAGAAAGGAAATGAAGTTGCACAAAATTGTAGTATTGGAGCTTGCAAGTAACAAAGTGTATGCAGACTGTTATTAGAGTGTAAGTAAATGGGTCATTAAGTTGCTATGATTTTTTTTTTACTTGTTTAGGAAGTGTTCATCTTAATATGACTGTATTGCTGAGAATGAATTAAGCCCACTGCAGATCAGAGCTGTATACTTATCTTTTGCTTGAATAATGCAGTAATTCTAAATTTTCTGGCAAAATGGGATCATGAAAAACCCTGAAAACACTGTTAGACATGATTTTTAAAATGTTTAACATGATTTTTGAGGAAGATCTGTGGATAGCAATGGCTACAAATGACTTCTCAACAGAGATATTAATTCCAAGGCAATTTACTTAGAAGACTGATAATGACAAGCCTAAGACCAGACTATTTTAGGAAAATCAGAAGAAAACCAGAACAATTAGAAAATTAACTCTTCTGTATCTGGTGGAATCATAAATGGAGTATTTGAAGATGTATCTTCACCAAGATGTCTCAGTGTCTCAGATTAAAAAAAAAATCATAAGCATCTGTTTTGGTGCATTTGGTTTTGTTACTTTATCCCTTTCTAATATCTCTTAATCTGTTTACTTGCTTCTTTTGTTTCTTTACATTTCTGACTGATTTATACAGAGTGTGAATAGGTGGAAAATTTTCTTCCATGCTTTAAATCATAGCCAAGCTTGTCACCTTCATTTGCAGACTTCGGTACAAGTTGATACAGGGTCATATAGTTTATGGAATCACAGATCATTGCATGTCAGAAAGTTGGTACTTTGACACTCATGAGTCAATTGCTTGAGAAAGCAATTACAGAGGCCTGACAAGTTAAAAGCTTCAATAAGGAACAGGAGACATGGCAGGTTTTTGCTAATCCCATATGCAACTTCAACTGTGCCACAGCCTAGTTACCATCTGTTAAAGAAGCAGAAACCAACATCACAAACTTACAACAAATTTTCCAAAAAAGCCTGATATGAGCTATATTCCTTGGGGCAGGTCTGCACACAGCAATCTTTGCATACATCTGGTACAGACAGAACCACAGGCACCCACATGATGAATGTCCCACCACACATGACAAATATTGACAAGTGGGGCTACTATGTGCACATATGCTGCCCAGGGGCTGAGTCCCATGAATTTGAGCCAGCTGCAAATGATAAACTGGAATATTTTACTAAAACATGCTCTGGCAATTAAAACTCAGCCAAGTCATTGACCTGAGTGCATTATTTTACAAGGTACTTCACTCTGCTTTAAGATTAACTCAAAAGTGGTGTTGCAGATTGCCATGGTAAGAAAGATAACATATGATGCACCTTATTCTCTCCCTTCCTAATATCAAATTGACAACTACAGCCTGGGACCTACTGTGTGAAATCAATGCATTTTATAGAGATGCCTAAATGAGCAGATATCTCTATGCAGATTTTAATGACTACTGTTGAGTTTTATAGGAGGTAAAGAACACGTCAAGAACAAAGGTTGCAGGCATACCAATCTGTGAGGGTAAATTTTTAGAACATTCCCAAGGTTGTTTCACTGACTGTAAAATCTAACTGAACTCTTCACAAATACTTATTAAAAAAAATTTTTACCTTTTCCACTGTGTCCATGAATATCTCTTCCCAAATCTGTTTCCACTTATGATTCACAATGCAGTTACTGAAGAAGCTGGTAAGACTTCTGATCACTGTTTATTCATACACTTTGTTGAAATCTTCTGCAGCAAGACATGCATGGAGTTATCCACTCTGAGTCAAAAACCTAATGCCAAATGCCTAACTTAATGAAAGGATAGCAAATAGAAAGGAAGTCAAGAAAATTATCATGGCTTCACTCACTTGATTAAGCATAAGTTAATGGTGCCACTTGAGAAGTCCTATAGCCGTTTTTCACTTGCCTGTCCTAAAGTTTCATATTCACCAGACCTTTAATCACTTAAGTATCTTTGAACATTTCAAAGAACACTAAACATCTGTGCATTTGTCAGCCTTCTGTCTTATGTCCAGTCTTAGCATTTTCCTTTTCCAGTTAATAAACACCTCATGCACCACACATGCCTGCACTTCTAAAGAAAACTGATAATTTCCTCCAAACAGAAGTAGCCAAACAGGATGCTATTTAGACAACTCAGCAATGGAATTATTTGATCTACCCAGTACATTCCAATTTGATCGGTAACCTCTACACATTTCAAAATATTTCAGCTATTTCATTATGTTCGGCTTGGGGAAAGCTGCACCTACCCAGTAATACTGATTAGTTAGTTCCTGTTTAGTCATTCTGCAGCTTTCTTCTGTATTGCTCCTTTGAAGGTGCCAGTAGCAGAGTTTCAAGTGTGAAGGTGCCAGTTTTCACAGTTCTGAGACAAATGATCTTGATAAAAGACACAAATCAGGGGTTACATAGATGGTGTACTATTTTCCCAGGCCTCTTAATAGATGGGCTTTAGATGCAGGGAAATTTTCAACAATAAGCTTTTAGATATTTATCTGATTATGTAGAAAGGACAGATTATTCATGAAAGAATGGCTAAGTGTCAAAAGCTTTAAGTGGCTTTATACATATATATCTATACATATATTTCGGTGTTTATGCATGCATATATGTGTAAGTACATATGTATGTGAGCATGAATGTATCTATAAAGTTGATCGTTGTGTGAAATTTTTCAGTCATTTTTCACCACAGACTTTTGTGAGATGCAAAGAACTTTACATTTCAAAAAGAATTTCATAAGATCAGTTGTTGGGCTGATGTTTGGAATGCTCTGTCCCAAAGTTAATATGTCAGAATTCAGTGTGGAAATTACAGCCCTTTTTACCCACCATATTTTCTTCATTGTACTATGAGCTTGGAAGTAGTGGGAGCACTGTGGCTGGACAATTTTTAATAAAACCCTACTATGAATGTAAAAAGTAGGATATATTTCCCAGTTTTTGGTAATGTTTTTTGTGTCATTTTAATTTCTAATTAGTTTAAAGAGTCTGTAAATTTTCCACTAATCATTGTCCAAAGGATTAATTTGTATTTATGCTAATGATCTTTTCTTCTTACTGTCTTTGATTTCTATTTGTAAGATGTCCCTGAAAGGTTTTCATATTCCTTGAATTGATATTTACCAGCACTCACTTTCTTCAGTTTGAAGTACATCTTTTATCTAACCTAATCCCTTCTCTGCCTCTTACCTCTCCAACAGCAGCTCTTGACTAGTACTGACATTGGCCATCTGGCCATCTGTAGATACAGTAAAAAACCAAAGGAAAATCACATATTTCTCCTTAGGATGTCAAGCTGTTAAGCACAGGCATTATTAATTATCTTACATTACCACTAAAATTGATAAATTTAATATTGTAGCTAGTACATCACTTTTTTTCAACATTTAGAATTCTTTATAATTCTTGTAAGGATCTAATGGGTAGATTAAATAAAATAATTGAAATTCCAGATGTCTTATGTCTATATCAACAGGTATTTTTCATATTGCCTAATCCTAAAATAACAATTTCTATTATTGGAGACTAGTACAACAAAATGCTTTAACAGTACTTCTCCATATCATTCCAATAAAAAACAAGCAAGCAAACAACTATTGGAAAATGAAGCCAGTTTCTCCAGTCTGTCAAGATTCTTCTACATGACAACATAAAATAAGGAGAACTAGCTGCCATTTGTGTAGCCAGTTCTCCTTATTTTATGTCGTCTGCAAAGATGCTGAGGTTACATTCTTCCCCATCATTCAGGTCATTAAAAAAAATGCTTAAGAGAATTGGACTCAGTATTGACCCATGAAACACACCACTATTCATTAGTCTCCAAATGGATTTTTTGCCACTGGTCACTGCCTTCTTGGAGTAGCTAGATACTGTAGTTCCTTCACACTCCTGGTTAAGTCTGAATAGGTAAGGAAAATAAATTAAGAAGTCTGTTTGAACACAGCCTTCTTTTAGATTTGTAGGAATACAAGAAAGGTACTTTTTCACTATAAGTCACACAAGCTTGTATAGATAGAAACACAGAGGTAGAAAAACAAAGATGTAAAGCTAAAAATGGTTAGTAGGAGGAAGAGCACAAATGTACAGCTCACAGTGTGTAAAATTATTTTCTTAAAATTACCTAAAAGAAGAAAACAATATAACAGCTGCAGCAAAATCATTAGAAAAGGTGATCAAAATGTGAGAAAGTGGTTCTGTCCTCAAAGATCAAGTGATTTTATCCCTTCCTTGTACTTGTCCCTCTGTGCCTTTGTTGTGATAAGCTTCTGTTGTCAGACAATAGCTGTGCCAACAATTCTGCTTTGTCATCTGAAAAAAAACTTCAGAAAGTTACCAGAATATTCTCTTGTATACACTTATCCCTTCCACCAACAGAAGAAGTGAAGGTACAATTTTTTATACCTTTATGGAAATCCAGCTTCCAAACTCCCACCAATATGTTTTTTCACCATGGCCTATTTGACATATTTGGGTATTGTATATGTAATAGAGAAATCAGATCTTTGTGAATATTCTTCCTTCTATGTGAAGTGGGTATGCATCACACATGAAAATTTTCAAAAGTATTACAACCTTATTTCTGAGTATCACAGTGTTTCCTCCTCTCTCAATCAAGATTTTTATACCCTGGCTGACATATAAGTGGCTGAATTTGTGGTGGTGACATACTAGATGATATGTTCATATGTAGTTAGATGACAAAGCCAAACACAATCATCTGCTAGGTGATCCCTTCTTTTGGTCATGATAGAAAATACCTTTAAAATTATAATGTAAAGTGATGTGTCATAAAAACCAATAAACAAAATCTTAAGGAAATTATCATTTTCCTTTGTGCAAGAAATCCTTGCCAGAATTAAAGGCTGAAGATCATAGAAGTGTTAATCTGCAATGAAACACTAAATTGTAATAACTTTATGTGAAATTTTTGCAAGAATTGGCTGATAAGGTGAGGAGCCAAAAGGCTACTATTTCTCAAGAGTATCAAGCTGATGTAGTGCTAAATCTACAAATCAGAGTAAAATGAGAAGCAAAAAGTTGTATTATATCAAGAATTCTCTAACTTAGATCATATCTAAGGGCGGAGAGATGGAAGGAGGTTACTTGCTTGAGAGAAGAAAGTCTTCAGATTAGTAGGCAAGATTAACAGAAAAAAAACCCTTATGAGAGTGCTCTTCCAACACTTAAAATTAACTGATGTGTCCATTCAACCTCTATTTCCAATCATATAATTGGAGGGGACTCCAACTACTACTGCAAATCTGTAATTATGGATAATTACTTGTATGTGAAGGGCTATGTGTGGTTTTGTCTGTGTGTGTTTATACTGATAAACTAAAGAGAAAAGTTTCTGAAAATTTCATTGATGGATTATGTCTCTCTCACTAGATGATAGCCTAATACTTTTTCAACAAATAACATGATCATGTAAAGGAGATGACACACACAGGTAGGCTTTTCAAAAGCAACTGGGCAATGGTGTTTGGCCAGCCACAAACACATGATACAAAAAAAAATCATTCCATGGGAAGACACATCTAGTACTTTGCTGTTTAATACTGAATCTCACTTTAGGGTGGAATGAATAATGTTCTGAAGGTAGCTATATGTCTTTATTGATTAGGTAATGAAATATCTTTACTTAATCTAGGTGCTTAGTTTTCAGATAGTTAAAGCTGAGGTATGAATCTTACCATAGGTGTTCAAGGGAATTTTAGGTTACTACAGTGATATGCCTTCAGAAGTGACTACTGCAATATGCTCTCAAGAGAAATGAAAATCAAAGTAAGATTTTGAGGAATTTTACATGCCTGATTTCAGCTTAAGTCCTACAGTTTACCTAACAAATCTTTTTGGATCTTGAGTTACTCCTTTTCTGTAATTTCTGTAAGAAATGTGGATTTTTACAATCTTCAGTCTCTTATGCTTTGCTGAATGTTGTACTGTGCAGAGGGTTGATGTTTATACAGGATAGTACAGCACTTTGCATTATGCTTATTTTCTTACTGTGAGATTATGATGAAAAAATGTTCTTCCTGCTCTCATAATAAATGGTGTTCAATTGATACATGAATTTATAATTATTGGGATATTTTACAATTAATTCACTTTTTGTTTGAATGAATTTCACATACATTGCAGACTTATTTAAAACTTCAATATTAAACTTTGGTGTCAAAGCACCAAGCAATTTGATTTGAACTTTTTCCAGAACAGTCTAAGACAGGACCTCTTTAACTGTAACTTACTATTTTCTACGCATCCTCCAGTGCAGATACATCTGAAAGGGGATGTAGTAAGACTTATTTAGTTAATGACTTGACAACACTTTGCTTGAGCAGCACCTACATAAACTGCAGATGCCTGTGAATTTGCCACCTTTGGCTCTCCTAAATAGTTAGTGGAATAAAAATGTTTTGTTATATATGGCTAAGAACTATAAAAATAATACATATTTTGTATCCATTTAATAATTAGATATCATTTTTGTGTTGTTTACATACTTAATATATCTATTACCATGAAAGGTAGCATTACTGTTCAGTTCAAGCTACAGTGGCAGTCTCAGGACATGAACTCCCTTGACAATATGGATACAAGGCACGAATCTCAGGAATGTGCTTTGCCCTAGAGAGCATAGTAGGAGAAGATGCTGCTAACGCTGCCATTTAGCCATCTGCATTCTCTCCCTGGTTCTGCAGCTACTGCCAAGCAAATTTCTATGTATATTACCAATGGCTATGGCTTTGCATTTTTTAACTAGAAGTTATTTTCTTCTTTTTCATACAATACTTTAGCTGTTCCTGCCTGGTTTCCTGTAGCAGCTGCCCCAGCATCTTCTCTGAATGCCAAGCCTGACTCAAAACAGAGCCAAAGAAGTGATTTCTACTTCTTGTTCTTTCTCTTTTTATTTTTTTTAATTTATTTTTTTAGCTGTTCCAAAGGCATTTGACTTCCATTTACATAGACTTGAGCAAGGGAACATGATGTTCTAGTTTGCCCACTTCCCACACATGAAAAAATAAGGAAGTGTTTGTCTTTACAGATTGATTGCTTTTCTTCATACTAGATGGAAGGAAAGTGTAATACACCCCCAATCATATGCACATGCACTGTCACCTTGGAGATGCAGTATTGTAAGCTGGTGAGCAATCATGTACTGAAATCCAGATAATACACTGGGCCAGGGTCACCGTGACATTTTAAGTGTACAAATTTGATATGATTTTTACTGTTAATTACATGGGCTTTATGTATTCCTATTTCATCTCTTTCTACAAAAATGGGGTGGAGGGAACCATACAACTGTTTCAAATCTTATGAGAGAGATTCAGACCAAAATAAAGAAGCAATAGGAAACTTGCCTCCTTTTTTTCTTACTGTTGTCACATAAGATTTTGTCCTTGCATGGAGACACAAGTGCTCCGCTGTGCCACCTATGCTTTCCCCCTTGTTTTCCCTTCAATTATCAAAAAGGGAGAGCTTTATTGAAAGAATAATGACAAAATCACAACAACAACTTCAGAAATAGAATGCAAATAGGAGAGGAAGAAGCAGACCTGAACAAGGTAAAGAAACAGCAAAAGCAGGATGAGAAAAACATGCTACTAGTAACTAGCTAGAAGGAGCTTATCTGAATGACCTCTGCATGACACAGTTATAAACTAGGAAAAATTATCATCTCCACTAGGATTTCTTGCAAAGAAATTACTCCTCTTTCATCTATAAAAATAAAGTTCTTCAACTTCCTAGCCTAAGGTCAAACTCCTCAAACAGTCCATTATTAAACTTCCTTACTTGGCAACACAAAGTAGCCACATGACAGCAACACTTTTCAGAATAGTTCCTTATCCTGTTTTAAATCCCCAACACTTACTAGATGACTATTTGGGAGAATACTTGTTGGCATAAGATAAATATATTCTACAGAACTTTTCCAGCAATATAATCTCAAAAATAGTGGCTTTCCAAAGCCTGGAAACTGCCTGTCCATTTTCAATTTATTAGTATCTGCAGAGGTTTTCCTTTATTTTCTCCATTGCATGGTGTAGCATATGAATCAGATCTATTGTACCCCCAGGGATAACTAATTTTTGCCTTAGAGTTTACTGTATGTTTATGCCATTATAGTGCTGCACAAAGAGGTTATGTTGGTTTTATTTTTTCTGATATAATTTATATTATAGAACCAAAATAAGCAAAACCTGTGATACCCTTACAACTTAAAGGCAGAACACATGCTATTTGGTCTGAGCTAGTTAGTTAAGTCAAAAATCCCCAGAACTAGGGCTGCCCTCCTCTGAGCTCTGCAGATATATTACCTCAGCAGGACCAAGGGAATCCAAGTAATTTTGTTCTGCTGTGTGCAGTATGGGCATTCTTTCTGACTGTTACAGACCAAAATTTGCAGTCAAACTAGTATATGGAAGGTGAGGAAGAAGTATAAATAGAGTTACACACATCTTCTGGCTCCCTAGACTGGTATATTATTCTGTGTAAAGTGTTTTTCTACCTTCCTTCCTTGCTTTCTTACCTCTAGGAGACTTCTTGATCATAGAATCCCTAATTTAATTTTGGAATGTAGTACCTTTAAATAGTCTCCTGTTGCCTGTCTCATAACATTGTAGCTTTTATGCCTGGTTGTCTTTCACATATTAGTACATTAAACCCTTGCAAATTCCAAGTATATAGACTGGAAAACAGCAAGCTGGATAGTAATGTAAAGGCTTGAGACTGCCTGAGATTTCTTTCCTAACTCTCTCTATGCTGCTGGAATTCACCTACACTATGTCTAGCAAACCAGATGTGCATTTATGTAGACCTGCAAATGAAAATAAGAAAATTACATTTCACCACAATTTTATTGTACAAAAGTTCCTCTCATGCACTTCTTCAAAAAGAATTATTTTTATGTGGAAAGTTTTCAGAAATATTCAGACCTTTATTGGTGCTTTGTTTTTTTAAGAAAAAGGGCTTTTTAATTTATTTATCCAATAAATAATAATAGCACAGGACACAGAACAGTAAGATGTCTCAGAGACTACTGAGGTCACACATCTAACCTGGAAAGAAAATCATATTCTTTAATTAAATGCCTTTATAGCTATTTATGATTTAAAAAAAAAAAAAAACCAACAAAAAACACAGCACATAATATAAAAAATTAGGCTAAGCCTTATTTTCTTTGATTTAAAAACATGTCCTGAACATTTTAGATGTATTAAGAGGGGGAACTCAGAACTAATTAGTTCAGGTGTTACAATTAACTTGATTATCTTTTAGAATTATAAGGTAGTCATACCAGCTTTATTAAATTTGACACTAGAAGATGTCATTTTCAAGGTTTAAAAATATTTTCCATCTATAAAGTGTTATTAAGGACATATTTTGAGAGAAGGATAACTTGTTATAACTTGTTATGTTTAAAGTAGAGGATCAGTAAACTCAGAGGAGATTCCTTGTTGCATCTATGCAGTTTGTTACACCTGACAGGTGAAAGTTCAGAAGTAGAGCTGCTCTCTTTCTGTTTTTAAAAAAGAAGGTCAAGATAGATTGAAGGGTAGGAGGAGAGGAGTTGGAAACAAGCAATATCAGAAGTCTCCCAGTTCAAAGATGGAGCAAACCTGTTTATTCTTTCCTCTCTGTACAGACATGGCATTCAGGTAATTTCAAAGTAATTTCAAAGCTGCGATTTTTGTAACAGGTTTATTTTTGTATAATGTGGTCTAATTTATTCTTTTTTGCTATATTATTACTGAAAATACGTGTTGCTTTCATGTAATTTAGAATTGAGGATATCTGGGATCTATGCGATAACATGTACTGGTAAGCTGGTGTTTAAAAAATTAACTAAGGATGTGTGGAAACTCTGTAAAATCTCCAAGGGTAAAATTTTCTACCATTAAATATTACAATCTATAATTTATGTTATTGTATTATTTTTTTCACCCTTTCTTCTCAACATTCTCTGCCCTTTACATTTTGCACATAGAATACAGAGTTTATTGATTCAGAAGAACTCAACAGTCTCAATTATATACTTAGATTGCGTAGGTCATGCAGAGAAATAAGGAGGGACATAATGAACATTAATCTTTAGAACATTCTTGTCTTCAATACACAAGACTATATTTTCATTTAGAATTACATACAATGTCCTATCAGCATAATGTGTTTACCCCTGTGATCTTCCAATAGGTAAGTTTCCAGCAGCCTCAAGGGCTTTTTTGTCCACATTTTTAAACATACTGCATGATTTGATGTGGGAAATTAAGCCCAAATTCCATGAATGTACTTATGACAGCTAGTGCTGCTCAGAAGCTCATTCTTTTTAGCACCATAACTTGATTTCAACATTGTTCAGTGGCTGAGGGGAGGCCTTTTTAGAACTGTGTCAGTATTTGTTGTCTTTTACAGCTTCATCCAAGATTCCTCTTTTCTATGACTTCTCTCAGCACTCTGAAATTTTTACTGTGGAGAACAGAGTACTGTAATTTTTTTAACGGTACTCGTCCACTATAAAAAAAAAAAAAAAAAGAAAAACCACAACAAAAAAAAACCAAATTCTTTTTTTGATGTTTGCTGTTGAGCAGGTTTTGGTTTACATATATTTACAATAACTGCAGGGAAGGTGAGTGATCTGAAAGTCTCAGGCTTTGGCCTGAGATAATCACTCTAAGTATCCTTTATGCAGAGATGGATAGAAATATGCAGTTTTAAGACATATCACATGTAATCTGAAATAGACATCTGAAAACATCATGAGCCACATTATAAAGTGTCAATCCATCTACTGTCAATAAAGACCTAGCCACCTGTCTCGGGTGTTTCTATCATAGATGTCTAAATTTAGGTGAGCTATTTCTGCAAAACAGGAATAAATAAATAAATATTTTAAATTAGGTTTATTTTCCATTTATTTTTTCAAATAGCACTAAGTTATTTGTTGCTTATCTTAAATGCCATTCCAGTGATGTGTGCAAAGTAATCATATAGTAGATGGAATAAGAGGCATATATGACAATCATTACTCATCATGAGTAATGTTCCTACAGACTCCTCCTATGCAGCTTTAGATGCCTAATAGTAAGAAAAATGCTGTTCTAAACTAGAATTATAAAATTGCTGATTATTATACAGATAAAAGTGCAGAGATAGTAAGACAAATTCATAACATTTGACAATGAAGGGTGGTTCTACCTTGGAGGTGGGTAACTTTGGGTGCCTCTGTCTTCACCATGGTTGCTGGTTCAACAGTAGGACATTTGTTTTCTCCCTCTGCTGACAGCTGCTATATGGCTTATCAGCTACGAGACACCTCTGATTTTCCCCCGCTTGCAAGGATTTCAACAGAGCCTAGTGGTGGTGTCTCCATTCTGCTCCACCCTCCAGTTAGTCCCTCTCATATAGTGTATGGGAAGTCAAGTCTGGCATGCTGATCACATTCCCTCCAGGGAGTAGCAACTGCACCTCCCCCTGTAACTTCCATACTGTTATAACTGTATATTACTCTATAACTTTCCATTCTGCTCTATCCTCTGTTTCATAACCCCCTTAGCCTGTACTCTGTGGGGGGGAATCAGGATTGGTGACCACAATTTTTGTCACTTGCCAATACTTTTCCAGTATTCTTTAGTTTTGCCCCCATTCTTCTTTTCACAACTACCTAATTATTGTTTTTAAATAGTGCAATCTCATGTTTTAATCACTATATTTTAATTAGTTCATATTAGATATTTTATAAGTCTTCCTGCATATGTATTAAAATACTGTTTGGATTGGTAAACAAGACTGGAGATCTGGACTGACTAGATTTCAAAGTGTACTTCGATGCTTCTTTAGTGCCCTCTGTGTTAACTCCATAAACCCCTAAAAAGAAGCAAAATGTCACAAAAGCCCCATGACTAAAACAGTTTAATCAAACCCAAAAGTGAAGAATAAGCAGAATAATTTTTAGAAATTTTAAGTTTTCTTTATAATTAATAATCACAATTCCTCATTAGGACTAGGGAGAAGACTCACATGATATATTTCCACAGATGCCCAAAAGCACTGAGGCTATCTCTCTCTCAGCATGGGCATGGATTTGGAGGAATATCAATTTATTTCCCCTTCCATGCTGTATTTTAATTTTCACTGGAATGAAAAGCATTTAATCTGTCAGGCAAATTAGCAGAAGCAAAGATTGAGCGTAACATTCATGCTCATTGAAAATTGTGGTATAAGAGAATATGTAAGGTACCTGGAGAGTGCTAAAGTAGTTATCCATGTGTGGAAAGAAAGGAATGACAGCATGACACTCAGGTTTATGTTTACATGACTGTTTGGGGGTAGAAGTCACTCACCTTTCCCAGTCACAAGACCAGCATACCCTGTCTTCCTTCGCTTCCTCTGCAGGGCCTGCCATTTTTGACTGCCATATGCAAAAGGCAAAGTCACAGTAACATGTATAAGTAGGGGTGAAAAGAAAACTCCTGAAAAGCTACTTGAAAAGTATTTAAAACTGAAACACATTATGCTTCTGGAGGGAAATGCAGCCTGAAACCATTAGAAGAGAAAGTTCAAGAAGTATCAAGCAGCAGGGTTCTGAGGGCAAGGTGAAATAGAAAAACAAACCTTGTTGTATGGTGCAAAAGAAATGGGTAATACAGATTCTCTTCTGCTACTAGAAAAGGAGATACATTTTAATAGGGATGGGTTTATATTCCAAATTTCTTGAAATAAAGATGAATTTCAAGCCGAGTTTGTAGTGCTCCTGATGAAGGCCAGCATCAAGGAAAACCTGTAAGCTGAGATGATCCTACTATCGTCTGCCAAAATCTGAATTCCGGGACATGTTGGATGGGAATGGAGAGGATTGTAAAGGGACAACACTCTGCTCTATGTTTGCTGCAAGATAGGTTAAATCATGGAATGACAGGGATAATTGCTTATAAGTCTGGTCAACTATCTGTTGGCAACTATTTTCATCCAGCTGTATACCACAGAAGAGAACTTTCTAAGACAAAGCAGCAAATCTTACTTGTACTGTGCAGTAATCAAGTTGCTTCTCAGTTGCAAATAAGGGACAATGTCTACACTCTTTTGAATAAGCTTGTTTTATAAAAGCACAAACAAACAGCAGGAATTGATCGTGATGGATGTCATCTTTAGAGACTTAGGCAACACTGATATGAAGACCCAGGGTAGTAGACTTGAATGCCATGCTGTTTTTCCAAGAAAAGATTTTGTCAATTAGCATGGATGTAAAATTTAAGCTGTTGCTTAGCAAATTCAGTTTTTGTTTTATGAACTCCCCAGTGGTAAGTTTGTATAAACTGGTCATAACCAGTCCTGTACTGTGAAAAAAGTTCAGGGCCACTGGATTTTCACAACAGCTGCTCTATGAGGGAATACATGCAGCTCTTACAGCTGACAGCCATATGAAAGAGAATTTCCTGACAGTTTTCTGGGAAGCATTTGCCTGTGAGCTGTACTCTGCATTTGTCTAGTCTCTAGAACAAGAATCTGTTGATCATAATGCCTTGACTGAAACGGTCAACCTGAGAGAAAAATAAATCTTTCAGGGGCTTTACTCAGCAGAGTTCGCACAATCAGATATAACAGTTCATCTCCTCATATTTCACAGTGATCTTCCCTCTCCTCCCCACACCAGTATGTATCTAGTTGGCTTTTTTGTCAGGAAAAAAATGGCCAGTTCTTTGCCTAAAAGGCACTACATGCCTAAAAGTATTTGTACAGATTAACAGATATCCATTTGGAGGTTTAGTCGTATCTTCAGATTCTTCTCAGAAGAACCAAGTCTTGTTGAGATTTCACGTGTCCTGTTAAGGACAAAACTTGATTTTTAAATAATAAATGGCTTTTGCTTTTGATGGAAGTTGTGACTCTTTGTAACTCTTCAAAAAATGTGCATGCTACTAAGCTTTCAGTGATGCAATTGCTTAGAAAAAGTTTTCAGTTTCACCACTCACATACTCAGTTTGCCATATAATTGATCATAACCCTATTTATTTTATTAAGCTTAAATAAAATGATTACCATAAAAATGCTTCTATATTTCTTTCCCCAGATAGGATACAGGACATTTATAGAAATGACATGGCAGTTGACAGCAACACTCAAACACAGAATCACAATGTGGTCAGGATGGAAGATACCACAGATCATCAGATCAAACCTCCTTGCTCTAGCAGAGTCATCCTAGAGCACTTGGCACAGGATTTCATCCAGTTCTTGAAACCAGTTCTCCCTCCATGAGGGAGGGTCCATAACCTCTCTAGGTAATCTGTTTCAGTGGGTGGTCACTTGCACATTGTACAAGATCGTCTTCATGTTTAGGTGGAACTTCCTGTGCATCAGTTTCTGTCCATTGCCTCTTGTCCTAGTGCTTGCCACCAGCAAGAAGAGCCTGGCTTCTCTTCAGATACTTATAGACATTGATGAGGTACCCTCTCAGGCATCTCTTCCTGAGTCTGAACAGACCCAGCTCTCAGCCTTAAGAGATATATTCCAGATCCTTAATCATTTTTGTGACCTGCTCCAGGAGCTTCCTGTCTCTCCTGTAGTGAGGACCCCAGAACTGGACACATTACTGCAGATGTTGCCTCTCTAGGGATGAGTAGAGGGGCAGGATCACCTCCCTCAACCTGCTGGCAAAGTTCTTCCTAAAGAGCTCCAGGATACTATTGGCCTTTTTGGCCCCAAGGTCACACTGCTGACTCATGGACAGCTTGTTGTCCACCAAGAGCCCCAGAGATCCTTCTCTGAAGAGCTGCTTTTCAGCAGGGTTGGCCCCCAGCTTGTGCTGATGCAGGGGGTTATTCCTCCTCAGGTGCAGGGTGCTGCATTTGTCTTTGTGGAATTCCAGATGATTTCTTTCTGCTCATCTCTCAAACCTGCTTGTTAGAAACCCTGTCAGGTTTCTTCTGAATGGCTACACTGGAGAAGCTCTCTAGTGTATTAGCCACTCATCACAGCTTTATGTTGTTAGTGAGCTTCATGAGGTCCCTGTCTCTTCATCCAAGCAATTGATGCATAAGTTAAACAGCACTGGGCCCAGTATTGAAGTTTGGGGGACAGCACCAGTGACTGGCCTCCAAACAGATCCTCTGTCACTGATTATAACCCTCTGTGATCTGCCATGTAGCCAGTTCTCAATCCACCTCACTGTCCACTCATCCAGTCCACACTTCCTCAGTTTGCCTATGAGGATGTTAAGTGATACAGTGTTGGAGTTAAGGTAAACAATATCCACTTCTCTCTCCTCATTCATGCAAGTACTTGTTTTGTTGTAAAAGACAATCTTACCCTAGTCAGCCAAAATATTATTTCAATTGTTATCATGATGCTGTGGGGGAAATTAAATCCCTGGAAGAAATCCCACATAAATTTTTAAAACAGATTTTTTTTTTATTTTCTTTTGAGGGATTCTTCTTTAAGCACTCAGGCTGCAAAGGAAAAGCTTCTTTCTGCATCAGATGGATCAGGGGTTTTTATCAACATCTGTGTACTAGACAGAGTAACTTTAAGCTGTCTGCTTCTGATGAAGGTACAGTTTTATGTAATCTAAAAAAAAAAAACCAATGACAAAAACCCCACAAAACTACAAACAAATAAAAAAATCCCCCAAAACCAAAACACCAACCAAAAAAAAACCCAAACCCACTAAAAATACAGCCAACCAAAACATAAAACAAAAGCCCAAAAAAACCCCATCAAAAACTTCAAACAGAAAACCCAAAGAAAACAACACAAAAAGGAAAACTCACTCTAAGTCCAAATCCAAACATTTTGGACTCCCTTCAAAAGGCAAAGTTTCATATATTTCAAAAACCTTGTGTGCCTCTTCTAGGTCTCTTTTACCTCAGCAGTATTATAGGTATCCATGTATTATGTCTGTAAATAGAGCATCTCTGAAGGGTTTCGGCACAGGTGCAGTACAAGAAGAATTGGTTGCCATTTACTCTGACAGTAACCACAAGGAAAATACCATAAAGTGGATACACTTCTACTGTGAGTGTACCAAAATAAGCTGCTGAGTTGTAAAAATTGTCAGGTATAACTTCAGAGTGCCCAGGAGGATATTATTTTATTTTGCTGCTGAAGGACTACAAGCTATTAAATTTCTAGGAATGATCTTTTCATTGGGGTTGTTTTTTAATATATGCAGAAAACTTTTACCACCAAAATGAGCATAACTAGGATTCAGCAATGTGGGAATTTTGTTTATAAAAATTCTTCAAGCTCCCCATCTACATAGACTATAAATCAACACTAAACTCATTCTTGTGTAAACTTCAGGTCTACCTCAAAGTTTTCACTTCCTGTTGACAGCAGTAACTTGGTTCCATTTGTGAGTGAAAAAACCTTCTTCTTATTAGCTATGGGCTCTGCAAAAAAATTTCTACCCCTTTACAATTTGTTCCACTCCATAATATTCTGGTTGTGCATGAGGGCTTGCACAATTTTGATTTTCAGCAGTGTAGAAGAAAATGGAGAAATAACCTTTTCAACCCTCAAATCTCAGTGCTTCGGAGAAGCTGCTTAGTTTCACGGTTTAAAACTTTAAAGCCTATGAAACATACTCAGGGATGGGAACTTACATGCACATGAATTCATCATCTCAAATCCTTTGCTACATATCCATTTTTTCTTTCAGAAGCTGGGTAACTAAAAAATAGTCAGCATAACCTTTGGTGTTACACACTTACGCATCTGTAACCCCAAAACTTTACATCCAGAAGAAGCACAATAAAAAACACAAGACACATCATCTCCAAGCTCTCATTCTCCTTCAGTTTTCCTTTTAATATCTTTTTTTTAAATCCAATTGTGTTTTTGGTGCTAAGTCAAGAGCTAAACTGTAATTAAGAACATATGCCTCACTTTGTACGTATATTTCAGATCATAGGAAATACAGACTTTTTTCTGTATCTGTTTTTCTGATGAAAGACATGAACCACCTATTAGCAGCTTTTCTGTTCCCAAAGGGGCCTGTACAAAAGCTGAAGAGGTGCTATTGTCCTATTATTTCTCTAGAGTCTCATAATGATATTCTCAGACTTCTAAAGTCCATACCTCTTTGGTGTATTCTCATGGCTACAGATCTTCACTGACTCCTTCTGCTGCATGCTGTTCTCTCCCAGGTCAAAGCCCCTCCAAGGCTCTCCCTGACTGGCTAAACCCACCCCCTTTTATCCCAGTTATCTTCATTGGTTACAGCTGCAGCCCATCAAGGGCAACCGGGACCTCTGAGGCAAAGCCTCTATACAGATATTCAAATACAGTACATTTCCTCTACTATAAAGAGGGACTTTTAAAAAGGGCATGCAGTAATAGAACAAGGGGGAATAGATGTAAACAGAAAGAGTGTAGATTTAAATTAGGTCTAAGGAAGACATTTTTTATTCTGAGTGTGATAAGACACTGGAAAAGGTTACCTGTAGAAGCTATGCCTCATAACTACAGTGTTCAAGACCAGATTGGATGGTGCTTTGAGCAAGCTGGTCTAGTGGAAAGTCCCTACCTATGGCAAGGGGTTTGAAGCTACATGATTTTAAATGTCCTTTTCAACAAAACTAGTGTTTCTAAATAATTAATGATTCAGTGTTTCTAAATAGTTAGTCCATTTGTAATTTCTTCTGAATTATATAATTTTTTTCAGAATTACATCAGTGATTTTTCTGTACAAGCTCATAAGATATTGTCTTCTTGTCCTGGTTTTCCATTATAGTTGACCATGATACCTGTATCATCCTGCACAGCACAAACTTGAGAGGTTTCCCCAATAATTCTGTGTGGTCACTCTGGAAGTTTGGAGCTGACAGTTTGGAGCCTCTTGGCCAGACTCCCCCAGATGGTTTCCTCTTTCATAACACAGTGTAAGCAGTTGTTTCACTGCTGGCCTCACCAGAGTCATCACTTGACCCACAGACATGTTCAAGTTTTGTGCATGTTCCCCTACCCTCTTCAGTGGCACATTGCCCATCTTAAGATTTCCATCCCCACAATGGGTGAGGAGTTATTGAAACCCACTGAAGTAGCGAGCCCAAGATGTGTTTTAAGTTGTTTTTTCTTTCCATTCACATTGAGACTTAGTTAAATCTTTCAGATTAAATTATAGTTTTAGATATATTTTTTTAATGACAACATGGGTTTATATTGGTTTATATTAATAATTTTTATTACATGCATAGAAATATTTTTAAAATTTTGTGGGATTAAATATATGCAATTATATACATTTTACATCCTTTTTAGGAATACACTTACAAACATTTGTAAGCTTATATTTCTAATATATATGTGACTATATATAATTAAACAAATATATATCCTTCATCTAATTTTATACATGTACATATGTGTGTATATATATATATATATATACATATTTATGAAGACTTTCAGAGTCTTCTGAAGCAACCATGGGATCACAGACCGTTTGTAAATCACATGTGACAAAATGGCATCACACTGGTGGGCCATGGGAATGCCTTGATGCACTTCTGGGGCAATCCAGAACATGTGGCTTCAGTTAGCATCCAATCACTGGGATTCAGGGATCACATGGGACAAGGTGAGGCAGGTAAGCCTCTCATGTGATGGCAAAAGGGACAGGACCTCTAGGCCCAGAAAGTCAGGTGTCTGTAAAGGGGGTAATGGGTGTTTCCACTCATCATGGAAACATGATTCATAAATATTACTGATTATCTTGCATGATAGTTAACCTTTAAGAGCTACTTTTGAGTAAACAGATGTTAAAATGTATTATATTGGCCCTGCAACTGGTCTGCAGCTATAAGTGGCTCTGTTACACACTCTAATTTTTTTCTTCAGCTTTTTTTCTATCAGCTTGTGTACTATTTCAGACAAATTTGAGAACAGTGTATGGAAATGGAGAGTTTCACTGGTTCTTTTTAATGAAAAGGATATTTAAAAGTTCACTTTAAAGAACTGTTCAATTATCATTTTCTCTATTCAAACATTTCTGCTGATTTCTTAGAATTCTCTTTCTATCAATTGCCCTAGCTAGCAGATTCTTTTTCTAGCCAGTGGTTTGTCCTGCTATGATTGAAATATAAATCTATATCCTAAAACTGTTGATTTCTCAAAGAAAAGTTAATATAGACTTATAAGACAAGGAGGTTTATGTGTTTAAATGTATTCCCTAAGGTAATTAGCCATTACAAATATTATGAGATCACATACAAAATCTACCACACTGAAGACTTTTATAACTTCTGTGGTTACTTTCTGTTGTGATGAGAGATTTGGAAACAGTAATGAATTGGTCCAATGAACAAGCTTTCGGCTCCCTATGCAATATAGATGATGATAATACTTAGTGAATGACTGCATTTGACAATGTTAATTTTTTAGGTTTTGACTTTAAGCGTAACCAACCACCTAGAGTGTAATTTGGAGTGTGATGCATAAACCCATTTTTACCATTCATGTTCAGTTTAATGGATTGAATTGAATTGAATCCTCTGGATTCAAACTGGAAAAATGGCTGACAAACCAACTGTAGGTAACCAATAAGCCCTACGCAGAGGCAGAGTCTTACGTTCCAGTGTTTTAATAGAAGAATCTGAAACGTATTTTCAGGTTGGCATACAGTCATGCAACACATTTCTCCTCTTATGAACTGAATGAATAGGTGCCATTTTTGGTTTCTGGATAGTTCCAATTCTGCCTCTTTTCTCACTTCCCTGAAGACATTCCTCTCTGTTTTTCAGCTCAACAAAGATTTTATCTGGTACTTTATAATTTGCACCAAAACAAAATTGTTTCTTGTTCTGTGCATTTGAGATAGTTTGAGAGTTAGTCAAGCTGAGGATTCAGCTTTGTATGGTTCTATAATGAAAAACAGAAATGAAACAAATACTTCTACATGGTCTGAACAGATGCTCAGCTGTTTCCCATTAATCAGATTCTTTCTAGTGACACTTTTTCTATTAAGATCATACTTTGCTGATTTGTATGACCTCTTAATTCTGGCCTGATTTTTTTTTTGTAGCATATACACCTGAAGAAGCGTATTTTAGCACAGAATTCAGAGCAGAACAAATAGGTACTTAGTCATTCAGAAACCTGAAGGAAAATTCAGGGTCCAGAGAGCAGACTTAATACTACATGAAACAGCTATTTATGTCACACATTCAATGACCAGTGACAATCCTGAAATAGTAAGACGAATGTTTTGGTTGTCCAAAAGACAATCTGATGATGCCAGATGAACTCTGATCAAACTTCCTGTTGCCAGATCCCTGTCATGTATAGTGGAACAGCCAGCAAGTGAATTTCACTCTCTTAATTCAGTTCCAAGCAATGAATTGTTAATTGCACACTCTACATCCTGTATTGCTTGTGGAAGAAAATATACTGTAAATGTGTGGGAAAAGATATGGATGACAGTTTTTGGAGGCTGGTTAGGGAAGTATTCTGATGAGCTGGAGAGCTGAGAGGAAATGTTTTAAAGAACATTATCACTGTGACACAAAATCCATGCATTATAAGTTAAAACCAGCAGCTGTGCCTGTAGTAACATCTCATATTGCTTGCATTCCTAGAGGGTGTGCTGCTATTTTGAAATATCTGCAATTGCTGATCTGCCTCAACAGAAAGGTAAAAACAGCAAGATGCATACTCACCTGCAGATGCCAGGAGCTGATAATCCTTTAAAGCAGGTGATCATACTTGTATAACAAAGAGTTTTACAGCTCAAAGTAGTAAAGCAAAGGTAACTAGCTAGTAAAAATACAGAAACTTATGTTATCACCTGCCTATAATTATGCAACCTCTGAAGCCATTTGAGCTCCATTGGCTCATCTTGCTTGTCTTCTAACTGTCAGAAGAAATTATTTCACACATCTTTTGTGTTCCAACTGCCAGCCCCATATGGAGAGTTCAGGTACCTATCTTAACTTGCCACTAGGTAACTATGTTTAGACAACTAAATTTGACTCACTACAGCTTACAGTAAAAAAAAAAAAGAAAAAAAGAAAAAAAGAAAAAAAATTCCAGGCATTAAAAGCATTAAATGTTTTTACATCTGAAGAACTTCAGAAACTCAGTTAAAGATCACAGCTGATATAATACATAAAGAAGAGGTTATTTTACTGAATACAACCTCAAGTAGATTTTATATAGTAGGTGGGTCACAGGAAAAAATTATATTAACTGAGGTTGAGAAAGGAGTAAGGAATGCTTCTGATTAAATTTTAATGAAAGCAGATTCATTGGTTTGTTGTATGTCTAATAGCTGTTGTAACTTTGTAGTTTACTCTGGATATAGTTCCCTTTAGCTAGAAATTCGTTATTTCAAAGTAGTTAGAGAACTGGAATTAATTCATTTTCTTGTGGTTGGTTCTCTAAAATGAACCCCAGGAATATAAAATTAATCATTACCTCTCTGTGTTTTTAGAATATTCAAATAAAACCAGAGTAAATTACAGTAAAATATCTGGTATGTTTAACATTTGCCATAACATGGAGCTTGTTTTCCAATCCTGATGATAATCAAATTATCTACTATACAAGATATGGATAACACAGTTTCATCCTGAATTTTATCAGTCTGGATCCCATAAATTTATCCTGAACAATAAAATTTTACAGTAGACATAATAATGTGTCATACATAATTTATGGAGGGCCACTCAAATATCAATCATAAAATCATAGATTGGTTTAGGATGGGAGGGACCTTCCTGCATTATCTAATTACATCCCTCCACCACGGCCAGGGACATTTTTCACTAGATCAGGTTGCTAAAAGCTCCATCCAGCCTGACTTTGAATATTACCAATGATGAGACACCTACAACTTCTCTGGCCAAGCTGTCCCTGTCTTTGACTACCCTCATCAGAAGTGAGATTGGAAACCCCATTGCTACAACAGGGTGTCTCCCACTACTAACACTGCACTTTCTCCTGGTGCTGTAGTGTAGCTCTGGCTCAGCTGGCTCTGAATTTTTGTTTTTAGAGTGCCCTCTGTTCCTTATCAGCTATGAGGACAGTGAACACATTCTCTAGGTACAAGTCTGCAGGAACAACAGAAGCCAACTTCTTGGTGCCAGCTTCCAGGTTTTGCTATCATGGGAGTTTCTCCTTGCCACCCTATACTATAGAAGCCCAGAAGATAAGCTGATAATGTTATATCTCAAACACTAATAGCTGGCGAGACATGGAGCCAACCAAGTACTGTGGGTCACAACAGCCAAGGAATGTTGCTAATAATATTTCTGTGAGAAATAACAGAATATGGCTGGAGAAGGGCAGGAGACACGGAGAGAGGGCAGGAGTTTCCAGGGAAAAAGTCCTTGTTCTAGTTCCTGGAAATAAGCACAACACAGTGCAGCACAAGTGCAAGAATGAGGCTGAAAATGGCATGGACATGGTGGGGGATTAAGACCGCCAAAGACCCCTAAAGCCCTCCAACCCATTTCCAGAAAGGTTTAGAAGAACAGACTGTAGTTCACTAATTTGCATAGAAAGCGGGAAACCTTTCTCTAACAAGGGTACTCCGATCAAGCCCAGTACATTTCCTTTGTGTGAGTCCCAGGACTCTGCTGGATCTACGGATTTACACTGCAGCCAGGACCCAGTGACCAACCCTTCCTTCTTCCTCCCTTCTTTTTAATTCATATTTCTCTCCCTTCACTTTACCCTGTTATCCAAAACATATGCTATGTGTTTATGCTAGGAGGTCAGGGACTAACAAAGCAATTTCCATGCCAAGTGTGTAAGTTACTGTAAAACTTTGTAAGCCTTTGCAGACCCTCTGACTTTTGTAGTCAATTTCAATCATGGGCAGCTGTGAACCTTGGGTGCTCCTTTTCATTTATGATTGGGATGTCACACACCCTGACATGCACAAGCTCTGCCCGTCTCGCTTCTACAGTTGGAAGTTTGAACTCTTGAAGCTGCAGTTGCTTGGAAAAGAGCCATTCAACTGCTTTCCTTTCATCTCTGATGCTGCTCAGTCTGCTGACCTCCTCCTGCAGATCTTTCATTTGGTGGCACAGCGTCTTGACAACTGCACAGCTGCTACAAGCTGTAAAACCATCTGGCCTAACCTCAGTGAGTTGTCCCAGGCACTCCCTGCAGTTTGAGATTTGTGGATCTGAACCCTCTTTCTGAGGATTCATCTGGGTCAAGCCTTGGATGTCACAGGGACAATAGCTCTAACAGCAGCTGGGAACCATGCCCTGTCATGATGTCACCACCATAGCTGGGGATGTATGTATGCTGTTTGGTACAGAGCTGCTGGCTCTGGATTTGTGCCTTTCTGCACAAACTGCTGTGTGTGTGAGCTGCCTCAGTTAGCTGCACACACACTGATGCGCATAGCACAGCTTCAGTACTCACCTCACAATGAGGTACCCTTCATGTAATTATTTAAAAATTAAGCACTTGAACCCAGACTGTTATTTAAAGTGACTGACTTAAGGGCCTACCTTAACTTCTGGAGCAGTTTGAAGATGGTGTTAAGAGATTCCAAATGGTAGAACCAGGTCTAACTGCATCTTGTAGAAAACTAATGTCATTCCAGGCACTGTGTTTTGCAGAATGTTCCTTTCCTCCTTTCATTATTTCCTGATATTCTCCTCAGCAATATATAGTTATAACATGCAAAATTTGATGTTTGATCTCTTTTTATATCACTTCTACAAGAAAGGAAAGGAAAAGATAATGGTTAGCTGGAGTTACCTATCTCATTCACAGAATAAGAGTTGCAACTTTAATTTCACACTTACCTGAAAGGATGCTATTCTGCTCAAGGCAAAATAGTTTTACTTTTAGTTTTGTTATTGAGTAAATATTTAGTGAAAGATGCATATTTTCCTCTGCTACTAGAGAACTTAATTTCAGCAAACATCGTGTGAAGGTTAAACAACAAAAAAAGATAACTGAATAAATCTGCTTATTTCTCTTGGATCTCTATTGATAAAATTTCACCTGAATTTGCAAAGATTAGAAACAGCTGACATATTCTGCCACGCCTAATAGAGTTTTATAACCTTGTTGGCAAATGTATGGTCCTGTGAATGACATGGATTTCCCTGGCTTACCAAAAGATGTGCACCCACCATATTTTGCCTGGCCAAAAATCTTATGAATAGCATGTGAAAAAAATTATTTGTACATGACAAAATTCTGGGGGAGAATTAGCAAAGAAGCATGGAAGCAGTTAAATGGAATGCACAAAACTGTCTTGTCTTTAAATGTGAATAACTTCCAGCAGGTTTTTTCCTGTGCATATGTAGATGCTAGTGAACTTTGAGCACCTAAATGGAGTTTAATTTAACAATTAAATTAAATCTAACAATTCAAAATTTCTACAGTGTTTGTTGCTAACAGCAAATCAACTTTCTGATTCATTATTTTTTTTGTGCCAAGAATTTTCCACCTTCACTATTTCAAATTGTAGGTTAAAAAGTAGGAACTTTGTATTTTATACCTAATGGACAGATAAATTGATTTTAAAACTATAAACTCCCTGCATGCAATTTGTGATATAATCACAAAAATTTCTGTGAGATTAGTTTTGAGATTACTCTTTCTACCTTCTATTGAAGCTGCTTTTGTGTTGAAAATTATTACTCTGAAGAGTAATCAATCTGATTTCATGTGTCACAGGAGCACACATTTTGTCCACCCAGCTAGTATTCCACAATCTGTCGAAATTGGTTTTTGAAAATTCTTTTCTCTTGATCTCAATTTCTCTTTTGCACCATACTTCCATATTATTTGAAAACAATTTGAAAGAAAAAAGTACTTTTAGTCCCCAAAGTGGATAACTAGTAATCTATACACATCCTCTTTTCCTGCTTCCTAAGTTTGGAATGAAGAACTGCATTATAAAGTTAGGTTGTTATGAAGAGCACGGGGCAGTCAAATGACACAGAAATAATGTCATAAAAAAACCATAGTAGATGTAAAGGTTAGCTTGAGTGCTTCAAATGGTCCACATTTCATTCAAGAAGAAAATAGTCCCCATCTTCATCTAGTATTTGTGTTCAGACGATTGTAATCAGAGAAAAAAAAGCAAGCAAGAAAAGAAAGTATTAAGTCTACTTCCTAGTGGCTAGTATAGTCTGCTGAAAATCTGTTTATCTAACTACACTGCTGTTCATTAAAATGAGAAATTAATTCTATTCAAGGACTGAAATACAGGCTTCTCTTCCATACTTGTACAAGGCTCAGAAGTTTCTTCATTTTTTGAAGCCTGAAGGATAAGTTGTGGTACTTTTGAGCTTCTTAAGATTTTTACCTTTTTCTAGAGAGTCCTTATAGTCCAATAAATTATTTTGTCAATGGGTCACAGAATTAAACCCAGAAGTACTTTTATTTACTTAAAATAAGTGAGAGGAGGAGGTAGGCTCTAGTATTATATTGTAGAGCAAAATATTAAATGGTATTTATTTAGTGTAATTGTAATAGGATTTCACCTAGTAAGAATATAACGAACAGTAGAGAAATTTCTTTTCAAACTGCCTTTTTATAAATACAGCATGTAGGGGGATAGACTATAAGAAAATAAAGATAGTGTAGAAAGTAATCTTACCCCTAAGGAGTTGCAGCTGGGCCAATTAGCAGAGAGTAGGAACAGGCCTGACTTTAACAGGCCACAGCTGTAACCAGTGAGAAGCAGAGTGCTATAAAAGAGTGGGGTTGGCTGGTTGAGAAGGGAACTGGAGTCAGTTGGCTGCTATGAGAAGAAGAAAGAGGCAGTGGTCTGAGGAGATGCCCATGAGAAACACCAAGAAGGTATGAAACCTTTGTGATAAGGACACAACAGTATGGAACCCCTGAAGATGGGAACAATAGTAGACCTGGGATTTGGGGAGTTTTCCTGTTTGATTCATCTTCTTTAGGCATATTTTTGTGTTTAGTGAATCTTTAATTTAGGGACTAAATGCACTTAAATATTTTCTAACATTTTCACTTGTAGTTATATTTTTTTAGTCAGTTTGTACCAAAATATTGCGATCAACTCAGTCTCATTACACTGGAGAGTACAACACAGTCCTCTTGTCTAGGCCATAATGCATCAGCTTCTTTAGAAGTAGGTTGTGGGAAATGTTATTGAAAGTCTTGGATAAATCAGGGTAGACCATGATGCCCCAGCCCTTGATGCATATCAACTGAGTAGGTTGCTTTGTCATAGAAGATCCTCAGGATACCAAGAATGATTTGCCCTTTAGGAATCTAGGCTAGCTTTCTCCAGTCACAGATTTCATTCAACTTATGAGAGGAGCCTTTGTTTGATAACTTTTGCAGGGACTGTTATAAGACTGAGGGGACTATAATTTTCCTGTACCCTGCTGTAAGGATAGGGATGACAGTTGTACCAGCTTTGTAGCTGTATGACTTAAGGCATCTCAGTAAGATGCCTCTCCTGGCAGCTGAGGCTGAGCAAGGGAACCTGTTAATTTATGACAACAGACAGGGGAAAGAAAAAACAGTGAAGCAGCTGGATGTTGCAGTTGTGACTGCTGTTCTTCTGCTTTTCATGTTCTAAAGTGGAAGGGAGACAGAATATTTTGGCAATGGCAAAAAGAGGGCCTGCTCCCTGGGTTACTGAGAAATATATGCTTGTATCATTCCAATTATGACTGAATTTCCTTGAGATAAAATTGGATAGCAGTAGAATGGAGCAGGTGAGGATGGACTTCTTTTTTAGGTTTTGGTTGGTTGGTTTTGTATATGTGTTTGTTTGCTCCAACAAGGCATCCAACTTAATTTTAATAACTTAACAAAATCCAACTGATTTTTTCTTCCTTGGTGTGAAAGGCAATGAAAAAGAATAGAATTGGTGTTAGAGAAGAAAGTAGCAGCATAGTTCTTTAAATAGATCCTGTTGTGGTTAACTGTGGCAGAAACAAATAAACATATCCATAAGAGTAATTTTAAGCTTTAGCTTTTTTTAATTGCTCATTGAAAGTGTTAGTATAAAAGGAAGAGCACAGCACTCATCCTTTTCTCTAAATCACACAAATTTTGCCTCTGAGGATTTGTGTACTGTGATACACAATATTCCTTAATTTTAGTCTGAGGACTGTGTGTTATGCATAAGAAGTGATAGAGCAGAGTATAAAACAAAAATCCACAAGCAATAAAAAAACCAAACCTATGTGCACAGTATCCCAAATACTCAATAACTGATAGTGAGAGAAATTGATGAATGTATTTTCTATTTATTTTTCATTGGCACATTTGTTTACAGAAAAATTAAGGACAAAGGGGCCTCTGAAGATCATCCAAACTTCTGCTCAAAAGCTAAATCTTGAACCTTGAGGCTGGAGATTCTTCAACCCTACAAGACAACCTTTTCCAATGTTTACAGCTCTTGTGGTAATTATTTTCCCTATTATGTGGTGGGAATTTTCAGTGTTCCACCTTGTGTCTGTTGATACTTGTCCTATCCACTGTGCATCTGTCTTGCCAGGGAAAGGTAAGAGAAAAAAAGACATTGATTTCCTAATCTATGTTCTTTGTCACTGTCCGTTGCTGCACCTCTTAGACACAGAGATGGCCAAAAGAACTAATAGAGACTAAAGAAGGCATTTAGTACTCGAAAAGAACTAATATCGTTTCTGTTAATAAAAATAACAACAGCTGAAAAAAACCCAAAAACCATCAAAGAGACCCCAGGCTGGAAGCTCTACAACTCAAAGAAAGTCAACATAGAAAAGCACTTGACTTTTTTTGGCAAGCATGTACAAATCTGGAGTTAAGGGAAAGAACTATATATTTTCTCTCTCGGATTTTTCTTTCTTACAAGATTCTCTCTCAAATTAGCTGTCATAGATGTGAGAAATGCACCTGAAAAAGGTAGTAACTAGAACACGTAAGGGAAGTCATGGTTTTAGCTAGAGCTACTCAGTTCTGGTGCTGTTGGAATGTAAGGGTGAATTTTTACAAGACAGTAGGAAAAGAATTGTGAAGTTGTGAACTGCAATTCCAGGGTTTATTTGTGATATTCCTATTGAACAAGATGACAAGGGATTCAATGTTAATGCTCTTAAGCATGGAACAAAAATGTTTTAGTAAAATTAGCAATTTGGCCTTCATTTCTTTTCAAAGATTGACTTATCTGTGCCATTTACTCCTGGTAAGATGATACTGTTTGTACTTAACTAAGGCCACGCAAGAGATTTAGCTGAGGCAGACTCAGATATAACCATGGAATTGATTAACTGTTAAACAAGATCCATGGTCAAGAGTGCAGTGCTTCATCTCACTTCCAGGATCTCTTATTTTGCTATACAGGCTTTGTTTCATAAGAGCACTTATATTAATAATTGCTTATGATTGCATATTTTATTGGATTCACAGACCACCACCATCATTCAGCCTGAACACTCTGAAATGTTTAAGAGCTCAGAAATCTAAAAAACAAGAGCCCAATATCTAGGGCTGTTATTTACCTTTCAGTAAAGTGAGGCTATTGATGTCTGTGAAGCCAGATGAAGCCAAAAGAGCTTTTCTTTTCCTGCAAAAGAAATTGCTAAGATCTGATGGGACAAGACTAAGTTGAGACAGTCTTTACAATCAAGTAAGAAGGACTAAGCCATATGTCACCTTATTATGATCTGATCACTGTAGAAACAGAAGAAAGATTTTATCCTGTTTTTTGTAACTTTGGTGAAACACTGGAAAAATACATACAGGTACAATTTCTCTGAATGTATGCACCTAAAATAATTATATTGTTTCTCATATCTATCTCTCAAATAAACAGAAGTTGCAGTGGTCTTTCAGTTGCTATTAAAGTCCTTTCCTTGCAGGACACAATGGATGAGCACAAACTGTTTAAGGAATACTCAGTCGTCAAAATTTGTGTGGTTAAACTTGAAAACCAAAATGTATTACCAATGCAAGAGTGAAAGAAAGTTTTCATCCATTCTTTGAGACTTTCAGGACTGCTGCATGCTACATATTAAGTACTGAATAAGTTCCTAGATTGAACATTTTCATTTGATAAAGCTCATTACATGTTAAAAAAAGTAATGAGACACCTTTAATTTATTGCTGATCTGTTAACTGGTTTCGTTAAGCTTTGTTTTTCATTATTTTTCCCTGTAATCAATCCATATTTTTTTGCCCACAAATTTTTTCTTTGAGTCATTTATTTGAAAACAATTACTGTAAAATTCAATAATTAAATGTACAGCTATTTTTGTACTGAAAGTCTTGTAGCCCAATTATTTATATTTAACCAGTTGTTAGTACCCTTGTACAAAAGTGTCATTGACAAAAGCAAAGAAACGGATCTCTTCTCTCTTATTAAGAGATAACTAGAAAGAAAGGACCCTTAATTTAAATCGTTATGTCCAGAATTTTATCTGTGTATCTTTATTCCTTTTTAAACTCAGTGCATATAATCTAATTTTTCCAATTTCATTAACTGATATGCACTTAGTTTTTATCTTCACAGCAGAAGAACTAAACAGAAAGAAAATATTTAAGTTGAATGGTTGCCACATCATGTGTCAGACAATTTCCAACATCGTGACTCAATGCCTTAGCTCATCACTACTTCTAAAATGGCAACTGTGAAATTGATTTTAAAAAAAATTGTGTATCTACTATTTCCCCACCATTGCTCACCTGTGTAACCAGACAGTGAAATGATAGAATGTCACAAAAGTATAGGAACATTCAAACTATGACATAGGATGTTATAGTGACTCCATATGGCATGTGGAACCTCTGAAGAACAGTGATATGAGGAATAACAATCTGCTGCAGATAATGAGGTAGGAGTAATGCATACAGAAACTCTGACCCTGAGTTCCATTAAAAAGACAACAGCATAAAATACCGCAGGAAACTGTATGAAACAAAAAACAAAAGCAGCAGCTTAGCGGAATTGCTGAACAAGGTAGAAATTGCCAGAACAAACAAATCATAAACACCAAATAATGTTATAAAGTCTGCTAAAACATGGCCATTAGAAAAGGGGAAGAGAAGTGGGCTGTTTATTTGTAAAGGAACGAGAGTGGTAAAGGAGAAGAAAATGAAAAAGAGAAACACAAGGTGAAGTAAAACAGTGCTTGGGTCTGTTAAGGATACTTGTGGAGCAGCTTTTTGCCTGACCATGTCAGACTGAAGCTAGAAAACAAAGTTATTTTCTCCAGCAAAACTTTTTCCTGGTTTCCCTGTGTAGTTAGGGAAGTGGCAGGCTGGATGTGTTCCTAACTCTGCTTGAGGTCATCGACAGGAGGTCATGTAAACATCCTTAGTGCAAAGAACAGTGGTCTTAAATCATTTGAATTTCAAGAATGATAGAATATGTGATTCTAATGATCACCCTTAAATCTGAGAAACAAAATAAAGTGATGTATTGCCAAACAGATATGAAAAAAATTTGTGCAAATGAAAGATCAGAAGTAATTAGTTCATTCTACCTGCTGAGAGCTCTCTGCCAAAAATCTCAGCACTTCACGCTAGAAAAATACGAACTCATGTAATTAGGTACTTGTAAGGTACCCCAAACATTACAGTAGATATACTCAAATGTCCCTGATCCTTATCCTGATCTGCAAGATTGACCTCAGGTCTCTTTATTATTTCATACTTCTGTGATAATGTGGACCTCTGATTATTCTTCCATCAGCCAAATGAGTAAGAATCCAAAATCTTAAACGATACAGCCAATCCTGCAGAGAACCCACCGGCTAATGAGCAGAAAAGATCCTTTGCAACTTAGTCTTACGTAATTAGCACAAGATAAATTAAAACTACTTGCAAAATAGAAAATTGTAGCCTCAAGAGATTATTTAGAATATTCACTAACTTCAAAGCAGTAGAACTACATTATTTGCAAATTGTTCTATTATTGCTGAATTTGACTTTTTGTTTGTCTTTGTTTGCTTATTTTGGTTTAGTGTTTTGTTTGGTTTTGTTTTGTTTTTTTATTTCAGACCTAAAGACACATTGGCAGTTTGAAGGCTTACCTATTTTTGCAGCTGAATGAAGGAAATTGCTTCTCCCTGTAAATAATCTCACTTGAATAATTACTAGTAGATATTTATACATTCTGTTTGCAAATTTCTCCAGTATAGATAATTTGTAACTTCTCTAAGCAGTACCCACAGTCCTCATTATTCTTGTCACTGTATGTTTTGCTTAATGTCTAATTACAGTTCATAACTGACATGGAAAACAATGTAATCTACATAATGTTCAGCCGTGTATCTTCCAGACTGCCTGACAACAGCTCTGTCCTAGCAAGACTAATGGAGAAGAATCACTGGAGTATATGACTGTGACAGTCCTTCTTCCTTCTAGTGCTAGGCACATCACATAACTGAAATAATAAGTAATATCACTGTTTATAAAGCTAAATTATGAACTGCTTCCTCACAGGATGCCTATTGCCTAGATGCCACAGACATCCATAAAATCTGTTTTCTTGAATGTTTTTTTGCATATTTTACCCAGTGATTCATGCTTATGAATCATGAAGCTTATATAGAGAATTCTACTCCTGTATGGAACAAAGTCATGGCTGATTGATACAATAGCATTTTTGAAATTACATTCACCACCATTAAGTTACTGAAGGTGTATAGGGTATTGATGTTGTGGTGACGTTTTGGAAGGAAGGTTCTTTGACAGCAAGAATAATATTTATTCATAGCAGACTTACCTTACTCCCTTACTCCCACATGCTGCGGGAGACAATTACCTTCACTACATAAGAACTTATTTTTCTGAAATATTTAAGCCATTGCTTATAGAATATAAGTTTTACTTGCCATTGTGGCCTTAGAATGGTCCTGGATCACAAACATCAACAGCAACTAATGTGAATTCAGCATGAATTGAGAATGTGAACTTGTGTTTTGACCAAGATGAAATAATTTAAATAATGTTATTGCTCAAAAAATCTCTCAAAATATTGCTGTTTTGCCTATTTTTATATACATTATGTAGACATAGAAGTGGGTCAAAACTCAAAAAACTAAAGTTTTGCTAGAATTTCTCCTCAGCCTAATAATAGGACACAGACTCTGTTTTGACTTTGCTTTTTCTTTAATAAGTAGAATCTTACAGAGCTTTGCTTGCCTCTCATATGTATTATGGATACAACATTATGTATCTAGTCTTCTAAAAAATTCTGGCACATGAAAGCTTGTATGGTAATGCTTCTTCTAGCAACTCAGCCTATAAGTATTCATCTGAGTGCTTTCATCATCTGCTTAAAACTTCTCATTTTTTGGCTGTATAGTTTTACATTGCTGAGTGGTGCTCAAAAATCTTTTTTATTATATTTTAATTGCATTGGTTAGTGAAAGTGGTAAAAAAATGAAAATACCTCTTTAATTTTAAAGAAGCGTATGCTGCCCAGATATTTTCTTGCAAGTTAATGCTTGAGAAATACTTTTTTAAAAACAGTGCTTATTTTAAAAAGTTTAAAGTTTCTTTCATCTTTTCAGACAATAATAAAAAGATTCAGTTACTATGAATTTAATAAAAAGGATTTTTTTCGCCCGAGAAAGGACAAAATTACTCTTCTTTTGTATATTGCTATTATGTTCTTGCATTTTTCTAGTCACACTCACTCCTGTCTATAAATGAGGATTTTTAAGAGATTCAACTACTGGAGAATGCATGGATTGACTTCAAACAGAAGTATGTTCTATAGTTCTGTGGTACGTTGAAATTATTTGACTTAACTTCTAGTACATTAATTTGTGCTTTGTATTTTATCATAAAAATCTCAAATACATTTGCTAATTTATGATTAATACAACCTTTTCTAATTCTGGTGTTTACTCTAAGAACAGTATCCCTATTAGTAAGTAAAATAGGCCAGAGCATGCTCTTGGACTCTGAAATCAGTTGGGTCATCTTGACATAAGTATCCACTGTAAGCATACAACATATGCAAACCAGTGGCTTTGTCCCAGCTGAATGTTAGCTCATACTCACCCTTTCACAGATCACATCCTGCAGTGCTTCTCAAACACATCACACCTGCCATGCTCTCATTTCACCTACTTCACTCACAGCTGGTCCACAGGCAAAAAGACATGCACAGTACATCATGCACCAGTCAAGATGAGAACATGGTTTAAGTCAGCACCCTCCCACCGATATCTCACACCGAACCTGCTGTCACCACTGCAGTTCTTGGTTATTTCTATCCATAATGCTGCTAGCACAACCTTGTCTCTTGTACTTTTTTCATTACTAGCTAATCACCTCAATGTCCTCCATTCTCTATGCTAAAACAAACTGTCTACACAAGTAAAGCTCTTCAGTTTTATTATAGAATGAACTGTATGTTGAAGAAAATTGACAAGGCAGATCAGTAAAACGAACTCATACAAACAAATAATGGTCAATCATTGAACTGACCTGGGAACTGTAGAAGGACCTTTACAAAAGTTTACAAAATTACTGGTTTGTACAGTGTTTTTGACCATCATCAGGATGAAGTTTTGGTTTTGACAGTGTGGTGCTAGGAGGGAGGTTCTGGAACTCAAGTAAGAGAGATGGGACTGGTTCTTCTTCCTTGTTCTGCTGGATATGAGGCGGCTTCTATTCCACTTTTCCAGATCCAGTCTGTGGTAAGACTGGTCACTCAATCTGCAATCTCTGTGTGTTCTCTTTGCAAACATGGCCAACCACCAGCAGGACAGGCAGGAGAGTTGAGACTTTATCAGCACTGTGTGCACACATACACAGAGTGCTTGCGTACACATCAGCAGTACAATGAGCCTGTTTGAACCACCTGTTCTGTCTCTAATCTTGCTTAGCAGATCAGACTCACATGTAAACACACAGACACACATACAGATACATACAAACATAACAAGTCTGTCTCATAGCTGGTTCACTTATGGCTTCCCCAGCAGCAGGCCTGGTCATGCTGTTTGCTGCAAAGTTCAATTTTAAGCTTCCTACTGTCTCACACAGAGAACACATACACAGGAAATTATTTAAGAATGTACTTTAGGGAAGAGATAGAGTAGGCTGTGGTGATCAGGCTCTTCAGAGCATGTGTACTCACAAGATCCTTTCTTAAATGCTACTGGCCCATTTCAGCCTCCCCGTTCTTCAATTTATCATTTTTCTTGTGAGATCTACCTTGATCCCTCTTTTGAGTCTTCCTCTGAACATCATGCAATAATATTTGTTCCTCTTTGCCTCACCTCAGAAGTTTTATGCAGTCTCTCAAGTCCCTTCAAATGTCTCGTAAAGAGGGTTGAGTTTTTGTGGGTTTTTTTATGAGACCCATGATAACTTTATCAGTTGTAAAGTATCAAGGTTACACTTGAGTTATTCCTTTAGTGGCCCTTCAGCCAGCAGCCTGAGATCTATGGGGTTTTTTTATTATCTTTGTTTTTTCTCATGTTCATGAGGGTTTGTGTGTTTGGTTTATTGTCTTTCTTATCCTTACAGAAGTAGCCTAATAAATAAAGTGTTCCTACATTCCACATATCCTTAAATTGTATTTATACAAAAGCAAGGTCTTCTGAGATAGCTTTGGACTTCATATCTCTCACAGAAAATTTCACAGAGCAGTTTTTGGAGACTGATAAATAGCTCAAGAAAAAGCGTGCAGGACATAAAATCTGACAAAGAGTACAAATGACAAGAATCATGTGCCTAGAAACATGACTTGAAGAATTTTTCACACCAGTATATATGTATCCAAAGACTCAAGAATGACCATTGAGTCCAGAAAGAGTCAAATTCTTTGTTCTAGTTCTGACCATCTTCTCCTCTCCAAACAGAAAAATGATAGATTGTAAGAGCATTTAGAAGCTGAGAATGACTGCATATCCCTTTACACAGAGATGTCTTTCTAAATATTTCATTTTCAAGATGCTAGCCCTCATTTCGGAATATAAGTATGTTCATAAAATAGTCTTGGTATTCTCAGTCTTGAGCATTAATGTTAATCTTAATTTTAGCCATCCTTATCCACATTTGAGCTGGTTACACTAGCAGAAAAATTTAGGATGAATTACACATATGGGTGTCCATAATGCAGTAACAAACATTCAGAAAATAATATATGTTCTATTTCTGTGACATAAATCAGTTACTTATATGTATCTAACATCTATCTAAAAGTTACTGATTTACATCTAATGTCTACATCATAGTTTACATCATGGTCTCTACCTCACTGCTATTTTACATGTTGTCCTCTAAGAATATTGTTGTCCTCTCTGTGTTGGAAGTTATTTGTCTCAGATATTTTCCTTGTATTTTGTTTATTTTGAAATCTACATCTGTCCCCTGGTGGTATTCATCATGTGACACAAATAAATTAAAAACAGAAAGACAAGGAAGTAAAAAAAAAGTTCAACTTTGCATTTCCTGAATGTTCCCTAGCCTAACTTCTGTGATCAGCGTATTTGACAAACATATCCTATATTTTATTATACAGAAAATTATTATAGCAATTGAACAGTGCTCAATGCAAGAAAAAATCCTTTCTGCACGCTTGTTAGGTTACTTGTGTCTTTCCAAACTGGCAACAAATAATTCAGTAACTTCACTTTGACTACTTCTTCGTGTGTCTGTTCCTGTATTTAGTTTTGCTGCTCCACAGTAATTTCCTGACTTCTTATTTCTTAGTGCTTATGAGAATGTCAAGTGAGGTTATCTCAAAATTCTCTATCAGCCATCTAAAATCCAATTAAATTCACCAGTCAATGGGGTGCTTTAGAAATAATATGATTGTGTATTACAAACTGATATCTTTGCTACAGTATTTTTCTGCTGACAATCCCATATTTGTTTTTAAATACAGGTTTCATAGCATGTTGTAATTAGAGATCAGTTAACAGTGTTGGATGAACTAGGGAGCTTTTCAGTATAATAAAAATTATTTACCATTCATTATTTTTCTGTTCATTATATGGCACAAATTGTTTGCTTGGTGTTTTATGAATGCAAGTCTGAAGAAAAAATGGAAATGAAAGTGGCTTGAAAATGCTATACAATTTTCAAATTATGATATCCAGATTTTTATTAACATTTTAATACCTTATTATTCTTTCCAAGCAGTTAGTGTTTAATGAAGTGAGATATCTTGAAGGCACTTCATAATTGCAGAGAAAAAAATTATATCTAGTGCACTTTTTCTGAATTTTTTTCCTGACCCCTCTGTTCAAGGATATTGAAAGGAAAAATACATGAATAGATAAACAGAGTTTTCAAAACATGTTTCCAGACCAAAAGCTGACAGTTTTGTGCAATACATAGGGAAGATATGGCCTGGAAAAATGCCTTAAGATTTTGTCCTCACCTCAGGAAAAGTTTCCTGTCGAGTTAAAGGTAGAGCAATCTATTTTCACCCTTATTAGGTCTCCTATTGCCAACAAAATACACTAGTTTATGCTTGAATTAGGCTGGCTGAATGACAGAAATATTGCATAATACTTCTAATGGTACCTGGTTAATGGAGGGTAATGGAGCAGAAAATATGTTCATTACTGAAAAGGTGGAGAAGAGATGCTTTTATATTGTTAGCCTAGAAAACCCCAAATGACTTACAGTTATTTGTCTGTAGATGGCAGGAAATGTGATTAGGATGTTGGCATGACACAATGACTCACTTAAAAGTGCCCTTTCCCATTTCACTTCTCTTAAAGTTAAGAACTTAAAATCTTAGAATCACTACATTTTGCTTTTCCCTTTGTGAAGATATCTACCATTTCACTATAGTGCAAGACTCAGAACTTCAACTTATGTTGAAAACCTCTATAAAAATATTTTTATTGTCGTTTTAGACTTTTATAGTGTGACATATTTAGCATTGGTGTTTATCACAATTATGATCAAATTTTAAAAGCTAATATTAACAACTAAGTTTTCTTCAATACAAAAAAATGTGGAATATTTCACATATTTGTTTATATTATATAACATTTTTGTTGTATTATAGCATTTTCTACCTGTATCATTAATAATAAAAATAAATTTACTTTCTAAATCTAGCAAGCATAAAAGATTGGCTTCCCTTATATATGTGTAAAGGTAGCAAGCAAAACTTTTATTTGGTTAACTGTTGAAACTAAGGAGAAGAAACCCTTCATCTTTATGAAAGTTTAATCAAGCGTGAAACATAATCTTTTTATATCGTACATGAAAAAAAAAATAAAATTTTGCAAGTTTCATAAACCTAATTTCTGCTTCCATTGACTTAAATTTGAATAGGAACAGACTCTTTAAGCTTTTTGACTGTAGGCTATTTTATGCAAATAATACTTAAAGTCAGAGGCAGGAGTTTTTATATCTTTCTTAATCACTTTCTATTAATCTTTTCAAAATGATTGGGGTAAGAAGCTTGCAAATGGCCAAGCCTTCAACCAAGATCTATTTCCTAAAGGGTCATGGCAAGGGGAACTGCCAGGAAAGGGTGCCTTTTTTATGCTACACCTGATAACATTGTTGTGGTCATAGTAGTTATTTTGTTTTATGTTCAACATATATTCACAGTTTAGATTAAAAATAAAGACAAGATCCTGAGTTTTTTTTTCCATAGCCTACTTATAAGAAAAATGTGTCATATTTTTATATTACGTTATTGGAATTATTGATCTGTAAGTTACTAATTCTATAAATAGTATATGTGGAGGTATTAACAATAATATTAATAATACTGGCTTTAATTTTTTCTCAGAAATGTAGTTGTAGCTACATCACATCCACTCTTGCATCCAGGGTTTCAAGTCCTTTTGCCCTAGATCCAGCCTTAAGGCAGAGAAGTAAAAACTACTTGTTTTCTAAATCTCTTCCTGGGTGGCCAATAGGTCTGGTGAGTGCTTCAGTATTGTCTGGTTTTCATGGACATAAACACAGTCTGTAATGAGCAGACATGTTAGGTCTCTTTATTATCATCATAAAATAATTAAATTCAGCTGTCAGTGCAAAAGAGCTAGTACACTGCGAATCGTAATCATACTTTCATGGAGACTAACTTCCCTGTATGCAAAAATCTTTCTGTTTCTGAAACTTTTTATTTGGATGACTAGGAGTTATTAAAATCAGAAATTTTAAAACGCTGTATTTTGAGGGGTTTTTATTTTGATATCAATGTTACCTTTTCTTAAAAGCTTTCATCCACTTTGTTTCCTGCTGTGCTGTGTTAGTCATTCCCATATTTTAGATAACATAAAAATACGAACTGAAAAATACAATGGGCCTTTGCTTAAGCCCTGAGAATTTAAAATGGTAAAATCATTATATTTTGAGACTTTTCTAGAAATAAAATTGATATTTTTAAAATAATAAATCCAGGAGAGATTAAAAAATTTAGGGGAAAAAGGCATAGAAATAATCTCTAATAATTTCCTGTCAAGTGACACTTTATTTTCTAGTGTTAAATTAATGGACAAGAACTAAGATATTCCAAGATTATTGTCTTAGTGAAGTGGAGTCCACATTTATGTTTGCATCATTTTGTCTGCTTTCAGTCAATGCTAATTAAATTTCTAAATTCTCCTATGTTTCTTGTTATGTATAGTTTGAAATATTATGCTTGACATTGAAAAAGAAAGGCCTCATTTTCTTCAGCAATTGGTATATAAACTTAAAATACAGGTAAAATGGTTTGCCTTTGAACTTTATAGTTATGTATTCTCAAAGAGCTAAAAAAGTTCCCTAGGATCCAAGATTTGTCTGCAAATTCAGTAATTTCATAATGCATAATATTGATTATTCATACTTTTCAAAATCTGTCTTTTAATTATTTGTAAAATTTTGCCATCTAAAATATCCTAAATCTTTCACTTTTTTCATTTAAAAGACAGAAGCAAAATATGAAAAAATGCACAGAAATAAATTAATTTTTCTATAATCTTGAGGCTTATTGAGCATTTCCTGTAGTTCATAGCAGTTTTCTTCTATAAATCCTTGTTCTTCAGCACCAGAATGAAGTACCATATTTCAAATTCTTCCCCAAATTAATTCACATAATTCATATGAAACTTTTTAAAAAGCTGTACATTCATCCATAAATTTTTCCAAGATGAATTAAATTAGAAATTCTGTCTGGTAGAGACACTCTTCTTTTCACAGGTGTAAAGCAGATAGGATGTCTATAGTTGTTTCCTATTTGTCTACATATTTTAGTTCAGCAAACAAAAAAAAATAATAACTTGAAAATCAAAACTATGAATAGGGATTGCAGTTTTTGTAAAGATCTCTGAATTGCAGAAAAGAATTCGTGAAAACCTCTCTCAACTACAGGAAAATAATCTTTAGGAACTTACATTCTTCACAGTAGAGAAAGACCTTTAATGAGAAAGAACTTTAACGAGATCAACTTTGAACTAGAGGAACTGACTCCAACCTGATGCAAGGAAGACCATTCTCAGAACTTTAAGGCTAAATATGTGATTTAACTGAAGATGTGTATTAATAACTTCATTTTCCTAAGCCCTCTAAATGTGCTTCTTTGTGAGGCAAAAGAGACATCCACGCATCTGACTGCTCCATTTACCATAACAGCAGCAGCCAGGGTTCAGTTTCTGTTATTCAATGAGTGGTAATCTGTCTCATTTTTTGCATGCCTGTCAAATAATTTGCATGAATTTCCAGCCTTGATGGAACTTATCACTTGAGTGTCCAAGTTGGTTTTCTTTATTCATACTAGACTATTCAGTGAATTCCAATTTGCTCGCTGTCAATCATACTTGATCTGTAGTCTGTAAAAAGCAGTGGTTTATGTAACATGCCAAGTTTTTGCCTTTTTATTTCCAGCTTTTTTTTTTTTCTTCTGCATTCAAGGAAGTGCAAACAATGTATCTGACAATAATATTTCCTATCATAAATGGTAATCTCATGCTACTCATTAAAATTCATAGTGTCCTATACTTGCAAAATCCAAATAATTTTTTTGTCACTACAGGAGAAGAACAAGTAACAGAAAATTTCAGTTGTAAGCAGATACAATGAAACGTAGGCAGCTATACCCTTTTTGAAATGTCTTGTTAAACATTATATCTTCATTGCAGTAAGAATGTTAACTGAAAATTCCTTCTGAAAGTTCTGTGAATAATACATAAAGTAAAGCAAGCACCACGTTTTTGAGAACACACAGTTCCAAAAATCACTTCATAAAAGGTGTGTTAACATGTCTTGGAAAATAAGCAAAAATGTAAAAGTTTTATCTTTTTTTCTTGGACACATAATTTTATTTCATTCCCCATCTCTACATATAGTAAATTGATCCTTCGGCCCTGTTTTGATAATAAGTTTTCATGGACTTTATTTTAGTTAAATTAGCAAATAAAATTCATTCAACCAATTTAATTTCTGAACTTTACAGTATTATAAAAAAGAAAGCAGTATCCATTTGATTAAATAAAATAATAGACTACATTTTGGCCTAAATTTTTAAGCATTAGTCTCCATTCTCTTCAAAAGAGAGATATTTTAACATCAGTTTTACAGAGGAAACTAATGTTTTCAAACAGGAAAAAGCCCTGTCATTGCATAGCTGTTTAGGGGATCATATAAAAGGAGGAGAGTCTGGTGACCCCTCCAGGTATGTACATGAAATCTTGCAGAACTTTGAAAACTGGTAAATAAAAATAAGAATCATGACATTTCCGAAAACAGTAGGAGGTTTGAACCTGACCTAGTATTTTAATTGAAACCCTGTAAATAATGAGACTATCAGCTTCATAATATCTGTCTAATTATTTCTTTTTATTTTAAAAAAGCCCAAACAAACCAGAACATGTAAATAAAGGCAAAATATGAAGCTATATTCTTTTACAGTACATTTGGATTGTAGTTAAATAACAGAAATATGTAAAAAAATAAAAAGAACCAATCAAAAAATCCCCTCCCCAACACAAATCAAAACACAACCAGAGCCTAAGACAACAGGGAAAAAGGAAGAAGGGATACAAAACAAAATTTAAAGATTTTTATTTTCACAGATTTTGACCAGAGGAACAAGAATACGAGCATGGTATAGGCTCACCAGGTGCTCAGATATGAGCATTTAAGTTTGCTTAATGACTCCAGAAATAGAATCCATGTGTTGCAGAGAGTTCTAGTTGAAAAAAACCTGCCACTTTAAGTCTTCAAAGGTAGTACTAATAGACTGTCTGTTAACAATGAAGGCTAAAAGTTGAGTTGAAGGGGTTTGGACATACTATAAGTTGAAGATAATGTGAGCTCGGAGTACTGTAGCAGAGAGAATTACAATAATCTATTCTTGCAGCTAATAAGATTTGAAATATATAAATAAACTGTAAAAAGAAAGGTTAAATTAAGTAGCAACATGTATAGTAGCCCTCATAAACTCTGGAATAGCAAGATTCAAGATCACAGGCACTTATTGTAGTGAATTGGAAACTATTTCATATGCTGCTTTATTTTGTGTTATCCAGTGAAAAAATTGGCACAACATCTAACTGAATATTTCAAGGTCTTTTATTTAATATAAGCAAGATCTACTCTGACAGTAATGTACAAAACTAGTATTCTATATGTATATTGCCAAGGCAAAATCTTGGCTTTGTTTTATGTTGATTTTACAGTATTTAATAATAGATTTATATTTGCTTGGTTCTGAAACAACTCACTGAATTACAATAAAAATGAATCAAATTTGTTGAAAAAGAGAAGCCTGGATACCAATTAACCTTTTCAGATTACATCTCATCCTTCCAAAAACTTAAAAGGTGCCAAACTGCTCCTCTTTTCTAATCTAAAATGGCTTATGTGTATTGTATGGCTTCTGGTATTGCAGTCTTTTTTTTTTCCTTTTACATAATTTTGAATCTCTGATGCTAGGATAACCAACGTGTAATATGTTTGAAATTATGTATGTTTTACAAGTAACATAGAAAAATACGTTAACTTGAGTTCAAAATTATTTACTTATTACAAAATTTGCCATTTTGATATTTTTTTTAAAATTACTTCTTGGACTTTCTTTTCCTTGGGCAAACCTAACTGATGAGAGTGAGGCATGTTGGGATTTCATCTCCAGTTATGTAACTGCTATTTGTTTGGTACTGTGGGCTGCAATTAATAAGATGAAATAGAAAATGGAATCTAAATGGAATCTAAGTGGAATCTAAATGGAATCTAATGGAATCTTGCTGACCAGAACAAGAGGGTGAAAGACCTTTAACCTATTTAACTTTTTTGTTAGTTTGTTTCTAAGAAAGTCTTGCTTTTCCTCACAAGACATTTACTGTCTACAGCACTTAACTTTTGCTAGAATCCCTCTCCTGCCACCAATCTGTAAGTAACTACAAAAGAGAAAAGAATCACATCTTCCCCTCTCTAGTCAGTCCTGTGGGCTTATACAGACAGGAAAAGTGATTATCACTATAAGTAATAGACAAAGAATACATTAACAGGATGTTCTTGCCCATCAAAGAATAATAGTGAGACCTTTCTACCTCTCCATAGTGCAAAACCCACATAGGAACATGACAGCAGATCCCTTTGCCCTGAATATATCCTAATTCCTGCAGAGTAGGAATAAGGACAGGTATGCCTGCAGTCCTGGTTACACCATGGTTTGTGAATATGATAATGAGTCCTCCTCATACCCGGGCATATCCTGGGTTAAGAAGGTTATTCCTGTGGATGAAGATGAAGGCTTTATGGAAAAAAAAAAGCAAAAAACTCTTCAATAAAATGTCTCCAAAGTTCCTAAATCATTCTAGAGGATCAGAAGTGGGTTCAGGTCTTTTAGTTAGTTATCTAGGAAGCTTGATAAGTTGTCCTCCAGAGATGTTAATTTCTCTCCATTGCCCAAAAAGAAGTCTAAGCTAATTCTGAATTAGAAGTCTCATTGATATGGGTAGTAAGCGAAGTGAGTCCCCTATCTCACCTTTATTCTTTTGTGTTTTATACATATACATTTTGCTAGATGCTCAAAGAAAGAAAAAAAATAAAGAAATGAAAAGGAAATTAAAGACATTTAAAGTGATTTTTCAATAACTAACTAATATCTTATGCAAAATATTTTGCCTTGTAACTTAAAGGACTTTTTTTCAGTGTCTACTTCTAAGCATATATTAAGAGGCTTCATCCATGTGCTCAGAGCAGATGCAGAATTCCTCTGCCCTTGCCCCAAATCAGCCAGAAACTTATGCAACCCCATTAGTATGTCATTGCTAATGTACACTAATGTACTTTGTTTCTTAGACTTACATGCTTGGGTTTTTTTTTCCTTTTGGTTGCCTTTCAGAACAAAGGTTGTGAACTGACATCCCTGAAAACCTGAGATGTAATTTTGAGGTCTTTTAAATTTATTATGGGTCTATATGTGTCATTTGCAATTTGAAAACTGTTTAGAAGTATATGCACTTGAGACAAGTACTGAAAGTACTTCTGAAATGGAGAGGAGGGTGCTGAAATGAAGTAAAAATGTAACACTCAGAATTTTGTTTTCTTTTAAAACATGTCATATTTGAGGTAAAGCATATTGTTATGCAAATTTAAGTCCAGTCTGTTCCTGGTATCTTGCTAAAATTTTAATAACATATGCAAAAGAGAAATATCAAAGAAAAGTAAAAATTAAACTGTTCAAATAACACACACTCAAATACAAACTTAAGAAAAAGAGAAAATAAAATCAGAGGTAGAAAATAAGGTACAAAGGTTTCTGACATTAAATCCTATGTTAAACTGAATGGATTTTTCATTCTGAATGTATTCAAAAAGTAAGACTTGAATAGCAAATTTTCTGTTAGATGAAATTATATGTATCCTATAAAATTATAGTTTGCAAAGAGCTCCATATAATCACACCTGAGATCATTAAAGTACTCATTCATGTTTGTCTGATTTAGGAAAATATATGTATTAGGAGAGTTGTTTTTTCAATTTGATTTTTTTCAAAATGGTTAAGTGAATATAGATGCTAAAATTAAAGTAGCAATATAGTCTTTGTTATTAATAGACCAGTTACTGGAATTCAGCGTGGTTAAGAAACACAAAAATCAAATAACTCATGCTGGTTTTGAATAATAGACGATACTGAAAAAAGGCTTCCATTCTTTATTGTGGTTTTGTCTTCATTTTGTTTTCTTATAGCTGTCTGAACAAATGTAGCATCTCAAGCACAGTAATATAGTTGCAGGCAGATGTCATGAATCACTAAACTACCTTGCATCCTAGCACTAGCATGAGAGAAGTTATTTAAATCCGTATTCAACAGGACTTCCCTAATATCAATAATTCTGAGTTGTTCTCACCCATTAGAGTAATTTAGGTATAGTTTTAGGGGAAAACACACACATATAGGGAATCTGGTAGTTTTGTGAAATCTGGTGGGGAAATGTGAAATCTTCTGGATTTAGGTGAGCAGCTTTAGGAATGACATGGAAGTGCACAATTAGCATTTAAAAAGAAGGGGGAGGGAAGGGGAGCTTAAAGAAAAGGGGGTTATTGAATAATGAGTTAACACAGCTAAATTGTTAAAATTATTTACATTTCATAGATGATCAGGCTTTGTGTGACATAAGGGGTTTGGAAATACGTGAATATTGCTGGAGCTGTGTTTATGATATTTGGTCCTTCACCTAAATCTCCAGTTTCTGGAGTTTCCTTGACAATATTAGAAAGATTAGCTGATTAGAAAATATCTTACTCTTAAAATGCAATATGAAGTATGAAATCCTTCAGACAACTAAATCAGAATATAAATAAAAACCCAAGGACCACAGGTCCACTTCTTTGATGACCTTTATCACCAAAGGTATCTTACCTTTGGTGAAAAAGGATGAGAACTGGATGTTTGGATTCTCAGTGATGAGTGGTGACATATGGAATTGGGTTCTGAACAGTGTGTGTGTGTGTTTGTTTATCTTTCCCAATAATTTTGCTTCCCTGCTGCAAATTATTGCTAATGAAGAAGCGAGAGAAGAATTGTCTTTCATGAATGGCTGGAGACAACAAAAATGTACTTGAGTTTCTGTCATAAAGAAGCCAAGAATCATCACTCTGTCTAGGCTGAAAATTAGTGATGAATAAGCTGTTCAGATGAATATTTTGGTATTTCATATTGTTAGGAATAAGAGCTACAGAAGGAAATACTGAAAGAGGAAAAAGGAGATAATGCTAAAATACAAATAGAAAAACAAGGGGAAAGGGAGGAACTTACTGGACATCAGTGGATGTCTTCACACATTGGTTGTAAAACAATTCACATTTATAGTAGAGGAAATGTATTGTATTAGAATATCTGTATAGAGGCTTTGCCCCAGAGGTCCCAGTTGCCTTTGATGGGCTGCAGCTGCGATGTCCTTAATTGGGCTGCAGCTGTAACCAATGAAGATGACTGGGATAAAAGGGGGTGGGTTAGCCAGTCAGGGAGAGCCTTGGAGGAGCCCTGACCTGAGAGAGAACAGCATGCAGCAGAAGGAGTCAGTGAAGATCTGCAGCCATGAGAATACACCAAAGAGGTATGGACTTTAGAAGTCTGAGAATATCATTATGAGACTCTAGAGAAATAATAGAAGAACAACAATTGGTGACCATGACACGATAGTTAACAGAAGATAAGACAGCTGAGAGCTGTGGCGGCCAAGAGCTGTGATGGAACATAGCCTTTGGGTCAAGAAGCTGTGAAAGAGTATGGCCTTTGAGCAAGGAGCTATGTGGGTTGTACGTGGCCTGTGAGTCATGGGGAAATGTATGTATTGTAATTGAACATCTGTACAACTGTTAATTCATGTAAAAGAAAAGGGGAAATATAGTAGAGGAAATGTATTTAAATATCTGTATAGAGACTTTGCCCCAGAAGTCCCAGTTGCCCTTGATGGGCTGCAGCTGTGACCAATGAAGATAACTGGGATAAAAGGGGGTGGGATAGCCAGTCAGGGAGAGCCTTGGAGGAGCCCTGACCTGAGAGAGAACAACATGCAGAAGAAGGAGTCAGTGAAGATCGGCAGCTACGAGAATACACCAAAGAGGTATGGACTTTAGCAATCTAATAACAACAATATGAGACTCTAGAAATAATAGAACAACAACACACATTCTTTATCCTTTCTCATTTTAATTCTACATAGATTAATTGAATCTTATCTAAAATTTCTACTTTAAAAAAATTGTGGGATGTGAAATGAGAGGCTTTTATGTGTGTATCTGTTTATGCTTACATGTCTATTAAAAAGGAGTCTATTGTAGTAAAATCAGAGGTGGAATCAGGAAGGAATCAGTATCAGGAATCAAGGCAGGGCAGAGATAAAACAAAGGCCGGAATCTTTGGAAGAAGGAAAAGTTATAAAAGCAAAGACAAGGACAGCAGCATGTATTTAAGCAGGATCTAGGCAAGAGGGGAGAGAACTTAAACAGTATTAACTGATAGTACAAGAATCCAGATTTACTTCTGTAAATCAGACCACAAGACTAGTTCTAAGCTGATTCTACAGCATACATACATGGTATATGTGCTTTTTTTTTTTTTTCAGCAGGGAGGAAGCAAAAGTGGAGTTACTGCTCTTCAAGGCAGCTTTAAATAGGATAACTCAGGAGACATTTCTGTCTGCTCCTACAGATCTCTGCCTCAGGCAGTAAAAGCCTTTGACATGCTCCCTCTTCTTAAAAGAGAGATTGTCCTACATATAATAACCTTGCTCAGTATGCTTATTCAATATTTCAATATTTATGTCATAATTATATGGACTTTAATTAAGAAACTGTTAGTATATCCTTAACTGCATTTCCAGATGCTGAAGAAATGAAACAGTGTTTACAGAACCCCTATTGGTATCCTGAAAACACTTAAAAACATGCTCTAAATATGCAAGAATTTAAATTTCTGTAGTTTTCAGAATAGTATTTACAGAATATGGTGATCATATATAATTACCAAGGAACAAAAATGTAGGAAGGTTGACACTAACAGCCTAGAATCTATATCTAGATTCAATGGTTAGAAGCCAAAGCAGAAAAAGAATATTAAAAAATCATATTCTTATAGTGAGAGTAAATATTAATTGAAGCAATAAAGACATTTTAAGTATAAACTAGTATTTTCAAAGTCCCAGGATGATGAAGCATCATGTTTGTCAATGCCTTACAAACATACAAAAAAAAGGTTTATCAGACTGGTTTATTAGATGTCTCTGATACATGAAAGGTACCTTAAAAATGGCTCAAATTTTAAGCACTAAAATAAAGCAAAATCTTTAAGTTCAGATCCTGTTCTAATCAGTGGGTATTTCACTCTTTGAAATACACTTAACACATTGCTTTTTTTGCTGTGGCTAGGGCACATTCTAAATTAGGAATTGGCAAGTGGTACGGGATCAAAGTTGTGCGAAGTTTAAATATCATAATGCATATAAGTACTTGATTATTGTGCATGCAAAAATTCATGGCTTTTTTACCATTGTTTCAAAACCTTCTGGAGATTGCACTAGACTACGTCAAACAAATGGCAGAGATTCATGTAAAATCCACAAAAAACCACAACATAAAAAAATAAAACATAGCCCCTCACAAAAAAAAAATTCCAAGAAAAATGCAGAACAAAAAAAAAATAAGAACAAAATCAAAAAAACAAAACTAAAATAAAACCCCACCCAAACAAATGAATACTTTCTGTTCCTCAATGTTCCCTAGCCCACAGCTTCTTGGATACTCAACTGCAACAGGAAAAATGTAGCAGAGCACTCCCATTTTTCCATCCTTGGTCAGTGAGTGATAGTGAGAGAAAATCCTGATGAACCTCGTGCCCCTTAGTGCGGAAATGCAGGGGTACTGACAGCTTTGCAACACTGTCTTGAATAGGATAAATGTCTTGAATAGTACCATTTCTAGATGCCTAGTTGTGCAATATTTCTGCACTTATTTTCTTAGAGGAGGCAGTATTGTATCAAAGACTTATTTCTGTTCTTATCATAACAGTAACTCCAGTTGTTTGCTAACCTTATGTCTTGTCTTCTCTGCACCTTTGTTCTTTTATGATTGTCTATTACATTCCCTGAATTTCACACCAGTATCTGTCCTGCTTTTCAGACCTTGTTAAAAGCAATTCTGTTTCAAATACTTTATTTCTAGAACTTTTCAAGACTTGTGTTGCTGATTTCACAAAGGGATTTTCTCCTTTGTTATCAGACAGAGATATTGTCTTGCTTGAAACAAATATTTTCTTCTCCTCCTTGCATTAAGGACAATATACTGATCTTAGTTTCTTTTAAGGAAGATCTTTGCACTTAGATAATTTATTAATTTAACTTTTTGTACCATTTGCAAAGAAACATCCACATTACAGTGTTGTCAACCCTGAGAGACTAAATTTATGAACAGTATGAATTCCATGTTTCATTAGATAGATCTGAAAGTCATATTCTTATAATAGTAGGGAAAATTAATTGAGTCTATTATACAGGTTAAAAAAAACAGCATTTTTTTTAAATCCACATTTTTTTTTTTATTTCTATATATATGACAATTTCTTATGTCAATACATATTTTTGGTGGCCTGATTCAGAATATAAAAAGCAATACTTACAAATAGCATATAAATATGTTCAAGAAGATAAATGTCAGACTACATGAACTTCATAGGTATTTTTTCATATTCTATTTCAGTGACAGCCAATTCAAAAATAAGTATCATAAACTAATTTTCTTTATTAAAGGCATTTTTTCTTGCTATCCGTTTTTTCCCTCTATCCATCAATGTTCCCTTAAAGATGTATTGCAAAGGAAGTTTGTAGAGAGTTCAGAGGGAAAATTAGGTTGATCAAAGCTTAGGCAACTTTCAAATCCTACATTACATTAAAATGTTATTAATTAAAGAAAAAGAACAATTTTTTCCAAAACCAATTCCTGTTAATAAAAATACTTTGGTTTTATAACCTTATATCTTTCTGAGAAAGGGCAAAGGCAATGAGTCTCCTTGGTGTAGGAAATGAGACAGAAAGGTTAAGCCATATATCTGTATCCCTTGATTTTTTTTTTTTCTGGTGAAACTGACCAGAAAAGGTGGATAAGGAACCATAGCTTGTAGAAAGAGTGCCAGTGTTTCTCTATTTAGTATGAATAAAATACCTTACCTTTTAGTTTTGCTCTGTCATTTAAATTTTAATTTTCACCTTTCAGTTTTACTACCACAGCAAAAATTGCTAAATAATAAATGTATCTTACAGATACATGCTAAAGTCCTGAAACATCAAATTGAATTTTCTGTCAGAAAATAATTTCTCACACCTCTAAAATAAACAAATTGAAATCTAGTCTACACCAAAACTTTTCACTACAAATTCTGATCTTCACACTGTTCCCAAATATTTGTCAAAGTGGCAAAAGCAATAATGTTAATGAAATCAGGCAGTTAGAAAATTGTCCGTAACATAATTTTGACTTTCAAATGTGGATATTAGTGATCTTTTATCCTAAGTTTTCAATTTATTAGAGGTAAATGTAATGAAAATTAAATAATTAAACAAAAGATGAGGGTTCAAATTTGTCAATGAACAGATAAAGCTCACTGATGTGACTGAGAGGAAAACTTATCTGTAAGCCAAAAAGTAAAGGATGTGTGCTATGTAACAAAAATCAATTACTTTTAGAAGTTTTTGTGGGTAGTTTGTTGGTCAGTTCCAAGATCAGAGAAAATAAGAAATAACCAAATTCACAAAAATTCATATATTTTGGAGCAGATTTGCTCTGGACACTTCTGATTGATCATTCCTATATTCACTATTGTTGTTTGGCCATTGCAGTATTCTGGCTATCAGTATTCTATAATGTGATAACAAGAAAAAGACAAATGAATATTTCAGTTGGTACTGAAAGCAGCAATACTTTTTTTTCTCAGTTTTCAGTTAAACATAACTATAAAACATAATCTATTCAAGTGTTTTAAGGATCTGATTTATTTACGAGAAAATCTGGATTATATGGCCTTTAATTACAGAATAGCATTATATAAAATGAAATACTAAGCCTTTTAACTGGAACTAACTCAGTAAGTCATAACCATGCACTGAGAATCCTGTTTAATTGTCCTAAATTTATTAACTCTTGTTTCTTGTTAGCTCTCCAGGACTCTTCTTCCTTCTGCATTACTTTCTTGAAAATCCAAAGGTCTTTCCAGTTAAAATTAAAGATCAAGAGTCTTTTTCAGTTTTATAGCATTCTAACAGGAAAGGAAAGAGAGATCCCAAAATTCTAGAATACTTTATTATTTGAGGTAGACCAAAATGCATTTCCAGATTAAAATTTTGTAGCTACCTATTGCAGGTGTATATATAAAATTATGTGTCTGATGATCATATTTTCATTTTTATGAATATTAATGACTAAATTTAGGAGTATTCAAAGGCAAGCAATTAACCTCCAAAGAAAGGTATTTAAATATGGCTTGTAAACCTCTTTGTTTCAGGAATGGAGCAGCTCAGATCTTCATTATTAAGTGAGATCTAAGCATTCCACATCCCATTCCATGATATTTGAATTTCCATAGAATATAAGCTCAGATGCATTGATGTGCAATGGCTTTAAACTATAGGACTAATTTCTCTGAATTTACATTATCTGAAATGCCTGAACTAGGGAGTAGGAAGTAGAAAATGGGAGTTAAGCTATGAATGCAATCATTGATGACTAAAGGGTAATTTAGAGTTGAAGTAATGCTTAACACTTCTGAATCACTGTCTAAAGGTGTCTGTCTTTTCATTAATGCTGTAATACATTTAAATGAAATTAGGTCCTAAACTACTTAGTTTAGGCTGATTTGAACTCCTAAATTAGCCCATGAAAGTCAAGATTATGAATCATAAATGTATCATGGCATGGTGTTTTCCTGAAACGTAAAAATTCAGGCAAATATCCATAAATGAAGGAGTGGAAGAACAATCAATAAGTACTAAGATTGGTTCTTTACCTTTTCACTATTTTTCAGAAAAATAAGAATAATGGAGAATAAACTGTGATTTTCAGACATTTAATGGCTTCTGTATTTAAATTACATGATGCCCTCATTTAGGATATGCTATTTTTTCTATGCTAAAACTCATGAAAAAGTTCAAATATCATTTATTCATTTTATAACAGCAAAGGAGCATAGAATGAGAGCATTTGTGTTATTTTAAAATAGGTTGTTAGAACATGATATTTAATTTATTACTCTAAAATTTTGTTTTGTTTTTCTAAATGGGGGCATTCTACATGGATTTTCTTTTTAAAATGTATTGGATATGGCACTTAACAGTACTGAAATTCTGCAGAAAGAAATCCCCACAAAACCGTAAAACAAAAAGAGAGGAAAAAGCGTGATAAATTGCTGGCTCTAATTCATAAACATTTGAATTTTAATTTAAGTTTCAGAGAAAATGTTTTATATAGTTAAGAGTAGTTAATTTTCAAAGATATTGTAAACATACATTAAACTGAAGGGGCAAAACCTCAACTTGTCTAAATGTCAGAGGTCAACGCACTGCAGTGGAAGAATGGTAACGTATCCCAGGCAACATTCTGCCTCTAAATGTCTGTATTAGTTTTGTGAGACCTGTTGAAAGCCGTTGTCACCATCTACCATCCATCTCATGGTATTTTGCACAGGGGAAAGTACAGATTTACTACACAATTGCTTTTCTCTTTTTCTTGGTGACATAACAAAGGATACTACAGAATCATTCCTGTCAATCATCTCTTATGACAGTCAATGTATAAATATGATAGCTGACATAAGCTCAATATAAATCCTCAGCTCTTTTTGCTTACCTAGCAAAGGCAACTCCTTTGCTGTCCACAATGAAAGTGTGTGTGGACAAACCAGATAAGAAATATATTTGATGAACTGGAAGAAGGATTAGGATGAGATGTTGGATGATTTCTAACAAAAAAGAATCATATTTATAACTGAAAAATAATTAATTGAAAAAACATAGATAATTTTTTTCCCAGTGTTTTATCACATTGTAGTGAAGTCTATTCTTTTAGAGAATTCAAGAAATATTATCTGCTCACATATTTTTTTTATCTTGAAGTCTTCTTATGACTGAAATATTCTGTCTAGGGATAAGCTTAAAGTTGTTGAAATTTTAAACTATGATTTAGAATTCCTCTTCCTCTTTGTTTCAAGCCAATTCACACTCTGCTGTATAGTGATGAAACCTACATTTTTCTCATTGACAACTGCAACACACCTTTCCGTTTCTGAGCTGTCTTTCCTCCTGGGTATTGATTACCAGCACGTTACCTTTGTCAGTCAGTATAAAAACCTTTTTCATTCAGCCAGGTCTTAGCTAGCTCACGTCTTTTCCACAATATGGTCTGTTTAGAAGCTTAAACAGGTCTTTTAAAATAATCTCTGACATTAACTCTAGCTGCCCCTCACTCTCTTGCATCCACTAGCCCTTTTTGCCACTGGGATTGCCTGCCATACGGAGGTCACAGTTCTAACAGCTTCTGCCGGAGGCCAGCTTCAGGCTGTGCAGCTGGGTTTGCATGTCCTTGCCCACTACCTGAGGGCACAGCAGCACAAACACAACACATGTTTTTCAACATTCCGTGAAGCCTTAAGCATTTTTTTTTTGTAATGTTTGGAAAAAAAACCCAAAAAGCAAATCCTACTGTTACAATAAGTATTGTGCTCTGGCAAGGGTGAGTATATTAATGGGATAATTTTTTAAGCTGAAGATCTTGTCTCCAGAGGCCATCTACCATCCAGCAATATGTTGAAATTTCCCTACTGCTGTAACATAGTAAGACCACTGCAGAATTTGTCTTATTTATTTAATATCCAGTTCTTCTGTCGTGTTGCAAGAATGGTGGTGTTCTCTTTCTGGTAAAGAGGCTAGAAGTTTGATCCAAGCTGATCCCCTTAATGGGCCAAGATCAACATTATGAATGGCATAAAAATATTCAGGATCCCTTCCTAAAATTTTACCAGTTTTTGGAGGTAAAGTTCTATGCTAGCATATTTCAATGATATGTACAAATTTTATTACAAAATGTTATTCATTAAAAGTTAACCTTCATTTCATGTTGTCTTATCTATCAGTGAAGATGGTTTAGAGATTTACTTATTTTAACTGAAAAAAAAAGGACAGAAATTTCACTTGTTGCAAAGCATTTTGAAAGAACTTGTTTATAAAGGCCGTGTATTCAAATGTTTTTCTCCCTTTTATATTCTTAATCTATCTCAGTGCACAAGCATTATCAGGGAACACAACTTCGATAAAGATTGAAAAGGCATTGTTTATAGTGTTTGTGAGATGTTAACGTCTCTCAAGAGTCTACTGATTTCTAATGAGATCTGAAACTCCTCAAGAGATAGTACTTTAGCAAATTCAGAGCTGGAGGAATTCACTTGCTAAAAGGAATAATAGAATCAAAATAGTCTAAGTTGGAAGCAACTGTAAAGATCATTCAATGCCCTTGGCACGGCAGTGACTGGGAATTTTATACATGAGAAAACTGAATATTCCTATCAGAAAAGGCTCTAAAGACTTTTCTCATGTTTGCTAGCATTTGGCAAATTATAGGTGCATTTGTTAAATTATTAAAAGAATTTTTTATTATTTTAAGGGAGAAAAGGCACACAACATATTCCTCTTTTTAATGTTTATTACTTTCACTATAATGTTTATAATTAAAACGACATGGTTATGAAATCATAATGGTTTTGCAATGCATTACTGTATAATCAATTCCTGAATGTGTAAGCCTGAGCTAGACTTCTTCAGGTGACTTCATAAACATGCACATGTTGAAAATTAATTAATCAGATAATTGTATAAAAGGTGATTCTTCTTCTCTCTTTTATATAACTCCCTTTAAGAGGGTGTGAGTAATACTTTTTTCTTTGAATAAACAAGTTATCACTAGTGTATGTCAGAATCAGTAGCCCAGATACAGAATTTAGGATAGGATTTTATTCTTAAAATGTAGATGTTTTAGTGATTTTTACTGATATTTTATTATGCCATCTGGGACACCCACAGAGCACTGGCAGGCACTGCAGGACTCATGGGATAGCTGAACTCATTTAAAAAGGTAGATGAAAGCCAAAATGAGTATCCTATGGTTTCTGAGAAAGCATCATGTGTTTTGCTACAGACCATTCTTAGTTTAGTTGGAACATCTTTAGCCAAGCTCAAAGAGCTATAAGGAAGTAGAATATGCTCAAGTTGCAATTACAAAGCAATTGTTCATTGATTACTGCAGATAACAAATATCAAGGATATAGTGATCTTCAGGCTGAGCACAAGTATGCTCACCATGGCAGTGAGGTGCCCCAATAACCTATCTAGTTATGAATTAGAAAAACTGCAAAATACTCATATCTAGTTCAGAGTTAGTTGTCTTAGACAGGAAGGACTGGTAGGCATGAAAAAAGGACCTCTGAGACACACAATCTCTAGTGCATCTGGAGACTGTATGAGATACCTCAAAGTTCCTAAAATGTTCAAGATGCTGAATCCCTAAAATGAACTGTGCCCTAAAACTGTTTGGCTTTTTTTTTAAATTTTGCATTGTCTATAAATGTCGCTAAACATAACTCTGTTGTTAATTTTGAATTTTAGCAGAACAAAATCCTCTCAGATTTTATTTCCATTTTCTTCAATTACAGATTTATGTGTGTATATAAGGTTAACAAAAATTGAGACTGAAATATTGACTTAATTTTTTTTTTTAAAAGCAAGCAAATATGAAGACTAAATGTAACACGGCTGTCATATACATTGATTTTTTTTTATTGTCATGTTTACAATAAAAAAATTAGATGGAAGGAATAGAAGGGAAGTTACTGCAAAGTTTGCTTAGTGTGTTAATAGAAGTCACATTACAGGAAAAGTATCTTTAAAAAAATATTATCCCATTACTGTTCATTCTTGTTCTGATGTCTTAAGAGTAAATCCACAGAGCATCAATGATTCTGTGCCTGGTATAATCATTTAGGAGTCAGGTAACTATCTACAGCTGTATATCTCCCAGTAAGAACTTCATCCACAATATAACCATGGAAAGTTGATTTCACCTACTGCCTAGCCCTGGAGGTAGATAACATGGTTCGATCTCTTTCACAATTTCTTACATGTTTGTGTAAAATTCCACACATGTAAAATTCCACAAAGCATACACATTTCTTTCTCTTCATTCTGAAAATTGCCGGGGTTCATGAAACTTTTTCTGAAGCAATACTAGTTTTCATTTTAATGATTCAAAGATGTTCAGCACAGAAAATCATAGCCACTATCATATTAAAAAAAAAAAAAAAAGACAGGCAAACCTCATTTGTGAAACTGTGAAAAAATTTCACAAAAGTAGATATCTTCTGGGGATAATATTTATCAAATAGCCAGATGATGAAAGCTGTGGCACTTTGTTTGCTTGTTTTAGCTGACAGCAGCATGAATTTCTAAGGGAAGTATTTAAAAGACCGAAACTAAGCTGCAACCAGCAGAAGCAGTGCTGAATATGTGGCAGCTGATGATCCCATGAATACCTGTTCAGCTCTAACTCAAACCAGGGCTACTGGTGATACGTTTCCACTGGGATTCATGTCTGGATTTTTCATGTCTTCAATAAAATACATTTAAAAGTACTGACTGAAAACAACTCAGCTGCAACTATTCTTTAAGGTGACTGTGATTTCATCTTAATACAATTTGCACAAGATTATAAGAAGGGAGAAAGCTAGAAGAGTCTTCTTGAGGTAAAACAAGAATGAGGTATCAGCAAGAGAATGCTTGAATTAAGTATCTATTTTGTGTTACAACAGGAGCATAACTGATTGGGTTGGACAATCATGTGAGGACAAAAACAGCTATTGTTCCTCAAGTTTCCATAAAACCTGTCTGTGTGCAAGTACATCTTAAAAACGCCTTTATGATATAATTTCATATTTTTTCAAATACACATTTCAGATCTAATTTTATCTGATAATAAAGCTCAGGAGGGATGTTATATTTTCACATACATAGCATTCATCATGAAAATTAATGAATACATTTTAAATAAAGTTAACTTGAATTTAGTAACCATTTGAGGATTTAAAATTAATAATAAATTATTACTCAAATAATAACAAAGTTTATTAAGAACAATACAAAGACAGCATATTTTCTTCCACTGTGAGTTATCATCATCCTACTTAACTTCAGGATAAATTTATTTTTGGCCTCCTTAATCAGAGATACTAACAATTATTTACATGGAGTATATCTACTGGACCAACTCCTTTCTATAAAATGTTGACTTTTTAGATTTCCCTGGCAGCATGAAAACATCTTTAAGTTTATATAAATATAACAGTAAAAAATTGTCATCTCAGTATTTCCAAATCAGTTAAATAGATAACTGGTGTAAGTGGGAGTTTATGCACTTTTATTTCCATTTTTATTTTAGTAGAATTTTGTGATTGGAAGTAAACACTGTAGAACATATAAATAACACACAACCTGGGAAATGCCAAATGCATAAATTTTTATTGTAAATTTATCTGTGTGAAACACATTTATTACATAAGGTATATGAATTTTTTTTTTTCTAAAAATAAGAGATGATCAATATCTATATTAGTAGTACAGTCATCTTGATTCAAAATACTGAACACAGCTGTAAACAGAGATTAAACTTGGAGACATCTAGAAAAGAATTTTTTCTTTTCTTCCCAGTAATAAGCAAATTATATTCAGTTAACTTTTATTTTCATGACCCCCAATATATCTCACCGTAGTCTCTTGTAACATTCATTTTCTGTAATTTTTTGTGCTCAGATGAGCAAAAGCTACCAGTCATTTATAACTGAGAAAAATATCTCCTGAGGAACATGTGAAAAACACAAATCTCCAAGATTTCCTTATGTCTCCTTGGTATTCTTCTTTTTTCACTTGCTGTCCCAGGAAGGGATGACTCAGGCCACATTTGTGGGGAGTAGGATTGTTTATATTCTTCTTCCTTCATGCTCATTATTTTCTACAACCACCATGTCCTTTTGGGACTGTTAGCCATAAGACAGATTGTCTCATCTCTTCAACAGACAAATTCTCTCTGCAAGACAGCAAGAACAAGGCTTCTCAGCAGTGGCAAAGAAAAAAAAAAAAGAACCAAAACAAAAAACAAAGAAAACCCCAAAAACCAAAAAAATACCCAAACAAGAAAAGAAATGCCTATACATAACCCTAAATGTATCAGTAGGTGTCCCAAGGAAGGAGGACTAGAATCAAGCTTGCAATAGGGATGATAAATGTAAAATTCAGACAATGAAAAAACAGTGGGGTGAATACCAGAAGATTGGCAGTTCTTACTGTCTTTTTCTGTGCCTTTCTTTTCCAGCACTACCTAATATCCCAAGCACTATTGCTCCTGCTGATAAGGAACAGGCCAAGCCTTTCAAATCTCTGCTGTGGACAGAGCAGATTTGGCCATTAGTCCCTCTCTGATGGGCTTTCTTATAGAGCTGTATATTGCTAAAGTTGTCTTCTCATTTTGATGAGCTAGGATTTAAATCAATGCACTCAAGCTTAACTCTGTGAAGTGGGGTTTTTTTCCCATCATTTTGATTTTTGAAACTGCTTATCTAAATTTAAAGAACTAATAATAGTAATACTAACAATAGAAAACAAACTAACGTTATATAAGATCTGCATGCATTCCTATGGTATTTTTTCTTGGACAATTACATATTTCTTGATCAACATAATAGCTTCTCCTTTCTTTTAAGATCTGAGGTATGCAGTGGCAGTTAACTGATTAAAATTACTATATTTACAAATAAAATTTATTTGCTATTTAAACACAGTATTTAGGAAAAAAAAAATCAGTCCTTGAACATTTCTGTGCATACATTGAGGTAATTTCCTTTGAATTAATTTGTAGTCTTTTACAGTAACACCTGTAATAGATGCACTCTGCTCTCTTCCTGGCTAAAAATTTGAATGAGATGACCAGAATTCATCATCACTGACTTCCCGTTTAGCTTGAGCAGCTCTTTTAGTCCTCCCTATTTGACAATTTAACAAGGCTGAGTCTCCTTTGGAAAGTGGAAGAGTGACTTAATCTTTCTGTACTTGGAAGGCCCCTTAAGCTTTTCCAGTGCAAATTAAAACTGCTTACAAAGACCAAAACTAGTGAAAATTTCTAGCTGCCTAACAGTAATGACCTTACTGTATATTTGCATTGCTGAAAATAAAAATATAAATAAATAAAATAATAAAAAAGTTTCTTATTTATCTTTTCTTTTCCACATTTTTTTTTGCCCCAGGAATTGTAGCAACTGCCTCATGTTGACCGTTTTGGGTTTATTTGGTTGTGGATTTTTTTTTAATGTTGTTACAACTTTTCTACATTTCCTTTTCAAGGGGAAACACTCTAACAATAAGGTTTTGAAATTTGATGAGGGGCTTAATAATTTCAGGTTTTTTTCTAGCTGTCTGCTCGGGATGATGTAATTGTCTTTTATAAAAAACTTTAAAGGAGAGACTTTTTGAATCATATATGTTTATTTTAATAAGATCTTTATAGAATAAAAATCTAAATTTAAAATTCAACATTAAATTTGAGGAAATTTCATTTTTTTGAGAACTTTTTAAAATTTAAACTGATCTCGCTAAAAAGGAAGCACAAAAGCACAAATAGAAGTAATGCAACTTAGGTCCAGTCTGTTACAGCTAATAGCACACATACTTTGCATGAATCATTTAGTAAAGACAATGAAATATCAAGTTTCAGTCTATGGAAATGATTAATGTTCCTTCTGATCATGTCTTCCATAGAACATTTATTATTGTACTTTCAAAATAAATAGGAGAAAAAGAAGACACAGGAGAAAACCAAGATCCCTAGTGTGCTAATCCTGTATATACAAAAGATTTCAGAAGCACTTTTCTCCATTCCAGTCTTTGAGAAATGAAACTTGAGATCCTGTAAATTGAAACAAAGAAGGAAAGCCTAAAAGAAGTGCACAACTTCACTCAGTGGCCTTGGAATAAATGAAAGGTTGAGAGCAGCAATCATCTGTCTCCATAATTTCAGTCACAATTGGCAAACACAATTTAGAAACTGCCAGGAAGTGAAATTGATCTCACTCCCTGAGAAAGGAGTATTAGTCTCCTCTTATAATTTCCTTACCCCACTACATAACAAAGAAATTGAGCCACTTTTGTGGCTGTCCATATGAAGTCACTTCAACTTGCATGTCATCACACGTACATGATTTTCTTCCACCCCAAACTTTAAAGAGTACGAAACCTAGCTAAGAGAAATACCATAAAAAATGTATGCAATTATCTTTGAGGCTAGAATTGTTAATCACTTGAGAGTATCAATGCAGCACAGTTTTGATGACTTTAAATGCCTGACTTCTAGTAATATTTAATAATTTTTTGGCAGTAATTTTTTAGTTTTTGGGGTTTTTTTCTACCATCATGAGAAGACAGAACTAGGGACAAGAAGCAAGTACTCCACTGTAAAATGAGCAGCTTCTGAAAAACATTGGCTTGTTTTCAATTGCAGTAATTGAAAGATTCTTTCATTTATGTGCTAAAAAGTTTGGAGATTTCCATTTGTACATTACAATGTACTTTAAATTATTGAAGAAAAATACAAAAACATAGATTTCTATGTATATATTACTGAGAGAGATTACCATTTCAATTTTTTAAACCCACTTATTATAGCATCTTGTTCTCAGCTGTAGAGCATTGCAAAGTGTTTATTTACATCAGCTACAATTTTCAGTGTCTGATGTCTGCCCAAAGCTCAAATAGTGGAGGAAAATTTTAGCTGATATTTTCCTGGGTGGGGAAGGTATGGGTAGCATTAACATGAAGAAAACGGCTAAGAGTTGAGTTGGTGGAACACTTTCAGGGAGCAAATCAAAGACAAGGCTTTGTCCATGCCCCAGAACTCCCATGTAGCACAGAAGGCTGGGTAGGTTGACAGATTTCTCAGGAAGAGGTCAAAGGCACTCTCTCCATCAAATAAAAGCTGACTAAATGTGTTGGATTGAGCTTGGCTGGCTAACCATGCAGCTCTTTCCTTCCTCAGCATGCTTGGGGGAGAAAAAAAAAAAAAAACAAAAAACAAAACATGGATTGAGATACAGGCAGTTAAATACAGAAAGATGGACAAAAGTAAAACCACAAAAATTTATTCTCTATTTCCCATCACAAGACAACATCCAGCCATTTCCTGGAAAGTAGGGCCTCAGTAAATGCAGTCATTTCTTCTCAAGACAAGTGCCTTAATAATGAATGCGTGCTCCCTGCCTCCTTTCCCTTAACCTTTTATTGTTTATGACTTCATATTCGTATAAAATATCTCTTTGGTAAGTTCCATGATCTTCAGGCACAAAGGTGAGACTGACAGGTGAGTAGTTCCTAGGGTCCTCCTTTCTGCCTTTTTTAAAGATGGGTACAATGTTTCCCCTTTTCTAATCACCTGCCTGGGACCTTACCTTTCTACCATGACTTTTCAATTATCATGGGGTGCCTTGACAACTATATCAGCCAATTCCCACTGGACTCAGGGATTCATCTCATTTCATCATTATGTACATTTAGGTTCCTTAGGTGGCCACAAGCCTGATCTTTTTTTACTTCTCTTCCTCCTGTGGCAGGAACTTTGCTCCTGTAATTCCTGTGCTGCTGTCCATCCACTAAATAGGTACGGGAAGAGAGGTTGCTACTGAAGACTGAGGCAAAAAAATGCTGGGTACCTCAGCCTTCTCCTCATCTGTTGCTCCCAGTTTAGCAGAATTTTTATCAATAGATTCACTTCCTTTGATCTTCCTTTTCTGGTTAACATGCTTGTGGAAGCCCTTTTGTTATTCTTTACATTCCTTGCCAAGTTCAGTTTCAGCTTCACCTTGGCCTTCCTCACCCTATCTCTATACAGCTGCACTTCATCTCTACACTCTTCAGAAGTTATTTGTCCTTGTTTTCACTGCCTGCACATTGATTTCTTTCCCTTTAGTGTAACCAGCAATTTCCTACTCAGCCATGGCTGTATCTTGTCTTCCGCTCCTGATTTCTTGATCCTGGGGATTGCCAAATCTTGCACTTTCTGAAAGATATCCTTAAAGATCTGCATGTCTGTTCTGCTCCTTTGTCCCATTCATTCTCATAAAACTCTTACCAAAATATCTCTTTGGCTGCCATTCACTGACTTTGTCTTAAAAATGTTTTTCTAAGAAATATTTTCTGGGGCAAAAACTATGAATATAGATACTTTTAAAAATGAGATTAATTGTAAAGTTTTTATTTCTTATGAGACTGACAAAATAATTTCTTAGCTGCTTAGCCACAGTAACTTCTGCTATACCTTGATGTTTATATTTTGAATTATTCTGCAGCAGCTACAGTGTTCCTGTCCTGATCTCAAACTACAAAAGAAAAAGAAGAAACTCCCTACAGTTTTGAGTTTGATTTTATTTTTATTTTCATTTGCTTTGGATCCTCTAATGTCTCTCAGTTTGGAACCTGGATACTGAATAGCAGTAGACAGTTATTTGAGTCAATGAACATACAATGATTTCAGCATATAGGGAAAAATGAAAAAATTAACTGAAAAAAAGTGTCTGATAGTAGTTAATGAATATATCTGCTTACCATTAAAGCCTAAATAAATAGAAACTGGATGAGAAGACATAAAATATAAAACAGAGGGGAAGGGAACAATGAAGGCAATAACACTGTATCCCTTGATATAACCAAGCAAAAGAAATCAGTTACCATTAAGAAGTAATTATGGAAATGTTCTCTGTCATGATCAAAAAGCAGTAGAGATGATGCTGACAGAAGAAAACTGAAGAAAAAACTAACTACTTCAAATATTTATGAAGAGCTGATCAAATCTTACAAGTTGATATTAAAAAGCAATTGCAATAATTCTATTAGTCCAAATAAAATTCACTAAATTGAAGGGAAGTGTTACATATCTGCATAAGTGCTAGGGAGTATTCACTTAAAGTGGTCTAAAGGTATTTAGATGTTAAGATAATTACCAAAGAGAATAACCCATAACGAATTAGCTCAGGAAGATCTTTGCTAATGAGGAGTTTTTGCAGATTAAGATTATGAAATATAGTGTTCATTCAACCTCATTTTTAGAAGCTATTAAGAAACTGACCTAGCCTGATTAGTTTAAGCTATATAGAAAATGCTCAATAGAGAAAACTAAATGGGATTTTAATTAACAGAAGGCTTAGTCACAAGAGAGGCCAGACTGAAAAAACCAAATGTGACACGGAAACTTCTTTCGCAATATTTTCACACTTATTTGACAACAGCTGTTTAACTGTGTTGATGCAAATTCATATTTTTCTTGTCATCAAGTATCTTTCTCAGCGTCATTGATAAACTTAGCATTAGCTTATTTGCAACAATAACTCAATTTAATTTGCTCAGTCAATTACTCATTTAATATCTTTATTTAATTCATTAATCTCTGATGCTTCATTAAAAGAAAAGCTATGTCAAATTTCAATGTTATGCAAAATTCAATATGCTAAGACTACCTACATTTTAGAAGAGTTAAGTATCTTAAAAGCAAAATTGTGCCATGATGATGTTACATAAATTAATCATAATTGCTGATCTATACTATATGTGACTGGTAATTTTATTAATCAAATATTAATCGATTTTACATATTTGCATAAGAATATTTTCTTGTAACAGCCATTTCTACATCTATCATCTTCCTTTTAGGTACTTATATCATTCTTGTGGTATAAACTAGCATCCAAAAATGCTAACCAGTCAGATGATATCTGTTTTTAACAAACTAAAATCATCAAAACAGCCTCCTTTCTTGACTTTGTACTGACCATGCTGTGGTCCCTTTGACAAATCCCTTTCTGCATAGAAATGCCATACATGCAGTTAGCAGGTGTTCATACACTGAGAAATAGTCTTCAGTTATGGAAATTACATTGAGTTCAAATGTCTAAACCAAAAAAGGAAGAAGTCTTCTAATTAGAAAGCAGAGCCCCCAAGCTCCTGGGAAATAAAGAGAGATTCAGCATACTTTTTCTGAAAAGAAAAACATATGTTTGACAGGAGAAAGAAATATTTTAACATCTTGAGGTGCTCTTACTGAGATTATTTGTTCAGAAACAGCAAGAGGAGGGAGAGAGTCAAAAGAAAAAAACAAAGATAAAAAAATATAGAATCTAAATGCAGGAGGGCCTGTAATTTGTTCACTTTGCTGCTGCTTGCTCATACTGTTAACAGCATGGTCTTGCTGCTTTTATCTAATAAACCCTTAATGCCTCTGTTGTATAACAGGAAGCAAAGCTCTTCAGCTAGTAACATTTGAGAGGTAAATTCCCCTGCTGTGACTATTTTTGCCATCTCCTAGGATATGTGGAGGTATCTAACTTTGGGTCAAGTAGAAACCTAATTAATATTTTGACAAACTAGTTCTTTTCATGTGTGTATGAATGAAAAATGAACCAACAGGCTCTGCAGAATAGTTCTATATTACTAATCATTTTATTAACAGAAAGAATAAAATCAAGTGATATAACTGTCTTTTTCTAGAAAAATAAACTTTTTTCCAATGCCCCAAAAGCAAGCAAACACTCTTACTTTTGAGAATTTTACAAAATTTTAATTATTTTCATTATTAAAAAAAAAATAAAACCAACATTATTTCACTAACATTTTTATACCTCTTGTGTCATTAAGGGCTTTCTTGTTCAAGCAATCGTTTCAGCAGTCTTCATGAGACAGGTAAAATGAAGACTTGTCTTTCAGGTGTTAGTATTATGAATATATCCTCCTTTCTGGACATTCTTCTAAAACTGTAATATAAATTAATGGAGTTTAGTAACAGGAATACCTAACTAAAACAACAAAAAGCATTAAAAGCCACAAAAGAAAGAACCTTACATTTGGCCAGGGTGATTAAACTGAGACTATGTAGACTATATTTAGATGAGATATCACAAAGAAATTCTTTACTGAAGGTGGTGAGGCACTGGAACAGGCTGTCCAGAGAAGCTGTGGATGCTCCATCACTGGAGGTTTTCAGGGTCAGGCTGGATGGATCTCTGAGCAGCCTTGTCTAGTGGAAGATGTCCCTGCCCAGGGCTGGAACTGGATGATCTTTAAGGTCTCTTCCAAACAAGCCATTCTCTGTTTCTACGATTCTACGATATGATACAACAAACTGTTCGTGGATGTATTGGAGTAAGTCTAGCAAAGTGCCATGAAGGGAGCATCTCTCATAGAAGAAAAGGCTGAGACAGCTGTGACTGTTTAACTGAGAGAAGAGATGGTTCAGGGGGAATCTTGTAGATATGCATAATGGCCATCCTGCTGGGACCAAAAAATATGTAACCAGTCTCTATCCAGTGGAATCTAATGATAAAGCAAGAGGAAATGGGCTCAAACATCAGTCTGATACTTGTGCCACCATGTTAAGATAAATAGCTGCTTTTTTTTTTTTTTTTTTTTTTTTTTTATGTGGGGCCAATCAACAATTCAAATAGATTGTCCAGAAGTGTTTTGAAGTCTGCACCAATGAGACATTCAAAACCCAACTCTAGGCAACTCTTAGCTGGTTCTGCTTGAGAAGGGTGCTGTACTCTGTGAGCTAAAGAGGTCCCTTTGAACTTCAGCTATTCTGTGATTCTATGTTTCTGTGAAAAATAATAAAGAGAAAGGAACATATGCTGAGTAAGCTGAAACAAAATCTGATATTTGCATTTTATTCAGTTAAAAAATAAAACTGCAAATTCAGAGTAATTCCAGATATTCCAAGGGGAAAGTTTTTCACTTTCATAACCAAAATATCCATCTTTTCTTTTAAAAAAAATTCCTGGAAATTCACTTTCTTTATGTGTTCTCACTATTACTTCTGTAAAGAGACTGAAAATAAAATATAAATACTCTGGTCTAACTATCTTCTAATTTTACAGTGCTTGTAACAAAACAGAGTACTTCTAATTACTCTTTTATTTTTTTTTTAGTTACCTTGATTAAATGTCTTTGTTTCGGGGTCTGGTGCATAATACCTCTGAACACACATTGAAACTTCAATTAAATAAGAAATGAAGTGTTAAAATAGTTTGAAATATTTTATAATTATTATTTTGTTTTGATCTTGTATGTATTAAACATGTCTGTCATTGCTGAAACTAGACCAGGAATGTGGCAAGAATAAGGATCTGAAATATGGCAATTAATGAAATTCGCATTTGCTAGAAAAGAAAGATCAGTCTGAGGTTTTGCAGTTTGCAGTCTACCCACTCACCCACACTAATATAGTGGTAGGGGAGACAGACAAAAGAGGGGGAGTTGCAAGCCTGTCATTTTTAGCAACAACCTTATAGGGCAGAAAATAGAGGACATTTTTATTTCCTGCTTATGTGGCTAGAATTGAAAACCTCACAGGAAAAATATGTGTTCCCTTCCTTAGCTTTGTGGAACAGCTATGTCTATGCAACAATAAATTTTATTTCCTACCTTATTTACTCATTCTATTTATTTTCCTGTGATCAAACAATGTCACTGCATATGCATAAATTGGTCTTCAGAAGAATTACCTACATGACCAATAGTCCTTCTTTGTCTTCAGCTTTTTGGGATGGCGATCAAAACACTGTTTGCATCCAGAAGGTTTACACAAAATCTCACAGGTTAGCCTGCAAAAGTTCTTTTTCTTTTGTTAAATTTTGTGTTGCTGTATCCAGTATATTATAGTAAAGCTTAGAGGCAGCTGTTCACATTGAGATAAATATTTTGCAAGTGGTAAATTTTCTGCAGTTGTTTGAAACAAGAAACAAACAGGCAAAACAATAGGAACTGTGTTCAATGTGAAAGGTCTTTGAATATCACTATAAGCTCATATATGAACAGCTGTGCACTAACCTAGCCCATACTTCAAATTCCAGCCAGGGAGACTATAGTTATCCTAAAGCCTCATCTCAGGATTAGCCCTTGCTTCACTTAGTCTAACCTTAAAGCTTAGATGGGTGGAGTGAATGTTTGTATATGATTTCATTGCCATGTCCCAATGTGATTTGACTAACATTAACATCTCTGAAGTGACTAAAAATGTTTAATGAACTTTTGAATTAACTACAAAATGCATAAACCCTGAAGAAAAACTATTAAAATATAATTCATAGATATAGAAGTATAAAATTTGAGCTGATTCGAGCAGTACTTTCTACTGTTGAAAAACAAAAAAACTTCCTGATTCAAATAAAAAAGTCTAACAGAGAGAAAAATTAAGAAATATTCAAAATATGAAATGTCCAGATTCTTTGGCATGATTCATTGTCTGTTCTGTATTGCCCAAGTACATGCTGTGCCTTCTCAGATTTTCATTGCTTGTTGCTCATGTCACATGATATTAAACAGTTCCACTGTCCCGTTTTCTAAAGGACTTCACTTATTCTGCTCATTCAAAACAGTTCAGCAGAGTTTCCCTTTTGTGAGCAATATTTTTCTTAACAATTCACTTTTTTGTCCACTTCTCTCTTGAGCAAACATCTCAGAATTTGTCCTGGTAATCTTGTAAAAAAGGGAGAGGAGAGATTGAATGTTTAATAGGACATTAAAATTCAAAACTCTTAAAAAATGTTGACACAGATTTAATTGCCATGCAGCTGAACTGTTTGTAAGCATTTTTGCCAATGCCCATGTGTATCATGCACTCCATAGAGTGGAGAAAATACAGGAAAAAGCACCATCTTGACTGTGAGAAAAGGAATAAAGTAGATGTTGCTTACTCGACATTCACGTCTACACAATGTGATCAGAGACAGCTCTATGTACAGCTTAATCATGGATAATATAGAAAGTGTCAGGAGTCATGTTCTGAGTGGTTAGGTTAGCATGTCCTAAGGGGACTGGACTCCATATAGAAAATGTCACATAGGCAGGACTCTTCAGAATAGAGGTAAGCAGTTGTGGATGCATTACCTGTACAATCTTTCATGTGAATCTTTTTCCTCCCTTACTTGTCCTCCCTCACTTGTCTTAGACATATGAATTACGTTAACAGCTCTGATATTTAGAGCATATTGATATTCTGAGCTGATCCAATAGGTTTTGAAGGAGGTTCATCAAAAACCTACCATTGCACTATCCTGTATTTTCAGGATTAATTTAGCACTCTTGAAACCTACAGGAAAAGAAAATAATGCAAAAAATTTGAAGAAAAAACCCAGATGCAGGGATGGAAATAGGACACAGCACTATGAAACAATCATGTTTTACTTAAGTGCATAATACAATTGTATTATTAAAAATTACATTTGTTAAAAACTGATAAGGTTCATATATATTCCTATTTTATTTCCTTCTTTATGAAATGATGGCATAATGGATTAAAAGCTATTTAGATATGCTCAGTGTATATTTTTCCTTTGTCCTATTTGGATTTTGTTTAAATTTGTGATTTGTATTTTTTTTTTTTAATTGTGGTTTGTTGATGCCTGTTTTATGTAAGTTACTGATAGATACATTCTATCTTAATTTTAATGCAATATTGTGCATGGGTGTGGGTCTGGAAGTTAATTTTCAACCTGTACGTGTAAATGTCTTAAATGACTACCAATGATGACAAGAAATCATTAAAACAATATTCTCATATAATATTAGGATCTCTCGTCTTGACCTTAAGTTTTTATATTGACTTTCATATCAGATTTATGCTGCTCACTCCTTTATATCATTTGTTATAGAAATAAACAAAGAGTATTTTTTGTTGTTGTACTGCACATTGTTCTGTTCCCTTCTCTGTTAGAACTGAATGCACTGTATTCCACTAAAATTTGAGGAAGTTGGACATTATGATCCAGAATTCTGGAACAATCCAAGCCAGACAAAACAAGTCAATTTTAGATCTTCAGAAAAAAAGAGAATAACTATGCACTGTATGCAGGGGAGGCTTGAGACAGACAAAAAGGGGATATAGGAATGTGTCCTTTTTAGGAGATAGGGAAGAAGATCAAGCATTAAAAAAAATAGGAAAGAAAAAAGGAAATAAAGGGGAAAAATGAAAGAAGGAAGGGAAGAATAAAAAGTATAAATAATGTCAGCAAAGAAGTAATATGAATACACTCTTCATGTTGACAAATGTACTCAGACTAAACATGTAAACATATTATAATTAAACTTAATCTTTTCATGGAAAAGCTTATTAAACCTTAAGTGTCCACTAGGCACACCTGCTTTGCAAGTCTCTTTCACTGTGTGCCGTGTTTCAAGGACATGAATGAAGGTCCAGCATGCACTCAGAGTTATCTGCATTCAGCACAATAGCATGCTCTAGGCATGTCTGTGCTGAAGAATTTTTGCCTTTTTGCAACTACTCACTTAGGGCCTCATTTCAAAAGATATCCTAGTACAGGATTAAATCCATCATTCTAAACAGGGCTTGCAATAAATACAGCAGGACTTACATGTGTACCTACATATTGTTGATTTCAAATAGTATTTTCAATAATGATGCCAATAATGTTCTAAGCTGTTGCTGATCCCTGTTAGGTAGATTGATTTTCTGTTTACAAAAAAAATGATGTGTATTGTACTTTGATTGGAAACATTTAGAAACCTATTTGTGTGTAAACTTTTAAAACTTTTGGAATTAGCAAATATTTTGCTGAATGCCTTCTTTGTTTTTACTACAGTTCTTTTTAGCTATAATATGGCAATTTCTTTATTATAGCCAACTGAACACAGTGTTTCTATTAAAAAAAGAAACAATCACAAACATTTTTTTAATCTACTGTGCTCTTATCTCATACTAGGAAGACATTTACAACTGTAGACATTCTGCCCTCCCAAAAAGACACTATGTATTGTCCATAAATAACTTCATTAAAAATTTAATACTGGACTAAAAAATTATAGAACAATTTAAAAATTATAGCCTCTAATTTTGTTACTTCTGTTTATCTATTTGCTTAAATCAGTGCAATTACACAGGAGGTATAACATACGTATATTAAGAGAGGATACAAAGTTGTCATGTGAATGTTTTGAAATATTATTAAAAAGGACTTTTTTGTATGTTTTAATAAACAGGTCATATTTCTTGTCAATTTAGAAATGAAACATACCTAAGAATTCATTCTGGTTTTAACGTGATTTCGTTAATGGAGAATTCTTTTCACAACAGTGTCGCCCAACTTGTAAAATTAGCTTCATAAATGGAAATAACTGATAAATATCTGAGTGGAAGAGGATTTGAGTTTAACTACATGAAAGTATTAAAAATCATTTGAAAGAAGGAGCAATTATAAATTCTAGCTGGATTATTCACAACATGTGTTTATAGCTATGATAGAAGACAAAGATAAATTCAGGAGCCTTATGTGCGCACCAGTGAGACGTGTACACACTGTTTTTGCATAATTTAGGGCCATCTAAATTTAAATGAAAAGCTTAGTAAGTTATGTGGTTCGAACTTTCAAATTTACATATACATATATATATATGCATATAAATACATATGGATATTTGCATATAGGTGTATGTGTGTATATCTATATACACTTCATGAAAAACAGGTACTTGGAAATCATCTGATATGTACTTAATGTACATCAATCCTGAAACAAGGTGAGGTCTTTCCTTCATGTGGCTATATAAAATCTGAAATTGGTTTGGCCATACCGTAGCCATACTTACCTAGCACTTTTAGCTGGAAGGTCTACTTGGTGTTTTATAATACTTGAGCATTTCTTACCTGTCCAGACCAAGTGTCTCTGCCCATCTCTGGCAGAACAATCATTTTCAGACTTAGCTTGTTAGATGAATCAGATGGAAGAGCTATGGATGTTATCCCTCTGGACTTCCATAAAACCATTGACATGGTCCCCCAGAAACCTCCTTCTCTCTGAATTGGAGAGGGATGGATTTGATGAGTGGATTGTTAAGTGGACAAGGTCACATCCAGAGGGGAAGTAGCAGTCAATGCCTCAATGTCCAGAAGGAGATCAGTAACAAGGGATCAGTAACAGTGTCCCTCAGGCATCTGTACAGAGATTAATGCTGTTTTGTTAAATACACTAAATACAGTATAGGCATAAACACCTAGAGACCAGTGAAGGTCCAATACTTGCATCAGAATGGTTTACTCCAGTTAAAACTAATAACATCATACCTAAGACCAGCCAAAGGAATTTAAAAGGACTTCAATGACAACTGTGCTGTCTTAATGGAGAAGCATGGCAAAAAAAAGAAGGAACCTCATACTTTCTTTCTAACCTTTTATGCATGGGAGAGAGCCTCCAGAGAAGGATGCTCATCAGGGCCCCATCTCTCTCTGTCCTGACACTTTCCAGTGTCAACATTTTCCCTTTCTCTTTTTTTCTTTCCTTCCTCATCCCTTTTTCATGTCTCCCTCTTCTCACTCTATCACTCCTTTTATTTTTTTCCCCAAGAGCAACCTTAATAATTTAATCACTAGAATCATATGTATGCCATGAGATATCTACTCCACTAATGAATCTTTCTGTGTTGAAAATGTGTTATGAACCTTTGTGCAACCACATGCATTACCTGCTAGCAGTTACAAGTTTTCCAAAGCTCATCATCCTGTATTTTCCAGCAGATATTAAGGAAAAAAAAAAAAAGGGGGTTTAGATTCTATATTGTATTAAATTAATCAAAAGATGATTAAGAGTCTTTGAGGACCTTGGCAGAATAAACACCCTTCTTGTATAAGATACTAAATTAGGATGTTAAAAGAGATCTAAACATGTGAATGATATTATACCCTTTTCCATAAGGAGAGCACACATTTTTTCAGCATTCTTCCAAAGAGTGAGTAGTCATGTTAATTTTTTATATTTGATAATTTCTTTGATAGCAGCAATGATTACATCATCAGCCCTCAGTATTCACTGAGAAATAAGAAAGTCACAGTATTGCAGCTGCCTGTCTTCATCTGTCCCAGGGACACTGTTTATAAAGGAAAATTACACTTACCAGCTCATTTGTTCTTAATTTAATAACTTAGGTAATTTTAATTCTTCTAACTGCATCATTGCTTTGAAACTACTCCATTTAACTTTATCAAACTTCATTCTCTCACAATGATTTTTTGTCAGATTCACTTATGCTCATTTCCTCCCTTTATATCAGCCAGGAATGTTGTTTTAATGTTTTGATATCTTTACTAGAAGTCATTTAAGGTGTTTACACATACAGAAAGGAAATAACCTTCCAGATCTACACCCATGTACTGTATTGCAGTAGAATTCAGATCAAGTGTAACTGTCAGTAACTTATATAAAATGACCACACATTTAAATGAAATCCAAAAGTACAAATGAAAAACAAACAAACAAACAAACCTGAGCATATCTAAATAGCTTTTAATTAATTATGCATTCAAATTACTTACTATACTTAGCAAGCATTTCATATTTACTTACATAACAGTGCCTTTAACATTTATAACTCTGTTTGCTTCATATTTCCTCCTTTCTATTTGCACTTGCTTTTTCTCAAGGTGACCACTTAATTATTATCTGATTTAGAGGAGAAAATGAATTCTAAAATGTCTGCTTTATTGGTTTTACACAGTAATTCAGGAGACAGATAATTTCTGAGACCTGACACTTCAGTTGAAGTTTATTTGAAAATTTTAAGTTTTCACCTAGATTGATCTATTAATGCATTCATCTTGTTTTGTGTTGCTTGATTGGTTGAAACATTTGGGTTTTTTTAAGGACACATGCCTTTCTCTTCAAGAAAAAAATTACAGTTTGAGCACTTCAAGCTTTGTGTGTGTGTGTGTGATAGAATAGTAATTTTCAGACATTTTTTATTTTGTTACTGACATTACTTGATCTTCTAAATGTCAAGCCTTTTCATGCTAGACAAATCAGAAAGATTTATACAGTATTCTTTTATTAAGATCAAGTTGCATATATTCTATTGCCTGAGAAAGAATACAGTGTTTTCACACATATCACCTATAAATTTTTTAGAAACATTTCCATGCTTCAAGTTTTAATAGAGCTAAACACAACAATTTCCTCTCTTTTCCTAAAACCAATGTCTTTCCCATTGACACAGAGCCTGATAAAAAATTGTGATAAGGGCAGTGATTTCTCACTGTCCACACTGATATTTTTAATTCTACATTTGGATTAATGAATCTCAGTGTAAATGTTTGCAGTGTTGACAGCTGTATCTGAACTGCTTATCTCAGAATTCCTATAGAGATAAAAGCTTTAGTGCACAAATGATCCAATCAGGTTAAGATATTTACTCTATGATGACATAAATTGTACCCCAAACGGGTGTCTTGCTGTCTGAAAGATACCTAACCATATATAGCAGAGTAATTGAAAGAAGGTTCTCAGCTGGGCATGAGAGGCAGGACACAAAGATGATGTGGATGATTGTGATTAGAATTATTGCTGATACGATGTCTATACACTGCCAATGCAGTTGCCTGCACTACTGCAATGGATTGCAATGTGCTCAGGTTGTGGTCCCCTCCCAATGTGTCATGAGTGTCAGTGAGATGCCCTTGCTTTCTAAACTTCTCAAAGAAGCCTATGTGTGGCTTGGTCCACTTAGTCTCAGATTAGGTCTAGAGTTTATGTCTAAAGTATTATAATATCAACAGGTTCAACTGGAAACATAGAGGTGCCTTGCAGAATTCACAATTAGAAAGCCACAGTGGGGAAGCTTTATGATTTTATGTCTGCATTTTACTGAATCTTGGGGCTATTTTACTTACCCACACAGGAGTCAGTATTCCTTGTCCCTGCTAGGATATATCCTGCTGAGGTGGGGCATCTGGCCAGGAGCTGCCTGCAGCCTTCAGAGGCCAGGTTGCTCAGTTGGCTGAGTCTTCAGCAACCCTTTATACACTTTTGCAGGTTGATGAGTACCAAAGTCAATCACAAACATCTCATCTCCTCCATCTCTGGAATGCATTAATTACACCAGGGCCTTTCCACCTGCAATAGCTACCAGGTGTTCTTACCTTAGGGTAAACCAAATTGTCTGTCAGAGATGACTGAAAGGGAGAGGGTCTGTGTTTGTGTGTGTGTGTGTTCAGAGTGACCATGAATGCGAATACCTGACTATTTTCCATCACCATCACTTCTTTCTGGACTTGGATGTAAACATATATGGTTTGTTTAATTTTACCACATAGGTTTCATCTGAGCATCTAAGAGACCCAGACACAAATAAAAGGGTGCAGGACTTAAACACACACAAGACCTTCCAAAGTGTTACCCAGGAGTCAGGCTGAATATCTTACTGTATCGTAACGTCACTGGACTCTTAAGAGTCGGCAGCTGATTTTGTTTCTAATGTGGAATCTCAAAGAAAGAATTCTTTCACGTTCTTTTTTGCAGCAAATCCCACAATTTACCCTTAATCCTTGTCTCCTGCATCTTCTCCGTAAGCCATTCTGTATTTTAGAAATTCATCTGATAATTTAACTGTTCAAATTCCACTCTGACTGAAGAGGGAGTTGAAACTTGATTGGGTAGTGCAGAATTAAACTAGGAGGTGCTGCCTGAAGTGCTCTGGCATTTTTTCTCTTGCCTCCAGAAGCTGATCTGGAGGGATCAGATTTTGTACAGGTTTGGTCTCATTCCTGCAAACCTCGTGCATATATTTCCAAAGCCTTATGGATCCTCAAAGAGCATTAGGCATTTATGAATGGATAACTGAATTACATTGTAGAAAATGCAGTCATTGAAGCTTAAAGAGTGACACAGCTGTCTAAATTATTTATTTTATGATGCACTAAACAGCTGTTCAGATCTTAGTGACAGCATTTACATCTTGTTTGGCTTAAAAGGGAGCCTCGACATCTAGTTCTGTGACTGGCAGATTTTGAGTCTGAATCTGGAGCAGAATCCTGCTTTTCAAATAACAGACACACCAGGATTGTCACAAGTTTTTGGGTTTTTTTTTTCCTTAATTTGTATAAATTCTTTGTAGCTAGCCATTAATGATGTGTCTCCTGAAACAAAAATATTATCTCTCCATGTTTTCAATTTATTTTAGGGTACTTCTGCCTTTTGTTCTGTGTTTTGTGTCATTTTTTTCACCCATCCTGTTGAATATTTTGTTTTCTGTGTTTATTTTTAATGACTATACAAACCCAGAATTATGGGACAAAAGTCAGTGAATTAATATCAGCATAGATGTGATAATAAAAATAATTTTTGTTTGTGGATCTATTGTTCAGTCATATTGTTTGAATTCTAGATCAGAGAATTCTTTTTCAGAGTTCCAAGACTTTTTCCCCACTAAAACTATAATAGGGGATGATAATTACCAAATAATTGACAAAATTATGTATCTTGGAGATATGAATAGAATGGTCAACATTTTTTGTTAAAGAGAGCATAGAACTAATGTGCATAATTTTCTAAAGCAGGACAAGGATTTTTACACTTTTTTCCCTTTATTCCTCTGAGGGAATTTTCAAGGTGTTACAGAAATAACTGATGGACATCATATCCACTTTTATAATTTAAAATATTTTTTACCAACACAGATCTGCTTAATGTCATTTTATGACTTATCATCTCATATATTCTTATTGGGGTTTTTCTTTGCTCTTCTTTGTTGTTGACCTTGCATATATACTGAGGGCAAAATGATTGTCATTTGAAATTATCTGAAATGACCACAGGCTTTTAGACAGGCAGCTGCAGAACATGAGCTGAGAACATAATGTTGCTATATCAAGAAAGGTAGGAGTTATTTTGCAGTCCACTGTGAAACACTAAATAAATTGTTTTACAATGAAGTTGTGCAAATATAATATAAATTGTGCTATGAAAGTATAACAGAAGTTTGCCCCTTTTGCTACCCTCTTTATTACACTAAAGAAATCTATCTTTGTATACATACACACACACACACACACACACACATTTGTTTATAAAAAAACTACATAGCATTTTAAACCTAGGTTTTGATATTTTCATTTTTATCAGGAATGGAACACATCATATTCTGATATCCATTACATAAATCTGTTTCATCATGTGATGGTATTTTATTCAAAATATAAAAATTATGTGCATAGAAAAAAATCAAATATGCTGCAAATTTTTTGAGACATAATACTAAAATTATCTCAATTTTCATATATCCAAGCCAAAATTATGTCAGTTTTGTGAAAGTACTTGTCATCCAGTAGCATAAATCCTCTTAGAATGGAAATAAAGATGATTAAGGGAGTGACCATGGTCTTCTAAAATTGGATATTTTGGATTTAATATCCAGCTTCCAGCATATCTGATAGACCAGGGAAGAGAAACATCCTACTTTAACAAGATTTTAAGCACAGGAGCTGGCAGGACAGACCAACATATCCAAATGCATATTTGCCCCTCGAACAACCTCTTTCCTTGATAATATCAGCATTTCCAACCTCACTTTTATGAACAACCAACTTCAAAGAGGTTGACATTGATGGTAAGTTAGCAACAAGCTGACATTCACATGGCCATGCTCTATTTTTCCACAATGTGATATCTGCCATTTTATTTAATTAAAATTTAAATTATTTTGGTTTAGAGTTTCTGATTACTTGCTATTAGAATGCTAACTATGAGGTCCATCATTTTTTTTTGTAACTCAAACCATTTTCATAATGTGATACTATGAAGAAACTGGTTACCATGTTATGTGTATTTTTTAAATAAGTTAGATATGAAAATTAATATGTCTATGCAAGAAAATGCCAACAAGAAAATATTAAAACATATAGTAAGAAATTCACTAGAACAATTTTAAAAGTTTCGAATAAATTTTCAAAAAGACATTTTTTTATTGAATCAGTAATATAATGTGGCATTGAACAACACTAAGTTTTAGGTTATACTAATATGCAGCAAACCAATCTAACAGGAAAAAGGAACATTTTAAACTGTGAATTGTGCTGTCTCATTCACTAGCTCGTCCTTTATCATGAATTGAAAACCTATTCCTATTAAGTCACTCTCATTTGAGCTTTTGTGAATAAAAGCTTTGTTTTTCAATGATAAATTCTGCTGAATAGTACTGAATAATAGATCTGAGTTTTATAGATTGAGAGATCTGGATTTTTCACTTGTAAATTGTGCTGTCACTAATTTATTTCATGGGTATATCTTAATTCTAGGTGCTTAATAAATTATTTAAATCTAACTTCATTTGTATTTCAAAAATAATATGCAGTGTATTAAGAACATTGCTTACCACTAAACTTCTTTTTCTCCCAGTGTCTTTCTTTTTAACTATATATCAAAACGTATTGTAAATTAATCCTGAGAACATTTGTTGTATATGTTCTTGGAAAGGAAATTAAAATTATAAAGAAAGGAAATTATAATTATAGAGTTTATAACAGGAGGTTTACCCATACAATAACTTTCATAAACTTAAACAGTTAATCAAAGCTATTTATACAAAATGTAGAAACCAAAACCAAAACAAACCACAAAAGAACAGAAACAAAATCAAAACAAAACCAAACAAAAAACAACCAACCAACCAACCAACAAACAAAATCAAGAAATCCCTAGATCTTTTGCTTACATAAAAAAGGAGAAATTCTGAAGCCAGTCACTATTTCTCTTGAGTAATAAAAAGATAACAAATATTGTTTATTTTCCATCTTGTCTCAAAAATGCTATTTAAGGAAGATCTCTGAAATCATACATATCCTGTAACAATTCCTGTTTTCTTAAAAGCCTGTAGCAATTCATGTTGCTTTTGTATTTGAATTACATATTTCCCAACGTGTTATGAGATATCCAAAGAGTATCTGTGCCTTGAAGTCTTATATGATGTTTCTGGAAAGCTCCAATGTAGTAAATAGTAAATGACTTTTTATGCATAGGATAAATCCTGAAATGCATTATGATGCTATTTTAAAAGTACAACAAACATGTTGACATATCAGAATTTTAAATGCTAAAAGGCTGTATAATGCAATTATCTCAAATTGCCATATGGCCATTCTAGCAAAATTCAACAAAATGTATGAGATTTAGAATTTATCAAAAAAACATGTGGTAACTATTTTTTTTGTGTGTGTACAATTGTTATTGTGGAAACTACTTGAAATGGGGATTTACTCCCTTTATATTTTTAATATTTATCTTAATTTTCTGTAACAGAAGGAACAACATTTCTACAAGCATCCCACACAGGTAATGGGGAGTGAGGAAGAATTCTGCATAAAGATCTAATCCACAAAAGGTTCGATCTGCTCTCCATCAATGTTTCAAGAAAACTTTATTTTGTAACCTCCCTCAAGTATCAAATTTTATTATTTGAAAATAGATTCAATTAACTATTTCAAATAGTTAATAAACTGGCTTATTTCTTGGAAAAGTACTTAAAAACAATTTTGTATCTGCCAGCAGTAATTAGGAAATTCTACAAATTTTATGCAAAGGGCAGACTGTTGATTTTTCTGATTAAGGTTGTACTAGAAAATAACCAACTCACCTATATTCTGCATTTACTTCATTTTCATCAGAGTAATGAAATCTAAGAAAGCCACATGGGGAGACAATTTCAGCACCCTCCAGAGAGTTTATGCTTGTGAAATAGCTTATGACTCTACTTTTGTCCATAGCAGTACTACAAAAATTCATCCTAGCTCTCTAACATCACTATTTACTCAACTATATCTGATCCGTCTAAAGCCCTTATCCAAGACTTTGTGCCTATAAGAGACCCTTGACTATTTCAGTGAAAGAAACTAAGGATATCTGCAAAATAAACCGCATCTTGTCATTGGTGGCTGACCCTGACAGATGGCCTTGTTATGGTTCCTAGTTTGGTTTTATTTTCCAGATGTTGTGATGTTTCCATTGTTCAGCAAAACTTTTCGCAGAATCACAGAATATGCTGAGCTGGAAGGGATCCACAATGATCATTGAGTCTAATGGTCTCCTGACCTTGCATAGCACCATCCCCAAAAGTCACACCATGTGCCTAAAAGTATTGCTCAAATGCTCTTGCACTCTGTCATCTGGGTGCTGGGACCATTTTCCCTGGGGAGCCTGTCCCAGTGCACAAGCACTCTTCAGATGAAAAACATTTTCTGATAGCCAAACTAAACCTCCCCTGACACAATTTCAGGCCACTCCATTGGGTCCTGTCACTGGTCACCACAGAGAAGAGATCAGTGCCTGCCCTTCCTCTTCTCCTCGCAAGGAAGCTGTAACTGCAATGAGGTCTCCCCTCAGCCTCCCCTTCTCCAGGCTGAACAGACCCTCAGCCACTCCTCACGGCTTCCCCTCCAGACCCTTCACTATCTTTTTTGCCCTCCTTTGGACACTCTTTAATTGCTTTATTTCTTATACTGTGGTACCCAAAACTGCCCCCAGCACTCGAGGTGAGGCTGCCCCAGTGCAGAGCAGAGCAGGACAATCCCCTCCCTTGCCTGGCTGCAATGCTGTGCCTGATGCCCCCCAGGACACGGGTGCCACTCCTGGCTGCCAGGACACTGCTGACTCACATTCAACTTTCTGTTGATGAGGACCACCAGGTCCTTTTCCTCACCACTGTTTCCCACGTCTCATTCCGCAGTGTGGACATCCAGAGTTACCCCATCCTGGGTGCAGAATCCAGCATAGCATCTATATCATCCCCAAAGGAAATTACATGTATATCCCAATCATTTTCTAAAACTAAAGTACCCCAAATACATGTTTATTATTTTAACAAAAATCCCAGCAAACAGAACTAAAAATGTTATCTGCAGTGTAACTGCAGAGTATCTATTCTACTGATAGGGAGCAGTATTATCTTAACTACTTCTGTTCTGAAATGATGAGAGATAATCTGACATGCTCCTAATCTTAAACCCTGTATATTATTACCAGAACCTAGGACTTCAGTCTTGATATACCTGTATTTCCAGAAAGCTGGACTTCAAATCTTTAATTTAAATTTCTAATGAATTAGTGGTCCTTATGTGTCCTTTCAAACAACTCAGAATTAATTGTTTTGCTGTTAAGAATAGGCTAGAGCACATATTCCTACATTTCTTCATCTGAAAGAACTACAGTGGTAGACTGAAACTTTAAGACAAATGTGAATGCAAAGAAAAAGGAAGAAAGGAGAGAGTTGGTAAACTGTGCATATTGAAGAACACAGTAATTGCACCAACCTACTGAATGACCTTGTAAACTTGGTTTATTCTTTTGTCGTCAAGTTTCTCCTTCAGAAAAATCATGAAATTATTTTCTAATCTTTTTGCTGAGTTGTGAATATCATTCACTCCTAATTAAAAACAAACAAATAAAAACAAGTACATGAAGACCTTCTAAGAGATCAAAGGCTGTTAGACCTTAAACTTTTATGATCCTTATGAATAAAGTTTTATATGAGCATTTTAGAACATTCTCGTTTGAAAATCAAGCCATAACACTTACAAAAACATTCCTTCTAATTATCACAGAGGATGGTATAGTAAGAAGGTGATATAGTAACTAAAATTAAAAATATTGATACACAAGTACAAAACCCCACAACAAATAGAAAAGAGAACTTACACTTTTCTCATTTCAAGGTGATTCAAAATTTTTGAGATATTTAGCATGAAGTTTGCCTTAGATACTTGTCCCACAAATTCATGTAGTTTCAAAGCTATTAAGCTAACAGTATGAAAATATTGGAATACATTATGTCGTTGAATCCAAACTAATGTGCAACTTCTAACCTAAAACATGAATTTACAATGAATTAGAATAAATCATGGCATGTTTCAATTATAATGAGCACAAGAGTATAAACCTATAGTTGTGCTAAAATGTCATTCACCCATGCTATCTACATCAAGAGATAGCCCAGTGAAGAGGAATGGATATGCAATGAAAAGCATTCACTGCAGAGGATGTTACACTGGCACATTTCAGGGATGCTGACTTCAGGTTTTGGGAGCTGACAGTCCATTTGTGGTTGGAGTTCCCTGAAGACCCCTTCCCAGCAAGCCCTCTGCTTTTGTTGTTTCTGAAAGTAATCTGATTAATGTACTCCAGGATCATAGTGTGGACTGAAATAAGGCATAGCTAGAAGGGGAAAATAGGGTTGTTTTGGAGAAACACACAGTTTATTAGAAACTTTTGCCCCCAGATTATCCTCAGAGTAAAGGCTGTCACTTTTGACCTCTTCTCTCTGTACTTTAAATTTCAAACATATTTTATCTTAAAATTCAACTGTTGACTTAACAACTTTTCTTTTGCTGATGACAAAATCCAACAGCTGATTTAAAAAAAATAGAATTTTATATATTCAGTTTAAAAACAAGCTTCTTTACAGAAAATAGAAACCAAATGAATTGCACATAAAATGTCTACATTTTCAGAGATAAAATTCGAGTTAACTACTCTGTCTAGAAGAAGGGACTTTTCTTCATAATCCTTTGTCACAGCTGGGAAGCTTAAGGAAGCAAATGTATCTGCCTCACACTTGAAAGTGACCTCCATTATACAGACTTCTAATAATGTCACCTTCCTGCTCTGTCAGGAGTGTCAGACCTGCCAAAACATACCTGACACGCCATTCTGCTGCCTAGCCAGCACAGGACACTTAGTATCTGGACTACAAAAGTATCTGGACTACATAAGTGTTCTGTAGCCATGGAAGATGAGGAATTCAAACACATATTTTAGGGTGTCAAAATATTTTTTTAATGTGTATCTAACAGGCATCTGTTTCCTGTATTAAACTGTAAACTCAACTGTTAATTGTTCAATTAAATATTTAATAAAGCAGCAGAACTAATCATTGTGCATTTCCTTAACTTGTGAAATTGTGCAAATCACTGGGCTATTGTTAACTAGCTTTACATGATGGTGAAAATTTTCTCTGGTTCCATAGATAAGGCTTAGTGCCCATATAAGTAGGAAATGCAAGTTCACATTAAATACTACATTTAATTCAATGGAAATAATTTTACAACTCAGTTACTCATAAACATAAAAAAATATTTTTTTATTCCATTACAAAGTTCTAATGCTTAGAAAACAGACTTGAACTAACATGTAGTGAAGTTAGGTTAACAGAATTGGCAGGAAAAAGCATGCAAGTGCAATCACATTGTGTGGCCTTTGGGTTACATGTTGAGCTGCCTGATCAGACTAGCATATCACCACAATAATCCTATTTTTCCTGATTATAATTGAGCCTAACTTTTGCAGTCAGAGGAGCTGGGGTGCCCTACATGACACTGGGGAAGGAGCACTGTGAGAAGACAGTCTGTGTGCCCTAATGAAAGAGCTCTGGAGTGCTCCCCTGGCAACAATGGGAAATGAGCAGAGAGAAAAGACCAGATTACTTAACATCAGTAGTAATACTTTTTTTCCTTTCATAATCTTAACAAAATTTCAACATTAAATCACATTTTTAATGTAGCCTTATTAGAATAATTTTGTATTGTGATTTATTTTTGTTGAAATTTGTTCTTTTATTGAAATGTATAATCATTTTGGGGGTAAATGTGTAAGGGCATAAACAGAGGCTTACTTAGAAAATAATGGAACTGTCAGATAAGATGAATATAGACTCATCTATGGTCCTGCCAGCCTGTAGGCCTGGCTAACCTTGCACCCATTTTGAAGAACAAAATTGAAGCTGTTTTTTTTTTTCTAAAGAAAAATACATTTTAGATTTTAGCAATTATAATAAGCAATTGCTGAATGACAGCTTCCTGAAGGTCTATTAGAATTGTTCAAAAATGTCTAGCTATACAAAAATTAAGAAATTTTAAAAATTACTAAATATAATAAGTTCTTTAGGCACCAAAACCCACTAAGATATTGCAGCTATTTAGCCATTTTGCAATTGAAATTCAGTTGAATAAAAAAAACTTCATGAAACAAAAAGTATTGACCTTAATTATAGAGTGCTTGTAATCAATTCCATGGATATATCTTTCAGGTCATCATCACCCATCAGAGGACAGAACAAGATTCATATTTTCCTTAAGCATTTCTTGCAATTCTTTCCACTTGGTTTATTCCCCTACTCTGTGAAAAACTCATAGAGTCGGGCTTCTCATGTATAAATTTCATTAATCCTGTCCTTTGCTCTTTTGCTTCTAGCTTTATAACTGAAGAGTTACTGTGCTATGAGGATGATATCATTTTAAGTATGGAAGATTAAACCTTCATAGACTCCCCAGTTTCTCTCCCTATTTGCTTTAACAAGACAAGTTATGAGACAGCAAATAATCCTGTGGAAAAGACTGATTGACTAAAGTAAGTGATTTGGAAGGAAAGAATAAGACTGAATTTGCATAAAAGTTGTACGCACTAACTGAGCTCTCTTGGCTTCTTCAAGTCCTACACCCATACTTATTTTTCCTTTAGTGAAGTAATTATGAAATTATTTCAACCCAGACTCTTTCAGATTTTCTGTCCTTTATGTTTCATACATTTTGGTTTTTGCACCTGGATATATGCACATGCTTAAGGAAATTAGAGATCGATTTCATTGTAGCATTTAAAAGATGTGTGAGATAAAATTGGCAAAAAAGGTTGTGGCTTTTTACTATGAATGTTGCTATCTTACTGGCCTACTGAATACAGAAATTCTCATGTAGTTTTATTAGTATAATTACTTTTGGATTAAAAACAGCAAAATGCTATAATTAATTGGCACATTTCTACTTTACAGGTGCAACAGACCTTTCTTTTTACCTGTATTTTTTTTTAATTGTGAAAATTTAAATTGACAGAGTAATTGACTTTACAATAATGTACCATGTGGTAAATAATGCATTACATTTAAAAATAAGGAAATATGCAGATAAAGAATGGGGAAGTGAACCTAGCCACCTGCTCCGTAAAAAAAGGATATCTGAGTTCCAGTTAGCACATATACACAAGTAACATATTTGAAAGAGATCAGTAATAATGCTATGACAGTCATATTGGCTCTTTTTGAAACATTTTTGCGATTGATGTGAGCATCAGAGGTCAAAAACTGAGTTTGCTACCAAAGCTTTTACACAGGTTTTCTGTAGCTCAGGCAGTTTAGCAAGAATTGTGGATGTTTTTCTTGTCAATCGACCAGCAGAGATCAACTGCTGTTCTAAGGTTATGAGTTCAGACTACCCTTTTCCAATGCAGTGACTCCTTTTTATATTATTATACATTTCAGAATTAGCTGCATCCTATTCTCATGTTTAAAATTTCTGATACTCATACCTCAAAACTATTTTCAGCATTGTTTGGAAAGTTTAGCTAAGTTAGTTGAATTAGAAATATTTTGGTCTCTCTGCTTTTCATCTCCAGATAAGCACAATTAATATACACAGTTATCATAAGTTATCAAAGTTATCATAAATTTTGATTACAAATATATACAAAAAACTTTTAAAAGATATTTCAAATTTCACTGCTATAACATTTAAGTGAAAATGGTTTTCACTCAATCCAATTTGCCAAGTCATACTTCTTTACAGATTCTCTGAAGTGCTGCTTTAAGAATGAGGGATGCTAACTCGACAACAACATTGCCTAAAGTCTTCTGATTAAAAATATTTTCTGAAAAATTAGTTTACATGCAACCTTCCTTCAAACTGAAGAGGGCTTTGAAATTAGTCTCTTCTGCCTGAAATAGTACAATAAAAAAAAAATACTATTCAGAGGACAGCAGTTGTCACTGACCTCAGGACGCTGACTCTTGTTCTGAATTCATTGAGACACAGGCATCCACTCTCTGCATTCATCCTCTCACTGCATGTCCTTTGGTTTTCCACCTCCTGCTCTGGATGTCTGCACATTACTCTTGCAGGTATAATCAATTTCACTACTGGGTGTCTAGAACTTCCGGAGATACATAAGTACTCTCTGTAGACACCTACTACCATCAGTTATTGTACTATCTGGACATCCAAACTTTCTTCTTCAAATTTCTCAAGCAGAAAACTTATTTTAAAGACATTTAAAACCCAGCGTGGCCAGAGAAAGAAGCTGTGATTAACACTGTTAATATTTCAGTTATAACAGTTATGAAATCCTTTCTGGCCATAAAATAAAATTCTGTGATTGGGACCTTTATTTTCCCCAGTGATGCTAGAAAACTCCTAGCCTGAGTTGCCAACATCTGTGTGCATAAAAGGATCAGGAGCTCTTCTGAATACTGAAATATTTCAGTAAACATATTAGAAATAAGCAATATAGTGGATATAAGCACACACAAGGACCTACTTACTTACACTACTTATATGAACACAGATGCAGCACTTCAATATTAATGTAACAAAATCAAATAGTCAGAATGAGAAAATAAAGGCTCTGGATTTTCTGCAACATTAGGTAGATTTAATTTAACATATTTCATTTTACTCTTTTATTTTTCTTATTAAAATAAACCAGCATGGAAAGTTATGCAATAGATCCCAGTTTAGTAAAGTGTCATTTACACAAAAGCCTAAAGAGATCCTTATTCCACAAAATATTTAAGCAAATAGTAATACATTCATATTAAAGGATGTCAATATTATTTACTCTATGGATTTGCTTTATAGGACAATATATTCATTATTATGTCATATATATTGAGGATCTAATGCACTTTGATAGTAACTTATTCTAGATTGCTGGATGCAGCAAATTCTTAACTGTATATTAAAATTCTTACTGAAAAAATTCTGAGTGCATTCTCCTGATAGGACTACTTGTTTTCTCCCTTTGTTAAGTGTTTTGTATGCAGTAGTATGGCTCTTTGGCTTTTTTGTTTGTTTGTTTGTTTGTTTATTTTATGGGCATTTACAATGTGCACATTAAATCTTTAACAAATTATGTTTACACATTTATAGGTAATCTGAAATTTATTTGAATTGAAAGCACATATGGTGTTCTTCAAATTTTTAAGATCTGCCTTGGACAATCTTTGTCCCAATATTTATGAAGGTGGTTCTATTACTGCATTTATTTTAAGGATGACCACGCACTCTGTCTTTTACTGTCATTTCCTTTTTTTAAGTTTAATTGATTAAAGATTACCCAGTTTATTTGTGAACTGAAAACCTCTATAATTCTTTAGTTATTAAATTAACTATTAGCCTTCCGCTTAACCCTCCAGTATTAAAATCTGGTAAACATTCTGCTTTGTCAGGCTTCCTGACAGAATTTATTTTGTGTTTATTATTAAGAGAAAACTGGGATGAATATTTTAAGAGTAAGTGTTGCTTATGACTGCATGCTCCTACTCAAAAGTGAGCAATAAGAAAATCAAGCTGTGAATTTTGCTTTAAAGCAGTTTCATGACAGAGATCACGGTACTGGCGTGAAGAAGAACTACTAAATCACTCTTTGCCTTTCTATTTGCTCACCTTTTCAAGACAGCATGTACTTATATCTCGACATTTATCCTGGGATTCATGTCAGAGTAGTTTTACAGGAAGAAGAGGGAAGCTTAGGTGAGAAGCTAAGGACTGCAAGATTACTTTTCCTGTGGGTATCTCACTGTCACATTTGAGTTTTTCTTGAGTCTAGACATGCTATTATCAGAATGATTGCTGATTCTGACTCACAGTGGAATGCTCTTGAATGGGTAGATGTAGAAGTGCAGTGTTGTCTTTTGCCTTATATTTGATACAATATTCTGATCTGGGTTTTAAAACTACCAAACTACTAAAGACAAAAGCTAAAATGGAATAAAAGAAAAAAAAACAGCAAAAAGTCTACACAAAAAAAAAAAACCATGAAAAACCCAGTGAGTTTATTTCTGAGGAGAGAATAAAGGGATAATTTACAAATTTAAAAAGGTGGACATGAGAGTAAAAATTTAAATGTCAAGAGACCGTTAACATGAAATCAAATCATTAAATCTTAGAAAGCTTCACAGTTCATGCTTCTTCTACCATATGACAATATAGTAAGTTCATCAGTTAATACTTCTTTGGTTATCCTTTTCTTTGCACAATGCAATTTCTTTTTTTCTGATGGAAAGTAAATTTCAGCCAGGGCTCTGCATGGATCAGCGACTCCCTGCGGCTGGAGGTCCCCCCATGTGGCCATAGTTTTGGTGCTGTGTGGCCAAGGCCCATGTCACTGTCCCAGCCCTCCCAGGGGACAGGCCAGGCATGGGTTGGGACACTGCCCCTCAGGTCACTGCCAGGGTGCATATCCAGACCAACAGGGTCCATGATTGCTCATAAGCATTGCTGTAATACTGCAGCTGAGGTGGGCATCCAAGGTGAAGTCTCTGGCCTAGAAGAACTTCTCCAGAGAAGGAAAAGCCATTCTTCAGGCATCCTCTAATTCTTTTCATAAAAGCCAAAAAATTTGGAGAAGATGGGAGTAGGCTCAGAATCCTGACAAGTTTTTATCTTCATTTATTTTCTGTGAAAGTTTATTTAAAAATCTAACTTTTTCCAGTATTTTGAAGAGCATATAAACATACAAAGATACTTTCACAAAAGTTAGAAAAACCCACAAACCCTTAACTAATTTTACACATAACAAGGAAAGAAGCAAAATGTAAAATGAATTCAAAATATTTAAGAGCCTCAGTTGTAAAAACTTAATTCATGCTTCCATAGTGAATAATTGATTTACTTGGAAATGAAAGACTCTTGACATGAATAAATTTATTTGTAAGAGTCAAATGTCCACATTCAACTAAACGTAAGTGGACAAGCAATTTGATATTCACTTATAGTATCTGTCAATTTTAAAGGCATTTTTAAAACTTCTTTTTACTTATATGCAATTTTAGTATGGTTGGAGTACATTCTGCTCTTCCTTTAGAAGACTTTATTTTAAAAGTATGCTCTTTCAAAACGTATTTTTCTATGACTTGTTCTCTAAGAATTAGCAGCGTTCAGCCAAACAAAACAGAGTTGCTAAGACTCTTCCCCATAAATACATCAGGAAGGTAAGCACCAGTGATCTCCTGCATTTGCCTTTCAGTTCTGTGAGCTGGGGCAAGAAGTGGTCAGCCACAGAACTGTGGTGGGTTGACCTCAAACTTCAGCCCACCTAACCACTCTATGACTCTCCCACCCCAGCTGGATGAGGTGGGCAAGTAATTTGAAAAAGCTCATGGTACGGATCAGGAGATCAGTTAGTGATTATCACAATGGGAAAAACAGAATGGACTTGGGATGCTTGGATCCCCACAGGTGGTGGGAGTGTTTTGTGTCCCACATTGCAGGGTCCCCAGGTCATCTGGGTCCCCCCCCATGTAGTGGTGTAGCACAGGTAGGCCCAGCTGTCTGAGTGCACCAGTGTCAGAAATGCAAAATATCTCTGTATGTCTATAGCCACCACTTCTATGCCTTTCTCCATCACAATAATTTTTTTTCTAGAAGCAGGTGCTTCTCTGCTATATGTGGAAACATATCTGTTCTCTAGAAATCTTTTGTATTACTTATCTGCTTCTTTAAATATTATCAAAATATGTATTTCAACACTCCTCTGTCTAGAAACTATCTATGGGAACAGCAGGTGATTTTGTAATTGACTCATTTGGTGTTAATACCAGCACTTTACACTGTGTTGTTGTAATCTGTGAGTTGTGACCCTTTTTTTTTACTTTTCACAGGAAAACAAAATTGACATTAATTTTTCAAATGTACACATACTTAAATTACAAGCAAGCTCTCACTATAGCTGTCTTTTTCATTGAAAACAGTATAAAACATTTTTTATCAGAGATTTAGATTCTTGCACTTTATAGTTTCATACAGAAAGAAAAAAGGTTTCTTTCTCTTCAGTAAAAGTTAATTTAAGAAAATTTACATTTGTGTTATTATGCATTTATATTAAAACATAGGCTCGCTTTATAAATTTCCTAGGACCATACATTTTTACCTTAATATAAATTTAATCTAGAACAGTCATAGCAAAATATTGAGTTCCAAACAGTGATGCTGAAATACCAGTTTTATTCCATATACACCTCTGCTAACTGAAAAATTGCTCTTTTATGGAGACACACAACCTAGTTTTCTACCAAACTTTATTATTCATAACATCTAATTATTGGTTTATGAAAATCACAGCGCTATTATGCTCTCTCCCCCTTAAATTTGGTAAAAAATTAGACTAAGCAGAGCATGACTAATTCTTTTCTCAAAATTTGTAGCTCAGATACTGACTGATGGTCTCATTCAAGATGTAATAAAACAAACACTTATCACTGCAGACAATTAAATGTATCTTTAAAGACATGTCCTTGTTTCAATACAATTCTTGACTCCATCAGGAATATTTTAGTTTATGCAAAAAACAAGTCAAAGCAAGGAGAAACAAAAAATTATAAGATTCAGCATTGTTATTTAGAGAGAATGCAGTATGTGCTAAATTACCCTATAATTCATTAACCTTGGTAAGTCTACAGGAGTACTTTAAGTTCAACATCTGCTCATGTACCTTTGAAGTCTGACACTAACCACAAAAAATACAGCTATGCTGATTTAGCAGTTGAATCTCTAAGTTAAGATGACATTCAGAGTATAGTTTGTAATTATCAGAAACAAATCCCTTAGAAATGCATGAATATTGAAAAATGCATTTCCATCAATACATCCTTCAGCATGCATTACATCATCCAGTATGAATAAAATTATAATTTTTATAAAGTCTTAATCTAAAAAATTATATTTGGCTACAGTTAATGATGTAGCTTTTATTTCCCATAAATTATACCAGTGTACAGACAGCTTCAGTGCTTCCCTAACAGCCCCTCAAAAATACATTAATATCTTCCTCTAACTATTGACAGGGAAAATAGAAAGTGATTTTTTTCAGATGACTATTAGCATAATGAGAAAATGAAACCATTGAAATCTCTAACAGATACTTAGATACATTTATTCAGTGTATTTCTTATCAGATAATAATTCTTCTTGAGGCAAATAAAGAATTACATCAGGATATCTTCCTCCCTACTCTGCTTACACTTTCTGTATAGCTTAAAATCCATATTGTATATTTCTGCCTGTCAGTTAAAAAGAAATCATACTTTTTTTTTCTCATCTGTTTATTTCTAGAATACAAAGTGTACATAGTAGATATGACTGCTTGCATATATAATATGTAGATATAATGACTGCCTTCATTTAAAACCAAAAACTTCTTCAATCCGTTGAAATGTCATTTCCTATTCTGTTCTGATTATACACATCTTAATGATGTCACATCTCTGGCTACAACTTTAAATTTACCTGAGTTTAAGAAATCAAGGTGAAAATAAAGCCCTATCTTTTACTGTTTGAATGTAGAAAAGGAACAAAATTTTTATATCTCCTCCATGTCTGCTAAAATCTGCCCTTATTGAAAGCTGCATAAACTTTTCCATTGATTTCACTTCTTCACAAGCCTACAGTCTTTCATATAGGCATGCAGTGCTCCTGGAATAAATAAGTCTCACATTAAAAATGTTGAGGTATTTTCAAGTGAATGAAGGAAGATTTTGGACAGAATCCAACAAATGCCTTTTTTTTTTCTGTGACTGGTAAAACCAATTCTGACTGACACGTATCTCAAGTGAAGAAGAGGACATTGGTTGTTACATTGAGGGCACTTTCAAGCCTTAGTATTCAACAATGAGTGGAGAAACATCCGATGGAAAACTGCATCATATGCAGAAATGTGCCATTAAACACACTTTTTGCTTAAAGATACTGTGATTTTCATTATTTCAAGCCTTCAAAAGGAAACAGCAATATCTGTGAATGATAGCTTTTATTATGATAATGCCATATTGTGCTCACTAAACAACAGTTTCATATTTTACTGGGTTACACTGGTGACATTAATGGCAGTGGCTTCAAGATTAAGAAGTACATATTCATGGATACCTGCATGACTGGAGTTGAATAAATTATGATTATGAGTAATAGATGCTTGTTTTGAGTAGCTCACAGAAATATGTACTGAAATTTGGTGCATTTAAAGTTTTTTTTTTTTTTGCATATCTCTGGAAATGTGACTGCTGTCCTAAAAATGTCAAGCGATAATTCTAAAAAGTCTCCTATTCTACACTTTCTGGTGTCATGCTTTCATTTTTTCATTTTACAAAATATATGTGCAAACTGCTCATTACCTGATGTGATATATGGGTTTGCTTCTTCTGTTTCCTTTAGCATATCAAATAATGGAGTCTCTAATTAATCACTAATTATTGACTCACTAATTAAAATTAATTATTATCACTGTATTTTAAACATCTGTGGAAAATTATGTATCTTCTTGAAGCTGTATATGATATATTAGACCTGGTTATATCAGCACACATTGTTATATTGAATTAACGGGTTGGTTTGCTCCATTAAATTGAATTGATTTTATAGAGATTTTATACCATTATTCCTACATGCCCTTTTGTTCCTAAGCTTTGATCCATAACACCTCTGCAAATTCTTATTCTTTCAAGCAATTTAGAAATGTTACCAGACTTTGCTATTAAATTATTTTATCCCTTTTCGCTAAGCAACCTTTTCCTTAAACAGATTTAGACTTTTTTCCATGGATTTCCCTTTCTCTTTTGTTAGCCTAACAAGTCTCATAACATTACTGCCAGCAGAATAGAAAGTCAGAGGAATGTTTAGCGTAAATATCCCTAGGCATGTTGTTTTCCTTTTAAGTTAAGAGCATATGCTCTCATTTTAATCGCTGCGGAGAAGTAGATGCTTCTTGGGCACAGCTCAGCATCGAAGCTCTGGAACAGAGTCTGTTCAGATCACCCAGAGCAGGGAACTGCAACATAACAGTTGCCTCTGTATTATGAAGCAGGCCTTTTTTATTTTCCAACTGGGTGCAGAGGAGAAGGTTTGCATCTGAATGCCAGCGTACACACAGTTAAGGTGCATACCTGGAGGTGCAAACATGGGCATGAAATGCATATTTTATACATCAAAAGTAACTTTTAAACAACTTAGATTTATAAACTAAATGGCATAAATATCCTTTTATCTAGTATGTCCTTCCAGGCACTCAGAAACACATTAATGTTTTATTTGTTTCTTCTGTAATTCTGAGAGAGCTTAAAGACCAATCACAACCACATTCAGGCTGTACAAGACACATACAAACCTGTAAAAAAGAACAGTATTTATTATAACAATATTTATTTATTACAATAGTATTCATACCTGAATGAACTTTTATCACACTCAGAATATTCATGTGACCAAACAGGGATTACATCTTTTATGAAAATAAAAGAATTTATTCATAGTCTAAGTAATGTTTAACAGTGTAATAAAAATGCAACAAGCAGATATCATTAATCTAATTACACTGATATTAACACTTTTCAGTCAAATTGTTAAATCATAGCATCATAACTAGCAATGCAATTAAAATTATTGTGCACACAGATATTCTAGCATCTTCCCCTTTTCTCCATTGAAATACTCACCTTTCTAAGCACCTACAGTCAAAGGACAAAGGATATTTTTCCTATCATACAATTCTTCTGTGAGTTGCCAGCACCCAGAGCCCTTTGTCAAGGGTAGTATGGTGTCAGTAGTGGTGATAGTTTTCTCCCTTTCCTTTCCTTTCCTTTCCTTTCCTTTCCTTTCCTTTCCTTTCCTTTCCTTTCCTTTCCTTTCCTTTCCTTTCCTTTCCTTTCCTTTCCTTTCCTTTCCTTTCCTTTCCTTTCCTTTCCTTTCCTTTCCTTTCCTTTCCTTTCCTTTCCTTTCCTTTCCTTTCCTTTCCTTCCCTTTCCTTCCCTTTCCTTCCCTTTCCTTCCCTTTCCTTCCCTTTCCTTTTTTTATTTTCCTTTCTTTTTCTTTTTTCTTTTCTTTTCTCTTCTCTTCCTTTCATGTTTCCAAGCAGTCTGTTGCTAACACTACTCTTTTTTCCCTGGTGCAGAATTTTACCTTCAATGACCATTAAGTTTTATTAAACCCCTACCATATGTGGTACAATTCCTTGGTACAGTTGCATAAATCTAAGCTGAAGCTACAAGCAAGTTAGAGGACAGTCATCAGATTGCTGGGCAATGTGGTGTTGCAGCTAAAACTAAACTGAAACAAACTCAAGACTGGACACATCCATAAAGTCCTGAAAAGCAATTAGCCCTTTTATTCCTAAGTAAATAAAAGAACTCTGATGGGCTAAGAACTGTGAAGAACCTACATCTGCTGTTTTGTAGTGCTATAGCTGTAATTGTTCTTCTGGGTACTCTGAGTTCTTGCAGAATTTAAGAGCTCATAGCTTGTGCATGGCTTTTCTAACAAATTATCATTTTCTGTTTCATTATTTTCCTTTTTCATTTGATGTTTCCTAACAAGAGTGAACCTTTCTCTGAGGCAGCCTCTTGTTTTCCTTCTGCCCACAAATCCTTAGTCTGCTTAGTGTGCTAAATTCTCTTTGAATAACTAAGATTCTATAAGCATAATAGACCTTTTCTAACCTAAGCTTTAACAAGCAAGTTTTCTGAGGCTGAGCTACTCATCCAAAGAATGTCTTAAAAGACTTTAAATAAACATCTTTTAAATATATTTTAAATAAACACTTTTCTGCTTATGTCTAAGGGCACATCCATCTAGCAGAGGGTTGTAGTTATATAACTTTGTATAAACAAAATAAAAACAACTATATGTGTTGGTTTATGTTGTTTTTCTGTGAAATGTGTCTAAAATAATGTGAGGAATTTTTTTTTTTTATATTTCAGTAGTGCAGTATTTTTATAGAATGAAAGCAGGGATATATCCTGCATGTGTTGGGATTGCCTTAGGGCACATGAAAATGCTTGAACAGGAAAAAGCAAACTAGTAGAAAACACATATATACACACAAAATTAAACTATAATGCTTTGTGTTGCCAGGTTATTGTATTAAATTCTCCATAGTCTAATTCAGTTGAGAGTTACAATATTCGTACAAAATGAATATCACTTGAGAAGAGCTGCTGAAATTTTCATTTCCTTTCAGATCTTTCATCTAAAAAAAAGTCACCAAAACCCCAAACCCATAACCTGAATTTCTCTTAAGAAGTCTCAGAATCTGAAAACTTCTTTTTTTGTTTTTAAAATATGAAGTACTAAAAATGAAATCCATATTTTTTCAAAAGACTCCTGAATGTGTTTTTTTCCTTCATATATTATACTAGGGCAAAATGTTGATGTATTCAACCCTAAATCTTCATTTGCAATTGAGCTTTCCTGTTGTGGCTGAATGTTGGTAATTCTCTGAATACAGACAATGAGTCAGGTTAAAAAATGAGACACGAATTAATCCGCACAGGGTGGAAGTTTTCCACAAATCAAGCATACCAAGGAGAAAGCAGAAGATAGCACACAGTAAGGTTTACATAAACCCACCTATCTTGAACATAGCTATTGCCTAATCACTCAGATGCATAATCACTCAGTTTGTGCGACCTTATGCAATACCTGAGCCTGCAGGGGCCTCTTTGGGGTCTCTGGTGGTCACATGGGGAGGTGGGCCTTACTTGATTTCAAAGTTCACCTCAGGACACACAGACTACAAGATTGATGGCCAAATAAGATGTGACCTACAGCTCCAGCACTACATTTTCTTAAACAATTGCCAAGCAGGACATAAAATGCAAAAGATTTCTATAAGCAACACCTGCTTAACACACCTGATAACATCTACATGCATTTAAAAGAGGGGTCAAAGATGAGAATGTTACTATCAATTTCCATCTACAACAGAGATCAAAGAGGGACAGAGAATTCTGCTTAAAGGCAACTCCACCTGTAATGGTTTCACTGGTTTATGCTATTAGAAGACAAAGTTCTTTATTACTTATATCCTTTTTTATGCGTCATGATTTTGTGAAAGAAAGCAACTAAAATTTTTATTAGTTTCCTATCCTTTGTGTGATCCAGCATGTATTGTCCAACTAAATTTTCAGTTGTGAACTATTATTAACTTACCATATTACAGAAGAAGCTTTTTAACAGCTGCCAGTACTTGTCAATATGTGTCCAATAAACTGCAGTGTAAGTCCAATTGTAGCAAGACTGGTTGTGTCTGTGCAAATGTCACCTCTAATGTTTTACCACCTTTAAAAAATACATATTTTTATAAAAGAATGAAGTAGTTACCCTCTACAGAGTTTTCTAATGAATGAAGAAATAACTCAAAACCAGGAAAAAAATAATGCAATCAGATGCAATACCATGTTTGAGATCCAAATGGGAAAAAAAGGAAGACTGTAAGATTTACAGGAAAGCAGAAAAAAATATTTGTGTAAGATCTGTGGTTTTGCTTTATTGTTTGTTTGGGTTTCTTTTTGTTTGTAGTTGATTTGCTTTTTTCTTTTCTCTGCCTGATACAATTTCTTTGTTCTTTGTTTCTTTTTTCCTTTTTTTTTTTTTTTTAATGGCACATACTATCAGTGTAATATAAAGCCTCTGTAAGTTTTGACAGCAATAATTCAGTGATACTTCACATTTTCCTTTGGGGCCTGATTCATTGAATAGTTACCTGAGTCATTCTGACACCTGCAGTAAAAGTCACATTACTAACAGCAATATATAGCTTAATAAGATCCTTTTTTTCACTTAGAAAATTACCATGCTTTGTAACCAATATGTAACCACAGAGAATTTTATTAGCATGGGTGAATACAAAGAGCACCAAAAGCATCCTGAGAGAACTTGAGTAATGAAAAAGACCACAAGACATGATCTACATTAATTGAATTCATACCATATTGTGCCATGGGCTCTGTTCATGCTTAATATGTGCATTGTAACTTTGTAGGTAGCCAGAGACACACTTAAAATGCAATGGAACTTCCATTAGGATTCAAAGATTTTGGTTTCCAATTCTACTATAGAATTACGTCTTAAATAGACTTCAAATACTTTTTTCCTTTAAATTCCTCTTGGGTTATCAAAAAAACAAAAAAAAAAAAGACAAATATTCCTGGTTTTGTCTGACTGTAATTTTCTCTTTTTCTTTTTTTTAAATTTCTTTCTTATGTTCTTCCTCTCTTTCTTTCATATTAAACTGTACAAAATCTTTTTGCTTTTTTCATAAATTGGTATGAATTCTTTATATAAAGTACAAAGAAGAGGATTTCTTGTTCAACTTTATAAATTGGCAATAAAGACAGATAAATCACCTTTTGTGTTTTTTGTTTTTTTTTTCTTGTGAGCAAGAACATGCCTCTGAATATACAGTATTGCTTTGAGTTGTCCATTGAAGAGGCAGATAGAGCATGGAGCCAATAATTCATAAGAAAGAGTCGGCATACCTGAATTGCAACCTTGTGCTGCAGCAAGTCATCAGATTTCAAATCAGCTTTTGTCCTACAGGAAGGAATGACTTTATCTTATAGAGATGTCTAAGCTTCTTTTAAAGTAACACAACCACATATTTCTCTTGTTTTGGAGTCTATGTCAATGTTAGTTTCTACATACTAGGTTTTTGTTAAAAGGGCTGAAGCTGGGACTTATCTGACAGAGTGTGGTGTAGTGTTTTAAATCAGAACAGGTTTAATAGATGTATGCAGCATCCCACTCTCCAGTAGTGGGACAGGGAAGAAAATCAGAAGGGCAAAAGCAAGAAAACTAGTGGGTTGAAAGACTTTTTAATAAGTAAAGCAAAAGCTGAATATGCAAGCAAATCAAACTAATTCATTTGCTTCTTCAAATCAGCAGACAGTTATTTAGCCTTTTCCAGGAAAACAAGGCTTCTTCACATCTAATAGTTACTTGGGAATATAAAAGCCAGAGGCAATAGAGAAAAAAAAACCAAAAAACCAGGAAAAACACAAGGACAAGAAATCTCATAGCTTGAGATGAAGTCAAGGAGATCACTTACCAATTGTTATCACAGACAAAACAGACTCAGACTGGGAACAATTTGGTTTATTGCCCATTAAGCAAGATATGGATAGTGAGAAACAAAAGCACAAGCAATAAACTTCTTTCCTCCCCCTATTCCCTGGTTCACCTTCACACCTTCATCCCCAGTTCCTCTATCTTCTCCCCACCAGAGCAGTTCAGGAGAAGATGGGAAATGGGGGTTGTGTTGATAACATCTGCTCTCTGCTGCTCCTACCTCCTCACAAGTTTACCCAGAGCTGGCTGGACTATGCACAGACAGCAGGGGGAAAAAATTCCTCCTTCTCTTCAGGCTTTAATCTTAGTTCTAACCTCATCTATCTTCATGACATTTTTATCCTTTCTTAAGTATGTTTAAGTGAGGCATCACTATTTTGGCTGAGAGCCTCAGCTGTGCCCTCTGGTGAGTTCATTGGAGCCATCTGGAACGTGGCATATCCAACATCGGCAGCCCCAGTCTCCCCTAACTGAGACCACCCCTGCAGCCATCTATTACCACAACTTTGGCATCTAGATTCAATACAGTTTAATTCAGTATTTCCTGATTTCAAAAAGGGCAAGACAACCTTCTTCTCCACTATTTGTTGTTTGCATCATTTGGTCCTCAATAATTTTTTGTTCTGTCATGTATGCAAACTGGAAATTTATCTCTTAAACACTATCTTCTACACCCCCACATAGCAGGAGAGGACCATTGTATTTAATGGTAGCATAGTCTTACCTGAAATGAAAATAATACAATATTATATTTTTACATAGCATCAGTGAATAAGGGCAAATAAGAATTATTCTTTATTTGTGACTAAGTAAATCCTCCTTATTCATCACTCACCTTGTTTAGTCTTTTCTAATTACTTTGTAGGTCAATCATCTTACAAGAACTCTCAGTTCACACATCTGGCTTGTGCCTCCTTTTCTCTCCCCTTACTAGATAATAAAAACTTACATGAATTTATCAAACACACAACTTGTAAATTCTATGGAAACATTTCAAAGCCAGTAAAAGAACCTCAAGCAATTTATATTTTCTATTGGAAAGAGTAGTAGTGATATATGCTCTGTGTCTGTGATTAATAAGCAGCAGACAAAGATCCTCCATTACAATTTTAAACACAGGAAGTTCAAATTTAATAATTGAGGACAGACACTCAGAGGCTGATGAATAGAAGTTATTTCTAAGATTAATCATCATTTTTGAAGAGAAAAGATAAGGTTACATGATTTTTCATCATAAACTTATTAAAATATACCTTTTTATTTTCACTAGACTGACAGTGCTATTAGAACTCAAACTAGAATATAATTATGTAATCTGCTTTTTATATGGTAGATCTAACCCACATGTCCATAAATACTACCTGTTTTTAGTGTTTGTTTCTTTTTTTATTTTTTCTGTTCACGTGTAAACTCTTCAAAAGCCAAGCCAAACAAAAATCCTCCCACTACTCTCCACAGTATATGGTGATGCAGGCAGAGAACAAAAAGACCTGAAGACAATCTGTAACTAACATATAAAACGACAGGTAAAAACTAAGTGGATTAAACAAAGAGAGAACACAAGCAAACCCCAAAATATTTATTAATCTACACTCAGCCATTAAGACAGCAAGTTTCTGACTGTTAGCAGCTGATTTAAAGAGATATCAGGGTCTCTGGAGGAACACAAAGGAATATGGCAGGTTGCACAGCAGCTGATAGTCTTGACTGGCAAGAATGTTGCTCAAGAGGCTGAAAAGCTGCTCATGTTGACATCCTTGGTCAGCATTTCTTAAAAAGAAAACCAGTTGTCCTTATATGTAATGTTCTGTCAAGATATGTGGCAGCTCAAATCTAAAGATTGTCCATATTAATATTAAGGTTTCAGAACACAGCTGTGAGTCATTTACAATAACAGCAAACGCAATATATAGTTTCCAATAGGCTTGTAATACAAATTAGGTATGTTTTGTTGCAGTGTGATATAAAATTTATTCATACAAGTTGCACCTGATCACATAGCTCACTCTTTACAAAGCCATAGATTACCCCTTGCACTTCAATTACATTAAACCTCTGAAATAGGGGTTGAGGTAAGGGCAGGAAGATCCCTCAGCACTTACTGTCACATGCAAACAGACAGACCTCGAGGAAATTAGTTTAATTTATTACCAATCAAACAAGCGTAGGACAAGGAGAAACAAAACTACATCTTAAAAACACCTTGCACCACCTCTCCTTTATCCTGGACTTAACTTTAGTCCTTAGTTCCCTCTCTCCTCTGTCACAGTGGTGAAACAGCCTTTGTGCATATGAGAAGAGCTGAATTATCTCATCTGCTAGATGAAATGAGTATTGCTGCATCTCTTCTTCTTCAATAAAAGCTGTTTGGCTTTCAGAAGGACAAATTGACTGAGAGTGAAAATTTAATCTCAAAAGATACAGTGAGTTGATACAAACTTCTAGGAATGATCATAGAATTTTTTTGGAATTAAAAAGTTGGAACTAAGCTTTATAATTCCCTTAAGTATGCCTCAGGAAGGAGCTATCTTTTGAGGGAATTATCTGCAAAAGTTGCAAAACGTCTTTTTTTTTCTGTGATGACATGATCCTCTACATTAGTCCTCAGAGTGTAAGTAGGGATTAAAATTTAATATTTTTCAACTGCAGGGCATCCATTGTTACTTATTTTCCCTAGAAATACAGTTTCTGGAATGGAAAAACATCGGACGCCATTTCTAGCGAAGAGGGGAATAAGGTGTTTTCATTAATAGGAGGAAGTGTGATAGACATGATAGCCACATATAGCATGAAGGATATTGCATGAGGGAAACCTAAAAAAATAGTTTTTTTCATTTTATCAACTGTCCTGTTATATGAGAAATTAAAAAAAAAAGAAAAATACCACCTATGCCTGAATTCCATACACTACCTTCAGTTCAGCTATGGCTTTTTTGCATTTGAATACTAACCTTTGATATCAGAAAAGAAAGAAAACTGGCACAGTTAGCATGCAAATTATTAATGCATTCCTTAAAAAAAAATTACCCCTGTCTGAGAAACTCTCAGTGTTGTGAGGACAAGAGAATATCTGGCAGAGAAGTTCCATTTTAAAAGTCAGAAGGCAGATTAACGAATAAAATATCAACATAGGATAGTAACTATGCTGTCAGCAGACCAGAAAGACTAAGGAAAGAAACAAAGTGGAAGAGCTTCCTCCCAAAGCAGCAGTGTTTGCAGTGGAAGTGACAGAGCTGCTCAACGTGTGCAAAACTCAGTGAGTCCATATATTCTAAATCACATTCCAACAGCAGCACCTTGCACTTGGCCTTGGTGAACCCCATAAGGTTTCAGGTGCCCAGGTGTCCCCATGGGTCTCTAGCAAGAGGAAGATGATGGACTTTGGAAGCAAGACTCAGATATATCCTCATATAGCCACTCTCAGTTTTTATGCTGGTACAGCTGTTGTCCAGTTATGGACCATTTTGTAGCTCTTGGCACTAGTAACTCTTCTTCCTCAAAAAATAAGATAAATACTGAATCTGATCATGATTACTGTGCTATGCTGTAAAACAGGATCCTCTTTTTAGGGACCTTAGCCAAAAAATAATTCTCGTTTTAAAGTGCAACTATACAAATTGCAACAATTCTTTTCCCCATTATACTGTCAATCATCACAGAATTTTGTTCATTTGTTTCAAGGTATACTATAATTGTGATTAATGTGTGAGAATATATTGTGCCATTGAAGACACCTGTTTAAATCCTCAATATGTATAAAATTGAGAGATTATGTAAATAATGTAAAAGAAATAAATATCTGATAGAACATAAGGCAGATACAATTTAAGGGAAAGTAAAACTCATATTTTAATTTCCAGAGTGCCTTTGTTGATTGAGAAAAGAATGAATCCTGAGCCAGGCTGGAACAGTTCTTGCAAATTTTCAAAAACTCTGTACCTAAGACTGGGTGTTCTTTAAATGCCACATAATTAATCAGAGAATTTTTCACATGTAGGATTACATAAAGTATACTATTGCCAGTATTCATAATTTGCTTTGTTTCTTGGTTTTTGTCTTTTGGTCATGATCCAGGCTGGTTGCAGGCTCCTAAATTGAAATGTCACACAGATGAAGTGACACAGAGATCAAAGTAGACCAAGTCTTGCTATAGCCATTGGAAATCCAGTCTCAAGATACTCATCTTGCTTTGAAGGAGATACTTATGCTGAGACTGTTGGGGACTTACACAAGAGCTATAATGAGAGGGAGAGGGGACAACATGATATAACTTTGAATTTAACCCTTGTTTGACCAAAGTGATGGAGTAGATGATTTCAATAAATAGTTTCCAATGTTAGCTGGAATTTTAAACTTTCTTGAACAAAAGCAGTTAGCAATTTACATTAAAAAAACCCAGTATGTTGAAAACATCTGTTGATAACATTTTCAAGTGACTGAACTGCACTGTGCAGTATATATTTTGTGGAGCAGCTGTTCTCAGAAATAGCTGGTAGGAAAATGAAATCTTGTTTTTAAAAATTATATGCATGCATTGTAAACTTGCATTTACCAAATCTTATTGCAATATTTACTTGAGTTATTGCTATGCTCTTACTTCAAAATTGGACGAGGTAACCGTATAACACTATGACAACCATGTAACGGTATGAACAAGCATACACTATAGATATTGTTCTACACATATCTTTGTTAGCAAAGGTAAGAATACAGGGTTGATAAAGTATAGTTTTTTCTCTAAACTTAACTTGATGATAATTACTATAAGAAATATCTCTTTTTCATCTGTTGTGTATCTTCAAATTTTCCTTATGGTGTCTGCCATTTAGGATGATGAGGAAGCCTTTCTGAGCCGTAATTCAAAATATTAAAAAAACCCCATAAATGTTTAGGTTTGAATATGCTTTCTGAACTATATTAGCTTTCTGAAGTATAATATGCTTTCTGAATCATATTTACATAGCACAAATTATTCCCTCTTTAATTGCAATGTTTTTTAATAACTAAACATTCACAAGGAAAAAACTTCAAAAATTATACAATAAAAATTGATTATCATATGTGCAATATTTTTAATCTTTTCAATAGGTAGTATAAATTTTAAAATACTTTAAGAATCATTATAAATAATGAACTAAATACCAATCATATTTAATCTCAGGGATACTTATTTTTATAAAACCTGTTACATTTAGAGGAATTCATTTGCAATAGAAAATGCAACTAAGTATTTTAATGTGGAATGCTATAAAGAAAGAGCTATTTATTTGAAATTGGGTTTGTTTATGGGATTTATTAATTAATAGAAAAAGAATATACACTTTTGTGTTCAAAATCCTAAGGGGAAAAATATTAATACAAATTAGAATTACAATGCACAAAAATTCTTGCAACATTGATGAAATTAAATTCAAGATAATCCCATTGTTTAAAGACAGATTTCCCAATGAGTCTGCATATGTCACTAAATTAAAAAAAAAACCAAAACTATGCAATTCTAATAAAATATAGATATTTTTGGTAAAGTTAATGCTTAATGTGATTTCAATTTACTTTTCTTCAGTCATTTGCATTTTCCTATCTTCATGTATTAGATACTTTTTCTATTTGTTTTCTAGTTTTTCAATGTAAATTTCATGACTACAATTCCAGTTTGAATGACTGTTCAGAAATTCGTAGCACCAACAGATTCAGATAGTAGAAATCAGTTTTGATTCTTTTAAGTTCAACTTTTAATAAAGTCAAGTGGCCAAATCTAAGTAGAAACTATGATGAACATCCCAGGTGTTTTGGGGTCACCAGTGTCCAACTTTGATTTAAAAACAAACAAAAAAAGCAAAGCCCACTTACCTGAAGTTAATGGAAGTTTAGATGTTTCATAAACTAAAACAACAGCAGCAGATCTAAACAAAAACTCCCTAAACGAATATTCATAGCTCATCGTCCTTACACTGTTGTGTTCTTTATACTAGATTACTTCTGTTCTCTTCCCTATATTTTGCATTCCCTTGTTTCCAGTAACATGATTCTTATTTTCTCAATAAAAAATTGGTATTTATAAGTATTAAGAAATATATGTGTTTTCTAATAATTGTTAAAAATTTAATGTTAATGATAATCTGATCATCTTTGGTTTTAAAATAACTAAATTTTGAAAAGACAAAAACAAATATTAGAAGTACTTACTAACTGTAGAGCAGTTTTCTTTGGGGCCTTTGTGGGAGTGGCAAAAATTAAATTTAGATGGATACACAAAGCTGTGTGTCTGTAAAGCATAGAATTTATGGAATACTTCTATTTTAAAAGAATCTAAAACAGAATTAAGAAAAAAAAAATCTCTTTTGTATGCACAGAATGAAAAATGAGTTAAAAGGTCATTAATTTGGCTTCACTCTGTACCTAACTGATGCAAACAATAAAGTATCTTACACAAAAAAAAACAAAAAAACAAATCCAAAGAATTTAGAGACGGAAAAAACAACTGAACACAGTATCTGACATGTGACTTCACTAGTGCTGGTTTACAACTTATTTTCATTAAGTGAGTAATTGAGTTATTCAGAAGTGAAAGTGTACTTTTTGGTTTTCTGTTGCTGCTAATGATTTTTATTTGCCAGATTCATCATATATTTTATGAGCTTTCCCAGAAAAACTAGAGAAGACTGTAGTCGAACAGTTTAAATTTCTTTGCTTTTGAAATGAAAATTGGAGTTTCAAACGCATAATCTAATTTCAATAGATAGCATTCTTTAAAGAGATTACATTCTTTACACTGTTTCAAGTTTATATTCATATAAGTTTCTGTTAAGATTGATTCAACAGGCTGAGCTTAATGTTCTTTTTTATTCAAAAAAGTTTCTGTGTATGTTATTGACTCATTTCAGGATATCCGTCTTTCCTAGCTAAGGGCTTCAGAGGTATCAACAACTATGTTTGCTAATACTCCCCTCAGCTCCTGGAGAGGCTTTTGTTATTACTTTGCTGCTGCATTTCCTTTTGAATAAAACATGTTTGAAGAAAACATTGCATAACTGGGACTCATTCTACATTTATCTCTTCCTACTTCTTTAGTCAATTCTTTAAATCCAGTACTTTTTTTTCCCCCTTCCTCCCACACACTCAAAATATGCAAATTTTGGATTGTTTCATTTTTTTTTCAAGGTTGGAACTCTTTTCTACCTCAATCCTTTGAGATCATTATTTTCATTAACTGCATTATCAGTTTCAAAACAAATAGACACAGTAATACCTTTAAAATCTAAGCCTTGGTATTGAGAATTTTACTTTGGTTCAGGTTTTTTTATGGCATATTAAGATTTATTTTGGAGGCTGCTGATAATTAGTGCTCATTAGAAATTCTAACCTGCTTCCAAATGAAGAGAAGGTTTTTGCACACTGTCCTGACAATGAACTCTTCATTTATATAGCTTAGATAGACAGGTAACCAAGTCTCAAAGCGTGATATGTGGACTTTACTTAATTAAATTTACTTTTTTTTTTACATGTAATAGAATATAGAATGAGGTATTCCAAAATATTTTCAAAGTATTGCTATTTTATTAGTCGTATAGATATAATTTAACTAAATTTCTTTAAAAAATATTAAAATAAGAGGGAGTGGATAGCATTATTTTTTCATTATTTAGTGGGTTGGAAAAGGATATATTAATTGTCATTATTAATGATATTGTAGTACTGATTAAAACAAAAATGCATACTATTACTCTAAGCAATAGTATTTAAAAGAATTTTAATAATATATTTACTATCTGTGTATTTATTAATATATGTATACATTAATATTTTTTACTTATATATTATTTAATTTGCTGCTTTCTCATAATTTTTTCCTGTCTTTGAAGAAGTGAAACTTATAAAACATCCATCACTTCTGGCCAACTTTAATTTTGCAAAATTAAATTTGACAAAAACCCGATTTTAAACATCCAAATCATTCTTTGAGAAAAACACCTTTCAAAAGTTACAGACTTTTTTTACAAATTTCTGATAGAAAGCACAATTTTTCCAATCTAGTCTACTGGGCTGATCTTGCAAAATTATTTCTTTAAACCCAAACTAAATCTTGTTAATAATACAATTTATATATTTTTAAAATGAAAATTATATTTTATATCATGACTTGCAGCAGCATGTAGTTTTTTATAGAAGACATTCTAAGGATGGATGGGACTTTATAGGAAACAGTGTTCTTTCAAGAGGAGCTATGAAAAGACAACCTTCAGCAAAGTCAATGAGAAGGACTATCCTGAAATATATAGAGAAATGTTTCTTCAGCATATAGAACAAAAAAAGGGTAAATGCTTCATTTACTTAGGTGATCTTTAGTATCTAGATCCTTAAGTGAACTTCAAAATCTTATAGTTGTTATTCATTGTCTGTACATTCTGTGTAGAACACTCATCCTGAACAAAGTAGGACTGAAATGGGAGAAGAGCGAGGAAGGATGCACAGTTCTATAACCAGGGAAAATGAAGATTGTTCTATACCAGCCCACACTCTGCATCTTTAACTTTTCAGATGACAAAGAAATGCTGCAAGTTCCTTCACAATGACTGGGAGTCACAAGAAAAGGATAAGGCTAGTGTCTTCACATGCAAGATCTCAGTTTAATGACAGGTTAATCCTTCTGGGTGTTTCTGTGCTTACAGGCGTAGGAAGAAAAGCAAAATTCACAGTGTTACTCATAGCCTATATTAAAAATCCCACAACATAAATATATATAAATATATTTATAATTAAATATAAAGAAATATAAATATATAAAGATATATTTTGCAATATATAAACATACTCCAATATACTCTAGTCTCTAGTCTCTCCCCAGCTTTATTTGTTTTATGTGCCACTAAGACTTCCTTTATTATCTCAACATATTTTACAGTGCTTCCTGAAAATTTGGAAGGGCATGAATCAAATGATTTTATATTGAAAAGTAAATATAAGAAAGAAATAGGATCACTGGATTCAAAACAAACATTAGAATTTCTTATGATAGTAAAATCACCTTATTATAATACTCAATTTCTGAGTAACTTCTTTTTAGGAATGCACCTGTGATGGAATGTGTACAAGTGAAAGCTGCAGCCTGCTGTTGACATCATTGAAAAGGATAATAATTTTAATAAGTCTAGAGAAGACACTTATGTGTCTTTACAGTGAAATGAATCCTAAAAAGTAAATATTTTGAGGAATAAAAGTGAAATTCTTGGTGAGAAGACTGAATCACTGAGACGTGAAAATTGTCTAAATTTTCTAAATTAGAAATCTAAAATTACCAAAGAGATTTCACCACAATTACATGACATTTCTAGAATCCTTTTCCTGAAAGGATTTGTTACTCTCCTGTGAAATCAGATGGACAAAATGATCAAGCAATCTGAACAAGAAGGTCTTGTTTAAATAGTGGTTTGGGATGATGATATACAGCTGGGTGAGCAGTACTTTATTGGTGTCAGTCTCTGTCTGTTTTGTCAAAGTGCAAACTTAATTCTTCTAAGTAGTGGTTACACAAGGTGAACTTCATGTAACATAAAACTTAAATAATTTCTGCATAGAACACTTGAATTTTTTAATGATTACACATAAGAGTCACAGAAGCTTCAGATTGTATCTATTTTTCCTGATAAGCAGAATTGATAATAAATTCAATAAAGTCTATAGGGGGAATATATTATAGTCTACTGGATTAGCAAAGGAAGAATTGTTATTGTAGTAATAAGCTTTGTGCTAACTCTTGGAAGCATCAAGATTAAGACCAGTCAGAGCTGCTTTGTCTGAATTTGGGCTGGCCTGGGCTTGCCTGGAGCTTTGCTTTAGCCTGTTTAGGAACTGAAAATTGAACTATTTCTTTTTGTTTACTTTTTATCATTGTGTTATAAACATATAATAAATTAATCATAGATTTCAAAATAATACCGATACAATGAGGTTATTGTCTGTTGCATAAATTGCCTACGATGACAGAATAAAATTGCAACTTAAAGAGTGCAGGCATATGATGACAACAAAGGCCTTCAAAGCATGGGCATGGAATAATACGAGAGGCCTCAGGGCTTTTGTATTATTGAACAACATACTAGGGGTCAATTACAGGTCACTAAAGGAATCCAGCCTGGGGAAATTGGTAACTGAGATTTTAGTGGTAACAAAGAGAAAAAATAATCCAATATATGTAGGAGCACACCATTCATAATTTATGTGCATGTTCGGTGGAAGTGCAAACCACTAAGGAGCAAGCAGAGCATGTTAAATAAATATATATATAGTCCCAAAAAGATGTTATTGTAAAGAAAAGGAAAATCTCGCTGTAATTATTGCATCTTCTCTGAGAAAGACTCAGTATGCTGGTGATTTATTACAATCCATTACATCTTCTTGAAGACTAAAGTGCTGACCTAAGGACATGAAAGGGTTTTTGGAAGAGTGAGCACAACACTGAAAAAACAGTAGACACTAGAAGTTTTGTGTACAATTATTGTAACATTAATTTTATTGAGACTATCCTTTTCCTGTTATAATGTTTTAAATTTTCCTTCTCTTTTTGTGATAATTATATCTACGTAAATTACATACATATATATACATAAATAGCTAATTAGGATGTTGATTGACTACTAAGAAACTCTTGGCTTTGTATATGAGGTTTGTTCCTTTGGTTCCCTTGCATGAGTCAATTTAGGCCATTAAAATTTAGCTGCAACTATACATGTCAAGGTGATCATAAGTAAAATGAGACCATGCCAGAATACAAAGACTAATGCATCTTTGTGACTGCTGAGAGTATTTAAATCCACAATCAATAGACGAGAGTGCTGGACTTGTATGTTTACTAGAATCCATAGGCAATAAGGCTGTAGGGAACTGGAAACAGTGTCATCTCAGCCCTAAGCTGATTCAGAAAGTAATTATTGGTGGTTTCAGAAAATTATTAAAAAAACTTTTTGTAATTTATCACCACTACATTACAGTCTATTTACATATACTTTTAAAAATATATTTATGTTTGTATATATGTTATGCATGCTAGGGCTATTATTGAGACTATTAGATGATCACAGGATTAAAATTACTATAACTGTGTGAAAAACTGTAGACCTGGGAAAATTATGTCATTTTTTTGGTTAGTAATGATGTCAGAAATTGTAATTAAATTTTTTAGGACATTTTAAACAGCTAAACTGACACACTCAGTCTTTTGAAAGTTTCCCATTATAATCAGATGCATAATTTTTATTTTCACCAACATAACAGTGATACAACATAAGATGAAAACTTGTAAAAGTTTTTTTCAATAGTTTGTTACAAATTTATGTTTTAATACATTAATGATTTTGCTTACACCTCCCCATACTAATCTTACGAAGAAATTACTCTCTCAGTGTACCAGTTCCATTTCTGATTTGACCAGGGGAACTTTTGTCCACTGTGAAGGACTGAGACATAAAGCAAGAGCAGAATGAAGTGAGTGAATTGTGACTGCCAAGTAACATTAGGGTATTCAGCTGTTCAGAAAAGCACCAGCCATTAATTAAATAGCTGGTGTTGATTTACACCTTCTCTCTGGAGTGCAAAATGTTGCATGCCTAAGTGTTTGTACAGTTATAGGCAGAATAAATTTATTGCACAAAGTAAAGATAAATAGAATGATATCACTCTGTAGTTGTCAATCACCTACAGGTAAACCATCCATAAAAGTTGTAATTGTAGACAGGCCATTGTAGACTCATTTAACCTCAATATTGCACTTTATTTTCTGAATAGGAAATACTAGCAGTTACCTGTAGTATAAGATTATGCTTTTTTGCTACATTCTGAAATAGATAAATACTCTGGATATTATATAAAATAATTTGACATGAAATTGAGTTTATTGTGATTTTTATGTATTTCAATTATATTAAAGGCATCTCTTTAATACCATTTGCAGAATTAATTTGCTGAAAATTTGCATTTGGCTACTGATGAAAAAACAACTTACCATCTTACATTAAATGCAATATACATAAACTATATCACAGAACACTGAGATTGATACATTTTTACACATAGGCACCTTGAGACACCTTGAGAAAACTGTGAATACATATTGAATCAATATCAGAAAACTGCCCAGAAAAGCTGTGGTTGCCTTAACATTGCTATCTTTGTGTAGAAAGAGTTGAGGACAGACTAGATAGTGAAATGTGGATGCTGATGAACCCCTGGAAAATTATAGATATTGAATATAGATAAAATTTACTACATATTCTGATTTTCTATGGAGGAAAGGTGAATCCCTGTGATTATAGCTAGAGCTGTATTTATCTTTCTCTTCTTTTGTCTATGTTTTTTTCTTAACTTCCATAACCTTTCTGGCATTAATCCTAGTTTTCTTTTGTATATCTATAACTATATCTATAACTTTTCTTTTGCATATCTATAACTTTGTATATCTATAACAGTGTCTGTGAGCTGAAAAATAATGCTTTTATTCTTTTAAGATGCATTTATCCTGTGTGTTCTGTGCCTTTGTGCATATGTAAAGACCAGAAAACTGTTATTGTAATGATAAACTTCTCTTCCAGAAATTCATCTAAAAAGATAAATATTCTAAATGGTGGAGTTGATAGACTCATCCTAAAGTACATCCTTAGTTGTTAAATGTAAGATTTCTACCTTCAGACTGGAAATCTGCATGTGAAGTCCTCCATAATAATTACATTTCAATGATCCATAACTTTACTGAGAAGGTTTGCCAACCTTCCATTAACCATTGTCCTATTTACGAAATTTTTTTACAGCACACTGCTTCTCCTAGTAATAATTATCATTTATACCTAGGCTTAACTTCAGAAGATGTCTTCAAAAAATTATAGTCACATGAAAAATTCAAGTTTTAAGTGCTCTGGAAATATTTAATACCATATAGCTACATGCCTAAACCCTTTTAAAATGTGATTGATTGAGAATCTACATATTCAAATTCATATCTGTTTTGCAGCAAGTGGATGTCAAGGCTGCCTAGTGATCTGGTGAAAATATGAGTTCTCAGATACATGCAAAGTAAAAATTACATATGTTGGGGAAAAATGGTCTTCAGTGTTATTTCATAGTTCTGGATCAAGAAAAAGTAGCAAAAATGAATAATTAAAATCTAAAAAGGATTCAAAAAGGCAAAAAAATGTGGGGTTGAATGTTGATTAATGGTGCTGGATGTCACACGAAGCTCAAATTCAGTAATTTCAAGCATGTATCAATGTTGGCATAGCATAATTTCAGTACCATCACTGAATACTCTTGAAAAACACCACAAAATTCAGATTTATTTAACTGAGCTTTGAACTGTAGTCAAATTTAACTTCTGTGTGCCAGTAATGGACATGATATCCATGAAACTACCATGAATAAGGAGAACAATACAATACCACATGATGCATTCATATAATAATTCTATACTTATTTCAGTAATGGAAATTTAGATCCTGTCATGTCAAATTTGGAAATGATCATGTGATGAGACTGTTCCTCCATTTCTCCAGATTGCTAGTCCTAAGGCTCTCAAGTGATCAAATATAATTTTGTAATTAAATAACTACATCCCTAAAATGTTTTAGTTTTTCATAGCACATATACATAGGTTTATGCAAATGTTCTCCCTGGCCACATCTTTCAGAAATTTAAATCAACAGTAATGAACCCCTTGCATTTTTTTGTTATACAGATTTAAGACTATTCTCCTTCCAAGCAAAATTTTAAATTATAGGGTCGTGAAATACTAGCATAATTAGAGCAATATAAATAACATATTACATATGTAATCAATATAATGGAGAGGAAAACTGCTGCTAATTAAGCATTTGCAAAATACTTTCAAATCTGAATTATGATAATAAACAAAATACATACAGAATAAAACAACAGAAAAAATAAAGGCATTGTTTTGCAGTTTCTTTTGCATTGTGAGAAAACAAAATTAATTTGTTTTGCCTGAAAGCAACAGAGTCCTCTGTAAGTGAAATTATATGTAATGTGTATTCAAATCAAATTCAAGGAGGGGAAAAAAAAAAGTATTCCAATAAAATTTTAATCATGAAAATTATTAGCTCAAAAATGAACCCTGAAAACTTAAGTGAAGCTATTTTGTTAAGTTTTCTTGCTAAATGTAGAAGATGAAAGAAAAAAAAGGACTTGCAAGCCTCACTAGATATGCCATTTTCTCCTTAGTCTTCACCAACAAGTTGTCTCAGGCTTTTGTGATTAATGAAAGGGCTTCTGGTGGAGGAAAACATCAGCAGTGGATGAAGATCAAGGACGACTTAAGCAACCTTTACTCATGAAAACACATTGCAATTGACAGACCTGTACAGCATCCTCTGGTAACAGAGGTGGAAGGTGTCTTTGTGCAGCTATTGCCTACCATCTTTGAAAGGTGATGGAAAATAGAGAGGTCCCTAATAATTTTAAAAGGGCAAATCCTCTGGCTTTTTGTCCCACTACATAGCTCTTGACAAGATGTTATGTTTGGTAAGAAAGAAACTAGAACTTGGCAGGAAAAGTGGAAAAAGCTGAGGAGTGGGAAAAGGTATAATGGAGAGGATGATTGTATAGTGCATATTCAGAGGTCAACCCTAAATCTCATCCAGAGCATAGAACACACGTGCATAAAGATGATTTGAAAGATAATTTGTATGTCTATAAATACAGAAAAAAATATTTTTTGAGGTTCATAATTATAACAATGCGTGTAAAACATGGTAATGTTTTACCGAATTGCTTCAATGTGAAGGAAAGTTGAAGTTTTGGAAGCATTTGAAAGTATGAGAGCCACAGAGGTCAGAATAACACTGAAATGAGCAAAGCTCAAAGAATATATACAGTGGCAAGATATATAAAAGAGGGAAAGAATGGGATGAGAAAGAAATCAACCAATGTCTTGAAAAAAGACACACCTGAAAACAAACTTCAGACAGTCAAAATCTGTCTTTCTGGTACTGAGGAATACACTCCTTTCCTTTTTCAGTCAATTTCCCACAGTATCTCGCATCTCACTGGAATTATAGAGGCCTTTATTTCAGTCAGATAAAAATGAAAGAGGGAGAATGGATAGCTAACCTTTAAAAAGGTTATACATCCATTTAAAAGCTATTTATGCTGCCAGTTATACTTAGTCTGAACATGCTTCACCACCCTTGTCATGCTACACACTTTGTAACTTTCCATTAAATTTTCCAGGCTTTCTTGGTCTGATATCAACTGGTATGCACTTAAATATCTCCCAATTGCTTCTAGTCAAATAATAGAGTTCCTGCATAATATTACTATGCAAGTAAATTATTAGGAAATCAGAAAAGCAAACAAAATAATTTCAATGGAAATTAATTTGGATTTAAAACCATGGTCACAGACACTTGAAAAAGACAAGTTTATAGTAATATTCAGGCTTAGAGAGCATAAGATCAATCCTGATGAGGTGAGTGAAGATCAGAAACAGCCCTGGGATGTTGAGGCAAGACCACAGTGACGAGAAAGAGCAGATGTCTAGCCAGGAAAACAGCCTTCAGATCAGGATCCATGGGATCCAGTACTGCTACAGCTGAGCTGGAGATCACTGAGACTAAAACATCACTTAGATAATATAGGAAGACCTAGGCTGAAACGGAACTTGTGAGCCCATGGGTGTGTAGGTGAAGGCCCCAGGTTTGCTGCTCAGGGACTTTTAGGTTTACTAGTGCCCTCAAACACCCTACATTTCTCCTTATTCTCTCACCCAAATCTTAAAATCTCATAAATTATCTACTGGTGTTCTATACACATAGAAATATAAAACTGATTTTAAGAATAATATAGATCTGCTCTCATCTTAGAGGAAGAAAAGAAAAAGTGAAAATATTATTTTTGTTATACATTTCATTAACAATTGTGTTGAAGATGCAGCACTGCCAAAAACTTAAGACATTTAATTAAAATTTATTTCTGGAGAAAAGAAGGGTGTCCAACGAAGGGTAACAAAGATGGTGACGGGTCTGGAGGGGAAGCCATAAGAAGAATGACTGAGACCACTTGGTCTGTCCAGCCTGGAGAAAGGGAGACTGAGGGGTGATCTCATCACAGTCTGCAATTTACTTGAGGGCAAGAGGAGGGACAGACACTGCTCTTTTCTCTGTGGTGACCAGTGACAGGACCCAAGGGAATGGCCTGAATCTGTGTTAGAGGAGGTGTAGTTTAGATATTAGGAAAAGACTTTTCACCCAGAGGGTTGTTGGGCACTGGATCAGAGCCCACGTCATAGCACAAGCCTGACAGTTCAAGAAGCATTGGAACAATACTCTCAGGCCCATGGAGTGATTTTTGGGATTGTCCTGTGCAGGCCTAGAGTTGGACTTTCAAATGATCCTTGTGGGTCCCTTCTAGTTCAAGATAGTCTATGATTCTACAATTCTATTTATTCTGAATTTACATTCCAATCTGTATGTTTTAATAAAAAAGTTTTATGCCAAACTATAGGAATCAAATTGGTTTGAAATGAAAGTAAGTTTTAATGTAATCTTTCCTGGCTCTTTATAACTGCAAACACAAGAAGATCAGGAATGAATCCTCAGCCCTAGGAATACAGCTTTCATTCACTGCTTAAATGGCTGGTATAAACACTTCAAAGACTGCCCGTTGCAGAGCAGGCTGGCAGTGGCCTTATTGCTACAACAATGTTCTGAGTCCAAAATCACTCAGCCCATAATTATTCTTTCTGTACATTTCTCATTTTACTTCACTATTTTGTTAATATGATGTTCAAAAAGGACTTGACAGCTGGTAAGGTAAGCATTTCTCATGCCAGCACAATAAGCAGATGAGCACTTTAGTGCCCTAGTGCAGTGCACAGGGGGATTTCTTCAATCAGGAAAGCCTCATAAGATTCAGGAGTGGTCAGGGGCCCACAGTTTATGCAACAGTGGCTGACTAGACTTGTGCGGGGCCAATATCTCAAAGGCAACTGTCAGGAATGCAGTGCCAGATTCCTTTCAGTGGTGCCAAACACCAGGACAGGGAACAATGACTATAAAGTAAAACATAAGAAGTTTCACCTCAACATCAGGGAGAGCATCTTTACACTGGGCATGGCAGAGCACTGGAACAGGCTGCCCAGGGCGGTCATGGCATCTCCCTTTCTAGAGACATTCAAAACCCACCTGGATGCATTCCTATGTAGCCTGTTCCACGTGACCCTGCCTTGGAATTGGAATTGGACTAAATGATCTCCAGAGGTTCATTCCAACCTTTACAATTCTATAAGCGTACGTTCTTATGATTAAAACAGCCTAAAAAATGTGTGGTAACTTTAGCGCTCATTCTAATCTTGACTCACACTCTAGTTTTAGTGAGTCATTTTGCTTATCTATGCTTTCCTGTTCTTAGTAGAGACAACCTATACATCACTGGAGACAGTGTTAGAATCAATACTAAGGTTTCAGCTAGTGGAATAGTAGTATGAAAATACTTGTATAATCTCATACAAACTGATATAAATTGTGTTAACTTTTAAATTAAAGTTGCACTGAGACAGGGATGAAATATATACACTTCACACTGCAACAGTTTGAATGTGGTAAGAAATAGCCTAAATGCATCCCTAAACTGTGATAAAGAAACTGATTAAAAACAAAAATATGGAAATTGAGATAAAATGGGCTCATAATTTATTCATGAATAAGCTTAAGGGAAGCTGTATAAACCAGCTAAATATGGAGAAAGTTATGCAAGTAAGAAAAGTAAGAGAGAATGATAAAGGAAGATTTTCCTTAGGTTTTGAATCTATTGAAAAAAAAAGATTCCTTTCATCACAAAATAAAGATTTTTGTATTTAACAAATAGGTCTATGATTTCTGTAGTATTTTTTTTTTCATAATAGTTCTGTTCACATATAAAATAAAAACCGAAATGAAATCATGTTCTACATCACCTGATCATACAAACATCAGGGAAAGTATAAGATTAGTAATAATTTCAAGATTAGCAGTAAGTAAGCATAAGATTTTTCTGTTGCTTAGTTAAACTGGTGTTTCTCAGTCTAAAGAGCACTGTGATACATCAGCTGAAATTGAAATAGATGTCACAGAAGGCTATATTCCTTAAAGTAGAAAGCTTGTTATTTTCTGCCATTGAAAGAATTTCTGAAGCCTGATGAAGTCAAAAATGGAGTGACACACTGAGCTGCTGGTGTGAATCGAAATTTTGTATATAAAATTTTTGATAATGTAACACAAAAAACTTTTAATCTCATGCCAAACATAAACTTGATTGATGGCCTTTTTCCTTTATCTTCTTCATTCCATGGAACAGACTGCAGTTCTGGTGCAGTTACCCTTTCCTGTCAGCCTGACTCTACCTTCTTGTCTCCTAAGTATCTGATTGCCCTCTGACTCTTCCACTCAACTGCGTATTAGCATTCACTGCATAGCAAAATGGGGTCAATAGGAGAGGCAGTGCTCAACAAAGCAAGGGAGATTAAAGAATGCGTGTACAGTATGTCAGCTACTCTCTGGTCATGCATATGCCATTGCATTTATATATGCGCCCAACAACAAAACAACAAAGAAAAAAGTCATTGATGACTTAAAGTTATGGAAAAATCTACAAATAAACATAAGAAGCAACAATTTTGTGGTAGTTTACAGCTGAGCTTTAGTGAAATGTATGCAAAATATGTTACATACAATGCACTATACAACCTCTGCTAAGTAATATTACAATCTTGATTCAGACAGTGTGTTTATACTATTAATAAGGCCAAAAAAATTTCATGGAATAGGTTCCATCTTAGGTTTCTAAGGTGGAAAATTATCTCAGAATGTTTTTTATTCTATAAAGGCACAATTTTGTATTTCAGGTCTATCACTAAATCAAAACAATTTGAAGTAGTTGTACGGTTCTCAGGGATTAATATATTTCTGTACAAGTTCTTTGAGAAAGTAAGATAACATTGCCTTCACTTGAAAGAGGACTAACATCTGTACATCAAGAAAAAGAAAGATAATAATGTACAGAAGGTATATAATAGCACTGGAGTGACTGGAAAAAGGAACAGAGACAAAAGGACACAAAAATAAAAAATTTAAGGAAGAGATAACACTACAAAACTAATAAAAAAATAAAATAAATGTAGGATCTGTCTAGAATGTGCTTGCTATACATGCTGTTATGTGTGTGTATATATGTATATATCTGTGTACATTTTTTCATATACATGTACATACACATGTATATATACATTTTATTGTATACATATTTTAAAAAAATATATATATATATATATATATATATATGTCAAGAAGGTGGGTCAACCATTTATATATTTGCTCATTTCCTGATATTTTTTCCATTTCTCTTGTTTGTCTATTTCTTCTGGAAACATATCTGTTTCTTTAAGTGTTTCCTAGTAGAGGAGTAATCTATTCTGGGATACACAACCAGAGGCGCCTCTTATTGCTTACAACCATACTTAGAAACTCTGTTTAGGATTCTTCAGACACAACTCTTTCAGGATTCAGCTATGCAAAAAGGTTAAATCTCTCAATATCTCTTTAAAAAAAAATCGGATTTTTATTTTCCTGTACAGATTATGTTGGATTCAAGCTTCTTTATTACACTGGTCTATTTCTGTTACAACACATATCTTGCTCACTCACTTCTCCCACCCCCACTACCACTCCTGTGCCCTGGTTGTATCCAAAACTGTATGATGTTGTAGAAGTCATTAAAGCAATTTTAAAATAAATCTGATATTTGACAAGCAGTTGCACTGTGGCTCTCCCTCAAGACTGGAGTGACATGTTGAATTGCTTGGAGTGAGTTAAAATTCTGCACACAGCATTTTCAATAATGGGCAGCTTAGGCAGCATTTTCTTAGAAATCCATATAAATAAGATTGAACCCTTTAAAGTGCTGGTGGTTATGGAAGACCAGCACAAGTTTCTGAAAATGCTCGCTATTTTTTATTTGCAATAAATTTCCAGAGTTGTAGAAAGTCATGCTGCATATTTTAACATAAAGATTTTTAAAGGTTGTTTTAAAAGTACTGTTCCATTTCAGAAAAGTTTAAGAAGAGCCTTTAAATTCAGAACTTTAATCCTCCACCATTGTGTGATAAAATCTAATGGTTTTGAGTGTCAGAGAGGGAAGAAAACTATGACAAGATCTTACATTTTTATAGTGAGATAAACATGGTTTTATTGCTTAAAATATTTAAGGTTACATTCCTGCTTCTCTTGACTTTACTGCCTAAAGAGTGAGGAATCTAATTCTTATTTCTTTACCCCATTTCACATATAAGTTCAAAAAAAAATCTTTATTTTTCTTGTTTTTATAAAGCATTTATCTACTCTTCCATAGAAAAGAACTATCCCTAAACATTTTCATGTTTAACAACATAAAATGTTTAACAACAACTTTTGCACTACACATCATCACTTTAAGGCGATTCTTCTTGTTACCCTTCCCTATGGATATGTAGGAATCTCAGATTGAAGTGATGATTGCTGTAATTAGACTGAATCAATAACTAAATAGAGAAGGAATGTACAAGGAAGTTACATCTTGCAAACTCTTACAACCCAGGGGGACTTCTCCAGCTGCCACTTTTCAGTCCAGTAATTCCTCACTCTCCTTCTCAACTGTTAGGAAACTTATTTGAAGACCCAAATGTTAGCAACCAATAGTCTATGAGATCAAGGTAGACTGGATACAGTTTTGAAACACCACAGTGCTTCTATGCAAATTGGTTGTTTTATATTTTGTTGTTTTATTGGTATGAAGTCTGTAAACCTAAACTTCCTGTCTATAATTAGATTTTAAGACAAAACAATGTAATTTCTGATATCTTAATGACAAGATTTTTACAATCAGAAATTTGAATATTTCACAGTAATTTCTGGAATTAAAATAAGACTTTCTGCTTTTCTCTTCTAGTCCTTTAAGACAATGCAAATTGATCTATGATTAAACTTATAAATTGAGGACTGTTGAGGAGGTGAGTGTATTTCTTCTATTTTCCTCATATTAATTCTTTGATTTCCTTGTACTATATGGACACCTTTATTCAAAGTACTAGAACTGAATGTGGAGTAAGTGTACAGCTTGGTTGTATCAGCAAATGAAACTTGAGTGAAATGGAAAGCTAGATCACAGGAACATGATGCAAAAGTGCTTCACGGTGCTCAGTAACAATAAAGCAGCTTTGAAAACTTGCCAAAAGAACTTTGAAACTGTGGCATAAATAACTCTGTACTTACTGCAAGGCTAACACAGAAATGGCAGAAATACAATATAGGTATCAGTGAATAAATTGTCCTTTTCTGAAAGATTTTTTCTAAAGCTATGGTAGAGAACTTCAGAAGATGACAACTTATGATGAAACTATTAAATTCTAACAGAGTATGTACATATAATATGTGAAGAAATATTCATAATTTTCACTTATTACTTGTTGTGTTCATTCATTTGTACAATGGTGTCATTTTGGACATGCTAGAAACATTGGGTTTTTTGCTTGGTTGGTTACTTGGTTGGTTGGTTGGTTGAGGGAAGAGGGTTGAGAACTAATTGTGGACTGTTATTAAAAATGTAATTTTTCCTCTTGTGTTGTAGTTTAAAGCCTAGATGGAGATGAAAAAACCAGCCAGCAACTCACTCAACCCCCCTCTCTTTCCCTCCTCCTCCTGGTGGACTGGGGAAGAGAGTTGAAGCACCAGAACATCTTAAGAAACATAGTGATGATTGATTCCATATTCTTCTTGATGGGTTATTTTAACACTCATTTTTAAGTTGCTCTATTTTTTCTCTAAAAAAAGTACATGAAAAAACTCAAATAAACATAACTATAAAATGTTTCGTAATTAAGGTATCTTGCTTTCCTCATATTTTTCAACCTGAACAAAAGTACTCAGAGGACCCCTGAAAGTTCATTTTTCTTTAACGTAGGGGACCTCTCCAGCTTCATTCTGAAATTCTGCAGCTATATTTTTCCAAAAAGTATCTGTTGTATATGGGATTATTCCCAAATAGCATTGACATAAATCATTCAGTGTCACATGGCCTTGGAGCAGATCCCTGTTCCTTTCACTAACCATTACAGGCACAGCACAGTGCATATTCATTATTTCTTTTTAGGGAAGAAGATCTGACCCATTAGCATTGCATGTAAAACAATCATTACACACATGAAATAAAAATTGTTAAGAAAACTCCCCACATCACCCTGTGAAAGTAACATTTCACTAATAGATGTCCTCTACAAAGCAATGTAGCACCCTTGAAGCTCCAGAAGACAGATTTTCTACATGTTATGTGTCACACAAATGCCTTTACTCTGGAATTTGCTGCATTGTTTTCTGGGACACAAGGTGTCCCAGAAAATCCATAAAACTTAGACTGTCTTATCAATCTTGTAAATCAGATATTTTTAAGCGGTAAAAGAAAGTCCTTTATAGTACGGAAATTGAGGAAAGGACTTGGCAACTTGATGCAGGCAAAAGTGCTTATTGGTAGACTTCGATCAAGAGACATTTTTTGGTTGGTTGTTTGTTTTTTTTTAACAGCAGGAACCATCTTTCCTTTAAAAGTGGATGGGAAGGAAGGTTTGAAAATGTAGTTTTGGAAAAGAGGATTCTAAGATTATCTCTACAGAGGGGTAGAAGAGATATGTATTTCTCTATGAATATCCAAGTTTTCCAAGAAAAGTTTATCTGTTCTTGGTGTTGAGGAGAGGGCAGTAGGGTTCTCCACTTCAGTCTCCTTTTTAGATCCTTTGCTGTATAAGGAAAGGATCCTTGTTCCTTATATAATTTATTTGTACTTAATAATAGATTGTAATTTTAATCTATAAATTAAATATGCTATACATATCTAGTCTTTTTAGAACTTATTTGATGGCCAGTATTTTTCTGTGGTGTTTCTTCATGTGCAGACACTATTGCTCTAAACTTTGTTATCAATTACTTTGTCATGGAAACTCTGGATGCAGAAGAGAAGAAGAAATTGTATAATTTAAAAGGATATGATAAAGAGAGGTTTTAATACAGGAGTAAGGTAGGCATATCAGGTGAGTCATGTCAAGGGTGAAGAAGCAGAACAGAGGTGGAAACAAGGTGGGAAATTAAATACATCATGGGTTACAGGAACAAGGAGGGGACAACATGGGCAGCAACACTGTGAAAACAAAACAGTGTTCACCTTTTTGAAAGTTTCTTGAAGTATCATCCATAAAAACTGGAGAGGACAAAGAATTTCTTCATGCATGTTTGAAATTTTAAGAGATATACAAAAAAAATTCATTCATTTTGGCTTCAAGCCAGAGCTTACTTTTTTCAAGTTTTAGCATCACCATAACAGTACCATCTTAGATGCAAACTGATGAATGCCACAGCATAACTCAGTAATAAATTCTAATTTGGGGGCATCTATGCCTGAGAGCATTTGACAATAATATGTTGTAAGTGAAAATACAATGAAACAAACTCAGACAAGATTCCTTCTTACCCAATCTTCCTATGCCTTTCAGATAAATTTTAAATCAATGTAATAGAAGACAGAAATATTGCAAGGTTTGATTTGATTATTCCCAGTGGTTTTAATAGGAAAACTAAATTCTGCCTGTATCAGAGCATGTGGGTGTTGGAGGTTTTTTTAACTAAAAATAAATTATTCAAAAGACATACCAACCTAGATTCTACTCCCTAATCTGTGAAATCAGTAGTATGTTTTAGTCATACTGCAAAATTAATAATCATTTATTCTACAACAACACCAAAATTACAAATAGAAGTAAGTTTCAAACAACATATAATTGAAAATTTTAAAACCAAGAAATGCTTAATGTCACTACAAATAACATATGTGTCATTACCCTAGTGGAAAGCATCAACATAGTGAAGATTTTCTTGTCTTTTCAAATGGAAATAAAAGTAATTCATTTAGAGCCCCAGTTCACTACAGTTATAATTGAAATACATTTGTATGTGACAGAAGGTGTGCCACTAATCATAGACATTGAACAAATGGACAATCCTCAGATCTGTTCTCCATTTCAGTTGTGAGCATCTTTCAAGTAAAATCATACATCTCTAAATTTCAATTGTAGTATTTTTATCACTTTCCCCAAACTATACACTCGTACAGCTGGTATTTGTTTTTCTTTCGAGGGCTAGTGGACTTGGCATCTAAAAAAAGATGGATTTCACATCTCTTTGAAAAGCAGGACAAAGGGAGTTGGGTTTACCAAGGTAAATTGATATTAATCTGGTCAGAAGGTACATGCTTCCCCAAACAAAGAGAAAATTCTATCAAACATACATTTGCCAAGCTTTTGATAAGTCTCTATAGAAAATTACTTTGTCCTTATTTGCACTGTGTTTTGCAAATTCAGGATTGCATCTGCATCCATGGGTAATATTTTGACAAGTGGTTCTCCCCTAAGTATAAATCTGTCTCAGATTAACAACTCCAGCTAACTGTAACAAAGACACAAACACTTAGTAAGATAAATGCTACCCCCATAACTGTCCTGTGGCAAAATATGCCTGCACTGCATCTGCTTTATTCCTGTGTCTTTTTGTTCATCACAAGTCTCATGGCAAAATTTGGGGATTTTTTAAATGACTGAAGCTAAAGCTGAAATAGGCTAAAGCTGAACTCTTCTATAAGCTACCATAATAATCAATTACTGCAAACAATTCTTGGATGAATGAAGGATTAATTTGACTCATGGATTTTCTTATTTTCTTATAAGAACAAATGCACATCCTCATTAATTCTTTTGCTTCATCACTCATTAATATTGTCTGAGTATCCTAGTTTATTAAAATCAAACAGCAATAACAAAAAAATCATCACAAAAAGCCCAAGACCCACAAACTCAAAACAAATGCAGACTTAGATATTTTCCACATTTAATAATTTTATCCCTTTTTAACATTTTGGTCTTATGAATATACAATATAATAAAACCAGAGACCATGGTCTAAATTGTTTATTTTAATGTACCAATAAACAATTAGTTTTCTTTTAAATCCCATGACTCTTTCTTATGCTTTCAACCATATCATTCTATCTTTCTACTGACTTAATAGATGAAGACAAGACCATGACTTTAAACCCCTAAATCACCTAATGGAAATCTTACATGTTGAATCAGATACCTAAAACTATTACATCTCAAACATCTTTTAAAGTCATTGTAGAGAAATTGAATTCTCCAAACATAGTTCAGCTGACTTTACAAGAGATGCTTTTAACAGCTGATGCATCAATCAACCTTTTAGGTGCTTATTTCTCCCTATTGATTATGTGAGAAAATAAAATTACAAGCTCAAACTTAAATCTGAGATTGACAAGAGTTGAATTCTATGACCCTTGCATACTGAAAGGGGTTTTGATTCTTTTATGTTTTCCCACCCCTATTCCCTTGCCTTGATGGAAGGGATAAGGGGCAGAAAAGATGAGCAGTTTTGGGAAAGAAAGGAACATAGGAAAGCTAGGAAACAGAGACTATTGAATTCCCAGCAAAATAGTTTGAAAAAGGCAAGATTTTCAGCTTGATGTAAAGAAGGTTCAGGAGTTAAAGTGAGCAGTACTGACCTAGACATTGCAGAGAAAAGTGATAATTTCAAAATAACTATTTGTGGCTTAACTGAGCAAGGAAAAATAAGAAAAAAACAGCAAGTGATTCAAGACATTACTTGGTGTTATGATCCGACATTCTTCTTTATGACCTGTATTTCATTCTGAGAAGAGAACACAAACCAAAATGGAAATACAATTTGTCATATTGTTTTCTTACTTTATGTGTGAGCATATAAATAGTGCATTATTTTGTAGGTTGCTAATGGAATTTTCCTGTCTGCATTGAATTAGAGGAGTTAGTTTTTATAATTATAGATATGCCAATCTTCAACAATATTATGAGCCATTAAAATATTGTAGAATCTCCCATAATTCCTTCTTCTTTTTGTAATCAGGCTACAGCATACTAGGTTAATAAAACTAGCTAATCTCTCATTCTAAAAATTCATTACAAGCTGAACTCTTGTATTTATAAAAGATTGGTCTTGAGAATTAATGTACTGAAAAACATCAACTTTAGATGTAAAATAAAAAGAAAGATATTCTTCTCCTACTGATGGAGATATTTCTTCTCCCATTTTGAAGGAGTACCCAGACTTTGAAATTACTTAGTTATCAGCTTTATATCTATATATATATATATCTACATATATATATATATACACATGGATCTATAAACATATATATATAAGGTAAAACTAAGCCACTAGATTGTAAAAAAAATCATAAAATGTGTGATTTTACTGAGTATTAAAAGGTTATCTGACATCTTTTCTTGAACATATGAGTGTTTGCACAGATATCTCTGTGTCATTCTGTGTATGTCTATTTATATGTCCACTTTCATGCATAAATTCAGTATGCTATGCATCTGCTTCTGCAGCTTCAGTTTGGTTCTTTTGGGTATTTTGGGATTTTTTGCATTTCTTTTTTTTTTGGTGGGGTTTTTTTTGGGTTTTTTGGGTTTTTTTGTGTTTATAGAAGTTCCTTGTGTCCTGTAATTAAGTTTATTTTAAAACCTTGGAATAAGCCTATGTTTGGTAAGTATCACTTGGGTTCCGTTCCAGATTTAGACACTTTAGGTTAAACATGAGCAGTTGTAGGCAACTATCTGTGTGGTAGATATCCAATCACCCACTGTACAGAGGGAAAATAAGGGGTCATTTAGATTGATAAAGAAGCTTTAAAGGATTTTAAAGCTTAGTCTTATTATTCCATTTGACTGGCTATTTACGTAACTATTTTTTATTCTTTAAGCAGAAGCATATGAGCAGTCTCCTAACTACTGTACTTTTACCATTACTTTCGATCCATGTTTCTCTTGTATGTGTGTTGTAGTGCCTAGAAATGTTATTAACCTCATAAAATGTAAAAAGAACAGAAAATCTTCTCCTTCTTTTATGTGAAATTTTTGCTTTTTTAAAATACATGTTCCCAGAGCTGCCATGATGGTGGCTGCTGGGCTCAGTTGTGCCATGTGGTGGGTCTGTCGGAGCCAGCTGGAAATGTCTGTGGATCAGGGCAGCCCCTGTGGCTCCAAACAGAGGCCGCCCCTACAGCTCTCTCCACCAAAACTCCTGCAGCTCTTTCCACATACCAAAACCTTTACACCTGCACCCAAAAGAGCAATACAGAACCACAAAGGAATTTGAACCTGCTGTCTGTTAAGTGACACCTAAGTAGAAATATGTCCTATTTAGAAAACACAAAGTAACTGTCCTGTCACTTTCAGAGAAGAAAAACAGTTCCTTCACTTGTATTCCAACTGACCACACTTGGAGTTAAATGAGTCTATTTGCAGAAAAAGCTAAAATTCACATTTACAAATTACATGATCATTGGTCTGCATAAAGGCAGAGTGATATGGTGATTTTTTATAAGTGCTATTTGCACTGAGGATTTTTTATGACTACAAAAACTGAGACAATTCTCACAATAGGATTATATTTACATAGTTCGGGCATTCTTTAGTCCAAATTGTATTTAAATATTTAAAAGAAAGAACAATATGCATGGCTTTTCCCCTGCTATTTTCTATTTTTTTTTCTTCTTGGGGAAGGGATTTTATAATGGTGAGATTTTAAAATGGTGAAAGGTGAAAGCTCCTTGAGAATACAGGACCTTATTCCAGTCCTGCCACTAGGTAAAAAGCTTTCATTATGCTTAGGATAGGCACTTGCTCCCATCTGTTCCCTTCTTTCTGTCTCTTCTTTGCTTGGGTTTTCTTTTTTCTTTTCTCTTTTTTTTTTTTCTTTTTTTTTGGGGGGGGTGGATTTTGTTTTGGTTTGGTTTTTTTGGGTATAAAATACTCACTTCAACTTTTGCCCTTTCTGACTGAATAAAGTTTTGTTCTTACTGGTAGCAGTATGTTCTTTCCAAAATTTAAGAGTATCTGTGCAGTTTTTGCATTAATAAAACTCTAATGATTTGAAAGCACAACAATTTGCAGATTTCTCCTTTTTTCTAATTCTTTTGTTATGGGTATATTTACGTAGCAATTAAAGTTTGGGCTGAGTTATTATGTTTGATTTAATTTTCTGTAACCTACCTGCTCAGTTTTGTCCTGTTAAAGAGAGCAAGGCCAAAGTCTGCTCATATTGAGACTAAGAGGTGTTGGAGTCTGTGTTGTTCCTCAGGTTCTGTGGAAATGGATGTCCACGAGGCACTGATAGCAGTTACCTGTCTTGCATGACTTCAGCTTCCCATCTGACATCAGCGTGACCACAATGCTCTCTGCTCAGCAACACTGCATGTGCCTTGTGAACACTGGCACATTGTGACCTGACTGTTGCAGGAAAAGAACAAATGCCTATTATATTCATGGTTGTCAGGTTATGCTCAGAGCATAACAAATGGATTAAATTTTCCAGAAGGCTGAGGCCATAAAGAGGTGACTATGACTAATGGTAGTCATCATGCATTGGGATGCATCTGAATCTGTTTATCCAGTCAGAATATATAAAATATTTATCAGGCTGCTGCTATGTTACCTCATTTTATGTACTAGTATGGGATTCAGAAGTATACTAAAATTGTAGATAAAATTTATTGTATGAGGCTTTCTGCTAAAGGAAATTGTACCAGAACTGTAAGTTATTTTTACTGTTGCCTAGTGCAATTCATATTTGCTTGAATTACGTATGGAAGCCTACAATGTTACTTCATTCATTTTTTCAAATACAATAATGGCTCAACTACTTAGACATTTTATATCAAAAAAAAAAAAAAAAGTTTTTTATAGAGAAAACCCAGATTTTTAGTGAGTCCTGGAGGCAGAAGGATGGTCCTGTTGTAGAAATGTCTCCTTTGTCATGATCAATCCAGGAAAATGGAGACTGGTATATTCTTCTGATATGTCTTCTTCCATGTCAGGATAATGATGCCTTATGATCAGTGATGTAATGTGCTGCTGATATGCAAAAGAGAGCCTTACATATTTCTTATCTTTAATCATTCATCACCACTTCTCAATTTTTTTCTGTATTGTGCTCTCAGATGAATCAAGATAGCTGAGTATAAACAGTCTGAATCTGTAGGAGTGCAACGGTATATCTTGATACAGAAAAAAAGCTTCCTTCATCACAACTCACTTATTTCAAGAAAATTGTTTTATCTTGGAGAAGCTAAGACAACATGAAAAAAAGGAAATATAGATAAAAATCCTACTGGTTAAATTATTTGTGTATAGTTTTACAATAGTAGATACAGTCAGATACATGTACAGGTATCATTCTTGAAGCAAATTGAATGGGAAAAAAAGGAAATAATTCTTAAAAGCTTAAAAATAGGAACAACGGATAAAAACAAAACAAAACAAAAATCCAGTAATTAAATAAAGTTGGAAATGCATCCAGACACAAGTAGGATTTTTCACCAAGTGTAGACAGATACACTGTAGACACTTATATCTGAGGTAGTGTAACAGTTTTAGCTGGAACAGAGTTATCTTTTGGTTTGGACACCAGAGTCAGCAGAGAAGAAGGAGGGGGAGGAGGTGCTCCAAGGGCTGGAGTTGAGGTTCTCTTGCAGACCATGGTGAAGACCATAACTAAGCAGCTGTGCCCCTGCAGCCCATGGAGGGCAAAGGTGATGCAGAGAGCCACCTGCAGCCCTTGGAGGAGCAGGTGGGTGCCTGAAAGAAGGCTTTGAACTCATGAGAATCCTGTGCTGGGGCAGGCTCCTGGCAGGAACCTGCAGACCTCTGGAGAGGACACCACGCTGGAGCAGGTTTCCTGGCAGGACTTGCGACCATGTGAGGGATCCATTTTGGAACAGGCTGTGCCAGGAGGATGGCACTCCATGGAAGACTGACCCAAGCTGGAGCAGTTCCTGGAAAAGGTACAGCCTGGGAAGGAGGAAGGACTGGCAGGAAGGTGTTAATAAGATTTATTTTATTTCTCATTATCATGCTCTAATATTTTTTGATTATTAATAAATTTAGTTAAGATCCCCAAGCAGAGTCTGATTTTCCCATGATGGTATTCAGTGAGAGATCTCTACCAGTCCTTATCTCAACTCACGAGTCTTTAATTATATTTTCTCTCCCCTGTCCAGTTGCAGAGGGGAATGATAAGAACAGCTTTGGTGGATACCCAGCATCCAGGCAGGGTCAACCCACCACAACTGACTGTGAAAAGAGTTCAGATGTGGGTTGGTACAGATGTAGGCAATAAATCTTGGTGGAATGAACTCTAACCAGAAGGCCTGAAAAGAAGAGCACACTCACGAGAGAAAATCAATCATTATGAATTGAGCCTTATTAATTCTTTTGGGTTGGTTCTCTTAGCTTACCCCTAATTAACTATGATTTACTTAATTATAAATAAGCAACATATATAACCCTTGAAATATTGTCAATGCTGTCACAGTCAATATTTTCCTTATCTAAAAAAGGATGAGCTTTTTTCTGAACCTTCTGTTTCTGTGTTGTTTATATTCAATATCATTGTAATTTGCTCCACATTGCAACTATTGCTTTTGAAAAAAATTATTCTATTCTATTAGACCTGCATGTGAGCATTCCAAATTTCATGGTTTTGGTGTAGCAATGTGAAAATAAAAATGCACACTGACAAAAAGTTATAAGTAATTTCTGTGGAAGTATAGTGATTAAGTGCCAGACAAGCCACAAAGGGGATAAAGAAAATATGTCAGGTCAGCTCAATATTTCTTAGTGGTTCATAGAGGTTAATGAGGAATGAACAGAATGTTTTGTAATCAGCACACAAGTGATTAGTTTAATGCCACTCATTCTCAGTAATGAAGAAGAGAATAGTAACATTATATAGATGTTAAGAATACAAGGGGAGAACATCTCTTCTGAGGATAATTATGGTTAAAAACTAGGTACACTAAATCCTGGTCCTTCACTCACAAACCTTTTACTATATTTTCCTCCTCTATCCACTTGTGGAAGGAAGTAATAGATTAGCTTTGGTGGGTGCCTGGTATCCAGAAAGGGTCAACCCACTATGATACCTCTGTATCATTTTACATTCTGTTTTAGGCAGAAAAAATTAAAATTTTTGACCTTGCATTTTGATATATTGCTTTGCAAGACTGACAGATGCCAGTAATAGAATTAATAAGAAAGAGTACGCAAACTGTCTCTGAGATTTCTGTCATACTGTCACTGATTCAATAGAGTCAATGTAAGGGTTAGGCTGTAAAATAAACAGATATTTTTCAGCTTTGAAACATTATTGTAGCTTCCTACAAAGCTTTGAGAAACTGATTCCCTTAAATGAGCAGATTAATACCAACAGACTCTGAGTCCTAGTTTTTTTAGTCTAAAGTTCCAGGGAACTTTTGAAGAGAATTTGAACTACATTATTTGCTTTGGACTGCAGTAAGATGAAAACAATATGACCCTGGAGATCCTTTGCAACCTAAATTATTCAATGATCATATGATGAATATCATCAGTATCATACCATGAAGGACAATAATGACAAATACTGGCAAAACACCTGTGCATTGCTCAAGGTCTCATTCAATGTATTTGGGCTGTTGAAAGAGTGTGAAATTCTTTGTAGTCTCCCCATTCAGGAAATGCTACAAAAACAAAGAACTGACAATATTTGAGCACATATTTTCTTTTCTCCATCTCAGCTTGACACCAGTTTTACTGAATACACATGTCAATTGGACACCTACTTCTGGCATTCTGCCTTGATGCTGTGTTTGGAATATTCACAAGAGAAAGTCCAGCAGCACACTCCTAGCTTTGTCATTCATACTATTCACAGTAACTAGTAGTGCATTCTCTTCAGAGCTTCTCTATATTGGTTCTTCAGGGAAATTGGTTTTGAGGGAAACAAAAGTAAGGTGGTATTGGCAAGTCTTTCTTTCTATATTGCTGTTCCCTCAAGGATCCTGTTTGCCTGTTCACCCACTCACTGCAGTCTTTAATGTTAGATAATTTTGAACCACCTGAAATCTCCTCTGATCTCTTCCTTCTGTCCTTCAGTTCTAGATGCTTTCCCATCATGTTTGTCTCATTAAGTTCTAGGCAATTTTTGCTTTCTCAGTAAATGAAGTTTTGATTCTTTTTATAAAATTCCTGATATATTTATGATTTAAACACAGATATTTTACTGTTTTCCATTACCCTGTTCCTTCTTAGTAGGTATGTTGTATGGGCTGGTACAGAAAGGATCATGGAATGTAAGACTTCATGACACTTCAGCATCTCTCAGACTGTCTTAAGATGTGTCATGGTTTAACTGCAGCCATCAACCAAGTCGCACCCAGCTGCTCACTCACTACCCCACCAGCAGGATCAGCAGAGGATCAGAAGAATCGCAACTGGAAGACTCATGGGTTGAGATTGGCAGTTTAATAAAGAAAGCAAAAGCCATGCACACAAACAAAAAAGGAATTAATTCACTGCTTCCCATGGCCAGGCAGGTGCTCAGCCTTATCCAGGACAGCAGGGCCCCATTGTGCATTAAGAGTTACTTGGGAAGACAGATGCCATCACCCCAAACATCCTGCCTCTTCCCTCTTCTTCCTTCCCCACTTTATATAGTGAGCATATGGTATGGAACATACATTTGGTTAGCTGCAGTTACCTGTGCCAGCTGTGTCTCCTACCAGCTTCCCATGCATGTACAACTTCCTTGACAGCTGTAGGGTATGAGCAGCATAAAAAGCCATTAAATGCCTTGTCTCTGTGTAAGAGCTGCTCAGCAATAATAAAGGCATTTTTATATTATCAACTCTGTGTTCAACACAAATCCAAAACACAGCCCAATACCAGCCACTATGAAGAATATTAACCTTACCCCAGACAAAATTAGCATGTGCTGTGAAGAAAAGGTGCTAATTTCTCTTGTCTGGGGTGAGAGGTAGGAGATCTTTTCTTTTGGAGCAGAATGTGTGAGCTATTACAAATCAGAAAAGTGTGGTCTTCTCTTCATAGGGCACTTCAGCCAGGAGCTGACTCAAGAAACAAGTGGATCATTTCTCAGAGAAACTGTAAAGGAAAGGGAATAGAACAATGACAGAAGTTTTTGTTACATCTAGGGAGAATCTAAGGGGTTTTTTTTGAAGAGCAATAAAAACTTACTTTGTGATCTTCAGGGCTAATTAACTGCAACTGCCTCCTTAGTCATTATGGAGTTGTTCTAGGCCCCCAGAGAGGGGCCAGACAGAATTCACCAGCTTCTAAAGAATCGCAGACCAAGCAAAGCCTGCCTCATTCTCTTTCCTGCTTTCTCCTTGGCATACAGCAGCCACTTTACTAATACTCTTTTCCTCAGCCAACTCCTTGGTCTTTTAGAAAGCTGTCTTTTTCTGCTGAGACAGCATTCTCAGGCACATTCTCCTATGCTAAAAAGGTCAAAAAAGATAGAGAACCAGGGAACACAGAGTCAGATTTATTATGTCTTTGCAAAGATCGGTGGATACATTATGAAGAGGAAGGGAAGGAAAGTTAAGAGAGGTGAATCTAATTCTCTCTTAATTGTAAGTCTATTTTATATTGTATTTATGATTCAAGCTGATAGAATTTTCTCAAGAAGCACACACAAAAAAATAATGAACAATAATTTTAGTTTATTACCATGACTCTTAGAATTGGTTATGGATAAGGTTGTATTGCTTCCATCCAGATCCTCCAAACTAGTCTAATTCAGGAATAAATATGAGACAAACTATAGTTTAAAACAAAGAACAGAAAGTACTTAATTTTCATTAGATAACATTTTAGTGTTTTTTTCTGTTGGAAAGGAGACTCAGTTAAGATCTATAAGAATGCTTGGAGAATATTTTTCCCCTCTATAAAGCTGGCATCCAGACTTTACAATTCAGCACAGTGGAATGAAGTGAGTCTGTGTCAAGAACACCCTCTCTGGCCAGAAAAAGCAGATGACTCATGATTCAAAATGTCAGTTTTTTCTTGTATAAAGCCAAGCTAAGGTTAGTAGCTGCAAATCATGACACACAGAATGATAGAATATCAGATTGGAAGCGACCTCAAGGATCATCTAATCCAACCTTTGTTGGCAAAAATAAAATCTAGATAAGATGGCGCAGCATGCTGTCCAACTGAGTCTTAAAAGTGTCCAGCATTCGGGAATTCACCACTTTCCTGAGGGAATTATTCCAATGGCATTATGAAAAATTTTCGTCTTTTGTCCAGTCAGAATCTCCCCAAGATCAACTTGTGCTCATGACCCCTCATTGTTTCCAGGTGACACCTTGCAAACTTCTTTGTAGGCACACTTTAAACACTGGGATAAGGTGACAGGGTCTCCCCAAAGCCACCTTTTCTTAAGATTGAACAAACCCATTTCTCTCAGTCTGTCCTCATATAGCAGCTTCAGTCCTTGGATCATCTTTGTGACCCTTCTCTGAATCCTCTCCAGCCTACCAACATTTTCTTACTTGGTGGGGACCAAACCTGAAAACAGTAATGCATGTGTGGTGTGACAAGCACTGAGCAGAGGAAAAAATGCCTTTTTTCATCTCTGCTGGTGATGTCACTGTGCCTCCACACTGCAAATGGGCAGTTTCTTTTTCTCTAGACAAGGAAACTATTGGTCAACTTCAGCTGTGTCTGAGAAGAGAAACCAAGAAATTGCTTTATGAGCACAAGTAGAGTGTAGAGTGTGGGCCTGATGACTTGAAATATAAGACATAATTTCACATTGCAGATCTCTAAATAATTTATTAAGGAAGTTCAAAAGTACTAAGAGGATTAAAAAATGACTTTTCAAAATTTTGACATGGAATACATTGATCATAAAATGCTTATTTTTTAATTAGTCTAGAAACTTAGTTTCTTGCTATTTAATGTATCAACAGTTGCCAGCAATTTGGCAGAATAAATGAAACATACATATAGCTGGGATTCACATACTTGAAATTGGATTCAAGCTGTGTAATTCAGGATTTTTTGGAAATTAGAGGTGGATTTCACATCATCTAATTTTAGGCTTTTACCCATGTGGATATTTACATCTGAATTAATATCTTTTATTATCAATGAAGAAATCAAGATTTTTTTAGTTTGTGACTGAGAGGTACAGACATCAGAGTTAAGGGTGTCTAAATGAAAGTGGTGAGGTAGGAATCAAAAAAAAAACCTAGGGGGTTGAGACTTCTGAGACAATTTTTGAAGAGGATGCCATCACCTAGTTAAGACATCTGTTTAGTGTACTGAGAGCTGTGAATCCAAACAAATTTGAATTCATACTTACTAGACTTCAAGGTGAATTAAAGCAGTGGTTTCAATCTCCGAGTTGAGGCCAGTGAAACAGGTATGATGCCATGAAGCGTTCTTAAGCTGACGTCCTTTTTTGTAACCTGCCCTGATCACTGATGATGAGAGAGGATTCAATGGAAATATTCCTTCAGAAATTTTCAGGATATTATCTCACATAATAAAACATAAAATAAAATTGCCATGTGTTCAAAGTAATTGTACTTTAGCTGAATTCTATTTTCTGCTTCTGAAAAACAACTCCTGAGTATTCTCTGGTTAAGGAAATTTCTAATTAACTAGAAAATTCTCAATCACCTGTCTCACATTTCCTGTGATCACATGGCATTGAAAACCAGTATATAATTTTTTTCTTCAGGGTTACTGGGCTAAATATATCTTAATTAGCCAATTTCTTAGTTTATGTATCATTCTGCTTATGGTTCATACAGGTTGTTTAATACACACTGATTAAATTTAAATTATTTATTTTGGTTTGGGGGGGGTTGTTCATTTGGTGGTTTTTTGTTTATTTTTTTAATGAGATTTGCCCTACTAAAATTGACACATAGAAGCCAGAGCAATGTGACTAAGAGTGCATCTTTTAAGACCATGCAACATCCATCTGATTTTGGAGTACTGTTTCACAGGACAACTATAATTATCTTTTATTGTACACAACAAGTTCTGAAAGTTCATTAGAATACTTTATGGGGAAAAACATAATTTTCAAAATCTCCCTTGGAAAGGGATTCTTCATAATATGTTCATTAATTATCATTAAATAATTTCACTATAAAGTATGTAAGCTGAGTCTAAATTACACTACTTCTAATTTCATGTCATGGGATCCTGTAACTTATTTATTTTCCTTCAATTTAAACTGAAAATGTGTTTTTTTTTTTTTTCAAATTACCTTTTACCATTCATAAAGAGACAATAATTTCAAGTGCCTGCTGATCTGTTCTAATCTCTTTTCATATCTAAGCATTGCAAACTTTGAAAAGCCATGAGGACCATCATTAAATTAATAACCTTTTAAAGAAGAAAGAAACAAAACATTATCCTGAACAGATGGAATGAGCCTAGAAGAGCTTGTCAATGCACATTCCTAGGAAAGTGCTAAAATAAAATGACAGGGTGGCTTGTTTCAGGGACTGATTACAAGTTTTGGCAGATGCTGGAAATCTGTATGAAGGCATTTCAAGTGGATCTCAGATACTGCAAAACCAGGATAAAATAGTATCAGGGATAGTATAAGAATGTGTCTCCATGTGGCCCCTGATCTAAAGTGAGAGCTCTGGGAAGACTCCAGTGAAAAGTTTGAAAGGTCATTTCTGGTGAAGAGGGTATTTGGAGAACCATGTCAAATCAAAGAACTTGTGCCCTATGAGTGCTCTAGAGACTTCGTAATTGAAATTGTTGTACTTTGTATAGACAACAAAAATATTTTCTGGCTAAAGATAGATAGGTAGATAGGTAGATAGGTAGATAGATAGATAGATAGATAGATAGATAGATAGATAGATAGATAGATAGATATGTAGATAGATAGATAGATAGATAGATAGATAGATAGATAGATAGATAGATAGATAGATAGATATGTAGATAGATAGATAGATAGATAGATAGATAGATAGATAGATAGATAGATAGATAGACACATAGATACGTAGGTAGACTGAAATTCTTATCTACATAAATTAGAAGAGCTTTTGTCAAACAAGCAAGCAAAAAAATATTTAGGAAAGATTCTTCAGGAATATATTATAATGTGGAATTTAGAAGACCTGGAGTGAAGTGTCTGATATAGTCAGTAAAACTGAAATCTTCAAAGAGGTCTTTTTAATATTCCATGTAAGTGCTCTCCTCAGGGATTAAAGAATAGAGATATAGGGATTTAGTGTGTAACCTAGGTAGATAGGCATGTTTTAACACTTAAAATCAATTAAAATTTCCAGATTTTAAAGGTGAAATAATTAGTGGCATTCCTGTCATTATCTGTATGTCCATAAGAACATTTCTGAAGAAAAAATTTCATGTATCCAGAAATAGCGAAATTTTAAAAAATATTAATTGGTTTCTTCAGGCCCTCAGTGTTCTTCTAGTCTTACTGAAAATATGTATTTATAATTTAAAGAGTTTCTTGGCTGAAGTATGTACATACAGGAATATATATGTGTATGAATATGTACGTAAAGGAAGCTGCACCTGCTGAATTAAAAAAAAGAAATTTAAAAAATTAAACTTTTCTAACAAAAATTCTACTTCCTGAATAGATTTATTTTCATTATACATGCTGACATATTAAAGAAAAATACAGTCGATGAAATTATAATTATTAATAAGGACATAAAAAAGGGCAGTAAAAATAACCTAGCCCATGAATACAGAGAAATTACTTGTAAGTAGAAGAAAAATAATTTTGAAAAGTAGTGACTGAATTTATTAGTATAGAAGAAATGGGACAATAATAAGAGAAAGACAAATCCCACACCTCAGGTTTTATGAATGAAGTTGTTGCTGGCAGAATCAAGGATTAGGTACACAAAAGCTCTGATATAAGAAATAAAAGGTTTTTTTAAAAAGTTCTGCTTTCATCCATCTAGATAAGGAAGCCATTAAATTTGAACTGCTTGAGCACTGAAAAATGAGAGATTCATCTCTAGAAAACTGGAGTACTCAATGACTGACCCATTGGAGTAGAGAAGGCACCTTAGGAAAGGAGAAGAAACTGATAAATTTACAGTGCAGGTAACCCCCACTCCTCCTGCTACAGAAGTATTTTAACTTAAAAATAATAAGAGGTATCGAAGTGAACTTTCTGCTTAATGCACATTTGTTAACATCTAAGCACTTTAAACTGTAACACTTTAAAGGGCTTGGAAATATTTCTGTTTTGTTCCTGCTTTACTAAAGATCAAAAATATGTCCTATCCCTTTCACTGACATACAGATAGTTCTGACATTGACAGGAAATTATGTCAATCACTTGGCCAAGTGCATTTTGAGTTCTCAGGAAGCCTTCAGAACACTCCTTTTAATGATCCATTGCTCGAAGTCCAGTTCAGTTGAGTGACACACACATCTTGGGTGGATGGCAATACCAGTGTTCTCAAGCTATCAAATATTTACCCCCAAAAGTGACATGTGTTCATGTATTTCCAGCATAACTTCACTCAGGTTATCACTCTGTAACCTCAAACCATGCCCAGGCAATACTACTGCTAGAGATTTTTAGGAATTTTCTTTTGTAACTTCTCACTAAAATGAAGCCCAGTACAGAATCAGGAAGCCTTTTACCACCAAACTCTATTTTTCTTATAGATAATTTAGAGTGAATTATAACTATGTACTTTGCTGTTCTTAACACTGTTATAGTTAAAATATCTTATCAATATATGTCAACTAAAATTAATTAGTCATGCTCTAGTATATGCATTTGAATTAAATAATTTCTGTCCAAAATAATCAAAAGATTGTATATCCTATAGAAATGAATTTTTAGAAATTGAAAAAAAACAAAGAAAAGAATAACATTTCATTTACTATCTCTGGACCAGTTAGAAGATTATTTTTTATACAGCTAGATTTTCAAAGAAGTAAAGAGACTAGACAATCAAAACTTTCTTAGAAGAATATCTCTTTGTGTGCAAGTGTGTGCATGTCTGTATACAAATATACCAGACAGCAAAGCAATGGAAGAAATCTGACAAGAGAGTCTCTTAAGACTTTTAAATTCTCTGTAAGATTCCATATCAAATTCTATCCCTGTTTTGCTTATTTGTGCTAATGAGATGGTTTTTAGCAACAATTCTGGCAGCTTTCAAAATGTGTTGCACTAAAATGATTTTTTTAGTCTTGCAAAACAGGAATAAGTAATGACAGAAGCCTATCAGGACTTGGGACCTCTAGAAGAACTGGGGTACTTGGTCCTCTACTGGCTTTTTATTAAGCTTTGGCTTCCAAAAATTTTAGAGGTTGAACTTGAAAAGAATTTGAACAATGAATGATTTTTAAGTCCCTAGACTTGTCCTGGTTTTGCTGAACACCATACAAAAGCTGCTGTATACTTTTTCTTCCATTCATAGGCTGACGTTTAAATTTCTAAAGTGAGATTTTTTAAACAATTTTGCTCAGTGTGTATACTGTACCTTGACCAGCTATCTTCAGCATTTCCTTCTCTTTTAGCTTCACCTTCAGTTGACTGCCCTTTTAGCTGTACTTGGAAAGTTGTATGCTAGAAAGAAAACAAATGGTAAAATGCTTGTTAGAAAAGTGTCATGTTGATCTGGGTCTCATTTACCTATCCTTTTTTCAAATCATGTCAAAAAAATGCTCCAAACAACATGAAAAAAGTACAAAAATGTTTCAAACCAAGCAATATAATAAAAACTACTGCAATTTCTCATGACAGTGAAATGCTGAAAACTATGTATTAAAGTGCTAAAGACCATAAAATAGAGATTTGATATAAATATGAGCTTTCCTTTTATTTTGATGCACAAAATTTTGTACAGGTTGCAGGATTTTACCAATTGATTTTCGCAACTAACTTTTCAGTTTTCCGGAGCAATTAGAATGACTTCTATAGAAAACATGCTCCTAAATGGTCAGAAGAAAATGCTATTAGATTGCCAACAGGAATGTTATTAGATAATGTTGTTTGCTCATTTCATCTTTATCTTGTACTGGCTTTCATGAGCTTAATTAAAGCACAAGGTATTAATGTTAATATGATACTTTGATACGTATCAAATTAATTTTAATAACTAATAGCTCATTATTGTATTAGGTTTTTTATGTAGTCTAAGTTATATTAACAATTAAGGAATTAACAATGAAAATAATTTGCAAGTAGCATTTTATGCTTCTGTTGGGAAGAATTTTTAAAATGTATCCATTGAGCTAGTGCAGCAAAGACATAAAAATATAAACTCCAATTTGTTCATAAACAGTGCCTAGGTCACAGTTTCTAGATTTGCTCTCCCCTCTCACCACAAAGAACATTAAGTCTTGTGTCTGATCTGTGACTACACTCCTATGAAACATAATTTTCTTAGAAACATTACTTACCAAAAGAATACGTAACATTTTATATACTATGAGCTCAAAACTAAATTAATATTCCACATTTAGATACTATTTGAGGAACTTTCATTTTTTTATTGTTTCTTTTGGTACATCAAGTTTCAGTTTAAAAGACTAAAATATCTATCCTTTTTTTTTATTTGAAGGCTGTGAGTATTCTCCAAGGTTCCTCAAAAAGCCTAAAAGATTGACTTCTAAATTTTTTGAAAGGCACACTAATGGCTAATATAACGTGCTGTAATTTCAGTCATTGTGTCAAGAAGCATTTTAATGCTGTAAAAGCACCATGGAAGAGTCTTGTGCTATAAAACCTTTGGTGGAAAAATGCCTGGGTCACTTTGTCTCACCACCCCGGTTCCAGACCATCCATATGGCAGGACCAACATGGGATCTAAGGACTAGAGACATTTGTCTTTTTCCCTGGGGATCTCCTGGACAAAGAACAGTTGTCATATTCTAGTGCATTCTCTCTACTGAGCACTGCTGTGGGAATGAGGAGACTGTGGAGGTGTGTGCTGTGGCTTGTTAGGCAGCACCTTTTGAGTATTTTGTTGTGGCTTCTGAGCCAGCGCCTCTGAGGAGTTTGTGGTGGGAGCTCAGAACTTGCCAAAGTACACTGCATAACAAAAGCATAACAGTCCTTGACACATGGTCTGGTGTATTTGTTCAGCCTGATAAGAATTTGTAATGAACACCCCTTACCTACTGGTCATGGCACCTGCCGCAAAGCTGGAGAATCAAAATGATCTTTCTTTTGTATAGTGGCATGGGTACGTCTCATCAGATTTATATTTCTTTAAGTCCTTCAAAACATAACTGGAAAAAAATTATTTTGTTATTCTGGTAAAAAGTATAATAAAGATAAAAAGGTGAAAAATAGAATAAACAAATCAAACATGTTCTTCTATTTGAATACCTTTGTGTAATCCACTAAAGAGAGATCTTCCTTTCTCCTTGCTCCTGTCATCATCATCCTGACAAACAGAATTTATGCTAGATACGTCCACATTTATTACTGTCTCAGAAGATAAATTTAGTTTTACTTGCTCACAAAGAACAAGTTCTATGCTTTAACCCCAGTTATAAATTATTAGAAAACACTAAGCTGTGTTTATATAGAATGTAAAGGCCACATTGTGAAAAACCTAATTTCAGAATTTCAGCTGCCTTACAAGTAGTTTAGGACTTAGTCAAGCACCAAGAGAATGAAAACTGACCCTTCTTACAGAGGAGGAAGTCAATAATTGCATAACCATGACAGAATGTATATAATACTTAGAGATAGTGTTTGTTTCTAGAAGAAGGCAGGTTTACAAATTACAATAACACTACATGAAAGTGAATCTGTGGGGCTGCATTAGACCAGAGTTTAAATCTATGAAACTATGAATGGATTTCACATTTTTACCTAATCTGGACAAGATGATAACATTTTTAGGAGATTATGTTAGTACCAGATTAATATTAATATATTTTCACTCATATTTAGGAGTTTCCTAACTGGAAAACTTCCTGTTGCAATGTTTCAGATGTTAAAAAAGAAAGTAATGGTCGTTTAATACTGGATATATTTGCAGATGCAGGTAGTAAAAAATCTAGGTTTCTTAAGCCAAATTTGATGTTTGACATTTCTTGTGTCTGCTATGGGCACGGTAGAAAAAAAAAACAAAACAGTTTTCATTTTTTGCTTTGTTTTTATTTTGTGGTTTTAGGTAAAAACCAAAATTTTTACCATTTCTGTTTTTTCATAGAAACCTGCCACTACTTAGGGTAGGTGACGGTGTTTGCATAAAGTGTGATAATTTATTAGTACATAAAATTAGGATGATAACTGTGAATATAAAGTGATATGTTGAAAACTCTTTAGATAAATGTAGAACAGTATTTTTCATCTCAGAATGCTCTGATAATTGGGAAAAGATTCCTTTGTGTCCTCTGTATTTTAACTGATAGAGCAATTACTCTTCTCTGAAATTAAAAGTTCTGTGTACAAATGTTCCTAGGCAAAAATAATTTTTTCCAGAAAAAAATTTATTCTAGAAAAAATAATAAATCAATTGAGCAAATACATTTAAACAATGTCAAAATAATTAAATACATTTTAAGTTCTATTGCAGTTTTAAAAAATTCATGTAGCTTTGAATGCTTAGTATTTTTGAAGTATTTTTTAATAAATATTGAGCATAAGCAGGCATTTTTTCATTTGTCTTATGTTATTTTGGGCATTAAGAAAATATTTCAACAGAATAATGATAACATATAAACTTTTCTATATTATCATATGGGATTTTCTAAGCATATCAACTTCCTTTTGCCATCAAAATTACCACCATTTTATTGTGCTATGACAGAGTTTAATGAAACAAGCATCAGATAATGAAAGTACAGCTTTTTTTACTAATATTGCTGTTGGTACAAAACTACAAATAAAGTTGCATCATAATTTGTAACAAGTAAAAGAATCACAGAATGGTTGAGGCCGAAAGGAACTTCTGGAGGTCACCTGGTCCAATACCCTGTTCAAGAAGGGTTATCTACACCTTGTTGCCTCAGAGTAGGTTCAGAAAAAACAAAAGGAAGAAACATCCACAAAACTTCACTGAATACACTTCCTTCTTTCTCAATGCAAAAAGCTATTTGTTTGTGGTTTGTTTGTTTCTTTTTTTTTAGATTTGATGTTTTTATCTCTTTTGGCACAAGGCAAAGTTTTTATGAAACTAGAAGCAAGAGTTCTGCTATGTATTTCAAACAAAAAGGAGGGATTTTTTTTCTTTTTTCAACTGTTAAATAACATAAGTTTTCCATTTAGAGCTGAACTTCATATTTTTATACTTCCTCTGAGTTTACTTCAGATTTGTAGCCCTCCAGATGCAAAGACTTTGCTTTTTGTCACCAGCTGCATAAGCCGATACAGCAAAAATGGATATTTTACTCATGCAGCTTCCTCAAGAGTAAACTCAGAAATGTCTCTGGGACCAACAGAACCATTTGAAAAATAAGAAAACTTGAGTTTATTTTAATGGTTGAACATTGCAGAAGTGGATGTCAATATTGATTTATACCATGCAACAGCAGACCATTATTAGAGGTGCCTAAATTGACAATGATAGAAATTTACAGGAAGTTCTTAGGCTGCTTCTGGAGTCAATGAAGGCAGTGCATTATCTTAAGAAAGCAGTCAAATTCTTGGACTAATTTTTTACCTTTTTTTTTTTCCTTTTTTTTTATATAATTGGTTGAACAGTAAAGGTACCCTGGGGCTCATTAACCTTTTTTAGGTCAGCCTAATCTATGCTGTCTAGGCTGAAAATTAGTTTTATGAACAAGGTACATACTATACCTCAGTTTAATATACACGGTCATATTGAATTAGTTTGGCTATATGAATACCATGTCTATAATCACAAATTAAATAGGGCCAAAGCCCATTCTCTGGACCTTGTGAAATGGCATAGCACTCTTTTTACCCACTTCAATAAACTTTCTCCTTCTCCAAAAAAAGACTTTTCTATGCCATCTATTGCAGTGGTTTCTTACTCTTGACATCTGTGAGAAACTGACCAGGAATAACTGGGGAACATGTGATCCCTGGAGAAGGCAAATCTGTATTACAGGCCATACTAACATTATACAGCTTGGACACTCATACCTGAGGAGTAGCTCACCATTTCAGCACTATACTCATAACTTTCAGGTCAGATTTCCTAAATATTAATCTGGGACTGCAGAGGATGCAAATTTTCATAATGAAAGTCTCTGATTTCCAAGCCTGAAATATTTTTTCAACATATTTCTTTGCAAAATCAGGTTTAGTTCCTCATCTCAAAACATAGACATATTTGACATAATGAGCCCTGAACAGCAGAGCCCTGAAATAGAGGCTCCACTGACAAACTGAAGTCAATGTCTCTTTATTTTGTCTCTATCCACCACCCTAGTGTGAAAATTTAGAAATGACCTTCTAAAAGAATTCATTAACAGTTCTCATTTCAATAGATATTAATTAAGATGTTCCCCTTCTAGCTTTTTTATTATAATGTGACAATTTAATAGGCAGGAAAAATTTGAACAGACAAACAATTTTACAAGGGTAATTTCAGATACATGAGCAGGGGTGTCTTTGATACCCTCGAGGATTTGGTTTTGCAATTACATGGAAGTCCTAATTACATGTTTTGTAAGTGAGAATTTTTCTAGTTGCTCTTCTCTGTACTGCAATTTTTGTGAAAATTTGTTGTCCTTTCAGCTATAACTCACTGTGTTTTGGAGTGGATTCCTACATATTCATGAATTTAAATATACCAATTTGAATAAAATGTTTCATTAAGCTATAATGTAAAAAAAGAGATCCTTACTGTCATAACTCAAAAGCACAGAAGAAAAAAAATTATGGGTTGAACAAGGACATAGAGTTTTGAAATAATTTATATTTCCGTTCAGTCGTACTAGTACCTGCTATCTACTTTTAATGAATTCTGTTCTGCTCTGATGTTATGTTTCACTTAACTTCCTTCCTTTTAGTAATATACCAAGCTTAATCTTTTTCACCTCAGTGCCTTTGAGTATAGAATTGCAGATCTAATTCCTTCCCCACCCCAAAACATAAAAGTTTACTTATCCTTTGTACCCCTTATGCCTGTAGTTCAACCAGTAAGTAATTAAAAACGTAAAATTCAGTTAAAAATCCTGAGATTTGTCCTCAAACCTTTTATCATGTATAATTCTGTTCTTCCCTCTCTCTACCTCTATCTCTTCCTTTTGTTCTGTGCTCCTCAGTGTGTTGGTTTTCTACCAGTTAATCTACTTCTGCTTTCCTGATTTTGAATAATAAGCCACTGCCCTTCAAACAGCTGTGAGAACAGATTCAAGAGTTTCTGAATCTCTCATTAAAGAAACATTTTCACTTATATTTGCTTCTAGTCAAAAGGAAAAGACCAAAATTACAAAAATTATGTAGACTAGAATTCCGCCTCTTAAGGAATTAAGTTCATTATCTAACACTCTAATAGCAGTAGACTAGAATTAGATACTTAGAAACTTGGAGTCCTTGGTATGATACCCAGTAAACCCACATTTTTACTACTCATTATAATTATCCTAGATAATGAACTATAAATTTAGACTGTAAATTGTGATGTTATAGAAGAAGTTTTCATTACCTTGATGTAGAAATACTGCCTCCCTTGAGACTTCTGGCAATAAATTTTAATTTCTCTTCAAAACACAATTTTAGGGAACATTTTATTCCTCATTTTATGGACAGTGGAGATTTAGATGAAGAAAGGAGCAAGAAAGAGGAAAATTTGTGTGTTAAAATTAATTGCTGTTAGTTGATAAATCATGATGGTTAAAAAAACATTTGTTGAATTGCAATGTTTATGCTTATCTTTGCCATTAATTCAGTTGATTAGTACACTTCAAAACAGCCATTACAAGATTAAAACAAGAGATAAGATAAAAACAAGCTGTTGAAGTCCTCCCAGGCCATTATGGCTGAAATGTCTGCTCATATTACACAATCTGTGTGGTCAAAAAATTTACAGAAACTTGCCTCTTTGGAGTAGCTTATCAGTTTTCTTAATCTTAAGAAATCTTGTTTGGTTTTTTTGTTTTAATAATACTTAAAAGAGAAAATACTAAGTTGTCTTTCTCTAAGTATGTATAAGTATTTTTATGTCTGTCTGTGTCCATGATGACTTTGATGACTGATTTTAAAATTTTCATGACTGGATTCAGCAAGGATACAGTCTTGCTCTTCTAGAGTTAATAATAACACAAATTAAGAAACATTACATGTCGTGAGGAGAAGCACCTGTAAAAAAATTGAATAATCCACTGAGTTTTAAAAATGCTTCTTAAGATGTTTAAGATGATATTATTTTCAGATTTTAAGTAATTAGGAAAAAAAACCAAAAACCCTCTACCGCCTTGCAAAAAATAAAACCCCAAAACAAAGCCACAACCCAAACAAAAATAAAATCAAAAAATCATTCCGAAAAATTGCCATAGGCTTGGTAACAGCCATGAAGGACAAAACTATTTATGTGAGGATGATGTATGAATAAACAAAGACAGACCTTATAGCATGTACTACAAAACCAGAATTTATCTGCCAAACACCTGTAATAAACACATCTGTATATGTCATGTATAGGAGAATTTCATTGGTACCACATAAAGGACACCACATGAAACAACAAAGTTACTTTAGGGCTGTATATATTAGTAATATAAACGATAATGGAATTTGAAGAGTCTTTACCATGTTTTTGTTCCACACACTAGGCATTGAAGCAGTCCTCACAGAACTTCAGAACATCAATAGAACATCCCTTAAAAGCAGGCTAAAAAACACCACAAAGCTTTGGAGGAAAAGACAGATTATGGGATGTTCTAAATGACCACTGGAATAATTCCTCATGAGAAACAGCAGATATTCTGTGATCAGACTGGGTCCACCAACACACAGCAGACTGTAGGTACTGTAGTCATCTTCTCAAAACCTGTCCATCATCTTTTAACTCCATAGAATCCAACACCCCATATGAAACTTATAATTCTTCTAAGTTAAAAAAAAGAGTTGCATTTATTTTGTTTACATGTTTTTCTGTGTCTTTCAGTTTTGCTTCTGAGCATGCACAGTGCACTAGGTAAGGATTTGTTTGTCATTATCATCACCTGTAAATAAATGACACCTTAAATCCTACTTGAGCTGTAATTTCTTTGATGGATATAAATGCTCCAAGGTGGAGTAGAACAAAGTGTGATACTGATTATGTTACAGTTTCTTGTCCAGTGATTTATAACAGCCATACAAAATGAAGTTTATACCCTATAAATTCCAACACATGTTTATCTTCCGAAACTCATTTGGTTTCTATGGCATGCCAAAACAATTTATCACTTCTACTGTGTTACATTAAAATTGGAATTTATTGTTCATTTCTTCTTTTCTCTCTTGCAGACAATGCAGCAAGCTCCAAAGATCAAGTGAAGAATAATGAAGCATGACATACTTAGAGCTTTGAAATACAAGAACCTCAGAAATAATACTGATGCATGTAAAATAATTATGGAAAATAATAAATAAACACAATGCTGAAGTCCTTGACAATTTATTAATTAAAGATTGCAAAATGACTGATTCAAATTCGCATTCTGTTCCTTAAAATTAACTCTGCATGTTGAAGAAAGCAATGTATAAAGGATAGAAAAAGTGAAAATGTCAGACATTATTTGGCTGTAATACATAACAGAATGTGCTATATAGATAGTATACTAAATACAGCACAGAGGTAACAATGCAATGGTAAAGCACAATTACTTGTATTTCTAGTTGAGGTTGCTTTGGCCGTGTTTTTTTGGAAACTATACTATGTTTTGTAACCATGGGTCTTATGATTTAGCCCATGCACAGCTAAACAAAGGATTAGTTATTGTGAACGGTGCTGTCTTTGCATTCTGAAGCACTTTTCATGTATTTACACACAAATTCTTATTTTTCCAAGTGGTAAATTCTGTACTAACAAAGGACAGTATTAAAAAAGAATCCCAACAACAGACAATGTTGTTGTACATGGTAATACAAATGAATGAGCAGATTCTGAAAAATAAAAGACTTACATGTAGTGACATTTCAACAGAATATCTTCCTAGCTTCCAGCTAATGGCAGTTCAGAAACCTTTTGAGCAAAGGATGGTGTGCTCTGGTCATAACCTTAGTTAGATTTTATTTTTGTGAATGGTTTCAAATGGTTTTAAACTGCTCTAACTTTCTTTCTTCAAGGACTTCATAATTTAATTGTGTGTTTTGTGAAGAATCTGCTTTCCTTTTCATCTTGAATTTGTCAGCTCTTGTTCATTGAAACATATCTTCTGTTGAAAAAGCAAACAGTTTCCTCTTTCCTATTTCTTGTCTTTCTTTCTTTTCCCCTGCTAATCATTTATTTTCCAAACTCAAGCATGTTAGTTTAATTTCTCCTTATACAGAAGTCAGCTCTCAATTATCCTTGACTTTTTTTTTCAGTTTTTCTACTTTTTCTTTTCTGTGTTGGAAGTACTGTTCACTGTATTCAAGAATTTTTAAATCTGCAGAAGTTTAACAATCTATGTATGAAAAGAACAGCACATGAAATAGCTAAAGACTATGTTGCAGTACAAGCATCCAGGCAAATTTAAAGATGTAAAGTGCAATATTAGCTTTGATCATTTGTGACCATCCACTACAGATATCATACTTTCTAAAAGCAATTTTTTTTCCTATTAAAAAAAAAAAAAACAAACAAAAAAAACCCAATTTATTTTCTTTGTGCATTTTTTATTTTGAAATCTGGTCAAAATATTTGAGAATTGCATTATCCTATTACTTTGTCCTAATATATGAGTCAATTTAACCTCTCCTGCTATTTCATGTGTTTTGCTAATTGTCAGCATAACTCTAGCTTTTTGCTACTGTGTGGGAGGAGAAATATCGTTCTTGCATTCCCTCTTATGGCAGCTGACATTCTAGATAATGCACATTTCTGACTTTGAATTAAGCTTATTGGTCCTGGATGATAATGTACTTTCAGCTATGAATAGTAGAATTTCGATTTAGTTTCTTCTGTTCAGCATAGAATATAGAATACATCATATCAATCTGACTTCTCAAGAGAAGGGAAACTTTATATCAAAGTCTTGGCTCAGACAAGGTGAAGAGTTTTACCTAGAAGCAGACCTGGTTTGAAGACATTCTAAAAAGAGAAGGAATCATAGAATGGTTTGGGTTGAAAGGAACCCTAAATATTGTGTAGCCCAAGCTCTCTGCCATGGGCATCTTTTACTAGATCAGGTTGCTAAAATCCCCATCCAGCTTGACCTTGAATATTTCCAGTGATGAGGCATCACAACTTCTCTTGGCCATGTGTTCCAGCATCTCATCACCTTCAGAGTGAAGAAATTCTTCCTAGTGCTTCCCTTTTTTTCAGTTTGAAGTTATTCCTTCTTGTCCTGTCCTTGCAGGCCCTTTTAAAAGTCCCCCTTCACTTCACAAGAGAAGTGAAGCTGCCAGAAATCTGCACTAAGGTCACTAGAGCCTACTCCTCCTGGCTGAGCCACCTGGAAGTTCTTTCAACATGTCTTCATGGGACATGTGCTCCAGCTCTCTGATCATTTTCTCTGACCATGACTCCAGTCATTTTCTGACCATGGCTCTCCCCTGGACACTCTCCAACAGGTTCATATGTTGTACTGGGGACCTCAGGGCTTGATGCAATTTAATTCTTTCATTGTAAATGAATACAATATAACAGTGTTTAACAAAGAAGTAGTGGTAAGTTAAAAATATAGAGTAGAAGCAGCCCAAGAAAATTTGTGTATTGAATTTATTACGAAACTTACAAGTAGCCCAAAACAGAGCTAACTGTATTGATGTAAATACTTAAGTTATTGTAATTCACATCTAAACAAAACATAGATTCCTATTTAAAAAATAAGGCTAACTTTTAATATTTATCTCACTTTTATCACTTCATGTTGTCTACATAAAAAAAAGAAACTTTCATGCTTAAATTCCACTGACATAATATTATCTGTGCTTCCTTTTTCTTGGACAGAAGATACAGTTGTGGGTGCTGTGGCACTAAGAGCACTTTGCCATATTTACTACAATGTAATTAAAGGTAAGTTAGGAAAAGCAAATAAAATCATGTAACATAAACATCAACACTCCACTACACTTTAAAAATTTTTTTCATTATTATTTAAAAATATTTCACTTATGATTAATAGATTAACCAATTTCCTTAGAATAAAATGCATTTACTTCACAGTATACTCTAACAACTTGTCTGTCTGGATAAAACTACACAAGACAAGTGAAGCCAGACAGTATTTAATTTCCTCTTTGCCATGAACTCAAAAGGCTTAAGGAAAATCAAAGCCTTTCTGAGTATGATCTTCCTGCAAGGGCATATTTTCTTATTGCTTTTTAAACCTCAAAAACATTGCTTTCAATCCAGCATATTCATTAGACTTTGGAACATATTTTGAAATGTTCTCATGCAAAGACAGAAGCCACAAAGACTAAGATGTCAGAAATATTTTGAATTAACTACAAAAGTACTGATGTCAAGAAAAGATGCCAGTGTCACAACAGGGAGTACTGCAAATGTGCTTCCTTGAAGAAATATTGTGCATCTTCCATGGGTATCTTCAGGTCAAAATTAAATGAAAGGTATATCAAATAGATGTGCACAAACAAAAAATTTATGACAGATGTAAGGATGTTGAGCTGTGCATAGCTGGTAAGTAAACGATTCAGGAGCAAAAACATTGACACGAAAAGATATGAAACTACTTAAACCTAAAAAAGAACAAAATGGAACCTGAAGCGCAGAAACATTGAACATCAGGCCATTTCAAACAATGCTGGTAAGTTAGTTGCAACAGAGTGCAACCAATTTACCAGCAAGAGTCCGCTCAACTCCTAAGGTGTCTTTTAGGAGGTGATGACAATATTAAAACTCATATTTATAAGTTATTAGTCTTAGCTTTCTATTATGAAGCTTTTTTGAGCAGATACTGCCTTGTATTTTCATGTTTGGCCAACATAAACATGCTAAACTTGACAAAGCTTGATGCCCCAGTGTGAATGCAGGGGGAGTGGGTCAGAGAAAAAGACAACCACTCACCTGCTGTTCATGTGGCAACAGAAAGTGTTTATTCTTGTTGTTCTCTTTATAAATGGAATTTGAAAAACCTCATCTGGATAGCTCATTGATCTGATCTTTTACACTGCCCAGCTCCCAGACCAGTGAGATGTCTGCAGCTGAGGATGGAACATAATTGGTTGAAGTTCCTCTCAGTCCAGGGGCCAGTTTTATGGAGCCACCTGGGTTTCTTATTTATAGCTGCTCAGTATTAATAATTATATAATATAAAATTATATTAATAATATAATTAATTGCTCAGTACAAGCCAGCTTGTACAGTAACACCCCAGAGAAGGCACTATCAAAAGGGATTTTGCACTTCATATTAAATATTCATCAATTCACATCTGTTAAAAGCATGTTGTTTAGCATAAAATAATTTTAAACTGGGAACCAAATATCCTTGCTCTTACCAGATTTTTAAAAGAACATACATCATTTGGCAAAAGCCTTTATCTTTCCCCTACTACCTGTCTCCTTTTCAAAACGAAGGGGAAAACAAAAAAGTTGTTAAAAATACCAAAGATATTGTGGGGAGAGAAACACAGCCGTGGATCAAGCTGATTACTACAGGCCAGCAATAGTGCAGAAGACAGAAAGCCATATTAGTGAGGTGTTGGATCAAAGTAAACATGCTCTTCATGGAACCATCACAAATGTCTATAATTAAATAAATAAATAAATATTAGGGAAATCTTATCAGAATTAGAGATGTAAATGCCTCTTTCATTGTTTCCATTGACTTTGTATGACCACATGATCCATCTGTGTAAGTCAGATCCAGAAAGGTGAGGGAATTCAGAGAAGTGATGTCTTTATAAGTTAAATATTTTGGACCTCAAACTGGCAAAAAATTGACCCAGGAAACAAAGGAGAAGCATATAGTTAATTTCATGCAACATAATATCATTCATAATACAATGTTAAACCCCCCTCTCCTCTTTGAATTAATTTCAGATTTGTCATATGATATGTATTGTACACAAAGAAGTGAAAAGTGGCTCTAACAGGAGTTATAACAGAAATCATTAATCAGAAGCTTCAGCTGAGTTGATCCTGAAATTAGGTCAGATAAATATAACATGTCTTTGACATACATTGAGATGCCACACACACATAGAAATGCCAATAAAATTATTTCTGATCTTGAAACTGTACTATAATGGTTGCATATCTGCTACTTTTATTTTGTTGAAGCAGTACTAGGGTTGATTTTTTTCACTGGTAATTTTGCACTAATCTCAATTTAAAATACACCCAAGAACTTAAACCAGTCTTTTGATATGTTGAAATCTTCTACATCCCTGTTAAAAAATCTTAATCTATTGATTTTCCTTTTTTTTTTTCAAAAGTGAATGAAAAATCAGCAACTTGGTTTGATCCTACTACTTGTCAAATGAGATTAAGTCACATGTAGACTCTAAACATCATTAAAGTGAAAATGACCTTAGAATTAACCTATCTAAATTCTTAGGATTAAACCATCTTAACCTTAACAGTAGTGGTTATATAAAAGAGGAAAAAAAAAAGCAATTGTATCTGTACAGCTAATTTGTTATAAAGGATACAAGACTACATCAAAGCAGATAAAAAACTCTTGTGCTAACTGTGCACCATAGGAAAGGAAACTTGCAATTTCAAAAATAATTAACTACATTATCATTATTAGTATAGTATACAAAACAAATACTTGCAATTTAAATATATACTTTTAAAGGTAGACTTTTTTTGTTAAACTTTTGAAGTGTCATGAGGTTCTGTAACACTCAGATGCTACTGCTATACTGATGATAAAAAAAAGTACAATTGTCAAGGACACATTAACAATATAAATATTGTATATTAATAGTGCTAATAGAAGGTAATAATGCTCATAAGTTAAACAGCAATACATCCAGAAAGCTAATTAAAAATAAAATAGCATTTGTATTGAATACAATTGTATATTTTATATCAAGGTTTGGATCTCATGAGAAGGACAAACCAACCTTCCTTAGTGTGACAAGAGCAATCTAAATCACAAGTCATTAGGTGACAAAACAGAAGAGATGTTATGACACAGTTCAGTTGTCTAAGCACAGATGTCTCCATCCATTTGAGATTTCCTGACTGGGTGGAGCCCAGGTGGCTTCATGAGCTACTTAAGAAGACTGGTGTCTCACAGGTATTTCGTCTTAACTTTCAGACTCATACAAGTGTTTACACACTCTGGCATGTTTTAGTAGCATCTTTTACTCAGATATAGACCAGGTCACAAAAGATGCAGTCAAAAATTCCAACAAGGCCTTATACAACATAACTTAGAGAATATATATGTCATTTTGACTTTAATGATGTTCAGAGTCTACATGTGGCTTAATCTCATTTGACAAGTAGTAGGATCAAACCAAGTTGCTGATTTTCCATTTATGTTTGAAAAAAAAAATCCCGAAAAACAGTAAAGATTTTTGAACAGGGATATAGAAGATTTCAGCATATCAAAAGGTAATATCCAGGTAAGTCACTATAGGTTTTTCTACTATTTGACATGACCTAAGGTATCCCATAGATCTTTACTTGCAAGTTTCCAGACAGATAGGTCCTAGGTCACATTTGTCAGCTCCCTATTCTGGAGAATACTAGGATGCATCAAAGTGGATAGATACCAGTCCATGGTCAACCATATTCCTCCCTATATTTCTAAGGTGCAACTCAAAGCAAATCAGTCCAAGTTGAAGTCTTCCCCAAATAAGTTTTTTATAGTGCTTAATTTTTCCTAAGAAGTCTTTCGCAGGAAAAAGAAAGAAAATATTTCCTTCTTTCCTGTGCTTTCAAATTAATTATATCCTATGGTTTTAAATTATTTATACCCTAGAGTTGGAGCATATCTCTTATCAAATTCAAAAAGTTAAATTTATATCAGGTTTCTTTTTTTTACTGCTAAAAACACAAATATGGTTTTTTAGATTAAAAAAACCCTTAAACAAAAAAAACACTTAAATTTTCTGCCTCTATATTTTTCTCATGTAAATGGTAAACTAGCATTATTGCCATGAAAAATTGTAACATTGTAAACATTATACATAATACTATACAATATTATTATGGTTTTGGAGATGAAATATAATTGAATAAAAGAAAAGAAGATTAACAAGAAGGACAGACAAGGAACAAAATTCTGCTGGTATTGTTTAAATGTAGCTATTTTTTCTGTCTTTGTTTTATTTTTGCTAAATAACTATCACCTGAAATCTGAGATGTGAATTCAAGGAATTAACAGTTTATTATTAAAGACTTTTCATAAATGACTTTGGAAGGTCTCAAATATGGGGTACATATAAATATCTCAATACATTTATTGTATCCCACAACGAAAAAGTGTCTCCCTCTCTGTTGGTTGTTTTCACCTCTCTTAAGTTTTACAAAGTGGTTTGAAAACTGCCAAAAGCACAATAATGCAAGATACCTATTTTGTGTAGCCATAGATTATTGGCTTAGGAGATATTAAGAGGTCAGGAGACATTAAGTACCATACACGATATTCTGAGCTTGTATTGTCATTTATGACTCAAAGACCCGACTGGTAAACCCTTGGCTAACCAGATGATATAACTAGACATTGTAGTCTTTTGAAATCTCTGATAGTTCTTGCAAAACCACTTAGGTAAGCAATATAAATCAATTTTCAATGAAGTTTGCAACAGAATCTAAGTGTGTAATAGATACCACCAATGGATATTGATTGGACAATTTCAAAATTGTTAACAAGCATTTAGTTTTGCTTATTGGGCAAGTTCTGTTGATTCTTGTTGCATATTCAAAGTTGATGATACCTGCATATAAGCAGCCCTAGGTCAGCAGCAGAGTTCAGTGCATCTGTATGACATAAAAGCCTGATACTGGGTTTGTAGTCCAGAAACGCTTGTCCTGGCACCCAGCTATTGGATCAGGACTTTGGTCCACTGTAAGTCCGCCAGTCCCAAAGTAATGTCATGGACATTCCAGGGTATTTTAGATGTTATTGAGGGCCCAAAGAGTAACTGAACCAAAGTCGTAAATTACAGAAGAGAAGTAATATCCATAAAGGAGAAGTAAGACATTTAAAAGATAGGAAAGGAAGGGAAAGTGTGGAGACCATGAGTAAAATAAGGGCTGGGTTCAGATCACTATTCAGGTGCTTCCTTATCAGTGCTTATTTGCAGATGTCTAAACATGAGCTATGTTACTAAGCTGACACAACAATCAATGAAGATCCTGTTCCTAGAGTTAACGAGAGTGTGGGAAGCTGAATTTTCAGCTAAAGCAGAAAATACATCTGATCAGTGGAATAACTCTGGGTTCCTCTAAAGAGGAACAGGGTTTATTTTCTGCTTTTTACTTCTTTTTTTAGATGTTAGTGTATCAGAGGCAGCTGCACAAAGTTGGCAGATAAGAGACCTGACATGTGGAATGGAGGTGAGATCCCTCATTTAATGTATCTTAAATGGAGTCCACAGGAAGATTTTTTATACAACTGAGTTTTGACTTTGGTTCACATGTAGGCATCTATATTTATGTACATACATTTAGGTGTTAATCACCTCATTATGTCAAACCAGACTACAGAAAATGTAGTCATTTACCATGTGACTTAAATAAATAGTTCTTAAAGAAAGGATGAAAAATGCATAGAAAGTTAAAGCTGTCATCCTCTTTTACATTTTCTTTCTTAATTCCATTCCTCTGTGAATATTTTCAATATTCCACAGAACAATCTAAAAACAAATTCCTTGCTTATATTGCAACATACTTTAGGGTAGAGTAAGCATGTGTTTCACTGTTTACAATTTTATATCAAACACAAAATAAATATTTTGGATATATTTTGTATATATTTTCAGCAGTTGCACAAATTGGTGAATAAGGAAATTTGAGCATGGAATCTCTAAATCATTTAATAGCCTGTCTGAACTTCCAGTGTATGAGAAACAGGGCAATGCTATGGAGTTCTATCCTTACCAAAAAAATCTGACAGTAATATGGCTAATTGTCTGATAATAGCATAAATGTTCTTTGAGGGATTAGTTAGATAGGCATGCATACCAGAAGGCAGGTGAATTAGTGGAGTATTTAACACCTTTTAAAATCAAAGACCTTGCCAACTCCTTATCAGTTCAAATATAATCCATTCAAATATAATGATACATTAGGAAAAAAGACAAGTGGCTTTGTTCCATGTTTGCAGAGATAAAGGTTGTAAAAGTACATATTTAATTCACAATTGATACTTTTGAAACAATATCTGTTTGATATTTGCTCAGAGTGTTATTTGAATCTTTAATGTTTGAAGAGTCTCACCATCTTTGTGCAACAGCCAATAGCACAGTTGACAACATATGAATAAGACTCATCAGTTCAGCCTGGATAAACTCTCATTTAGGGTCTCTTTTATAGTCTTTGGCACTTACAATTAATTTAATGTTCAGATAATAATTTTAGCCTTAGTAACAAATCAGTCTGTCTTAGTAACCCTGAATGAACATCCTGAGAGTGAGGCAAAGATTTGGTGTGCCACACACCTCCATACCAATTAGCCACAGCACTAAGTCCAGTTGCTGGCCTTTCTGGGCACACTATCAGCTCATATCCAGGGGCTGTTGACCAGCACACCTAGGCCTTTTTCCTCTGGGCATTTTTCCAGTCACTCTGCCCAAAGTCTGCAGCACTGCATGGGGCTGATGTGAAGAAGTGCAGGACTCAGCACTTGATGTTATTGAAGCTTGTATTGTTGTCCTTGTCCCATTGATCCATCCTTGCCAAATCCCTCTGCAGAGCCTTCCTGCCCTCCAGCAGATCAACACTGCTGCCCAACTTGACGTGAATCTTACTTTCTGTGAATCTTACTATCTATTCAGCTCTGAGTTCATCACACATCAGATTCTCATGGAGATCATGGACACATTTACATATTAAAAATAATGTGTCCAAAAGTAAGGAGCATAACTCAAGGTGGTGCAAGAAATATAGTTGACCAATGCAAAACAAAGTACCATGATCTAAAATATAAGTCTTATGGTAGGAATGTACCTTATTTTAGAACACAGTGATGAAATTCCATGTGAAAATTTCTGTAGCTCAAGTAGTTAAACACTAATCTAGACTGCACCTTCACTGCAGTAAGTGCAACTAATGTAAATGTAAATTTTGTATTGATACTGACAGCAATGACACTAAAGCTATTCAGGGTTCAGGATAGTTTTATAGCCCAAGTGCCTCTTCCACCCCTTTTTCAGGGAGTTTCATGGGCCATGAAAAGGTCTTTGTTGCTCTGTTGCCATTATGTGATGTCCTAGTGGTACCTTTCTAGAATGCAGTAATCTCAGCAACAACTGAAGACATAAGAAAATATTTAAGATTACACATAGTAAAGTTAATTATAGTTCATTCTGAACTAGAGCTTATTTTCACTTTTCTCAAGATTCTCAGATACTGCTTCTCTGAAACAGCCAGATATCACAGTCATGCTGGCCTTTTCAGAAAAGACAAATTAAAGAAACAAGCAAGTAATGGAGATCAGCAACCCTCAGATATTACCAGGAGGACAAACTTAGAGAAATAAAACAACACTCACAGTAATAGAGTCATGTAGTGTCTGAGAGCCATAGTTGTAGATGGCTGCTCCCCAGGAAGACAACATTGTTTTCAGAATGTTGTGCCTTACTAGACTTATTCTGAAAACAGCAGTTGCAACCGAGTCTAGATATACAGCATTTTATCAGCTTCTTAATATATTGTGTACTTCAAGAGAAAACCATAGTACACAAAAATATTTTATAAATGGAATAAAAATGGAGTTAAAAATGTTTCAAAGCTGCAAAACTGTTATTGCAGTTTCTCAATTCTCTGAATATGCCATGAAAATGACACTTAAAATAATAGAAACTACTGTAAGTCAGTGCTTTCCTTCTGGAACAGCATATTTGTCATTTGTTATAGACTGCTGGTTTATATTACAGAACAATTGTCCTTTCCTGTAATTGGTGATATGCTGACTGTGAAGCAGAAGAAATGGAACTATCAAACAAAGAATATTATTCATAGCAAAAATATTGTAAATATATTGTGGCATTGCAGCTGATATTAATTGGAAAACAGTGCATGCAATTAAGCTAAGGACCAAATCTCATACCCTTCTTTGTTCACAGATAATATTTTATATGAATTCAATGAAGGTTCTATGTGAATAATGATACAAAGTACTGTGGTAAGTCTGTAAGCCTTGAAAAACATGTTTTGGTTTAAACAGGCCACTTCATTTAGCATAGTACATTGAGAAGGTGTCTGAATTAATGACTAATGTCTACCTGGCATTAGAGTACTTATTTTCATTCAGGAATTTCCTTGGTAGAATTACATCACCTGCTTCACAGAGGGGTAAAAATTATTTCCCCCAGATATTCCACTAAAAAGCTAGGCATGTAATCTAACCTCAACTCCTTACCTGGCCAATGGTCAACAAAAAGTTGCCACAGAGGTAAGGACAAGCAATTTCTTTTAAGCAGACATTTTAATAGTAGGGGAAAAGTGTTGTCTCCCTGGATCCAACTTTACTCAGTTTACTGAGAAGTCCACATACCTAAATGTCAATTATCTGTGTAACAACCTTCCAGACATGATACCAAAATATTCCTATCTTGATTGCCCTGCTGTCTTCAACTTTCATGAGTTTGTGTAGAGGACAAATAATCTTTCCAGCTCAGATACTGGAAATATCACACATTCTAAGCTTGTGTTTTATGGGCAGTAAAGCAGTCCCGGAGAGAAAAAGGAAAAAAAAGAAAAAGGTTTCAATTAATTCCATACAATTATGTATGTCTGTACATAAAAAATTCTAATCCAAATTAGTACTAAAATAATGGAATTACCTTAGTAAATAAAATCAGATCAGAACTCCAGAAAAGAAACAACTTTGTAAGTGCTCTAGAGAATAACAACTCTATATCAATAGAGCATGTCTCGCTTGTGTGCTACTTCTCTGACTGGAAGAAAAAGAAAAATTTTAAAGTTTGTAAGTCTGTCAGACAACTAATAGCAATTAGCATAATTAGCTCCAGGTGGATAAGTATACAAAGAGGAGTCTTTATTTATTTTTTATTAAAATTGCCAAAAGATGATAAACAGAATTTTCAAATCTTGGTATTAATCAAATTTGTGTGTCTCCAGATGTTTTGCAGCTGGGGTTTGCAGAAGTCACTAGGGTAACAGTTATGCTGTGGTGCATGAAGATGTCTTTCAGTTTATTACCTCAGAACAGTGAACTGCAGTGTTGACAGGCATTTTTGTTTCTACAAAGTAAGAAACATAAACGGAATAAGCCAAAAAAACTTAGACTGCAATTTCAAATGAGGGTTCTTTTCAGGATTCTTAGAAAATATTTCACCTGTCTGCATTTTGTTTCTTTTTCTTTCTCCTTTCTTTTTTCCCTTTTGAAATTTCACCATGTATACCTTCAAATTAGAAGTATGAAGAGTTGGCATCAAAGTGATTCTAGAATTTTTCCAAACAAGCTTCCTACATTTTGGAAATAGCTTTCATTCTTCTTAAATGCTGAGCAGAATACTAGTCTTAAACTATACTAATGAAAATGAGGTTTCAGTACAATGGCAGACCTTCAGAATACATTTAGCCTAATCTCTTGCACTCTATTAATATAATCCTTTCTAATTTAGAACAGTCAGATATTTTCTGGATAATTTTCATTCATTATTAATAACATTTATTCACATTTTTTCTTTGTGCACTCATTGAAAATTTCTTCATTATGTACCCTTTGACCCATATATACATTTTTAAGAAAACAAGGCTAAAGTAAAATCTTCATCCTGACTTTAAAGTAGTTATGTATAAAAAGAAACCAGAAAGTTCTGTGTATCACAATTCACTAATGTTGTGGTATGGTTAAAATTTATGACACCTCATTTACCATTAATGAAAGGAGGGACTATGTCTAACATACACTTAAAGGGTAACTTTTATTACATATAAAATGCTTGCAGTTTCATCCTGTTTTGAAAACACCCAGAACACATTTTCTGCAGGGAAAAAAAAAGTTTAGAAAAGGATGATAATTTTTTGTGCCATGTTATAAATGTTTTATTTCTAGGGAGAAACATTATAAGCAAAAAATGTAAAATTTAAAATTAGTAGGCTTTAACTGAAAAAAAATCCATTAACAAGTGAAGCTTATGGATACTACTTAGTTATCAAAGGGAATTCTTCTTTGTCAAGAGTCTTTTATCCGGGGCCAAACAGGGCCAGAAAGACTAATAGAGCTTAACATGGCAACCAGCTCCTATTTCTTTCCCACTCATGGAACAACAAAAAAAAAAAAGTAGAAGCAAAGGCTAAATCACAACCTGCAGGTCTTCTTAGTGTTAACTTTTATCTCTCAAAAATGAATGTAGGCATTTCCTTCTTACCTTGTATAGATTTCATGCTATTTTAAAAGGAATAAGAGCCACTTAGAAATCAAGCTAATTAGCTGTTTTGTTTGGCTGATCTCAAAGCATTTTGGTTTATATGTAAATAATTTAAAGGAAAGGTATTTTCTAATTCTCTCTAGCAAGTATTATTTTTAAAATTGCCACAGTATATCTCTTTCCATTGTACTATAATGATGATATAGGTTATTTAACTTAGAAATTGATTATATAATCCATAGTTTCTGTTAGGTCATTCTAAAATGTCTCTGAGAAAACTCACCCATTCACTACAATGTAATACTATATCTCTTAATTCAGAGTTTTTTATGTCTTTTATTTTCTTTCTTTTTTTTTTTTATTTCTTTTTAGAGAATTTGCACATATTGCCACATGGTTCTCAACTTAATTGACATAACATTTACTTGTTGTTAATGGTGATATTCTAAATAAGCCAGCAGCTTATACTAATATATCTGAAGTAGCTTGGTCACCTTTTCCTGATGACAGCAACATAGTCATTCCCTCAGGGTGTTTGATGCCTCTCACTGCTGCATTAATCTAGTGTTTCATTTTGTTGCTCAATGAAATATCCACATGAATAATAAAATGACAAACATGTAATTCAGAACCATACCAGATCCAGAATGTAAAATAAGATTTTTCCAGTCTACTTTCCCTTGAAAATAATTTTTTTTCTTTGAGATTTTTAACTGTTTTAAGAAATCAAGATATTCTTTAGGTTTTCACAGGTGCAGAGAAATGTATTTCTGTGTTAGTTAGTATGAAACCTTAAAGAATGAAATCAGATTAATTAAATGAACCCAGCTCTTGTAAAGGATGAAATGTCTTCCTGTTTTTTTTTTTTTTGGGGGGGGTTATTATTATTATTATTATTATTATTATTATTATTTATGATTGTTATGATTGTTATTATTGTTATTATTGTTATTATTGTTATTATTGTATTATTATTATTATTATCTAATAACACAAAAGGGAGCTAAAAATATGTCAATTAAATATTTGGGACGTTTTTGAAGATGGAAGTTAAAGTATATGGAAAAATGTTTTTAAAATAAAAATTAGGTGACCATTTTACAAGTAAGGGACAGTGACCATGACTCAGGCATTACAAATGTCCAGCACAAGGAGATAGTTATTGCAGTGATTCTCTGTGGATCTTCTTAGTGCTGTATTTTTCTTTGCTTTCACAGTGAAATGCCAGTAATGAATTCTGTAGATGTCTATGTAGGAGCAGCTTTCTCATAGACTACCTAGATAATTTCATCAATTTGAAGTTCTCAGTGAATATTTCTGTCAAACATAGAAGAGTTAGTCTATTATTATTTAGTCACAACATTCTACTTCTGTCACTAGTTTGAAAGGCACTGTAATGGAAAGCTTAAGTACATGTCCACTTCCTCATACATATACAGGTAAATGTGTTGATATACACCATTTTTCCCTTCTTCCTTCTTCCTCCTTTCTTCTTATTTTTAATAATTTCTCATTTTTCATTTTTTCCATTATTTGTCATTCCTCATTTCTCATTCTCCTCCTCCTCTCCTCTCCTCTCCTCTCCTCTCCTCTCCTCTCCTCTCCTCTCCTCTCCTCTCCTCTCCTCTCCTCTCCTCTCCTCTCCTCTCCTCTCCTCTCCTCTCCTCTCCTCTCCTCTCCTCTCCTCTCCTCTCCTCTCCTCTCCTCTCCTCTCCTCTCCTCTCCTCTCCTCTCCTCTCCTCTCCTCTCCTCTCCTCTCCTCTCCTCTCCTCTCCTCTCTCCTCTTTTATAATTTAAGGTCTTCTGACGACTTTATGCAGATTGTTCATTCTTCTTCTATGTTTGCCATATGTAAGTGTCAACATGTTTAAAAGATAATGTTTAATCATCAGGTGTCAGGAACATGAATGCTAGACTTCTTTATGTACAAGTAGCTATACTTAAGCAGGTTTTACAACATTAAAATAGCCCAGATCTTAAAAAAAAAAAAAATTAAACTATAGGTTTAAATATGGAAAAAGTTAATTCTCAGTGAAAAAAAAGACAAAGGGCAAATTCATGCCAGTTATTAGCAGAGAAGCCAAATCTAAACCAGTTTCAATTTAGTAGAATGAAAAGTAAATATAGAATTATTTTACATAATGATTGAGCACCAGACAGTGGCAATGGGAGATACCCACAAAACTTGAATCATATGTATAATGTATATAACATGAGATTTGGATGTTCTATGATCCTTTCATATTTAACAGAGAAATTCTTAGAGTACAATTAATTTGAACTGTTTCATACTCCTGTTTTAGGATTAGATGTATCATACCTCTCCTGTACTTTCAGCAGTCATCTAGTATGCTAAAATCAAAGGATAATTGAATTCTGTGTACCTTACTTCAGATCCATTTTCTATGCAAAACTCAATAGGACTTTCAGACTAAAATCTGTTTGGAACTTTCACAAAGTATGCTTCTGCAAATTCTCACAATCTTTTGTGTTCATTTAAATACAACAAATCTTCCTGTCAACAGTCAAAATCTCCAATTTGTCCACTATTCTCTCCTTATTACCCTTAAGCTCTTTTTTTCCGTACCTTCTCAATTCATTATTAAGGGGTTCTTGGCAGGAAGAGTCCTCTTTTTAAATCAAAGTTCCTCAAAAATAAAATCTTCAATAGAAATATTTATTATTCAACTCTGATTATTACTCAGTTTTTATTCTCTTAATACGCTGCTTCAGTAACAATAGTATTGTGAGACATAAGAAATAATTCCATACAATCAATCTCACCATTTAATACTTGCAAGATTTTTCTTTCTTTCATTATAACACAAGACTGAACAATAAGGAACTGACTTCAAGTAGCACATTTTTTATTTGCATTACATGAGATAGAAGCACAATCCCTAGTTTATGTCTATAATGTATGCAACATTTAAATTGTCAACTTCAACAAACTTTCAGTCTGTACAGACAACTTGAGAATTTAGTTCTTTCTTGAATATGAAACAAATTTTAAAAACTGACTTACATCACAACAATTGTGGTTGTCAATCCCTTCAAGAGGTGATATTGTTTTTTAGACTTCATAAATGATTCATGTGTAGATGCATATTGAAAAAAATATAGTGCTTACATAATTTTTACATGTGGCTGGTGTTTACCAATTAGTTAAAGCCTCATTTCTATAAACTCTTTATTTTCACAGTCCAAATCCTGAAAAATAGATAAAATTGTCCAAAATGTGTAGGTTTCGCAGAGGTTTTACACCTCTTAGAGAGGAGATGAATTTTTTTCCAGGTAGTAATCCCAAGAGTTTTTCTCTTTTAGGTTTCTCATTAAGTTTGCTGAAGTTACATAAACATATCAGATGGACCAAAAGTGTGAGAAATTTAAGGCTTTGTCCATTCATAGAAAAAGGACATATTTACAGAAATTTTAATATTGCTGATGGTGTTGGATGGTACTTGAGATAATTACAATTTATTTGTCACAATAGTTTATGAACAAGATGACTGAAACACGAAGTCTAGGAACAATCAAATTCTATCATTTTCAAACAGGAGGAAAACATAACTAATTTGACCTCAATAATTCAAAGATGTATCAAGGATATAGCAAGGAGCATCTCTTATGAGTTACAAAAATTAGAAAAAAATTTCATTGGATAAGAAAAACAACAGAAATAAACCACCCTCTTCTCTCCTTCTCTTTTTTTATTATTTTTCTAATTTTATTTTATTGCTCACAGAAATGAGTAAGTAGAAATTTTGATGACAGAAGGCAACTTCAATAAGAGCAACTGTGGAATTTATGAACCTTAAAATGAAGAGAAGGAATATTTGTAAACATAAAGCATTGATCTTAAAGACACAATCATAACTAAACTCAAGAAATAGCAACAGAAATCACAAGGAAGTTAAATGAAAGGTAAAAAAAATGTTTAGAGAGCTCTGCCTTACATAACCAATATTTGAAGAAAAAGCATAAGACCAAATCATCCAAATGCATCAAAAGTATACAAGTGTAATAAAAGAACAACTTACCTCCATCAAAATAGATGGACAATTTTAAACAATGAAAAGCGAGATAAACTAGTATGAGTAGATAAGAAATTACATAATCACACAGAAAAAAAAATAAGATAAAATGAGAAAAAATGTGAGAGTGCTTATATAAATACAGTCTAACTTGTCTACATAATGTGCTCCGTACATGGACATGCACAGACATTCGCACACACCTCTCTCACTGTCCCTTCCCTGTGACAACTTCTTTCTTCTTTTGGGTCTTGAAAAGTTTCAATTTCAGTAAGTTTCAGTGTATGTTAGCAGAGTATCTTATATGTTCAGGTGTCTCCTCCTGCTAGTAAATCTGATTGAACACTAAAGTGGTTTGTCAAACCCTACATTATGCTGAGAAAAATGTTATACCTTCCCAAAGCACACATCAGTATCCCAATAATATACTCAAAGGATCCACCTCCATATAGTTCTTAGTTAATGTAAGACATCTTTACTTTGTTTAATTGGTTTCATGTTTGCATAAGGATATAGAAACTATGTAAATATTTAAAAGGTTAAAAAAATTGGTTTCAGTAGTTTAGGAAAAAAACCTGATTAATCTCATTTAACCTGCGATTTCAAACATGTGTATGAACTCCTTTGTCTTGTTTCAGTCAAGTCAAAGAGGAATAATGTTCATGTAAATCAATTTAATTATATTTTGTTATTCGGCCTTCTGTTTTACTGATATTATAATACCCAAATAAAATCACTAATGAATTCTTTCCATTTGCACCATGATAATATCAACCTTTTTTTTAACCTGTTTGAAGAAGGGGATGTTAGATACACAAAAATGGTTAGACATTCAACACAAATGTTTTCTCTATACTGTTAGTTAATCAATAACTGCACTTTCCAAACTTGTTCTCAGCCAGGTTGTACCGAGAAAGTTAAAAAAATACTTGCTGTAAGTCACTGCCGACAATATATGATCTATATTTTTAGGTTTCTTCACTACATATTTCTTATAAATTTGTTTAAGCAGTTGTATGAGAGTTGTATTTCCATTTGTCTTGTGATCTAGGGTTAAAAAATGCAGCTCCTTTAAAATTTGCAGTTGCTCCAAAGAAGGTAATATATGTTTCCACTAATTAAACCAATTACAATTAGCGAATTACAACATGTTCTGAAATATGGTTCTGACATGGTTTTATCTTCCTGGATGTTTGCTTTTACTGCCTCATTTTCAGCTTACAATTTGCTACACTGTCCACAGAATGGCATGTGGTAATAGTGTTACGTTTCTCTATGCCAGGTAAAATAGGCTGATTAAGTCAATGCAGTCATCTCCAACATACTTTACAACATTAATGTTATGTGCAATTTAATTGTCTAAATAAACTACTTTTTAATGTAAAACTAATGCAGAAAGGACGAATTTTCGAAATCATTTATATATTCTAGGTGGACCATGCCACTCCATATGGAGAACATTCAGGCGAACAGCTGTGTTAAAAAAGCTGTCCAGCTGAAAGGGACAGTAGCAACTGAGCATGCTACTTCCATGTTTTGAGTGCTTGAATCTGCTAAATATTCCAGATGGTTGGAGGGTAAACGAAAGAGCTGTTAACATCTCAATTCATAGCCTTGACATGATGATAGTTACTGTATTCAATTGTGGGTGTTAATAAAGCTTTCTAAATATTTCACAGTCAAGGACTTGGTGTATATCTGTTCAATGACTGCAAATATCTGGACCCCTTAGACTGCAATATGTTCTACACAATATGTTCTATTTTATTTCCAGGTGTAATTTATATAGATAAAGAGGGTTTGTGTGGTATGTTTGCAAATGAAATATTACTACCTATTTAGAAGTGTAAATATTATAATGTAAATGATACACATAAACTATTATTTCAAGTCTGTAAATAATTCAACTTTATCAAGGATACTTAAACATTCCAGCTTTTCCTCTGGAGAACACAAATCAGAAAGGCTTCCATTTTGCTGGGTGTAGTGAAATATTTCAGAGAAATAATCAAGCTGAACAAAACTAGAAAACAACATCAGCCCCAAGCCAGAGAAAAATACTGTAAAGTTTTACTTTCTGCTACAGAGTATGAGGGAATATGCTGCAATGAAAGACAGGTCTATTAATCCTTTTTAGATAACATTAGTCTGTTTAGCTTGCTGCATACTTCTATACTTAGTTAATCCTTTTGCAACTCTTTCAGAATGAAAATGGAGAAGTTTATCAAAGCATGAGTGTACATATATTTCTGAAATTTCTTTCATGCACAGTGTTTTGTGTACTATCATTAAGTCTGAAATATAAAATAGTCTTTCCATGAGATATGAGTTTGAGACAGATTTTTTTTTCACACAATTCCTTTGTCTTCAATCCAAAGCAATAAAATGATTACTTTAAAATGTAGAGAGATAATGAAAAAAAGACAAATAATTTTGATATCTTTGTACTTGCTTTTGACAATTTCTCAGTTTTTACCAAATAAGATTCAAAAAGCTAACAATCTAACTTTCAATCCACCAAATACTGCATTTTCTCCCTTAAAAGTAACAAAAGCAACAAAACCCTAACCAAGATATAAGCTTTGGCTACTCCTTTTTTTGAAGGGTCTCAATTTTTTTTTTTTTTACCGTGGTGCAATGTGAACATTTAAGCATTAGAAATATTACTGTTGATGATATCTAATTCAATAATACCAACATATTTTTTTAAAAAATAAGAAAAATATGAATCACATAAAATAATACATACTTCTGGACATTGTGATAAAGCAGATATTTTTGCACAGTAACTAAGAGAAACCAAAAGGAAAATGGAATAACTATGGAAATTTTTTTTTTCTTTTGTAGGTAGATTTTTTTTCTCCAAAAGAGTTGTTGCATATATAAGAAATCTTCACTAAAGATCAAGATCTCAATAACATTGAGCGGGAGTTGGACCTCAAATGAGCATTTCATTCTCTGGGATGGAGTGAAAATATCACTCTATTCACTGTGATTGTATTCAAAGGAAATTAGTCCTCTGATCAGGAAAATGAGCAATTTTCACACAAACATGCACACACATACAAAAACCAAACAAAAGCCCATTAGTTTTTCTTAGAAAATATGTAACTGCAGAGAGATATTTTGTAGTTTTGAATTTTGGACTTTTCTTTCTCTTTTTATTTAAAAAATTCCTCAAGTTTGAGATATTCTACAAAATGTTTTGAACTAATATTGCTTTTCAGATATTTTCTGCAAGTATATAATCTTGTACTCTGCTGAGGGAACAAGAGGAATGTATTATTCTTGAAGTTAACTGCATGACCAGTAAACCAATTAAACTTTTTAATTTCAAGAGGTTTTGGTTTGGTTTTTTTGTTGTTTTTGTTTTGTTTTGTGTATTTTTGTTTGTTTGTTTTGTTTGTTTTGTTTATTTATTTTGGGTTTTTTTGTGTGTTTTTTTGTTTGTTTTTGGTTTTGTTTTTTGTTTTTAATATGGAATTTAATACATTTTACAATAGTGTAAATTTCCAAAATTATATGCTATGGGAGAAATGAGTGAACTGTAAACTTTGCCTTTTAAGTCATACAATGCTCAGTTTCTCTGTTGCGCTTATTCAGATTCAGATTCTGTTACGGCAAGCCTTCAGGTGAGGGACACTGGGGGAAGCTGAACAAGCACAATTTAGGGAGCTGAACTTACCACTTTTGCTGCAGTGGGGTGGGAGGTGAAGAGGAATAAACTCTGTGGGCAGAAAATAAAAAATACTGATCCATAACCCCAGGTGCTTCCTTTACATATCATGCCATTCCTCTGGTGAGCAAGAATGGCAGCTATCAGCTTGCCTTTACATGGTTTCAACATAGGTAAATTTCTCAGATTTATGCTTTTCTGAAAATGTCTCTAGTATTAGAGTCATTGTAATTATGGACAGTAGGCATCAACATTAGAACTGATTTGGTGTCCACAGATGAGAATGTACTTCTATAAGTCAGGGTGCATATAGTAACCTGAGTTATATGATTAAGCTACCAGTCAAAGAAAATATGTTGTTTAACAACATCTGAAAAAATAATATAAATCTGTTCTTCATTAAATTGTATAACAGGCCTTTTGAAAAAGCTAAATATATTGCATATATATAAGAGCATATATATACATAAGCAAGCATAAAATGAAAAGTTCAATAAAGGCAATATACAGTAGTGTGCTAACTTCTAATACCAGCTTCTCTTATAAATCAATGCATATAATATATATTATACATATAATATAATATAATATAATATAATATAATATAATATAATATAATATAATATAATATAATATAATGTTTTTTGCTGTCTTCATCATTATGATATCTGAATGTCTGCGAGTATTCGAGCAACTAACAAACATATTCAACTTGGAGACTAAATAACACTCTTCAGTCAGAGACAGAAATAGTCAAGTATAGATTGATTCACGTTTATTGCTCATAGAAAAAGAAGAGGAAAATTATTGTAAAATCCTTCCTGTATGTTTCCATGCACCATATAGTAACTAATACCCATCACTGGAAACAACACTAACAAAATTACTATAGAAGAGAGGAGAACAGATATGTAGTTACATTTTGTTTACAAGCCAGCATTATTTAACTGGATGCATGTCTGGAGTCTCCTCTATGCTTTCTTGAGCATCTGGCAGGACAATACCCTCATGGAATTCAAGCAGGACAGAGAGATGGCTGTTGTTTCTCTTCAACAAGGATGGAGGGAGAGCAAGTAGTAGGTTATACGACTTGCTATGTTAGGTGTGGAGAACATAAACAACAGAATTTTTTTATTGTTTTTTTAATTGTCAAATTTTGGATCAAGAACTTTAGTCTTTCTAAGAATGACCTTGCCTGATCCATATGTGGCTGCCCTTATACGTAGGATTTTACATGTGGTCATCTTTTCTTGAAAAGTTGGTCAGTCCTGTTAATAATGTTGACTGTACTTTCATTTTCCTAGATTTCTGCAAATTGACTCACAGGGATGGTTATCAGATCTATTATTTTTTATTTATTTTTATCTTTAAATGATACTATATAAGTAAGTGCTACTTTAAGAATATTTTACCAGTTGAGACATTTCTCCTTAATGCCAGACTGAGACACCAGCCTCCCTAATATATTCTATGGCTGCTGAGCTAAAACATCTTGATGATAATGATGCTTTGATCTTGGCAGCCAACCAAATCCAGAATGGATTTAACAGCTCAGTTCATTAGTGTCTTTGTAAAGAAAAAGTGTCCTTGCGAAAAAGAATGCTTTTTATTGCTTCCAAATATAGAGGAGTTACCCATTTGAAAATTTATCTATGTCATTCGTTCACATATGTCAATGTAAGAAAAAATTGACAGAAGAGATCTCACTATATTGGGTTGCAATAGATAAATCTTTAGCATGACATATTTTCTTTCTGAATTCCAAGTTCTGTCACTTGATAGTGACAGAACCCTTGAGTACTTTTCAAAGTAAAAAAAGCCTTAAAAAATGTTCTCTTTGATTTAAGATGATATTGCAAGACAAAAATTAAGATAACAAAAAAAACAGTTGCCCTCCCCAAGTGAAAAACAAAGCCAGTAACCAATACAAAGATATATCAAGTTTATATATTTGTCATTGACTTAATATTATTCTATCTTTTCAAGTTCCTTCCTCAATTTACACAACCACAGTTTACAGGTTTCTCAACTGGATAACCCAAAGAAAGTCATCACTATACTAAACTTCTGCATCCAAAAACATTGCAAAGACTAAATAAGTAGTCCGCCATTAAAAATACAAAATGCTCAACTTGTTTTCCTATTTTCTCACAGAAATATATATACATATACATATACATATGTATATGTATACATATGTAGCAATGTGTTTTCGGTAAGGATTAGTCTCCATTATTAAGTTTATATTTTTTGCACTGTATGTCAAAAAAAAAAAAACAACTGTTTTTTTACTCTTATGAAGCACATTGTGCATTTTAGTTCAACAACAGTGGCATGACATCTTTCTTAACTGATTTTAATTGACAAAAAAATGCATTGACCAGGCTGAGTTTACATCATGTACACTGTCTTTTCCAAGGATTGGTGTAAGTGCAGGAAAGGTGAAATACACCCAGATTGTAGGGTGAATTTCTGAATGCTCTTGGCTGGTTGACAGAACAAAGCCAGGGAGTACATACATCTCTGTTAGTACTTCATCAGGTGAAGCTATAGAGATTGGCATTCATTCAAGAACCTCTTTACCAAGCTTCTTTGCGTAAGATTCTTGTCCATAACATAGGTTGTGAAATCTTTTTTTGTGATGATCTCTAATTAGTTTAAAAGTTGTGTTGTTTGGTTTTCTTTAAGTTGTGTGTGTCCGTAATTCCATCTGCTTGGCTTCCAATGACAGAAGAATGATCATTTTAATGTTAGTCAGTTACAAAATAAGACTGAAATATTAAGGAGTTATTAACATTTTCACCTGATATTACTTAATGGATTTTTTATGCTTGTTTCCCTGTTGAAATAACATGTTTTTTTATTGTTTTGAAATTGTGAACAAAACTAAATTGAGTGAAGTTTTAGTATTTTTACTACATTGACATCTAAACTACCTTCATTGTCCTTAAATACTGTCAAACCAAGTTTTTTACTTGATGGGACAAGGTGCTTAGGATTTCCTGTAATGGAGAATGGATTGTTGCAAGATGATACATATTATAAAATATTCCAGAAGTAATTGTGTGCGTCTGTGCATGCAGATAGCATCAGGTTGTGATGGTAACAGCAGCTCATAATTAGACAGCATTATTTGTCCTACAAATGCATGTACTTTTGAAGCAGTTTTCTCAAAAAACTTTTTCTCAGCACTTGGACAAGATAATGACAACTCCTTTCTGAATCAGAAAAAGGAAGGCTGCTGTGTATCTAAGTGCATGAACAGCACCAGTCCAAATTACAGACAAAAAAGGATTCAAACTCTTTGTTAAAGTTCTTTGTTACAGTTTTAAAATAAAAGGGAAAAAACTGTTAATGAAAGCATTTTAAATTCAGCTGACCTTTTCCATGTTTCTTTTTTGTTAAATGAATCTTTTCAATAGGCAGGAGACACACAAAAAAGCTCAGCTATTTTGTGAGAAAAAGTAATAAAGAAAAATGTCATGCTTCCAGAATTCATTTGCATGTATCAATGTTTTTTGGATGCTAAGTAGAAGACAAAAGGTACATACTGAATTAATGCATTCTTCTGATTAATATCCTATCCTATCAAATGAATAAAAACTTTCCCCTCAGACCAGCAGCCTTTACTAACTCTTTATGATGATAAAATTGAGCTGATACAAGGATTATCCTTAAAAGCAGCACAAACTTTGATATAGGGTGTACTGTCCCCTGCCACGTAGGGATGCTGCATCTGATTAGTAAAACTAATATCTGCAAAACTCTTACAAGATCACTTATTAATCATGTACATTGAGGCTAAACATCGTAGAAATAAAAGTGTGAAGGTAAGGAATTCCTTTATGTCAACAAAGATGATATTCTGACAGTCACACCAAGAAATAATGACTCTTGTCTAAAAAATAACCACAAGATAAAACTCTAAATCTTAGCAAAACTTTAAAAATGGTACTATAAAACTATGCTTAATAGAATTCAATTGCAAAACACCCACTAAAAAATCTTTCTTATCAATCAGACATCATAACATTTTGGACAAATATTTTTGATACTCTGGAGGTTGTTTATCTACTTTTGATTGCCAGTGATATCAAATAAGAAATATGTACAAAGAAAAACTGGTTCACTCATAAAATTTAAATCAAAGAAAACCATATCAGCTCTACCTGACAGTCAAGAGTAAATGTCAGGAAGCAAAATGAAAACTGGGGAAAGTGATACACAGGAACATAGCACCACTATGTTGCTTTCCTTCTTAATCTGCTGAGGTTTTCCCATGTATGTCTCATGTATGAGATCAGGAGCACCAAGAGGTAAAACCTCTGGGTTATTCAAGAGAAGAAATCTTTTCATCAGATAAATATGGTAACATGACGTTGTATAGATTATTATGGATATTAATCATGCAGTAGTTTTTTGGATCTGAAAGTCCTTTGCATTTATAAACTGTCAGTGCAGCAGACATAGTCTTGAGATGTGGAGATTTTTAAGTTTGTCTTTTATACTTCAATTGCTTGCAAGGACTACCTGCTAAAATAATTCAAGGCAAACATATTCATAGAAATTATTCGTTGCACATTCAATGTAACAAACAATAATTAATACATTAATAATAAGTTAATACAATATTATATAATATATAATTTATATAATATATAATATATAATATAATATATATTATATAATATGTATATTATATATATTATATATAATATAATATATATAATATAATATATATATTATTAATACAATAATAATTAATAAGTTAATACAATATTGAAATGAAATAGGCCAATAGGCTAAATCTTTCTCTCTCTTTCTCTCACAAAATTAGAGGACCATTATTGTAATTATTGTCATTTAATTCATATGCACATTTGCATACAAAATATCATTATTCAGGTATACAGTAAGTAATTAGTAATGACCTCATCTTAAAAAAAAAGTTAATCCCAGTCAATATTTTTACTTTTTTGTCAGAAACCCAAGCATTTGAAGTAGCAGATTTATTTTTTTCTGTAAGCCTAAAATTAATATGTACAAGTTACACCAATCATTTTATTTCACATTGAAATACAAAAAAAGTATTTTTGTTAGTATTACAGATTTTTCTTTTCTGTGGAGAGTAACTAGTGTTTATTTCTTTAATGACACACAAAGGGAATACAATGAAAGATTTGTAGTTTTGGTTACATTGTTATTGAAGCCTGATTAGTGAAGTGAAATACAGCAATAACAAAATGTCAGACATGCAATATTTTTGTTTTTTCTTTTGCAGTATCAAATGACGTGACTACCTGCAAATGCCTGGGACTCATTCTTTGTATTGCTTTACTTTCCATGCAGTGTAATTCCAAAGGTTTTTATATTCTATCATTAGATTTTTGCAGAAAAGTAGAGTGAAAATAAAATAGTGTTCGGAATGTGAAAAAAAACAGGCAAAACTTTTTGGTCTCTCAATGCATTGTGGATACATACCAAAAATATTCTGAAAGAGGAAAGGGAGAGAAAAATAATACATGAGAATGATACTGTATTTTCTGTACATGGATAAATTATGCTTTTATGATCAACCACAATCATGGAGACATTTGTCATCAAAATACTGACTTGCATTAGAAAATGTCAGACTTCAGAAGCCAAGTGCTTTTACTGTGTTTCTCAGATTCAGAAAGGAATAAGCTGAGGATTACCTGTAGTAGGACCTGCATCTTTTTTAAAAAATTTCCCGTTCTATGCAAGCTTGCAAAGGAGGAAACAACATTTCTTCTTTTGCAAGCAACACAAATCCACTTCAGCCCCCTTCCTCACAGTAGAATATCTCCACATCAGATTTCCTATTCTCTTGTGTGCTGTAAATTTTGAAGTACATAACCTCTGGATATTTGAAGGAAGTAGGAATCCTCTTTTTTTTTTTGTTTTCTTTTCTCCTTCATGTCTACTATAATCCTAATATTTATATTGTAACTATGTCCCAAGTTTAAAGTCAGAATCAATGGTTCTTAACTTTAAATCTACTGCAGAGCTACAAAAACTCCGCTTGTGGCTGAAAAGACACGACTGGACACATTACATAAAACTACATCAATACAGGAGTACTTTAAAAATTGAAAAGACTTCTTTCCCTCTAAACATCAGAGTATACATGGCAGAGTTATTTTTTCAAAAGTACTGTTTATTTATAGAAACCTGAGACAGTCATTTACTAACAAGCAAAATGTTTGAGTATCCATTCCCTGGAATTTTGAAGTTTATATAAATGTATGCATAGATAGATAGACAGACAGATACATGGAGTGCACATTTCAGTTTTTACTGGTAAAATTAAAATATACTGAATCATAAGAAAAATTGAAGTAATAAGATTTTTCCTTGTTTGCCATTTTGGATGATATTTTTTCAGAGGTAAATAAGCCTCTACTATGTTAGAAATTCTTCAAATGAATGATGAATGAATATCTGAACAACTTGTAAGCTGACAGTCAAAATCCCCTTTCACTGTTCACATGCTGTAATAAGTAGCTATGTTCAATGTACTGGACTATTTTGCCAATCAATTTCATATATTCATGTTTGGTCTCCTGGCTGCTCACCTTTATTACAAAATTAAAAACAGTGTGTTATGTGAAGTTTATTGGTTGGGGGTTTTTTTTGGGTTTTTTGGGGTTTTTTTTTTGTTTTTTTATTTCCTCTTTTATAAAAGAGATTCCCTGTAATGCATCATAATGCTTTTCATGCTGATACACTGTTCTACATGACTACCCTTTCATCAAAATAATCCCTTTGGTATAAAATAAGATCACAGTATTTTTTATAGAGTAACACTCAGAAATCATAGTAGCTATAGAAACAGCCAACTTTCCATCTAACAGAAGTGTGTCAAGCACAATGGTGGTTGGGCTAAAACACAAAAATGTAAGTGGAAATTTATTTTTCTCTTAATGATGTTCATATTTGAGATCACTCTAGACTTCTCAAAAGTTAATTACTGAAAACCTTATATTGCAAAGATTTAAAAATTAACTATCTGCCACACACAAATTGTCAAAAGAATAAAAATTAGCTGTATAACTGTTTATTTGATACAACAAAAAATGCGAAAAAGAGGTTCTAAGATACATATTTATATATAAGACTTATAGTAGGCATATTCTCTGCAAATTACATTAATTGGTGGCCTTATTTGAGGGAAAGTATATTTTTAAATAAATAGGTTTACTACTACAAATTCACAGTTTTTGTTTTTTGTATTTTTAATCATACAATTTCAGACTCTGACACAGAGTAATTGAAATAGTTTGATTTTAACATTATGCTAAGAAAGCACTTGTGTAACATTTTTCAATAAAGAGGAAAAATAATATTTACACTGGAATTTCTATACAGATACTGCTACATCTATGTGTGCAGTGCTAGAGTCTTGCTTATATTTAGAAATTTATCTTAAGGTTCATTATTTTTTGCGTAAAATTTTTTCAGAATTCAACTCAATAATTTTGACTCCTTCATCTTTAAAATATAGCTACTAAATGGATATTTCTTATATATAATACTATTTTATTATATTCTTATAGAATACTACTAAATAGTATTCCTTGGCTTTTACTAAGAAAAGCCAAGGAATACTATTTATTAGATTTTTAGATAACCAAAACACAGATGCTAAAATCCAGAAACAAACAGACAAAAAACCCCTGAAAATAAATATTAACTGAAAAGAAATCAATTACTACTTTTATGTGGGATTCATCTTGCCACGTGAATATGCCTAGCTTTAGAGTAGAATTAATTTCTTCCCAGGGCAGTAATCTTAATTTGCATCACACTGAAATGTATTTATTTTTCTCTTCCAATTTTCAAGGAATCTTAGAGTGACTAGGTTCGATGTAGACATTAGTTCTTTAGGCAATAAAATTTAGCTGAAACTATTATATTTGCAGATGCCACTTTTGCTAAGAGAAGTCCTTGAGATACCATTAAAAGAGGGGAATTATTCCTAAGAAGTACTGTGATAAATTTTCCTAAGACTTAAGGCATATTCAGGTCAACTAGTCTGTGTTTGAGACTGGATAAAGGGTCTGTGTCCCTGGTCTGACTCCACTCTTGGAAGAGAATCTATTTTCTATGAAACTTTCAATAATTAATATTTCCCAACCATATGCTTTCAGTAAGAGCACATTGGCTGAAAAAGTGAGAGCCAAGGATAACTTAAGAATTAGTTTTTAATGAGAAACAGACACTTTTTCTCAGACATTTTTGGAAGACATTTTTTTAAAACCTAATAAGCTGCAGTTCTATATGTATGCAAGTTGTATTTGGGTTTTTTGGGGGAAAGAGAAACAGAACACAATGTCTGCAATGCAGACAACATCTGAACTCCCAAGAGTCCTCAAATTTCAGTGAGGACAGGGAATCCAGTCTTTCTTGGCATTTCAGAAAAATAAAAACCATGAATTTATAAGTGAGAAATTTGGAGAGGAACTCATTGCAGCATAATATGGTAAAAAATGAATGCATTAATAATCCAAAGAATTATGATGGTTTAATTTTCTTTTGTTCAATTTTTTAATGCAGTTAGTCTGTTGAACTCATCTGGGATTAACTCAAATTCATGTTAGAGTAGTTCTGAACACCATTTAGCCCACAAGTGATAACACAGTTGTCTAGCTATTTATTTAATTCTATGAATTTCATTGTAACTTTAATTTTTTTTTCTGTTATTCTTCTTGCATTCTTATCTGCTAAAGTAGATTTATTTTCTACTGTAACATTTCCTCAGAATTTAGTATTCTTCTGAGACTATTGTTTTCGTTAAAGAATGGCATTGCCATCAGGAAGATACTGCTCATATTTAAAGCACGTGCTTCTCCATTAGTTTTAGATTTTTGGCCTGATAGTGACAGATGGCTTTGGTTAAATGGATATATTCTTTCAGTCAAATGTATATGTGTGTGCAGCAGAAAGGAAAAAAACAATCAATATTGCTTTATTAAAAACAAATAAGAAAACTATAGGTTTCCATATCAGGACAACTGAAAAAAATAACTATTTTTTATTCTTATCTTCAAAAAGAAACCCCAGAAAGTTATACATAGTTGTACTATAATTTACTGATAGAGACAGACAATTTGACAAAAGCGGTAACAAAGAAAGAACTTGTTTTTTTATAATAAAGCTATAGTGTGTATCTAAATTTAAAGGCACTTTGTCTTTCTGAGGTTTTGCTTAGTCACAACAAAAAAGAATAATCTGTTAAAAATAGATAATTGAAATCAGATTTTAAAAATCAGATAGTTAAATTCAGATTACTAAAGCGAAGTGTGAAAGAATGAATGAAATTTGGAAATATTTCATGAATTAAAGGAAAAGCATTGGAAAGAAATAATGAAGTAGATTTATCAGAGTTTTAAGAGCAAAGGAGAAAGAGCAATAAAAGCCTTTATTGCAAAGCTAGAATAAAAAGACAATTTGAATATTGGAGGATAAGACTTAAGCGCAATATACTAAAAAAAACAAACCAAGGAGAAAACAGGAAGTTGGTTAGAGGTATATGGGAGCTTCCAGCAGGAAAGTATGGGAAGAGAAAATATTAGTGAATTAAAGAGCAACAGAAAGGAAAGGAAGAAAGAAAGAACTGGAACAAGGACTGAAGAGAAGGCAGAAGGTTGTAGGAAGGATATTTAAACTGCACAAGCCTGATTAGTAAAGTGTGTTTACCTAGCTAATTAAATAATTCTTGATATAGTTTCCAGTGCTCATTCAAGTCACCTACTTTCTTCCCATCACCTGCATTTGCTCTTTCTTAATTGCCTGGGTATCACTGGTTAATAAAGGTGATTTTCAGAGTTTATGCCTCAACTGGGCCATATGTACACTACCTTCCTTAAAAAGACAGTAAATCAGAAGTGGAATCTAAAATCTAATTCAAAAGAGTCTATTATTCCAGCATGTACATGTGTGAATAATGACCTACCTACTTAAAACTTGCTGAAAATTTACAGAGATATTTGGAAAATGTTTATTTATCTAATTTTGAAATGCCTATGGATTTAAATAGGCTTGATATGCCCAGAGAAAGCTGGAGAGGGCCTTGTGATAGGACCAGGAAGAATGGCCTTAAAGCAAAAGACAGTAGGTTTAGATCAGATATCAGCAGAAATAAATTCTTTATTGAGGGGGGTGGTGAGGCACTGGAACAGGTTACCCAGAGAAGCTGTGGCATTCTATCCCTGGGAGTGTTCAAAGATGGGGCTTTGAGCAACCTGGGCTAGTGGAAGTTATCCCTGCCCATGGCAGAGAGGTTGAAACTAGATAATCTATAGGGTTCCTTCCAATAAAAATCAATCTATAATTCTATGACATTTGAAATCAACACTCTTTAAAGTTCTATTAATTTTATCACACTTCAGGAGTTAGATTTACTTTCAGATTGCCAGCATGTAAAAATAGGTGTTTAAATGTAAATTGTCAGAGTTTTTAGCCTCTGTTATTGTTTGCATAGTTTACACAGTCCAGTGAAGACTGGAAAACAGAAGAGTTAACAAAGTATACTTAATTTTATTTCAATAGTTACTACAATATACAATAGGTATTCAATTGCAGGAACTAATCTGGAACTGAAAACACTCATAGGAGTTGATGAGTTTTTCTAAGTAGCTCATGTAGGTTTCTTAATGAACCCTGCTGGGCTTCCAGCTCCCCCTTTAGAAGGACTGGCTTCTCTCATGAGATTTGAGCCATAATTTCCAGTCTCATGCATGTGCCCTTGGATAACCTAGGACATCTGAAATGTTGCCAGACATCTATGTTAAGGTAACTGAGCCAGCCATCAGATATGGATAGCCTAAATGTCTTCAACTGAATTAATCACCAAGGCTTCCTTTATAATTAATGAAGGGAAACGGGTACTTCTAAGGAGCAATATATCTGACCTACTTTTAATATGAGGTGGATTTTATTTTAAAAGACCCTATTTCTTTTCAGTTAGGACAGCAGGAGCCTATGGGACCTAGCCTGAATATAAGGATGTGCATTATAGAAATCTAAATTTAGTTGCCTAAGTCCTGTACAGTCCTGTAGAGATGTAAGTCATCTTTTAAGGACAGGATGACTACACAGAAACATTCAATCTTCAGATCAATTTCTTTTCGGTAGAATATTCAATAGAATAGACAAACAAATAAACTGGGCAAACCAGTAAAAAAGAGAAACAAACCAATCAGTTTGTGATTCTGTGTTAGAAAATAGAGGATACAGAGATATTTTTCTTTTGAATACCAGGTAGGACAAAATGCACTAAAGTCACTAAATGAGATATATTATTTTTTTCTTTTTTTTTTTTTAAGAGAACACTCATATAGTTTTAATGAGAAAGTATTTCACCAGAGAACAGAGTGATATATTTTAGCCATAACAAACCAATAAAAAGCAGGTGTTTTTGGAACTCATTTAGAATGATGCTCCCTTCTGTGTTTGTTTCTAGAAGACTGCTTGAAAAAGCAGTTAGCTTTTAAACATTCAAACTACCTAATATTGGTTACGCAGATATGAATTTTGCAATTACCTATTTAAATCATTTTATAGAACTTTGCATTGCTAAATGTCAGACTCTATGTCATTCCTACAAAGTTTTATCTTGTGGTGTGAAAATTAACAAGTTGTTTTCGTATTACTACTTTTCAAAACTGCTTACAACTTATTCTCTATCTGGGATCTCCCAGGTAACATTCAAACGCAGGTCTTGCTTATAAATAGGACTCAGCTCCAGGTAAGAGAGCAGTTCTTTCATTAATTCTATTGAAGCAGTTCTCTCATTCATTCTGTTGAGGCTTTTCTACAGTTATAATATAATTGAGTGCTCATTGAGGCAGGATACAAATTTAACATTCTTCTTAGTTAAAAATAGAATTTGTAAAAAAAGAAAAATTGAAAAGACTTTTCAAAATTATTTTAATTGAAATTTAATTTGCTAATCTATGTTTTACAAATTTTACAAATTTTTATATAGGAACACAAGTTATAAGATATAATGCTATAAGAGCTGAAGATTATATTTCTTAGAATATTTCTGAACAAGGTATGTCCTTTTTTAAAAGAAATTTTCTCACTGTTTTAGTCTTCACAATACTGAGAATTTAAAATCACTGAAAATTTCAGCATATGAAAGTGCTCTCTTCAAGGGATAGAAAAATGCTAATATTTACTCTGAATTCTTTGGATTCAAATGCATGGCTACAACTTCCATGTGCAAATATTATATATGAATGCATGCACACAAACTGCATGTGACTTCATGAATATATTCTTAAATGTATTTGCGTGCAAACAAAAAAATGTGTTGGCTATTTTTCCTATCACATGGAGCCATTTAAGATATAGCAAATGGAAATAGACAACTAAGGGATATATCAGGTCACACATCATATCAGAGTGAAATTAGAATACTAGTGACAGAGAAATAAGACAGTAGCTACATCCAACAGCAGCTACTCAAGAAACTTCATGACTTTTAAACAAAGCATTGGTAAGAATGTGACCTTGTAATATTCATGCAATATGGGTAGAAGTTTTACAGCTTCTCAGGAAGGATGAAATTACTTCTAGAAAACCAACATCTGCAGGTTTATGAATAAATGATGGATGATTAGCACCATCACTATTAATCATAGACCGTTCTCCTTGGCCACAAAGAACTATTAGAAAATTGTAGAAGCCATGCTTTTGAACTAGCACATTGTTTATGTAAATGTGAGGTTGCTCAACATTGAGACTAATGACTAATCACCAAAGACTTGATCTCAGCCACAGTTAAGTCAGAAGGTTGCTATTTAAATAGGAGGACCTGCTTCTTTGGTAAGTGATCCTTGTCCACAATGTCAGTTGAAGTGGCACAATTCATGTACAAGTATGAACATTTTACATATATAACAAGATTTCAGGAAGTTCTTTTTTGTATTTTGCTTTTCTTTAAATATTCTCTTCACACTTTTCTGATGTACTTGTTATTTCATGCTAGAGCCAGGAGATTTTTATGTGTGAAATGGTGTTTTGATGTTTGTTTTAAAAATAATCAGTCTGGAATAAAGTGGTTGGTTATAATTAAAATAGTGGAAGTCTGGTGGTATGATCTATCTGTCATGGTTTAAATAATAACAATGTTTACATTCCCAATTCTTAAGCCAGTTGCAGATACTAGAAAGTAATTATATGATATGCAGTTCATTCTGTTCTGTAGTGAAACAGTCATTCACTAATATTGATGATCTTTAGCATAACTAAGGAAAGTAAGTGGGATATATATGATGGTAGGGATAATACTGTTCACTTTTATTAAATACTCTGACATCTTGTCTAGCAAGTTTCTTTAAGGCAGGAAATGGTTTATTCTTTATTGGAAGCAGAGGACAAAACTTCCAGCATGTAACACTACAGATATTGTTTTATTCATGTGAGGAAATTCTACTGATTCAAAGATTCATATAGTATAGAAAAAAACCTATACTTGAAACTCTGAAATTAGTTTTGAACACTAAAATTTTAGCTGAGTGATGGTTTCTTGTTTTTATTTAATCTGGATCTCTGGTCATAAAGAATAGGAGATCCTCCTGCATCAAGAAAAATAGTAAATTTGAGAGTGTGTAAAACATGAGTGCCATTGTGAAGTGCCATGGATACTTTTGATCAATGGTGGGATCCATGTCATCAATTGCTTTAATACACTCATATTTTGTATAATATACTTTGTTCTTTAAGACAAAGTAGTGTGAGGGGTTTGAAAACAAAAACACTTCATTCACGACTGCATGCAATTTTACAGATTGCATGACTTCCCCTTTCTGTGTGAGAGAACCCAGAATCCAGAAGAATAGTTGGGCAGATCAGGACAGTCATTCCAGTTCTGCATTATGTAGACCTGAGAAAGGGTTTTAGGGTTCCTTCAGAGTCTCTCAGGTTCTTCCTTTTCTACATTCCCTAAGAAGTTCCCTAACTATAAGACTGGAAACAGAATACTTCCTTGGTGACCAGGCCATTCAAATTGCACTAATGTTGTCTATTTTGAGTTTTACTTTTTCAGTGCTCAGTATCTTCTTATTCAGGACACCTCTGAAAGTTTGGTCTTCTTATGGTTAACAGGTTGTTTCTACAGTTTGTATGACTATGTCCCTGATGACCAAAAACTGTTCAGTGTTAGTTCTGTTGTTTGGGACAGGTGGCCAGGCATATTTCTCCGACTTTTTCTTAAACAACAAGTTGGTTATTTTGTCTATTACAGCAAAAGTTCATGGACAGGATAAGCAAACCTTGATGCACCTGGAAAGAGCTTATTCTGCTGATACAAGAATAACTATGCAGTACAGTGTGTGCTATGTACTGCTAGTTACTGTAGAACTGTGGTCTCTTGCAGTACTTGGGGGTCTCAGTGGCATTCTTGTTGTATTCACAATTTAATTAAACCAACACTCCCTGGGGATGTGGATGTCAGAAAATCTGAAAGAAATAGAAAAATTTGAGATGTGATATATATATATAGAAAGAGTAAAATGCCATCATTTCCATATGCAGTCTCAAAGAGTGTACAGCTGTAGATTTCATAGCATCATTTCACTTCAGCTGCAACAGAATAAATACCAAAGAGGCAGGTAATATAATAAAATGTAGCCTTGTTTTAAGTTGTGAAAAAAAGTTTATTAAACTAAGCCTATAATCAAGGATTCTTTTATTTCTTTTTTTTCTGTAGTTCTAAAGAATTAGAAAGAGTCCTGTAAAAAGAATGTGTGCAGAAAAAGAAATTGAATGAGGGTTTTCAGTAATTTTGTTTGTTGTTTGGTCTGACAATAAATCTCAGATACGCACAGAATTTAGAGTTTTGCAGTCCATGCATCTAGCATGAACTGTATCATATACTCTCAATTTTCTTGATCTTCATGCTTATCTTCCAAAATTAGACAACCACAGCAAAACATGTGTCCAAATATACAAACCCCATTTACCTCCTTTGCCCTCACTAGCTGAGTTTGCACCAAGCCAGCACAAAACAGAATACTGTTTGGAATAGTATTCCTCTGATGCTATGCAAAATTCTGTTTTGAACTTAACAAGTTCTTTAAAACATGAGTTCAATGTGTAAAGCAAAGTACATTTATATATGGCAATGTCAGTTTTCTTGGTTACACCATGCCATGTCCCTTATTCTTTCTTTTTAAGGAGGGTGTCATAATACTGTATTTTGTGTTTTGTATCTCAGTGTTTCAGCTGGCATATTTTTCTACAAAATGTTTTATTTAAGTGTGTTTAATTTGCTGATACATGGAAGCATTAAGACTTATACTGGAACATATCAGCTAAAATTATTTTCTTACTGCTTTTATCCTTTAATTAATGACTTGGAACATACTTTTGAACTCTTTAGCTCTAACAATTAGCTGTAGAAAGGTTAAGGGTCATAGTCTCTGCAGATCTGAGATAGTATAGTGGTGAATTTTAAAGACTAGTATTTCTTCTTGCTTTACTAATACAATGTACACCTTCAGCTACAAATCAGGTCTCCTTGTGCAGCTTCTAGAGACTTGCAAAAAAAGTAGGTGCTGAACTCCCTAAGTCTGAGAATGATTGTAAATGACATATGGGTGTCATAGTTTACCTGTAAGTGACTCACCTAGTAGTTGAGAAATTAGTTTGCTATCCAGATTTTCTGAATAATTATTGGAAAAAAAAATTAATTCTAAAGAGACCATATATTCTAAAATAAGAGTAATTGCTGAAGCAACTGCTGCAGGCTAAGGGACAAATTCAGGTGGTAAAATATACGTACAAAGTGTGATTTGAGGTCTTACCTCTCTATGTTATTACAGCAGGTCTTCCAGCTGTTGCTTCAGAAGGTTCGTGTTATGTCTGTCAGACCTGTAGAGACATTTCAAGTACCTCACTGCATCAAAAATTGTACTAAATTCCTGTACTTAGGTACCTGACTTGTTTACTTTTAGATAGTAAAGGCATGTTAATTTTCTCCTTTTTCTGGTTCAATTTTTAAGTCAAAATATCAAGCTGTTCAGCTCATGTCAAAGTCAAGCACCTCCTCTTAGTGTGACAAAGAAGGATGTTGAGATAGAGCAGATGTACATGTCTGATCTTTCCTGGCTTGTTTGTCCAATATTGATTAAAAGTCTTCTTTGCTCCAGATTTTCCCAGCAACCTCAGCGGTCTGGGACTCCTGAAGATCATTTTACAATAAAGACCAATGTGAAAAAGGTATTGCCTACCTTGGCCTTTTCCTTAAATTTTGTCAAATAACCTTCTGTGTCATTCAGCAGCCAGTCCACATTTTCCCTGATGTTTGTTTTGCTCCTGATAAACCTATCTACCAAAGGGGTTGTTGTTGCTCACATAACCTGCCAGACTTTATACCAGGTGAGTTTTGATGTTCCTGACCCTGTACCTGGTCACTCAGTGTTTGTATTCCTGGGTGAGTCAAACCTTCTTTGACAGCCTATAGGCTTCCTTTTATGTCTGAGTTTTGCCATGAGATCCTTGTTCACCACCATGAACACTGCCAAGGTCCACTGCCACGTTTCCTTGACTTTCTGTATTTTTGGGGTTGGAGAAAACATGCTTGAAAAACATTAATTTGTATGGGTGCATTTCGAATAACATTGGAAGTTTCAAACTGACTTCATGAATTTTGAGAATACATAACAGTCAAATCATTGACATACAAAATATAGCCCTTATGAAAGGAATTAGAGTTTTGTTTGTAGCTTCATTTCTGAGTTTTGAAGAGCAGGGATTTCATCCAGTAATAGGCCTAGTCTGGGCACATGATTATATGAAGTTTTTTTCTCTTTCATTAAAGTCTATCTGCCAGTCAGTTTCCTCTATAAATCAATTATGTTTGCAGTGGAAGATGTAGCTATCGTGTCTTCAGATATCATCTTATATCTGAACTGTGAGAAAATCAGAATTTTGAAAGGGATGCAGAATTTCAGAAAGGATTTGACTTTCTTAAAGACTGCTGATAGACATTATATTAGCAGTATTATATTGACTTCTCTCTTAGTCTTGAGGGGATAATCTGTTATTTCAACAATTCAGGTCAGTTCTAGGAATATCACTGTCTTTGTAATCAATGACATTTTCACTGGCTGCCAAAGGAAAGACTAATATATCTGTGATGCAAAAAAGAAAATTACAACTGCTTTAAACTCTGATGATGGACACATTATAAAGGGTCTAAAGCCAATCTTTTTTTTGATGCTTGCAAAATTATGACTCTGACAATTGGTCAGGTACAGACAGCTCTGCTATTTATTGCTGCCTGTTAAATATATCATCATTTCCCATGAAAAGATTTTATTATAATTTTTCTTAAATCTCATTCTGGGATTACATATTTTAATTTATTTCAGAATGGCAACTCTGAAAGTTTTGAAAAGAAATTATTCTCTTCTGACCTTGACTTTCTGAATGTCTAAATAGCTGCTTAGGAAAGAGATTGCAGAAGAAGAACAGAGAGCTGTTTCCTATGGAGTTTATCAGTGAGTGGCGTTCAAACTGATACTATAAAACATATATTTAAAATGCTGACAGAAAACATCTAAGGGTACCATTCAGTTCTAGACTGCAGATACATATATGCTGTAGATGCTTACAAGTAGACACAGAAATGACTGTCAATATACAAAGAAAATATTAATATTTGTTTACATTGTAGTTACTGGACTAACAGGTCTTGATTCAAGTGCATACACATAAAAATCTGTTATTATATGAGATATTCTGGAATACTTGTGTGGTTAAATTGTGACTCAGGAAATCACTATTTTTAATACCTCTCATACATATAACAATCCTATACAAATGTCTCAGATACACTGAAGTGGACAGCTAATCAGCTATTTCCTTTGGCAATAGCTAATCATCAATTTCCTTTCCTTCCTTCCTGTAAGGCTAAGAACAAATTATATAAACATCATTATAGAAGCAACATTTAAAGATATATCTGAGTGCTTATGCACACCAGTTAAGCCAACCAGTCTCTTCAATGAAGTACATATTTATTGAAGTGTATATGCTAAAATATTAGGTATTTCTAGATAGATTTCATTCAATTTCAGATATCTAGGTGTGTTTCTACATAGATTTAAGTTGTAAATACACATACACATGAAATGCATAAAAAAATCCTGAGAGGAGGCATTGTTTTTTTTCTGTAAACTAACAAAGCAGGCAAGCTCCTTAGAAAATATAAAATTAGGCCAAAGACCAGTATTGTAGTAAAACTCCATGAGGATAAGCTTTTTTTTTTTTTTGTATTTTATTTATATTACCCATAATATGATGTGGATTTATATATATATATTTATATTTAATTGAAGCTAGTTTTCTCAAAACTTGCTATCACTTCTAAGAACAATGCTAAACAGATTTTCACCAACTATTCAGATACCTAATTTCACTGAAATCAGAAGCCATGTTCTCATATACCTTTTGTACTTAGATAATTGAGGGTTGTAGATGAGAACTGAAGCCCTGACTGCAGAGTGGGAATAATAGTACTGCTTTATCTCAGAGACCTGTGAAAGGACATGTATCATGAGGTGTATTAATGAGTGCTGTGAAGCATTCAGATGTTGAAGTGAGTGCCATAAAGGGCGATACAAAAATTATTAGTCCCATCTTTAAACAAGACTGAATAGCGCAGACTAAATAATAGTAACTGGTGCCAACTATGCAGTAATGAAGAATAAAAAAAAAGTATGGTAGCTTCTCATTAAATGATCATAATCTAGAGTGTTTAGGAGGAGTAGAAGCATATCTTTTGTTGGGAGGTGTATAAGAATAGGTGGTTCTGTGCTTAAAGAATGAACTCTACTGCATGTAGTTAGGGACAGCAATTACATTGTATGCATGCATGTATTCGTGTGCGCATGTTTGTATCTTCCAAATTTTGTCATTTTCTAACTCTTCAGAGTGTGAAGAATGACCTGAGTGTGGATCTATTTTGATAAAGGCTCCCTCTGTCTGTGTTATGTATAGACATAAGAGGTTCTCAGGATTGTAGATGATGAGGATAGGACTCTGAGAAAAGACTATTGCTTTAGAATTCTCAGTGCTAAAGGCACAAAATCAAGACAATACTTGAAACAAGAAAGGACATCTTCATGCTGTGTATGCTGTGGTTCTTGTTATTTTGTCCTTTCTTGATAAGAAATAACAAACATTCAGAGGAAAATATAGTATTATATGCTGTATTAAAATAAGTCCCAGGCTTTTAAGTTCATAGTGAGCAAAATACTGGATTGTGCATTAATAGATTAATGTAATTAATTTTCAAAATTTGGACCTTAAATTTTAGAACTCAGGTGGCTAAACAGTAGCATATAAAGAATTGTATTTTTTAATAGATCAACAGATATTTTGGTGAAAGGAGTTTACAAGTTAAGTTGCTAAACTTATGAAAAAATATTCTTCCTAGAAGTGAGCTGTAAGCAAAGCCAAGAAATGAAAAGAAATAATTTAGCAAACAGAGAGAGAAAATAAAGAAAACATAGAGCAAAACCATAGAGTACAATTAAGTACTTTCCAACCATTTCTACTGAAAGTTTAAAAGATTTTTGGTAAGAATTTTAAGTAGGGTTTGCAAGTAAGCATAATGCTGTCACACTCACATATTTATCATTTAGAATAAAAATATATCCACTTTCTCCTCAGTGGTCCAACAATGATCAAGGTATTGACCAATCCCTTGTTATTAACTCATTATTATTATTATTATTATTATTACTATTTTATTATACTGAAAGTCTATAAGCGGCAGTATTTCACATTAAACCTTTAAGAATTCTGTATTTTGAGTAACAGTGTTCAGAATAGTCTGAACATGGGCAACTGGGATACTTTTACTGCTTTCATCTTTAAATATTCATACAAGAGAGAAAACCTGTGCACAAAGAAGAAAGAAAAGAAGAGGAAACATATTATATTTATTAGACTGTCTTGCTTCATTTCTTTCTCTTTTTAATGTGCTGCGGGATCTCTGGTTGCAGTCTGATGCCTTGTCATATTTTATTAGCCCAGGGTTTCTAATTCAGTTTTCTCATCTTTAAAGCTGTCATCAGGTGATATAATATTTATTTTTAAGAACTTCATTAGATTTTTCCAGGCTTGGTGAAGTGTAATTTTATTTTTTTAAAGATAGTGATTAAGAAAAATCATTGATTAAAAAAATCACTTAAGCTCCTACATAAATTTTTGTTTAATAGGATACATATACACTGTATTTTTTAATCATTAATCCTGTAGCCACTTAAATTGAAACAACATTAATATTCCAGGTTATTTCTCTGACAGCCAATCAAAGTTATGGTTGCACTTCTCAGGGTGAGACTTTTCCCTGATCCACAGGTGTCAAACAGTGATAATAAATGTGGGTGTTTTGTAATCTCTTCAAATAAATATTTTATTCAATCTACATGGACATATTAATTTTGATGGTATTCTTTACTGCACTATTTTTTAGCAGCACTGTCCATTTAGTATAGGGCTTTGCTCTATTTACAAACATTCTATTCTGACTATAATTCAAGTTGTCTGTTCTGTTTTTTTAAGAGCCACAACTTTGGATGAGTCAAATGAAACGATGATTTTCATATCCCTAAATGTGAATTCTACCAACATCAATCCTAAAATACAGTTAGATCATATCTTTAGCCCTAAACTCTTGAGCTAGAATACACCTGTAGAAAAAATAAGTCATATGATCGTTTCAAAAATTAGTATTAAGTAAGTCTACATAAAATACTTAGCAGACCTTAAAATTAAGGCACCAAATTGAGTACACTACTCAAAGTAAAAGGGTAAATGTTTTTTTCCCTGCTGCTGTCGCAAATTCCTAAGCAATGAAAGGAAAGCAAATAAATACTGGTGGAAACAGTTCCTTATAAAGGTGAAATTACTTTAATTTAAAGATAAACATTTAAGAATGTGAGAAAGGTTCTCCAGTCAATGAATAATTGAAGAATGTATTACCTTAAAAGTAGAATAGGTAGACTTTCCATATTGTTTCCAGACTTCCTATTATCGTTTTGGTTACAACCTTTAGAAAATGGCATTATTGACTCCCAAGAATGTCCACTTCAAGTTAACAGTTTCTTTTATCATAAGGAATAGTGCTTTAGAGAGTTACTGGAATAAAATGGCTGTACTTTAAAATGAGCTGCTGAAGAAAGTGCTATAGCTGTTGTTGGCAAAAGTACCATTTGTGCTGACATTGTGTGGAACATTCATACAGCTGTGAAAGATCCTGCAGCTTGCTTAATTAAGTGGGGAACATTATGATCATTTTTAGTGCACTGTGCAGAACTGCAGAATTCTCATACAGGCAGTGTGGTATGTCTTTCATTAAACATCTACTGGAAGAGACATACTGAATTTTATGGTGGTTTCTGACTTATGAGAAGCATTTTTAAATCTTTTGTAAGTTTGTGTACAGAACATCCTGGTATGAAATACGCCACTTAAAACTATTCAATGAGTCCCTCTTCAGTACCATCAAATAAATCCAATATATTATAAAAATTTGTCACTGGACTGGAAGATTTAGAAATTAGGACATGTATGGTGAGTTAAAATGTGTAAGTTTGAGTTTTTCAGGATTTTTTTTTCCTAAATTGCATTACATCTGTTACTTGCCCTGAGTTCTTCTAGTCCTCTGGTTTATTCCTCTAACTACTTGGCAATTAAATATTTACAGTATTTTACAGACCTTTTTTTTTTTTAATTCCTTTTTTTTTAAGTTTCTAGTTATAGTTTAAGTTTCTAGTGTATAAGTAAAACAGCCTTTAGAAAACAAAGTTCTTTATGGCCAGTAAATAATTTTATAACTTTTTCAAATATTATTTGTGATCCATTCTACCATTTCAGACAGACAGATGTATGTTCAATACATATGGCAGTATGTTCAAAGAGACATCTAGTAAAAAATCCTACTTGTCTCAATACCAACAATACATTATAAGTATTGGTTTCAGTGAGCAAAATCTCCTCTATTTATTTTTCCATTATTTGAACACATTCAAAAAAAAGGTCCTTAGTAGGACTGGAAAATGATTGTAGAAATTTTTTCCTATTAAAACAAACAAACAAACAAACAAACCAACAACAAAAGAAAGCCAAGGTGTTTTTTTCATTAAAATGTCAATTATGTAAATCTAAGTGCATCCAAGTACTTTTACAATCTATACCTCAATTGTGACTGTCAGTTGGATAATATTAGTTTTTTGCTGGAAATACTTTCTTGGTAATATCTTCAGGGCATGGAAATTTTCCTCAATTGTCTTTTATAAAAAACCTCCGTTATAATCTGCTGTAAAACAAAAATTATGAAATGAGGTATATGACCTTACAGCAGTATTTTTGACTGTGGCTTATTTCTTATTAAGCCATACCTAAGCAATTGTCAACCCTTCACCCTTCTGCAGCTAGTGTATTTAAAAGACCAGAGTTTCTACTCTCTTATGTGTTTACTGTGTTTTACAAATCTTATTATAATACAAAGAGTCTTCTGAAAACGTGAATAATGTCCTTCTTGAAACGCACCTTTTCCATTTCTGTTACAGAAGTTACATTTTGATTGACAAATTAAATGGCACTGAGACTTCTAGTTGTGCGACAGCTTGAATTAATTCTGTTAAACACATTTCAAAACAGGGTGGATTTACACAAATGTCTGTTGGGATAATGTTTCTTACTCTAAGCCAATTCTAAACTCATGGAAAATATTGACTGGGAGAATTGGACTAAGCAAAATCCCTGACAGACACTCCTCTAACCTTTGAAGAGTGTGTGTATGCTTAAGTTCCTGTACCGGGCAACATTCCCTGTCAATGTTTATCAGAGGTATCTGATGGCACAAGTGAACAGGTTGGCATTTTAAAACACACAATTAAATTGAGGCACAGAGCTTTGAAGATTAGTCTGTTGTCAGTTGGTTTAAATAAGACAGCAGATTTTCCCTTAGGAGAAGCAAAAATAGTTTTGGCAGTATAGTTAAAAGCCCATGATTTTTACTTTTTTTTCAAGAGAGGCTGCATAATAAAAAGTAAAAAAGAAAAGCAAACTTGTCACAAAGAAAAAAAAAAGTTTGTGTTTCCAGGTTGACAGTAGCTGAACACAAGCATCAGGGGCCTGGAGAGGAAAGGAGAGAGTTCCAGCTGAAATGCAAGACAGGCTCTGTGTGGGAGAAGAGAGGTAGCATGAGTATTTTTAGGTTTATAAAGACACTTGTGCTGTTTAAAGAAGGATATCAAAATGGTAACACAATAAGGCTGAGTTCCCATTTGAGGGATATTTCATGTTGTCTGGTTCAAATAAAATTCTTCTTACAGTTATATCTCATTAAGCACACTGATTAACGGTGTGCTGGTGGGTAGCATCAGTAAAACTTGCAGTTCTTGTGTTTGGGCATTTCAAAAAAGTTGAGAGACGTACAATTGTACTGTGCTTCAATCAGACTTGGTTTAATCTGGAATGTTACTTGCCCATCTTACCCACTGTGTACTGCTGCCATGGATCTTCCAGTCTGTTACTTCACAGTAGGACGTTTGCTTGGAAAGCTGGTCATGGATTTAAGGATGAGCAGCACAGTGGTCTGGTAATGGCATACACTACAGACAAGTGGGGCAGCTTTCAAGTACTTTCTAATGCAGTTTATACAAAATAACACAAAGCACTAAGATGTGTCTTGAGATACAGAGAGTTTTGTAGAGATGGGACACAGGATTCAATTTCCCCTAAAGCACAAAATAATTTTCAGTGTTCCTCTCAGGACAGAGGGAAGGAGTCAGTGTCCTAGACAAACACCTACAGACAAAATGTCAGATAAAAAACATCGCTTTTTTACAAAATAAGATTTCAGAAAAGAAAAATATGGAAACAATATTATAATTTTAAATAATTCTAGAAAGACAAATAAACCCTACTCTTAAATATTTTACTTCTACTTTTAACAAGGCACAATTATTTAAAACCCTTAAAAGAATAGGCTGTCACTTAGGAAATGCAGAGATTCTATTTCCCTGTACCACTTAATTAAAATGTACCTACAAATGCAAACTGAACCACAGAGGATATTAAAATGCTGCAAATAAACGTGCACTAATGTACTTAGCATTTGATTTGGTTACCACAAATGACACTAGTTCAAAGGAAGTGTAATATATAATAGTAATAGCTAAATTAGATATTTAAAAGAAATGTAATACTTATAGCCATTAACAATAAGTACTTTTTCGCATTGAGAATTTGGAATGCTGAGTTATTTACTTGTGCTATTGATCCAGATAGTGATGACTTTCAGTTTCTTGCCCCAGGAAGCAAAGGGTGAGATCTGGGTGTCCAAATGCCTATGGGCAATGAGAGACTGACTCAGATCTAAGATTTATAAACTTCCCACATATGAAATTGCTTCCTCATCCATGTCTTTCTCCTCTAAACTTATTATTCCATTCTTTTTGCCATGTTAATATTAAAATTGTGTCTTAGAATGGTTGAAAAATCACTCTGAAATTAAGTAGATACATGATCATGATCATTTTTTTCTTTATGTTCATTCACTGTATGTTTTTACTTAAAATAAAACAGAAACTAGAATTTTTTCTCCATTTCATTCAATTTATCTTTCTATAATATAATTGTTACAGATGAAGTCAACACAAACTGGGACATAATATTTACCAATAATGTAATGTGTTGCATGGATTTATAAAGAAGCAGACATTTCATCTGATCGATTGAAAATATTGGTAAGCTTTTTTAAATTATAAAATTATTTTACTTTTAATCCAGTTATATATCTAAACAACATCAGCAATGTCTTCCTTCTCTGGAAGAACTACTATACAGCATTGTGAACTGCTATTTTATCTCTGTAAATATATGTATGCTATACATTAAAAGCTGAATCAAAGTAAAATCAGTAAATATATTTCAATCAGTAAAAGAAAATATCTTAAATTTTAACTGAAATGTTAATATTTCTTCTTTTGAGGTAGAAGCTTTGGATGCCTTCTACCTTCAAGCTTTTTCTGTCATCTTTGCTTTCATCTTCCAGGTGCATAAATTTCTTGTGATGGGAATAGTGATGTACTTGGAATTATATTGTAGGTTAGGCAATAGGATAGAGCAGAACAGAATGCTGACCTATTATGTAGTTAGCTACTCCCTGTAAGCTGTCACACTTTCACTTTGGGGTCCTATGATATTTTAAAAAGTCTTACTTTATTCTTTATTTTTCATTGGCTGTTGGTTTTGGGTTTTTGTTTGTTTCTTTGTTTGTTTTGGTTTGTTTTTTTTTTTGTTAAATCTTGGAATGAAAAAAAATTGTTTGCTAACAGAAATTATTTAATCTCCCAAAAATTATCTTTGTCAATCTCTTCTAGATTCCTGATCTCCTCTCATGTTCTGAGTACTTTGTCTGTTGTAATTATGAAGACCAGTTTAAAAAAAAGTAAAATTAATTCAAATCAATATTTTTATTATTCACTAACAAAAAAATATTTGCAGTGAATTAACAAGATTCTTCATACAGAGAAAATCATGTCAAATGGCATTTTCAATGGCATGTTCCATTTTAATAGCTTTGAAGCCTTTGATCTTGTTTTCATCTCATTAATAGATGTGGCATTTGATACAATTTTGTGAGAAACACTGTTAGTAGAAAAAAAGTGTATTTTGATGCCCTTTACATTCTTTCTTTCATTACAAATTAAGACTTTTCAAATACCTTCTTCCTGAAGAAGACAGAATCAGTGTTTGTTTGTTATTATGGGCATTTTGGATGGAGTACTAGCTGTAAAATCCTAATACCATATAAAATAAGACATGGCATGTTCTTAAAAGGTCATCAAGACACTGTCATTCCTAAAGGTTACTATTCTATTCTTAAACTAATTTTTGTGTTTGACCTGCCCTATTGAAATCTTCACTGACAGATATTCTTTAACCTCCTTACATGAAATCTTTCCAATATCCACTACCTCTATGTTTGGAAAGTATTTTCAACAGCATGTTTGTATTATAGCTTGTAGATAATCTGATTTAGAGCAGTTTGTATTTCTATTGTCAAAAATTTCGTTACCAAGGATAAGGCTGATCTATAATAATCACCCTCCATTTTTGAGTATTACCACTTGCTTATACTGTGACTTTTGGTTTTCTGGTAATACCTTTACCCTAGGACGAAATTTACACACCTTCACGGGCCTTTATTTGGCAGTTCACAGTTACTAAATAAGTGCTGCGGATGGGAGGGGGGGAAAAACCGCAGGGAAGAGGAAAAAAGGGAGAGGAAAAAAAACCCAAACCAAAACCCCAAGACCCATAAAAATGTGTCCCTGAAGGTTTTAGTTAGCAAATATCTGAAAATTAGAAACAATTTATGTAGACAATATATGCAGTAGACCAGGAGAAATGTTACTTTACTTCCTGCAAGGAGAGACCAACAAGAAAAAAAAAACCCAACAAACCTTGCTAATTGTCTTTCTGGTTTATATTTTCATATTCAATACAAATTTCAGGATTGCTGCAGCTTGAATTTTCTTTACATTGCTAAACAGATACCAGGCAAACACAATTAAAAGGGGCTGGGCAATAACAGTTCCTGTGTTAAAATCAATGGCATTGTCACCTAGCTTTAAGTGACTAACAAGGCCTGAAATGGTTTTGTCACAAGTTTATCACCCCCTGAGAAGAAACTATTTGAGCTTTGAATTTTCTTCTCTTTAGATGGTTTAAAATAAAAATTCTCTGAGTTACAAGCCTTACTGTTCTGTACTGTGAACAGAGAAAGACTCCTGCAGAGGACAGTTCAAGTAAATTATGTTAGTTGGTTACATCTCAGTGAGACAGAAGCAAAACAAGCTAACAATGCTTATTACTTACACAGTGTGTAAGTGTGGCTCTCGTGTTACCTACATCTGGTACACAGACAGACTGGAGTGGCACTGATATCAATGGAATTATATCACCATATAATATGTCTCCAGTGTAAATTACATTTTTCTTTCAGAGTCCCATTGTGAATTCTAGAACAGAACACAGACAGTCATTTTTATAAATATTAAAAAAAAACAAAACAAATAAACAAAAATACCCCTAGCAAATTTTATTTCCAATAAAGTTTCCATAATTTTGGAGTGCCTGCTTCAATATCAGGATGCTTATACTTCCGGATATCTCATTTAGTTCCATCACTTATATTAAAAACATACCCAAAGGTGGTATGCTATTAATATGTTATCTGAGAAGAAAGAAAAAAGAGAAAGATGCATAAGGTTTTGTTCTTGCTGGGATTTAACAAGGATAATATTAGTGTATTTACTAATTTAGTATAAAGTTTATTCTAAAAATACATATTCTCTTGTTCACTGATACTTATAGCATTCTTTAATAAAAAATTCCAGTTCAAGCCATAAAACATGACTTTACGTGTAAGTAATTATATAGCTCTTCTTGACATTGGTTAACTTGTGGTACAAGAAAAAAGTGAGGAGAATGGGTGGCAAATGGATGTTAATTTCTGTATTGAAAGTAAGATACATAGGAATTGAAAAGAACTCAAAAACAGCTTTATGAAATAAAATAGGTTGAACAGGAACAAGTAGATTAAATATATGGTCTGTTATAAACTGCTGTGATGAATGCACAAGTTGTTTTTAAAGATAAGAAAATTTTGGAAAGATTATGATACATATATCTGTTACTCACCTCTAAAAAAAGTTCTGAGCTGCAGACTAGAAAAGAAGAAAAATCTGTAGATATCACCAGAACTAGAAATTAGCCTGCTGCTTCCATCAGGGTATATCTGAACTTCAGTTGCAAAAGAAGTAGTTGGATTCCAACAATTTTCTCCAGGGAAAATGAGCTAGTCAGGGACCAAAAAAAAGTCAAGAGCAAGCTATCTGTGTGATGTGGAACTGTGATTGGTTTCTCTTCCACTACAAACTACTTTACAAAGGATTTTCTTGGAAACTAAGATCACCTGTGGAGAGAAGGGAAAGAAGATTCACTATGCTACATACAAATCCATTCTAGCTTTGCTGTTTAAACCTTTGTACTTTATGATCTAAAAGTACCTTAATCTGCATAAAGTTTTATAACATTATATGTATAATATATATAAATTTATATGCCATATTTTACAATGCTTCAGCCTGAGAGGGAAGTAATTTCATTTGTTTCATAAGAAATGTACATTTGATTTAGATTTGCAGAATGTGTAATCTGTAAGAAAAATTAAAACAAGAAGGAGGTCTTACATACCAGTATAGGGGACATCTCCAGACTTTCACAGAAAGAAAGGCTCTCTGTTCTCTTTTTCCCTCTATCATGAATTTATTCATTTATTTTGATAAAAAAATTGTAGCATGAACAACTTAATGAGCTATTTTCCAAAAGCAAAAGGCTAAAGATTTATTACACTCAATGGCTGTTCATATGTACATGATGTAGAAGAGATCAGTCAGGGGCAAATCTCTAGAGGGTTAGTTTCAAAATTATCATTGAGTTTTAGCCTATTTTAGCTACGGCATATACATTATAAAATGCACTGTATGAATAAGCAGTGTTCATGTATACCACATCAACTAGCCCAGAGGCTAAAAAGCCAAAATTGGTGTTTGATGTTTACACATAGACTCAAATAAGAAATGTACTTACTGTAGTAATGGGTTTAAACTAAGATTACCTATTAATAAGTCATAATCTCTCATATAGCCTGGGGAGACACTAAACTGCAATATAAATATTATTTGCTTTACAAATGTAATCACTGATGAATAACAGAAGTGTAGAAGATTAAATATGATGAAACAATATAATGTGTATCTTAAAACCAAGAAGATCTCTGACTTACCTAAAGGACGCAAAATTTGAATTGATTTAATGAGTTTTGGAAGCTAAAACAATTGTGCATTTTATTGAATACACTCAAGATTTCATAGACTTTGTGTACAGTATGTATATACAGGAAAACAACAATCATTAGACTCTGCAAAACTGTTATGGGTCTGTTGTAATTTAATCCCTGTAGGCAGCTAAGCACCACAGAGCTGCTCATTCACCCACCAACAGTGGGATGAGAAAGAGAATGAGAAGTGGAAAAATCCAAAAAACGTGTGGGTTGAAAAAATGCAAAAACCACATGGGTTACACTAAGGTAGTTTATTAGCTAAAAAAAAGCTGTGCATGCATGTAAAGCAAAATAAGGAATAAATTCACTCCTTCCCCTCAACAGTGTTAAACACTGTCGAGGAAAGAAGCGACCCATCTTACATTATGATCACTTGGGAGGACAAATGACATCTGGAAATCCCCACGCTTTTCTCCTTCCCTGTAACTCTTATGGTTGAGCCTGACTTCACATGATATGGAATATCCCTTTGTTCTGTTGGGTCACCCATCCCAGCTCTGTCCCCTCCCAGCTCCTTGTGTACTCTCAGATTCCTCACTGGTGAGTCAGTTTGAGGAGCAAGATAGGTCTTGATGCTGTATGAGCACTGCTCAGAAGTAGCTAAACCACTGATGTGTCATCAGCATTGTTTTGGTAACAGACCCAAAACACAGCACCATGTGACCTACCATGAAGATATTTAACTCTATCCAGTTAAAATAAGAACGGGTTGGAAATATAAAATTAATCAGAAAAATATTATTATTTCATGTTATTACATAGATTCAGAATTCACATAAACATACATACTTCACAGTAACTCTGATGCTGTTGAGCTATCTAGAGTCCAATCTGGCTTGTGCTGCCTTTTTTCCCAACCTGGAAATGAAACTTGAGATAATTTTATTAAGGAGGTGGTATAAAAGCAGATCTTTATTTGAAGGCTTTCAGGGGCAGTTATGGAAAGATGTTCTCAAAAACCCACCCCTACAGGGATGGGTACACATTTATAGGTTTTAGTAAATTAGCATAATTGATAAAAACACCAATTAGGAGGACAAGTGGTGCAATTCCCCCCCGCCCCAGGCCAAGCTCCTTCTCTGGAGCCCCCTCTTGCGCAGTAGCTGTACTTTGTCCATGAGAATGTATCTCCAAGAGTTTTTCTTGGCCTTAGTTCCCAAGAAGAACCAAGGTAGCACTGGGGCCTTGTAATCCCCAGGGCTTGGAGCTCTAGAATTTTGTCTTACTGCCTAAAGAAAGGCTGTTGGAAAAGTACTGGGAAAACTAGCCACTGATACAATAGACTATGGAGGTACAAATATATGTGCGAAGAATATAGAAAATATATCAAAGAAAAAAAGGCAAAACGCAAACTGGCATCCCTTGAAGCAAGATGCTGGTCTGTTGAGTTACTGGATTACTAAAACAAAATCCAGACCATCTTCTGTTTTAGGTGGCATAGCCTATGCTCAGTATCTCATGGCACAAGTCTCTGCCATGCTGGAATGGTCCATATTTTCACTGAGGGTTTAGTTTAATTTATTTCAAATCCCCTATTGTCTCTGATCAGTTTTCCTATTTTGCTTTATATGTACATGTTCACCTCTCATCTTTATACGGTTCCTTTGAGTTTAGTGTTTAGCTTCCTTCTGTCAGCAAGCATAGTCTCTTATGCCACAGTCTTGAGCAGTGTTCTATAGGTCATAAAAATTTCATCTTAAAAGAGATATGGGATGGCACCTAAATTAAACATAGTAATTTTCACTAATTTTCTCAGTTCTGCTTTGGTGCATCCAATTGACAGAAATTTTTTTTTGAAAACTTATACAGAAGTATATTACTTTCATTTATTTGGAGATTGCCTATTTTACTATAATTAATTTTGATGAAAGGATAAAAGCAAACTACAGCACAAACTTTCTCCCTTCACTATTTTTTATTCCAAGTTCAGCATTGGTTTAGTACTACAGATTTCAAATATATGTCATTAAAGATGAATCAGGTTTATTATTCTGAGCAGCTGTTTGAGACTGGAAAAATATCACATGACTTTCAAAACCAGATCTAGATGGTTTGGATTGCTAAGCAAAATAGAAAGCAACTTCCATGCATACATGTAGTGAAGACAGAAAGTCAAAGAGCTCAGTTCAGCTAGCTCTAAGAGTAACCATTAAATCTGCTGATTTAGGCTCTAAGGTGCAATATCAGATTTGCTGTTAAGTTCTGAAAATTTTTGTCTACATTCCTAAATTTCTCATGCAAACTGGTTTAATCCAATCAGCAATTTTCAGACCCTAGCCTTCAGAAAGGGCAAGGAGGACCCAAGGAACTACTTGCCTGTCAGGCTCAGCTCAGTCCCCAGAGAGGTAACAGAGCTCCTTATCCTGAAAGACATCATCAAGCACATGAAAGAAGAGAAGGTCATCAGGAGTAATCAGCTGGGATCCACCAAAGGGAAATCATGCCTGACCAACCTGATTGCCTTCTATGATAAGACAACTGGATGAATAGATGGTGAGAGATCACCAGGAGAGACATGGAGCTCCTGGAACAGCTCCAGCTGATGCCTATAAAGATAATTAGGGGACTGGAGCACCTCACCTGTGAGGAAAGAGTGAAGGAGGTTGTGTTTCTTAGCCCACAGGAGATAACTGATAGGGGACATTATCAGTGTATACAAGTATCTGAAGGGAGGGTGGCAAGAGGAAGGACTCAGGCAGTAAGAGTGATGACAAACAATAGGACAAAAGGAAACAGGCAGAAACTAGAACATGTGAAGTTCCACTTTAACATGAGGACCACTGCTTTACTGTCAACATGACCATGTACTGGAACAGATTGCCCAGAGAGGTTTTGATGTCTCCCTCATTGGAGATACTAAAAAAATACCTGGACACAAACCTGTGGGAATGTGTTCTGGGATGACCCTTCTTGAGCAGGGAAGTTGGATCAGATGACCCACTGCAGTGCCTCCCAACCTGACTGTCCTGTGATTTTGTAAATCTGTGATTCTATGATGTGTTTTCTCTCTAAAACTCATTTCAGTTTTGCATATACTGTGTATATAACTGTTTTCAATAAGTAGGTATCTTTTTGGACCTGTCTATACTACTGGACTAGGTTACAATGTCAATATATATTCTATTCCCATCCTCAAGAGCTGCTGAAACCAGGAGGAGCATTGTTTCTTCCTCACCTCCTGTTAATGGGCCCATCAATGCCTTTCCACATGACTCAGAGAAAACTCCCTCCAGGAGCCATTTCTATTTAATGGACCCAGCACATGAGTCACAGAATGATAACAACCCATTGCAAGATGCTCCACCCAGGGGGGAGGAGCTAATCATCCCCACATGCATATAATCTGGGACTGGGGACAGAACAGTCTTTCCACTGGATTCCCAGAGGAATAGCTGACTTTTCCACTGGATCTTCAGCAGAAGCCTACACCCTTTCTACAGGATCACTGTTCCAACAGAACCACATCTGCCACTCCAGTAGGACTGCAGCCACCAATCTGATTGGACTCCTCCCAGCACCCTGACCAACAGGGTGTCAGGTTGTATTCTGACTTTGTCAGTGGTTTTTCTTTTGTGCTATTGCATGTATTTTTGTTTTCCTTTTCCTAATAAATAATATTTTTTACTTGGAGTCTCTCACTAGTTTTGCTTTGAAACCAGAACAACTATTGAGTAAGTCTCTGGGAAAAAACTAGAAAGCATTTTCCCACTAGGTCTATGGGAACATGCACAAAATTTTCTTCTTTTTGTTTAAACACATAAGCAGTATTAACATTCTAAAAAAAAAAAAAAAACAAAACAAAAGCCAACAGCCAAGGGAATATGTCACTGTGATAGTATAAAGTAATCTAGCAGTAATATAGCATTAATGACAATTTCCTAGTAAATAACAAATTAGTCAGACAGAAGGAATTTGCTATATGGGAAATTTAAATTTTGGTACTTATTATGTTTTTGAAAGTTGTATTCCTAGTATTTTGTCTGAGATATGTAGATAGAAATAGAGTATCTGTAAAAGGTAGAGGAAGTAACAGGTCAAATCAAAGGACAGATGTTGGACTGCTTCAGTGTGCTATTATTTCCTCCAAAAGCTGTAGGCTTTAGTAAACTGAAAAAAAAAGGCTGCCAGACTATATTGATTTGATACTTCAAAAGGTACTGGAGTACATTCAGTGTAAAAGGTACTGGAGTACATTCAGTGTAAAAGGTACTGGAGTACATTCAGTGTAAATAATATGAGTTCCAGAGTATTTGTGGGATGGAATATTGCATTTACTTGATTAAATTTTGTTCACTGTTCCTCCTCCCATAAAATCACTGATTTTGGTTCAGATAAGGATTAGGCTGATTTAACATCATAAGAAACATCTAAAAGACATTCTTTCTGATATTAGAAGTACATTGAACACATTTTTTGTAAGATACTGACAAATTTTAAGCTGTAACATAACAGAAATCAAAATATTTTAAAAAAGTAAAAATAGATTTCTAGAACCATGTCAGCCTTAGTTTTAGATGCAGTGTCTAGACATGAGAGATTGTCAGTGTCAATAAAACCAGAATGAAAAGTGAATCAATAAAGCTTATGCTTAGCCTCAAGCATTTATTTAAAATATTCTAAGGGGTTGGATTTGATCTATACTGAATTTACAAATAAATTTTATAAGGAAACCTATGGTTTCCTTAAATACCTATATATATATATCTCAACTGCCTAAGGATATGTACTAGAACATAATTGTCATCCTCCTGGGTAAACTTTTTTCCTGTTCTGTTCATGAATGATAAATAAGCATCTTTAGATAAATCAGGTATTTACTGCTTAAATGGTATTCCTCCTGAGGGAAAGGAAATACATATATATTCTTAGCTGTAACTACAAGTGTGGTATTTCCTCAAAGAGAAATGAAGACAAACTAAATAAGAGAAACTTTGATAAATTAACCAATTTGATGTTGAAGAGATAGCAGTGAGTGTTAGCGACAACACTTCAAGCTTTCTTGCGTGCATTTCTAAATATAGTTCTACTATATCTCTGGGAAGACCAACTGAAAAAAATAAGAATTAGATGTCTGAATTACTCCAGGTTTTGCTTAAAAGACAAAAAAGAGCATTAAAAGTCTTCAATTTTAAATGAAAATATTAGATATTTTCCACAGCTAGGACATTAACCTTGCATGTCTGTTTACTCACTTCTTTTATTAACTGTACTTTATGCTTTTGAAGGCATAAATAAGTAGATAAAACTTTTTTCCCCCCCACAGGAATTCTTGCCATAACAATCTAATAAGGTTAGCTGGAATTACAGCCGCCTGTTACAATAAATTAATATATGTGTATAGAAATGTTAATAACTGTTGGATTTTCCTTTGATTTGCTTGTATATGTGGAGACTTAAATGTGTGAATTAAGACCTTTCTGTGTGCCAGAAAGCCTTTGATGTCACCAGCAGGTATTGGAAGATTTTTCTGTTACCCTGGTTTGTACAATCTAAACTCTTCAAGGGAATGCAGTGGTTTAGCTTTAGAACATTGAGAATGTGCTACAGCTAAGGAACTGACTGCTTAAGGTTACTCAGACTGGAGCATCTCACCTGTGAGGAAAGAGTGAAGGAGCTTGTGTTTCTGTAACTAAGAGTATGCCAAAATTGTAACTGCTTTACAATTTTGGCATACTCTTAGAAAGAACTGAATGTCATTTTACTGTCAGGGTTGCTGAACCAGAAAAAAGGAAAAAAAAAGACTCAAACGAGACTAAACTACTTTGCAGATACTTTCCTAATAATGCTTAAAACAGTAAACACCTATATGAGTACTTGTAAGACAGAAGTGGTGCAGAAGTGAAAGAAATCTGCTTATTCTATTTACAGGAAGTCCTTAGCAGATATCTCCCTTGTTTTAATGACCTGTTGTGTGTTCTTTCTGATGAGGTAACAATTGGGGTTTCTTCTTACATCATCCAGCTTGAACTGTTTTTAATGTTCATCAATGCAGACATTCTTAAAAAGCTGATGTGACAGAATACACTCAGGATTTCTTCTCAGAATGCACATTCAAGTAGAACCAAATCTTAAATCATATCCTTTCTCCCATTATTTTTGGAAGAGTTTGTTAATTTCCTACAGTGTATATCTTTGAGTTCTTCTAGGGGGCCACAAAAATGTAGTCTTTCATCTAAAATCTCCACCATTCTTGTTGTGCTACAAAGTAGATGTTGATTAACATTTTTTTGTCAGAACTGGAAGTGCAGTCACTGGCACTTAAGTAAGTAACAAGTAAGCCTGCATGTCAATGCAGTATAAACTATTTTTTTTTTCCCTTTTGGTGATTGGTTGCTGTGTTTCAATATTAAGTGTCTTGCACCAAACTGTGCATTACACCGTAGAAATACTAAATAACATAAATGTAACTAGTTCATAACTAGTTTCTGAATAAGTATGTTTCTATTACTCAGGAAAATCAGTACTGAGATGACTCTTTGGCCATAAATGAAATGGCACATTCTAGCCACATTTACACTATAAAAGCTTGGTCATGGGTCTTTCCTGTGGCTTTTTTGTGGCGCTCCAGTTTTAATATGCATCAACAGACATATCAACAGCACTCAGGAAAACTCTGGTATCTTGAGAGGGATACAGAAAACTGTAAATTTTCTCTTACAGTAACATCAATCCAGCATCTCATAGACAGGTTTTGGGCAATATAAGCAGCACAATAGCATTCCCTACCTTACCTAAAAGTGCAAAAGGTGTTCTAGACCCTTCCTTCACAGTTTCAGTACAAAGAAATAGGAAACATGATTGCTGAAAAGCTACTGTTCTCTTGTTAAGACTAAATTAGGAACCCTCCCTTAATACTCTTCTCCCTCCTTTTTCCCAAGCTTCTTTTTCCTTGATCTGCCTCAGTCTCTCCCTTTCAGTGTCTTTATGCTTTGTCCAAAACATCCCATAAGTCTAAAATATCCCCACAATGTCCTAAAACATTCTTCTGTAAATTTCCACACAATTCTCAAATGCTCTTCCTCCTGTATACCATAAATCTCAAGTCCTCATAAGCAATGAACCTCTAGTCTGCAAAGATTTCTGTGAAGAGAATCTCTTTGGTTGACTACTGCTATGTGGACTCACATCAGGGACAATAATCTTGTTCATCTTTGTTAGTCTTAGACCAGCTGGTTCCACATGGTCTATTTGCCTTGATTAGATTACTAAATTTTCTCCACCTGCCATTGTTTATCTGACCTTTACTGGATCTTTGTATTTTTTTTTCCCTTAGCAATGTAACCTAATACTATTTTTCTAAGGATTAAACCTAATCTATAATAATTCATCTGTTTAACTAAAGAAAATTAAACCAGCCAGCCAAAAAGCAAGCAAAAGAAAATCTTTAGAAAGTTCTCAACACAGAAGAAGCCTCTGGGGAATAAATATATCCACAAACCCTATAAGCTGTCTTTTCAGGTTCCTATTCAGTTTGGCAAACTAGGTGTAATGTGTTGTTCCAAGCCCTAAATCACCCAGTCTTTAAATGTTGAGGTTTACAATGTTGACATGGGTCCAAAGGGGAAGCTAATAACACAGAATGTTCTGGTCTGTATTCTACAAATTTTGGGAATTGTCCATCTGAGGTACAAGACTTTTTTAACTAAACACAGATATTTAATTTAGGATATGATGAACTGTGCTGTGAAAGACAATAATGCATCATCCTAAAGCAAATGTTCATATTTTTTTGGAAGATTGTTTTTCCCAGGAGGGTCATTTCCTCTTTACTGACTGAAAACAGAGCCAAATGCAAATTAGCAGCTGAAATTTAGATTTCTAGTACTGGTTCAGATGCTATGCAGCATGTGAGAAAATTGTAAGCTCTATAAAAAAATATCAGTGAGGAATACAGGAAGTAATCAAATACTAACAAGGCACTCAAGGATCTATCAAAGAGTACTTTCTACACAAATTTGCACCCTAGTTTTTCTTTTGGATAGGGTCCAAGTGCAGCATAATAGCAGTTTTGACAGAGTTGTGTGGAGAGGGAGTCTAACTGACTAGTGCAACTCTGCTGAGGCAGATCTTGGTGGACAGTAAGTTAAAGAGAAGGCAATGATGTGCCTTAGTGGTCATGAAGGAGCAGCAGAGCAGCCTGCATGATGAGGGAAGTGAGTATTCCTCCTTACCTGGTACTCATTAGCTGCATCAAGAATACCAAGTGTAGCTTTGAGCTTACCAGTACAAGAAGGAAGCTGATTGCCTGGAGTGAGTTTGTTGGAGAGCCACCCACACAGTCAGGGTCTGGAGCATTTGCACAGTGAGGAAACGCTAATGTACAAGACCTTCTTTAAGCTGGAGAAGAGAAGGCTGTGAGAGAGCTGAAGAGTGGTTTCCCAGTGTGTAAGGGAGGTTACTGGCAATGTGAGGCTCTTTACTGAAATGAATAGTGAGGGAGCAAGAGGCAGTGGCCACAAATTGAAAGAGGAGGTTTTGACTTGGTGTAATGAAAAAGAAATCTGTGTGACAATAATTAAGAACTTGAAAAAGGAAGAGCTTAGTTGAGCATGGGGGTGAGGCAGAGAAGTGTTGTTTTAAATATTTATTATATTATTTGATATAATTTGGATTAATTTTCCCTTACGTAAATGTGTTTTGCCTATGACAGTAATTGGTAAGTATTCTCCCTGTGTTTATCTTAACTTAAAAGCTTTTCATCTTGTTTTCTCCCCCTGTCCTTTTGAGGAGGGGGAGTGATTAAATGGCTGGGTGGGATTCTGGGAACTGTAAAAGGCTAAGCTCCCACATTAAATTGCATATATAGAATAGAGAAGCCTATTTCCCTATTCCTGCTTATCAATATATTAGGTGCTTTGAAATATTGAGTAATTAACAAAACCCAGAATAACAGGGAAGAAACAAACCACTTCAATCACCAAATGAGCTTTTCTGTATCTTAGGCACATGCATTCATTCTTGTTTATGTATCATGGGCTCTAAGGCTATTTTAAACATATTTAAATAAACTTCAGTACATTACTCCCAAAATATTTGTATTCAATTTTATCCTTTTTATATTTCAGTTGGGAAAAATTAGGACAAATTCTGTCTTTTCTTCAGGATGAGCTATGTTTTCTGAAAATACCTCAGTCCCTGAAAACAAAAAATAACTGCTTTATTGGGATAATGTTATTCTGAACAACTGCCAATATTTAAACTATATATATTGGAGGAAAATAGACTTTAACCTTACTGGATGGCCAGCCTATAAAATTTTCAGTAGTAATTGCATTGCATATTAGGAGCATAATCACTTCCATCACTACTGTTATGTGAACAATTTGAAAATAATAATACTGGCAGCAATAAGCACTGTGAGTAGTGCACTGTGAATAGTTTGAGTACAGGGAATCCTTATTGGCTAGAGATGTAGATTCCCCTAGGGTTTTTTCAAATTTTCAACTAGGAGCAATTGATACCACCTCATTATTTCAGGTGATGTGACTTAATCTCTGTATGTCAGTGGCTCTATTTGGTGTAGTCATTTGTGCTAACTCATCACAAGACAGGACCTATGATGGACTGTCGAAAACTATAAAAATAGATAATTCTGGGTATGTTCAGTGAAATAATTTTTCCCCTGAGAGAATTGTACAGGACAAAATAAGAAAAAGAATATAAGAATAAGCAAAAAAAGTGAGGATAATACTACTGGAAATTTTGCTAGTGGACAGAACTCAATGAGTGTTTTAGTCTCAGCATAAAAATCTTCAAATCGTGGATAGTAAGAATTAGATTCAAACCAGCAAAATTTTAATGATAGAATATATATCATGAGCATAATGAGATGTAGGTTGATTTTATGGTCACTTGGTGGGATAGGCAATCATGGAGGGAAGTTCAATTCACCAGTATTTGTAGGGAATGACAGATCTCAACTTGAGCATTTAACAGGCAACTGGGAAGAGTTCTGAGTTTGCCCACCCAAGTGTTACACTTAACAAAGTTTCCTGGCTTTAGGACATTGTGCTTGTGCCCTGCTGTCAGTGGGAATGAATCACTGAAGTGGAATGAATGCACTGTCTTTTTTTTTTTTTAATGCTTATCAAAAAAACTAAGTGCTGAATAAAACTAGATGCAGCTATCTCCTCTCACTGATCAAAAAGAAACACGAGAAGGGTATTTTAAATTAGATACACCGTATTATGCTGTGGAAATGAGATGGCATGCTGGAAAAAATGAAGATATTAAGTCAAAGAGAGGATGAAGATGACTGTAATTTTCCATACTTTAATTTGCTATTATTGAAACCATTTTGAAGACTATTTTCTATTAAGAAAGGAAAAAAGTTAGATAAAAGGAGCACTGTGTAGCTGAAGTTTTATGGTGAAGTCTTACTTCCTTTCACAACTCTGTTGACAGAAGAACTGTGCTTAAGTGATAAGACGATTTTACAAAATATAAACTTAGGAGTGGCATGGCATCGTAGTTAAGGTGAAATTTCAGTGTGCAGACTAAATTGACCTGGATATTAAAATGTTTTAGTTACAAATATCTGCAATTTTATGAAGTACATGACACTCTTATTCAACAGGAGATACAACATGGTCCAGAAGTTGGATGGGTTGTGGTAGAGCCTTTATCCATGCTTTCTGTGGTGCTGGGCTAGGATCTGACTTCTGTGAAAGACCTTGGGAAACCCTGGTTATAGGACTGGGATCCCAGTTTTGTGAGGGTCCCGTTCACAGTCACTCAGTGCCTGGCAAACAGGTGTCAGTAATGGTTTCCTCTGGAAGATTCTGGACATGTTCAAAACTTTCACAATGATTGATATGTTTGCATCTTTCATAGCAACCAGTGCTTATCAGTGTGTTTATGTGCAAGGTACTCCCCCATCATTATGACTAAACTGTGCCCTTGTCCTGTAGGTCTTAGTAAAATTATGCTCACAGAATTGTCAACCAGACCTATTTTATGCTATCTGCACACAGTATGTGAGTGAAGAATGCTAAGCAGAACAAATATGTGTAAATACATGTCCCGTGAAAAGAAAACTACAGATTTTCTAGTTTAATTTGATCTCAGTATAATATAAAATTTTAGAACAAATTATTAAAGAATGACTACCTGCAAACTAGCAATTTAATAGAAAATGTAACAACATTTATTTATAGAGTGAAGAAAAAGAGAAAAAATCCTGATATTTGATGGAAAAATTAGGCAAAAAGAGGACAAGTAATTCTAATAATTAAGAATCTCAGACTTCCAAAATATTATATTAACTCTGTATTACTATTTCTTTTAACATAAAAGTTCTGGATGTAAAATATTAACTAATGGCAGATCATGAAAGGGTATTTCTGGTTGTTTTTCTTTCACCATGATAATAGAAAATATAAGGTTACTTTAATTTGAGACAGAGAAGCATAAATATTCTATAGTAGAGGAAGTGTATTTGAATATCTGTATAGAGGCTTTGCCCCAGAGGTCCCAGTTGCCCTCGATGGGCTGCAGCTGTGATGTCCTTAATTGGGCTGCAGCTGTGACCAATGAAGATAACTGGGATAAAAGGGGGCAGGGTCAGCCAGTCAGGGAGAGCCTTGGAGGAGCCCTGACCTGAGAGAGAACAGCATGCAGAAGAAGGAGTCAGTGAAGATCTGCAGCCATGAGAATACACCAAAGAGGTACGGACTTTAGAAGTCTGAGAATATCATTATGGAACTCTAGAGAAATAGAATAACAACAATATTCCTTAAAAAGCAAGTAGGGATTAAAAAAAAAAACAACCCTGCATATATCTCTTAATGAAACTTTTCAATAAAAGAAATTTAAATTGGAGAAAAGATAGAATACTTTAAAGTAATATGTAGGAATAGGTATATAATTTTATTGGAAAAGGCTAAACCACTCAAAGTACTTATCTCAGAAAAATAAGAGGAAGCTTCTGATTAGTACACACAGATTTTTGGGGTTACCCAGTGTAGGGCCAGGAGTTGTGAACCTTGTGGGTCTCTTTGAACTCAGAGTATTCTATGATCTCTTTTTCCATGACTCCACTCTAATTAGTGCTGATGACATTCACCTGCAGCATTGTGTCAGAGTCTGGGCTTTGCAGTGCAAGTACGATATGGACTTACTGGAGTAAGTGCATCATGGGCCTACAAAGATAGTTAGGGCACTGGAACATCTTTCATATCAGACAGGATAGAGGGAACAGTTCTTGTTAAGCTTGCAGAAAATAGTGTTTAGGGATGAGTTTAACAAAAGGTTGAAAAACCTGATGGAACAGAGTAGAAAAGAGTTGAGCCAGGCTCCTCTTGCTCAGTAGTGCTCACTGACAGAACTAGGGGCAATAATCATAAAGTAGAAAATTAAATTAAATCTGAGGAATAGAAGGGTTTTTAGTGTTTTGTTGTTTTTGGGTTTTTTTTTTTAATTGTAAGAGTGGCTGAGCACTGGAGCTGGTTATCCAAAGAGGCTGTGGCAGTCTTTGTCCTTGCCAAATCTTAAAACTCAACCAGATATTGTCTTGAATGCTGCTGTAGCTGCCCCTGCTTGATCAGGATCAATTGAACTAGAGAGTCTCAAGAAGTTACTTCCAGATTCAATGATTCTGTGAATAAAATTTTTTTGTTACCCATGTACATTTTCTGGGGGAAGGAAAGGAAACAAACCCTGTAAGTCAATTAAGTAGCTAGATAGGATCTTCAAATCAAAATTGTGACTTTATGCTGAGAGAAATAAAGACATATAATTCAAACTTTAAATCTCAATTTTTATACTTTACTGAAATGAAATTAGATCTTTCATAAAATTGGTGTAGAAATTGTCACAGAAAACTTCTGAATAGAATGTATAGTGCTTTGTCTAGAAAAGACCTTTCAAGGATTCGCTACTAGTGAAGTCTTGGAAAGTTACAATGACAGAAGCTAGTAGCTATTCAAATGTGTCACTAATGTTCATTTCAGTGTGCCACATAAAAACTTCTTGGCAGTAATATGTCTTAACTCAAACTGTACTCAAGCTCATACCTCTTGCATATCCTTTTAAAATATGAACTTGCTTTACAACAAAAGCAATGTCCTGCAAATTAAGGCAAGGCTGAAAATATTGTGGGATGGTGGAAAAATGTTAGAGTTTTGAAATTATGTCAATGCATGAATGTTGTCACAGGTACCAAAGTGAGTACTTTAGATCAGTAACAGAGAGAGATATTAAAACAAAAAAAAGAAATAAAGATAATTTGAAAACTTAACGGAGCACGTAATGCTAAAGAATGTGGTTTGTTACTATCTTAGTCATAATAATAGATGAAAGCAGTATGAATTTGGCCTCAGTAGTTTAACCTCCCAGTTGTTTCAACCAGATACCAAGTCTAGATTTTATTTACTGGACCTGCATTTTTCTTCTAATCTATGTATTTTTACAGTATTGAAGGAAATGAAAATTGGATTTAATTTTGAAAAAGTGAAAAATTTCACAGAATCACTCTACTTGTAACTGCAGTTTCTGTGATTGAATTGTATGGCAAAGTTAACATAAGTCCTGTGAGATGAATCTTTTAATTGATGCCACTTTGATGCATACTACAAAATTTGTCAACTGTAGTTTAAATTATCTTTCATCCCTCATTTTAAGTACTGTTGCTATATGATGTTTACTTGCATGCTGTCAAAAATCAGTATGTATATTTTCTATGTCAATCAATATAAATAAAATAGAAGATCACAAGTAAAAATACAATTCAATGATAAATTTAATCATTTGGAAAATTATTTGTTGGAATTTGTTGGAAAAAGGATATTCTACAGTGCTGTGAAACTAGTCACCCTAGCAGCTGGTTTTGGTCTGAAGCTAAGGCATCAAATTGTTACTTCAAGAGAGAATCATTAATTAACTGTATGGGTTTGAGGTCTGTTTATTATTAAGTAGCAATAATCAGTCATAATCCTGGTTTTCTGAAAGAATTTTGGAGGTTTTAAATGTTAAGGGATATTTAATTGTCTTGAATAGATGGTCCGGTCACTAGAAAGAGTTAAATAGCTGTTTGTTAAGACTGAAGAGTAATTTCATGAAGGAGCAGCAAAACGCAGTCCAAAATCTATTTCCTCTGGAGTAGTTCTGTGACACTGTAAGGGGAGCATCTGCAGATTTATTTGCTGTAATGCTTGTTGCCATCAGGAATTTAACTCAAAGTTTTATGAACGTGCAGATTTTCCAGTGTTGATGTGTTCAGTTGAAAGTATAGAGCTTTTTGGAAAAGTAAATAACTGCTGACTTATAAATATGCTCTCATATTTGCATATATTAATAAAATTAGGCTTAGAAGAGTGACATTTTAGTTTTGAGCTTAGCAATTGTGTAAAATTTAATATTACACAATAAGTCCCCAGAGGTTTTGATTCCCACAGTCAATCATTGAGGTCAATATTTTATCATTTATTGTTAGTAAATTTTTTTTGGAGGGGTGATTTGGAACAGAGAATCATACAATTACTTTTTTTTTTGTGATCAAATTACTTGTTGGAATAACAAACTAGGAACTAACTAGGAAAACATTCTGGGCAGATTAAAATAAAAGAAAATTAATAAATAATCATATGACTGATGAGGGAATAGTTTTCTCAATAACAGCAATGAAGCTTGGTTAAACAATCTGTTATTCATAGAATAAATACTTTTAACCAGCAAAAATTAATAGTTACTTTAAAATCCATTTTTGTATCCTTGCACCTACGAGGTTTTCACGGGTACCCTGGTTTCAGCCAAGGAAATATTAATTTTTTGTAGTAGCTGATAGGGAAAATGGCTGAGGCTTGGCTGGAAAGAGCATGGCCAGGGTCCAGATGTTATTTGCTATTACCTCACATCATTGCTGGGGGCAAGGGGAAGGGACTGACTTCTGCTAAAAAGGGAGTGGTTTCTGGTTAGGAATAAACTTGGCAGAGGAGCAGCCAAGGCAGTGTGGTGGCAGTCCCAAGCCAGAGAGAGTGGTAGGGTGGCACCAGCTGTGGTTGGGCTGGATTGGGCTCAGTGAGCATTTTGTACTTCAATCACTCTCTCTCTTGTGCACTTTTGTTTTTAATATCATTACTGTTACTGTTTGTTTTATTATCTCATTGCTTTTTAAAGTAAATTGTTCTTATCTCAGCATGTGATCTTTTGCCTTTTGTGCCTCCAAAACTCCATCCATCCACAGTGGCAAGGGTGAGAGGAAGGAGGCGAGATAGGCATGTGATTTGGGAGAGTCTCAGTTGGGGACACTGAATTCATTCATAAACCATGACAACAATTAATACTAGTTTATATTCAAAACTTGTTCACACTTCGAGTGTCTCAGAATGTGGAAAATGTAAGGTTTTAAATTGCAGTATTTTGCTTCAGACCATGATGAAGGCAAAGATCAGATCAAGAAAGTAATTAGGGCTTATGACTTTTCAGTTGCTTTTCTAAGGCCTATTTCTTTCATTATTTTCCTTTGCATGAATAAAATATAATGAAAACAATACATGTTATTTTGATTTAACACTTAGAAAATTGTTTTGTGAGGGGAATGTCTTTTTTTCAAAAATGTACTGTAATGTGAAAGAGATATTTGTTATGTGATTTAACTAGTATCAAGTCAAAGAAGGCTGGAACACTGCAGGAGAAATACTGTAGTTATTAAATCCTGTGCCTGCATGGAATTGCAATACATAATACAACACCCTGAAAATTAAAATGCCTTGAAGAATTTTAATAATCTTCAGCCTATTTTGTGTATGCGTGTGTTTCTAGTATACAGGTTTAGTTCCAATGTTATTTAAAAAAAATCATATTGATAAAAGAAAAAGAAACAATCTGAAGCAGTTGATAAAAAAACCACACACTAGATAAATTGATCTGTTAAGCACCTCCAGCCAAGAAACAATTCTAGAGAAGGTGACAGAGATTCCTTTATTTTCCAATGTGCAACTAAGATCAGCATCTGCCACAAATATTCTCACTGATTTGTGATAACATCAAAGCTAGAAGTAATTTTACCATGTAGTTCTAGATTTTAGGAGAGAAGTGTGGGGATTTGGGTATTTTTCAGTGACAGCTTAGTTAGAAAAAAGTATCATGCAAGTAAAGAATTATTTCCTGTAAGAATTCAATCACAAAATGGGTTCAATCACTGTAATACTAGAAAATTGTCAGATTCACAGGGTTATGATACCCATATTGTAAATGTATTGCTTTCAAGTTCTGTTACAGGAGGTCAAAAGAAGAGGTTTAAAAGTTTTTCCTTGAGTGAACTTTGACCAAGGCATAGATTGTGGTATGCTTTTACTGCATGTGCTAGCACCTTAAAACTTCCATATAAATTGCTAACTGTAATGCTAATGCAAAGCTACCTGATAGCAGTGCTAACTGAAACTGAAGAATTGTACTTAATCTGCACAAACCCAGTAATTTAGTAATCAACTATATTTTAGCTAAACTTTGAGCTAGAATTAACAGTTTCAATACAGCTTTTAAAAGTCTATTTGCTATATAAGGCTGAACATCATGTCTTTCTTCAGATTGATGTGGTTAAGGAGATTCCTAAAACAACCTAACGTTAGATGATGAGGTGGAGATAGCTGGTCAAGAGAAACAATTATCCCTTTGCATTGGTGAAGGCCTCACATTGAATATAGTGTGCAGTTCTGGGCCCCAAAATTTAAGAAGGATGTCAGGGTAATTGAATGTGTTCAGAGGAGAGCAGCAAAGGCTGTGAAAGGGCTGGAAGGAATATCCCATAAGGAGTGGGTCAGGACTTTGGAATTGTCTACTTTGGGGAAAAGGAGGCTGAGCAGTGACCTCATTGCTCTCTTCAGCTTCCTGAAAAGGCAGAGGAGAGGGAGGTGTTGATCTTTTCTCCCTGGTACCCAGTGGTCAGACACATGGGAATAGTTCAAAGCTACACCAACAGAGGTTCAGACTGGACATTAGGAACCCTTTCTTCACTAAGGGGATGGTTAAATCCTAGAACAGGCTTTGTAGAGAGGTGGCTGGTATTAAAAACCTATCAGTGTTTAAGAGGCATTTAGAAAATACCTGTGATAACTTGATTAGCTTTGAATAACTTTAACTTGATCTGCTCTGAAGTGTTCAGGCAGCTGGATTAGGTGATCACTGTAGGTCACTTCCAAATGAAAAAGTCTGTTGCATTCCAAGAAAAGAAATAAGCTGCTGTCAGGACACATCAAGTGCTGCTCAGTGTGGAAGCTGTTTTAGCAGCCAATGTAGACACTGAAGTACTGGGAAAGTATTTGTTGTAATAGAAGTTTGTATTTGGTCACCTGAACCATTCCCTAGGGTCCATTTACTACGTTGATCAGACATTCAGTTCACTGCCTGTGCACTTACATCCTGTGCTCTCCAATGTTTTCTAAGATATCAAAGATATCTGCAGAGTATAATTTCATTTTACTAAAGTCATTTGTATGCTAGGAAGAAAATACATATATCTATACACATATCTTTATTTGCAACAAGTTCATAAACAATTTTTAATGTATTAGAGATATATAAATGAGAAATATAAATTTTATAATATTTATGTAGTAATATATATGAACAAAAATGCTTATTTCTCCAGCTGAATAATTTTTGAAACTGGGCCAAGGAGAATTTTTTATCAGGCTTCACTTTGTACTGCAAAGATATAACTATCATAATAAAATTAAAGGGTGGTGTTGCAACTACTGAACTAATGCAATTCTTTCAAGGAGATATATTGATTCAATCTAAATACAAAACCTTGAACAATATGGATGAATGTTAAATTTCAGTGATCTAGTAAAATGTGTACAAATTTATTTTCTTTAAACATGAGAATTTTCTTAGCTTCATTTGTTCTTGTTTTCAGTAGATTCAACACATTTTATATTAAGTATCTATAATATTTTGCAGAAATAAGAGTATGTAGAAAACAGTCTTTAACACTGTAAAAATAAAATCCATAACTAGCATTGAACATGTGAGTTTCCTACAAAATTGCTGATTTAAAGTATTAGTGTCATAAGCATTGAATGCTGCTGATGGTTGGTTACGAGTGTTGTTAAAGGAGGGATAGAAAACGCTACAAAGTAGCAAAAAAACATTACAGCAATTGGTGATACTCTTGGGTAAATGGAGCATATATTTTCATCTCTCCAGACACAGAAATTTATCTACAACATATAGGACAGAGTTCTGGAGTCACCCCACCCTCTATATATAGTTGTGTATTACATGGACACATTTTTAAGCAAACTGAATTCCTTATTAAGCAGATGACTTTTTCTGGTTAGATGAATCATGTATCAAAAGTTCAGAACAATGAACAATATCCACAGCATAGACTTCTGAAGTTAGTTGCAACTAATTAAATTTTGAGAGTCATCAAAGTGATTAATTAGAGCATTAGTATGCATTAGCCTATAAGAAAATCAGTAAATTTCAAATAATATATTTATCTTTGCAATAATTTCCTGAGTATCTTGTGGCATAAGTGAGACAATTTCTCAGCAGTCTAACTGATATTCATTCTTTTCTTTACTTGATAATTTTCTCTTTTATAGCTTGCCAGTTGACTCCTTTTTAAGGTCATAGAACGCCTTTTGTCTTTTTCCTAAATTCAAACCTCTGAAGTGAACATATTTCTAGTTGTCAAATTTTTATAAATGGTATTATGCCCAGAGATATTTCCAGCTATTTCAATCATTAGTTCATTATCAAAACCAAAGACATTTATTGTTTGCATCTCATTGCTTGTATTACACTGTGTGCAGTGGTTTAGAGACAGAAAGAACAAATAGCTAATATATATACTTTCATTTGATATTCTTGTCTGATAGTATGTTTCCTTGTAGCGAGGGAAAGTTTTTTGCTTTGGGGGAAAAAAACCTTTATGAGTTAGAAAAGGACACCTTCTGCAACTAACAGAGCATTAACAAAGAGAGTACAAAAGCATTTTGGCAAAGAAATGGCACCGATATGTATCACAATTTTCTCAGGGAAACATCTTTGTAGTCTGAGAGGTAATTAGGACAACTAACTCTCTCTTCACGGGAAGAAAGGGCGTTATTTCTAAACAATTGAGGATAATAAAAATCAGCAGTAGGCAACACTCCAGTGAGCGAGGGTTTGGTCAGAGTCCTTTTTTCTCCCAAACTGCAGATGGACCTGAATTTCAAACAAGTTAATAATTTTTTCTTTTTCCTTTTTTCAGTGGGGTGGGGTGGTGGTGGTCTTGCCTTAGTTTTTTGTGCGTGTGCAGTGTTTACATAATGGGTCACATGAAAAATTTAAATACACAGTACTATAAAGTAAATCCAACAGTTACATTTAAAAAGCTGCATATTACGTTCTCCTGCAAATGTTAGTGCTCTCTTCACATGTAGTGTGCAGGTTCATAAAGAAGAAGGAAGGCTTAGAAAAGAAGAGTAGAAGTCTGACAGAACAAGTCTGCCTTTTATAAATTGTCTTACATTTTGTCCTCTCCCTATTTAGCTGTTTTATCTGCGTGATATTCCTAGGTTCAGTGTTTTACAGCCCAATTTTTAACTATCCATCTCATCTTTGTGAATGCACCTGGATTCTGAACTAGAGAAAAAATATTGAAGAATCAGTTAGGAATAGTAAATCTCATAATTTCCCCCCAAATTGCTGTCACTTGTTCAGTTATTTTTTTTTTCCAATTAAAAAGAAAACAAACTCAAAGCTCAAGAAATGTCAGAAATAGATTATTTAAAAAGAAATATCAGCAAATGCAGGTGGATCAAACCTCAAACACCCTAAAAGGTTTGTAATGTTCCCAAGAACATTTTTGAGGGAAAAAAACCAAACAAACCCTCAGAAAATTGCATCAAAACTCACTGTAAATGTACACCAGTATAGTAAATAATTTTAAGCTGTGTTTAAGTAACCAAAGTGTGCTTGCTTTTCCTATATGTCAATTGTTTTCTATTGAATTACTCTTTTTTCAGATAAAGTACACTAAATTATCAATCAGATGCTTTCTATTAAAACACAAAATAAGTCCATAAAATGTCTGTGTGTGTGTTCATTTAAATCCTCTGGTATCTGTGAGCAGTGTCCATCTCATCAAACAAAATTAAACTGGAAAAGTGATCTGATTTTTTTTCCTACTGCTTTTTCTCACTTTTAAAAGCCTTTAACACAAACTTATTTTTTGAAGAAAAGTAGACTGTGAACTCTGTCATTGTTTCTCATATTGTCAGGCTTCAGAGAACAGTAAGTACAATTTTTTGTGATAGACTGATCACTTGGAACTCTGATTTTACCTCCTCATACCCCCTGAATTTTTTTCAAACTACTACAATCACAAGTTAGAATCAAAAGACAGATAAATACTAGAGAAAACAGCTCTGTATCATAGTCTGATCTGCCAAAATTTGGCCTGTATTCAGTGTTATTTGGCCTGAATAAGCAGCATTACAAAAACCAAAGACAAGACAAACAACCTTTAATGTAGCATAGATTACTGAAAAAAAGAGTAAGCTATAATTACCAGATGAATGAATAAAAGATAATATTGTTGCAAATATGCAGTTAAAACTACTTGTTTTGTGGTTGCCTTGTTAATTTCCAGTTAAGCATCTGAAGACTAACATATTAGCATATCAATAGGAACATAATTGTATGTTCATTCTTAATGTAAAATTGTGTTTGTTACATGGTGACTTAATTTCACATTCATTACCCTCGCTTTAGTTTTAGGTCTTGAGTGTACTGTCAAGGGTGTTTCTTTACACAGACTCTTTAGTGATAAAGCTACAGCAAGTATTATCAATAAAGCAAATATTATTGCCTATCAATACATAAATACCATGTATAAATACATTCACAGACTGAGTGATAGATCAAAGGACAGTGAAGTGATGCTATAGTTCCCTGAAATGTAAAATGTCTGTCTAGTTAATGTTTTATTTTAACTTACAAAGCTTATATTAATAAGTTTTCTAAAGAGAAGTCATGAGATGGAATAAAGCAGTGCTTTAGGACCAGTTATTTAGAAAAGGTTTTTGATTAAAATCCTTAAGACATTGAAAAGAACAGAAATATATTTGGGTAAAAATCATAGATAGTTGTAGTAGATAGTTGAGGTTAAATCATGGCAGTAATTCCTGCATCTAATCCCAGCCTGCAATAGTCTGAGTTTTGGAGTTAGTTTGATGGTTTGTTACCATCAAATTCAAGTTTTAATTAAAGAATTAAAGAATCAAATTCCAGTTTCCTTTACTAGGAAACTTAACCTTGATTTTCTTACTCTTTAGTAGTCTGACACCACCTGAAGGAAGAACTAATGAAGTAAAAATTCTACAGTTACTGTTAAACTGTTAAAGGATTTTGAAAACTGTAATTATTTTCTTGCCTAACGTTAAAAATGTTGTGCTCAAGAGAAATGTTATAGATTGGTAGGTGAACAATTTTGTTTTCATTTGAAGGGCAATATATAGGATCTGAGTCTTCTCTTAATTGGTATGAAACTGAAAGGAAGACAATGAAATTAAAGTGATGACACTGTACAACAGAAAGAGAACACAAGGCGCTCTCTCTCTCTCTCTCTCTCTCTCTCTCTCTCTCTCTCTCTCTCTCTCTCTCTCTCTCTCTCTCTCTCCCCCCCTATATATATATCCTGAATATATGTATATCCTTACAAAGACCTGAATCCAGGTCTTTGAAACTGTAAATCTAAGTTATTTTAAGTAGTTGAACTATTTTTATTCTAATTCTGAAGACATGTCTAAATTCTTTGAATACACTGGCTGCCATGTTTTCCTTTTCCCAGCAACATAAAGAAATTAAAATATAATTTAAATTCCTTCAAATTGTTAACAAAAAATAAGGCGAACTGTTTCTCCTTTTTCTCAAAATATTCCTTTTGCCAAGAATAGGAAAGGAATGTAAACTCTTTTTCTTTTAGAATTTTATGTTAACAGCTGATTTTTTATTTATATCTCTTTCTGTTTATAGAATTGTCAACTGTAACACAAAGTGGGCAAGTCAGACAAAAGTCAAAGTTTACATTCTCATCTTTCAGTTTTGATGGATTGTAGCAAATTACATTATTGATTCCTTGAATTGAATATATACAATGAGTAATGTTTAGAAATAAATAATTCCTTAATAACAGGATTAGGTGTCCAGATGTATTGTCTAAGTGTTCTTAGTACATGATAATCTGAGAAAGAAAGGACATTTTACTTTCCCTAATGGGAAGACATTAATGTCTCACACTAAGGACATATTAACAAAAATATAATAACCAAAAGCAGTTATAACTGCCACAGTTGGACAGTCTGTTCTTGGCAGTCTGCCACCCTTACAGCAAAGCTTTTCTTCATATTCCCATGAAACATCCTGTGTTTCTGTTGGTAGAATACACCCCAGGATACCACTGACTTCTTGACAACAAGGACACATTGAGAGCTCATGGTTAACTTGTTCCACCAGGACTAGCAGACCCTTCTCTACAGAGCTCATTTTACAGTGTGTCTATCCCTAACCTGCAATAGTGAGTGGGGTTATTCCTGCCATGGTGCTGGACATTACATTGACCTTTGCTGAACTTCATTATGTTTCTCTCTGCCCAACAATCTCACTAAATGACAGCACATCCTTCTGGCACATCAGCCACTCCTCACAGTGTAGGATCAACAGCAAACCTGCTGAGGGAGCAGTCTGACCCTTTATCTCAGTCACTGATGTACAAATGAGCCAGACTGGATCCTGCACTGACAACTGGGGAACACTGCTTGTAACACATGATCTTCAAAGAGTCAGAAACTAGTGCTTTCTTGAATATGTTAATGTATTTTCACCGTATTTTCTAGTATTTCTATCACACAACAGACTGTCATATAATACCTTGCAATTTTTTCCCCATTATCTGGCTTTTTATGTGATGGTTGGGGTTACTAATGTGAAATCTCTGACTACAGCCTAAGTATATGTTTCATTCTTCTTCCCATTTTTCTTATGGGATCAGTAAAAACTGAAAAAAGTACAATTATTAAACTATTGTAGCACAGCAATGTAACTTAAACCAGAAAGAATTAGGATAGAGCATCCTTCATCCATGATATCTCTAATTCAGAGTCTTCCATCAGGTGACTTAATGTACTTTTCCCTTTTCTTCCAGAAGAATCTGCTATAGTCAGGGTACAGGGCTAACCACATTCATTTATCATTCACTGCTTTTTTCTCTTTTGATATCTTGCAGAACTTCCCTTCTTCTCTCCATGCCTGAAGCTTTCAGTAACTTCAACACCTTCCTAGAATGATAAGCATTTCTGCATAATTTATCCCACTAATTAAGTCATAAATATGTCAGACGTACAAAGTATAAGATGTGTTATAAATTTCCACTTTTGAAATGAGAGGATTAAGTGATTTGCCTACTGTGATGCAGAAGCTTTCCTATAGTGGAAGGGATCAAATTTATTTCTATATCTATTCATGAAGATATAATCTAAATTATTTCCTAATAGCATATACTTCTTTCTACATAATCGATAATTTCATCTTGACATGTTTACATTCGCTTGAGTTCTCATTTTATTTAACAGATTAAAAGGAAAAAATAGATAGCTGACTAGCAGATGACAACATTCCAGTTGAGCTTCTGAAGACTAAATAACTTTTCTTTCTCAGTAACAGGACTGAATGTCTCTTGCCAGTATCCTCCTTTGAACCCTTTGCCTTTCATTCACACAAACTAGAGAAGATGCAGTGATTCTGGCTCAAAGTCTGTACTTTGTACTTTGGGGATTTAATGATCCACACAACACCTGACCTAAGAAGGAGTGATTGCACATATCAGTTGACCTCCTGGATTGTGCTGTGCTGCCCATATTCCTGCACAGGATATAAACCCAGATAGCTGATGGTAATAGAGGAACCTGGAGGCTGCACCCATTTGACAACTGCAATATAGACACTGACCTATCTTTACCTTTGTCATGAAGTGAGGTAACATCTTATAAAGACATCTTTTTCTATCACACTCCTTATTAAAAATCTTATAGAACCTGTGAAGACCACATTACCCAAAATTGTCCCCTTGGACTGGACCTCTGCAGCAAGCCATGGCCACACTAAGCATCAACGCAGGGATTTCAATAACAGCAGGGATTTAAGATTTTAAATCTAGTTATTACCTTTTTTAGAAAGTTAATTGTATGAGTATGTTACTTGAGAGAGTTTGATCCTTGTAGCATCCAAAAGAAACAGCACCTGTCAGTGCAGAAGAAAAGAGGAGAAAGGTAGACCATTTGTTTTCTTAAACTTTTTGTGAAGGATGTATCATTCTGAGAGAAAAATACGGTTTATTTTGTCATTTTTTATTAGAAAAGTTTTAATTTATTCTGTTTCTCAAACAAACATTTGCTTTGCCTTCTTAAGAAATAAGAATACTCCTTTCTGCAGTCCCATGAATGATAACACTTTTTAGTAAAGTTTGCAGTATGCATAAATAGAAAAAAGAGTGATAAATAATTATAGATAAACAGAATTCTAAAACCTAGAATATGTATTTTTATATGAACAAATAAAACTGTGCATCACACAAATTCAGAAAAACAGCAGTTTGTGAAGTTTCACCTGTCTGAAGATGCTACTGCAAAGACACTTGCAACACAGACTACTGTTTCCATCCGTGCAGTGACCTATCTTCCAGCTTCAGTGATGTGATTCCCTAAGCAAGTCTTAATTATGTGAAGATCTCAATAACTTATTGATTTTTATCCAACACTCCTAAATATCGATGCAAGAGTTGATATTAGTTGATATATGAGAAATAATTAATGTGAATATATTAGATGTTGACTTCGTTGACCCACTTCATTCCTCTGATTTAGCATAAATCCCCACAGAATTTTCCAGCACCTGAAATTCACATCAAGAGTGACAGATGATATTTTTGTAAACATTTTAATACTCTCTTATCTCTGGAGAAAGAGGAGTTTGTGCATTTTCTGGAAGAGCAAGCAGTATGCTTGGTGTTGAAAAGGAGAAGATATTTCAAAAAATTGTGGTTTTGTCAGACAGAAGTGGAGATTAAGGTCTTCCAATTCAGAAAAACAGGGAATAGTGGCACAGAAGGTCTTCAAAAAGTAATCTCCTAGGGAAAAAATAAAAAGAGGCTATGTAGAATTCTGTGCCAGTCACTGAGTTAGCTGAAATCAAGCCTGAAAGCATCGACCTGCCTGAAAGGAAACAGTGCAAAGTAAAAGAGCAATATACAGCTCCTTCCTTTCCTTTCTCCTACTTATTACCCTTTACACTGCTAAATAAAAGATATCCAGGAGCCATTTTCCCATTATTTAAGGTATTAGTGCAATTCCTGCTTGTTTGGACCACCGCATCCGCCTTTCTCAAAGATGTGCCTGCTATAGAGGGGAACAGGCCTGAGCAGTATGGACTACTTGGCTTTAGTCCTACAGATTGGTCTCTCATCCTCTTTAGTTTAGCACTGAGATATTTTATTTTGTTGAGGAGTTTGTTTGGGATTTACTTTTATTTTGTTGTATGTCTGTTTGGTTTTTTTTTAATGCCTGACCTTTATATTAGGGGGCACGTTGAGAAGAGAAGGGCTAGGTATACTTGTCATCTTTTGCCATTTTGGTGCTCAGGGAACTCTAAAAAGACATTACTATCATGTCTGTAAAAAGATTTCAGAGCCACTAATTGTCTAAGAGCATGAAAGTCAGTAACAAATGGGATTTTAGAACAGTGCAAAAGCTAAAAGCTAGATCAGATCCAAAAGGATCATAAGAAAATGACACAGCATTGTGCCTTTATCGTTAATAAGTTCAGAAGCAAATTTTTGGTCCAACCATAAAGCTGAGAAGTGTCACGTGGTTCAAGAGTATAAAAAACAATAAGAGGTAAAAAAAGGGAAAATATTCTGTTCCTTTTATTATAGTGCAAAGATTCAGAAAAAAAATCTAAGACAGATGTCTAAAAACTATAATTACTTGTAAAATTCTGTTGATTTTACCAAGGGTAGATTATACAAAAATAGCATGAAGTTCATGTGATAAACAAAATAGTTTCTGGCTGCAAGAAATATGGTAGATCACTTTTTCCTCCAAGTCAGTGAAATAACAGAAAATAACATAATTTTTCTTGTTCAGAATAGAAAACAAATGCTAAGGGAGAAAGAGAGAATGTGAGTGTTGTCTATAGTTATATAAACTACTCTTTGAATTGAAAGACAGCTTTAGTAAAAATAGAAATAACTTATGACAGACAAAAAAACCCAAAAAACCCACCAACCAAAATCACAATTAAGATTATCAGAAAGTTCTTTCTCATGAAGAAAGTTCTCTGAAATGACTTTTGAGACCTAAAAATATTCTCCTTTTCAAATGCAGGTCTGTAAGTGAATCAAAAACCAAGGAGGTTATATCTGTCCCAGAGGAAGAAGAGGTCCAGTGGCCCTAAATCACATTTCAAAATGAAAGTATTTAATAATAAAAACTGCATGCTATAATAGAGGGGGACTTACCAATACTTCAAGCAAGGTTGGGATCACCCACAGCTTTTAAATTTACATTAGTGTTTAATCATTTTGAAATAAAGTCATGTCCTACATAATTTCATATCTGGTACCTAAAAAGACAATAAGAAAATAAGACTCAAATAAATTCCTGCTTTCTTGACCCTAGGCCTAACTTGAAATAATGTCTTTCACTGATTGTGTCTGTAATTGACACAATGAGAAAAATCCAGTGGTGAAAAAGTGGCCATTAGACTTTAGAATGTCTCTTCAATAATTTTGACTTGGATGAAAATCTGATGAACTGAGTTTGTTACAACTATATGACATAAAAGATCTCTGTGTTCTCTGCAGTTTGTGAAGCAGTTGAGAAACCAAATCTATTCTTTAAAGAAGCAAATAGAAATAATATTTTTTCCTTCATACATATTGTATGTATACATATACTAAGTTTGAAGTGGTTTTAATCCACATTCCATAAGTATGAGAGAAATATTTTGTGTCTACTTTTCTATGATAAGAAAATTATAGAAAAATGTGAAACATGGTTTAAAATGGAGTATCTAGACAGATACATCAATTTCCACGTTAAGTCTCCTTGGATTTCATAGATATGACATCAGGAATACAGGAGATGCAATCTTCTAGAATGGCAGCTGGAGGACAGATACGATGAAGTAAAGCAGGTAATATGGCACAAAACACCTGCATGTAGACTCTCAAATCACTTCCAAAAGCAAAACAAGAAAAGGAATAATATGGGGGACCACCCCCCCCCCAAATTTTCTTGAAAAAATAACCCTTCCCAAAACAGTAATTATAAATCCAGTGTTATTTAAAATACATAATTTCATTTTTATGCAGAACAATACAGTGACATATTAAATAGTAAGTATTATTGTCAATATTTACTGAACCATAGACTTAAGACGGAAGACAGGCTGAGAGAATTTCAGCTGCTAATCTTGGAAAAGAAAAAAATTGTGAGATCTAGCAGCCGTAAGTATTTAAAGGAGGCCTATAAGAAATCTGGAGAGGGACTTTTACACGCACATGAAGAACAAGGTGGAACCACTTTGAACGGAAAGGCAACAGGTTTAGATCAGATGTTAGGAAGAAATTCCTTGCTGTGAAAGTGGTGAGATACAGGAACATGTTGCCCAGAGAAGTTGTGGATGCACCATCCCTGGAAGTGTTCAAGGCCAGGATGGATGGGGCTTTAAGAAACTTGGTCTAGTGGCAGGTGTACCTGCCCATGGGAGGAGGGATAGGAACTAGATAATTTTTAAGGCCCCTCTGTTTCTATACCTTACATGTATACATATATACAATTACATGTTTTTATGTGATAGTAATATGTAGTAATAGGAAGGAATATATTAATGCATATAATATGCATGCATGTAGTAATAGGAAGGAATATATTAAAATAAATTGCTGCAACACATTTAATTTCCCCTCATTTTAAGTGGCTTATTAAGTTGTTACGTCTTTTTTGTACTCTGTTTATTTCTAGTCAGTGAAAGGAAGCATGTACTTTTTGAACTGGACTCACCTCTGTACTGACTTATGCTCTTGTAAGATTAATTTCTCTCCATGAGGTATTTCAGATATGTCACTGGTCCTGGTGTTCGCACTCTAGTTTTCTATATTTGGTCAAACATATATCACCCCTAGAAGTCTGATCAATTTCACACTATTTCTTCTGCAAAATTTTCAGTTGTACATAAGTTTGTTTTGTTTCATTGCAGTCAGGAAGCACTGCTAAATTCAGTGATGCTGGACCAGCATGACTGAAGTTGTATATTTTTTTTAAATGCCCTTACATGAATTTCCTGTCATGAATTTTCAGTAGTCTGTCTCTTTCAAATGGATTAATACTGTGGAATTGTAAGTAATGAAAATCACTCTGCTGAATGACACAAATATTAAAACCAACTTTCTGCACTTCACTAATATCAGCAGGGTCCTCCAGTTTCAATTTTGTTGAACTAATTCACGCCACTTCAAATTTTATTGCAACTTGAACTTTCATTCTATAATTAATTACATGAGCAGTGTGAGTATGCCCTGGATACCAAAAGATTAAAGCCTGCATTTCTACATCTTAGTTCTGACACAGAGCTTTATTTTGCAGCACCAAGATGTGCTGGAGCCAGTACTTTTATTGACACACAGAGAATATAGTTCTGAAATTTTAGATCAAGGCATTTCCTGTACAATGTTAAAAATTAATTTACCTGAGTTGCTGACTATTTACAATTTAAAGAGACAGCAACACAGAAGACACGTGTGTTCTTCTGGGGCAGCAGGTATAGGCTAGGAAAATTACTCCAAAACTATTTGTAATGGTACTAGAAACCTATATTTAAGTAGGTGAAGCACAGTTCAGATGTGAGCTAGCAGTTTGGTTGCTTTTGTAATCATTAGAAAGAAACAGACACTCCCTTAGAGCAAACCAGCCCATGTTAAAAGAGTTTTCTAAGAAAGAGGGGAATGACTTGCCACTTGGAGTACCACTGTCTCTCAATTGACCATAGTGAAAGTGTTGTAACATGGAGCAGCCAACTAATTTCTGGATAATTTTGACTGAGATTTTTGTTATTCAAAAGAGACAAAAGTATGTCTGTCAGTGACTGAGTATCAAGAAGTGATATCTCTGAAAAGATGTACGATATGTGAGAGATGTTTGGGGGCCTGTGGCTACAGAAGGAAGAGTTTTAGTATGAGACAGAGAAATTACACTCAGAGTGTGAGAATTCCACCTCTGCTTTGTAAAAAGGGGAGTGATGCAGTTATCACATTGTGAAAGAAGGCAAAATCAGTCCTTGTATTTTTCAGAACTCAGTTCTTTATCTGTCTTCAAAAATATGCATGAGATTCTGTGGTGAATAAATTAATGTCAGACTTAATTTTATTATGGAAATGCTTTCTCCTAATAAAAATTGTTTCCTTAAAATAGATACTTAGCTTGCATTAAAGTTTTTGAATGCCTATGAATCAAGAAGAATCACAGTTGAAACAGATTCCAGAGGCATAACTTTTTCATTTATTTCAGTGCACTTCGGCCATTCTGGCTGTATGAAACACTTCAGAATGTTCTTTCAGAAATGTTTCACCTGTCACCAGTAGCCCATGGAGGACTAGATCTTAAACCTCTACCTTGGATTTAAACTCTACTGAGCAGTCCTCATTATGCACTTGTTCAAATGTTGCTGTTTTGGATGCCAAATAGGTAAGAAAGATCTGGGTCTCCTGTTCCATTATCTCAATTTCTTATTGTCCTGCCTTTGGCTGGGATAGAGTTAAGTTTCTCCACAGTAGCTAGCCTTGGGCTACATTTTAGATTGTGCTGGGAATAGTTTTGGTAACACACTGGTGTTTTAGGTATTCCTGAGCAGTACTCAGTGTCAAGCACAGAGTGTCAAGGCCTTTTCTGCACCTCACTGCTCTGCAAGTGAGTAGGCTGGTGGATGCAAAAGGTTGGGAGGGGACACATCTGGGATAGTTGACCCCAAATGACCAAAGGGATATTCAGAACAATATCACATCGTGCTTGCCAATAAAACCTGGCAAGATGAAGTTTGAGGGAGGCTGCTATTGCTCAGGAACTGGCTGGTTATCAGAGATTAGTGGTGAGAATTTGGGGGATTATGCATAATTTGCTTTTCTGTGGTGTGATTATCCCTTCTTTTTGTATTTTTGCTCTGCTTTTTGTCCTTATAATTTTTTTCTTTCAATTGTTAAACTCTCTGTAATTAAACCCATGAATTTCCTCTCTCTTTTACTCTTCCAATTCTGCCCCACATACCTCTGTGGAGGCGTGAATGAATGGCTGTGCAAGGTGTAATTGCCAGATGGGTTAAACTACAACATTTTAATGGCATTCACAAGTAATGTTATTTTTTATCTTAGCCTCTCACTATTTTTTATACATACTTTAATTTCTGTAGTAGGTGCAGCTTCTTTTTTTATTCTCTTTTTCAAATGATCATATATCAATTTTCCTAATTATTTATACAATTTAGCTTTTTAACCTTGAGCCTGTGGCTTTCCCTGAAGTAACAGCGGTGACATTGTTCACAGTGTTCCTGAAATATGACTGCTCTTTCAGGTTAGTACAATTTTGTAAAACAATCCATAACTCTACTTTATACTCTCCGGAAACAACGAGAGAACATTTCTGACATAAAATCTCTCAAATGGCAAAGAAAAGCTGTAGGTTGCCTGAGGGTCACTAAAGAGATGTTTCTGTGCGTTCTAATGCTGTCAGTACATATAAGGGTCACCCATGAAATTAAAAATTGAACCTTTTTGCAACATGTACGGTATGAATTTCACTAGGTGAGGCATTCCACCCTTAAATAAGAGCATTAGAACTAGAACTGCAGGGGACCAAAGCAAGCAAGAAAGTGCACATGGGAAAAACATTTATGCTCTTGAGGTATGTAGGGAAACATAATTTTATTGAATGGAGTTTTCCAAGCCCTCATTATACAGTTAATACTTATATAGCAGTCACAAAATCCAATTTGAAAGAGAAATTTTCTAATTTTTTGAGACTATAATAAACTGATACTTTGTAGTTTGATTTGAAATGTCATTAATTTCAACTGAAATCTGAGGTTTTATATAATGTCAAGTAAGAGACCTTGAAATATCCAACATTCCTTGAGATGGTTTCTTTTCCTTTTGAGCCTTTTTATATATCCAATTTCACAAACTGCTTGCATGCAAGCTATGGATTATTCCATCTGAAATATGTACATGAAAATAAAAAGAGACGTGCCTTTTCTGGTGGCTCTATAACGTAACAGTAACATTTTCAAGTAAAAATGACTCTGCATTAATCTTTCTTTGAAATCATCTAGTGTTTGAATCCTTGTGCACTGCTACTATTTTAACATGAAATGGAGTATAGCTGCTCAAATTTTTATGGAGATCTACTGATTGGTGATGCCCTGCCAGAACAATGTGAAAGCATCACATATGTTGACATTCTAACTTCCATATTTCTCAAGATTACAGAAAACCTGCTGTGGTGGTCACAAAAGAGTGTTTCCAGTTAGCCATGATTTTAAAGGAAGGGAGCTCATTTGCACAAATTGATTCATGCATACTTAAAAATATCTGAGTGCTTCCAGGAAGATCATATAGCAAATAATCAACCAATTAAATCTTCATTGTATAAGGAAAGAATTGAGATGCAAGGTATTTTCTTCCTTCCAGTTTTCTGATTCTATGTGCTTATTATCACTGACTTTGAATGAGTAGATCATTTGTTTTTTAATTGTAGGCTACAGATTGTTCTACATCTAGTCACCTTGGCAAATTAGGGCATCACTTCTGAAATGTAATTAATCCCCATGAAGTTCAAATACTGGAGATGGCAGCCTTCTGTTACCCTTTAATGAGTATTCCAAACACTAGTAATTTTATTGTTTATTTTCATGCTCCAGTGATTCTTTTCCTATTTTTCTCAATCTTTGCATAATTTCACAGAAAAAAAAATTTAAAAATTGATGTATGAAATATATTCTGCTTTTACTTCCTTGAGCAAATAACCAATTAAAAATGTAAATATAGCCTATATATAGGAATTCTAAAATATTTTTGGTAGGAGTATAATTAACTTTAAAAACATATTTTAATTCTAAGCAATTATAACTGTCACATATTGCATGTTGCATGAAATGGATATTTTTGGAAGTTTTTTTATGTCAAGCAGTTTATTCTTATCATCAAATTGGGATCTAATCAAGGGACACTCTCCTTTCATTCCTCATTTGTCATTTCACAACCAGGAGGCTCAGAAACAGAAGGTAGTTGGGGGCTCCGGTGCCATTTGAGCAATAATTCCTCATAATGATCTTGTAAAACATATTTATAATTTATGATGTGCTACAAAACTGTTAAGAAAACTCCATCCAGAATTTGAAATTATCTTCTTTGATCTCTTAGAAAGATAGCCTGTTCCAAATACAGTCAAGTGTTCCAAACAGGGTGGCAGACTTAAAGGTCTAGCTTGTCAGTAAACTGTTGGCATTAAAACTAATTAAACTTCTGCTTGATGTTCTGTAGAACCATCATCATAATTCTTTAGCAAGGGATAGAGGACATAAAAATCAAATTTTAATGTGACTGTTCCATTTTATTCTATCAGGTTGAGCTCAGAAATTTCTGAGAGCTTTCCTCAGCCTTTACACTTATAAACCAGATGGGACTGGAAATGAAACATTTAAAAAGCCCTGAGATCTGTGTACCATTGATGTAAGGCTCTGATATTTGTGATCATATGGAAGTTAACTGATATGACATGCAGGGATACTTCAGACAAGACTTTTCTTTTTAACCCTTATACTTACTGTCTCTGTTACACTCAGGTAGCTTAGACATTACTAAAGCAAAAGAACATTAGTAAAATATGCCACAGGATGATGACATCTTAATTATTTAAATTTGATTTTACAGTTTTTAAAAACTAAAACCAAACTAACAGAAATTCTATGAAAAGTATATTCAAAGACTTTAATGAAGAAGTCAATGACAGAAACTACAGGAGACAGACTTTTGGGGAAAAAACAAAAAAGCAAACCAACCAACCAACCAAAACCTCCAAAAGCAGACATCCAACTGAACCAAAATAAATCAAAACCCCAAACAGTATAAATTTCTGAAATGTCATCATTCACTTCACAATGAAATCAAAGTTTAGTTGTGGTGATGGAAACTTCTGACTTTCTCCTGTACATTGCCTTTCTCACTGAGTCAAAATGACTACAGACCCACCCCTACAATTTTGGAGAGAGACAAGGGTTATGGTACAGGCACTGCTCATGCCCTCTGCTGTTGCACACCATCTGCTCCCAAGCTTTGTGAGGCTGGTATGGGTGTCCTCACCACTAAGTGCTGAAGGAAAATAAGGCTCTGGAGAATTTCACTGAGGGTTGCACACCTGTGGTGTGGATGAACCACAATTCCTCAGTAGGAGACATTTCTGTTTCAGTTTTTCCTTGTTAGTCCAGCAAATCCACTTATATTGCTGCTGGTTGCAGGCCACGGGTTTTATGCTGAGTTTGCAGGGTGTCAGAACTAAGGTTTGTAAGGCTTTTTCTGAACTTGACCTGACAGGGGTGGGGTTTTTTTCACTTGTTTTATCTGTAAGAGAAATTTTTTTAATGACCAGGTGTCTATGTCTGATTAATTTTGTTTATATTTGCATAGTGTCAAAAATTGCCATAGAAGAAAGGAGTATTTGTGTAGAATGAAGTACTGGTAATTCTAACATAGTGATGTAGTAGTACACAGGCATATAGACAAGGTACAATAACAAAAATTTTGAAATATAGGGGTGCAAGATGCAGCGCGCATGTGTAGGACACAAGAGAGGGTACAGAGACTGGCACTGAAAATATAGTGCTGTAAGACCACCTCTTGAAGGGTCAGTGAACTTCAGAGCTGGGAGCAGAAAAAAAATTAGGCTTGGAGTTAACAGGGCAAAAAAATTCAGGTATCTAACATATGTAAACCAGATAAATATAATAAATTCAGACATAATGTGATGTTTCACATCCTTGAAGGAAAAGCATACAGTAAAATATCTTAGAAATTATATAATAATGCCAAGTACATCTTACAGTGAGCAGGAAGAAATCTTCACCATCAACCTTATGTTACCCAGGATGATAATGACTCACCAGTTCAGTACTGAATACATTTAGGATTCCAATGGAAGCAGGGATGTAGCAATAGAAATTGGGTAGATACTAAGAAACATGTTTATACCAAATTAAATTGTACTTTTAATCTGAGATTATTTCCATTTCAAAATTCTTTGGTTTTCTTTACTTTTTCTCTAGTAATCCAATCTGTGCTAATAAGAAGTCTTTGAAAACTTGTCAGAGACAGAAATGGGACTGTCATCTTCACTATTTTTCCTCCTCATGTCTGAGGTTTTTATACTTAATCACTACCAAAAGGGAAGAGGGGTTTGCCTACTTCCAATACTGTTACTGATTTTTGTCAGCAATCAGCTCCAGATTTTTCAGCAGTATATCCTGCCCATTTGGAGTCCCTTGCTCTTATCTCACTCTTTGTTACTCATCTTGCAAGTTATGTTGCCCCTCTCATACTTTTCCATGCTACTAAAGAACAGGTGCATAAGTCTTAGGTCTTTGGTGATTACGTTGCTCACATACTTACCTAAAACTCTCATATGCTGGGTGCAGCTGTGTTATCACAGCGTTAAAAAAATGTTTATACACAGTTATTAGTTACACTGGTTTAGTACATTTCTATTCAAGGCATGACAGTTGTGTAAGTGTTACAGGCTTCTGCTTTGGTTACAGCTTAAAAAGAGTTATTATTTATAAATCAAAATCAAACTGAAAAATCCTGTATTTTTTATAATCAGTATGTCAGTTTTCTTGCAGAGGGCGTGAGCGTTGAGTTCTGTTTTGGGTTTTTAATATTTTCTTTTGGGTTTTTTGTGGGGAGAGGTGTGGGGTTTTTTTCCTTTCTACCTGTTACAAAGCTCAACTGATTAAACAAATTCCAGCTGAGCTTTTTGGCAGACAAAAGCTATTTCTGGGATTGTATATTTTGCTCTGATGTGATACGTAGAATGCATATTGGTGGATTTGGAAATTATTCTTGATTGCCTCAAGCAGTCTTCAATGACAAAGAAAAAAGTTATTGAATTTTGCAGCACTACCTATGACAGAGATGTGATAGATGAGAAGCAGATGTAAAAAGCTTAATGTAAGTCTGTTTGATAAATGGGGTCTCATTTCTTTCTCACCTGCTGAAATTTACAGAAATCAATTTTTTCCCCCTCAGTTTTAAGATGTATAGGACAAATGCTAGTCAATCCTTTCATATGCTTATTTAGTGAGGAGCACAAATTTTAAAATTCCTTGTTCATTTCAAGCTTGCTTAGAGAGAAACATTTTATATATGTTTATATACACACTCATCTTTTGGAGGGTACTCAATTCAAATCTTTTGCTTAGTGTGTTTTTCTAAGTTTTTATCTGGAATCATAAATCTGCAAAATGTCAAAGACAGATAAAAATGACTGGAACCACCTACTGCCTAAGCTGGGCTTCACTGTTAAAAGAAGAGAATACTTGAACAAGACCCCATCGAAAATCATGAGAAATTTTTTGTGACTCAGCTCCCAGTTCCTACCCTTTATATCCATGCCCTCTCTCTTCAGGGAGGAAAGTCATCAGAAACAAACCTGTGCTTGCTGTATATCCCTTGTCAAAGCTATATTGACTGGTCTATGTCAATGGAAAATTCAGATGGACAAATTCTTGAAAAAGCATCATAGTCTGTTTTTTCATTAAGAGAAATGTCCAATAATGTTTAAATACACATTTGTCTTCGAAAAGTAATCCTGTAATACGAATAAAACAAACCGCTACAGAGATGAAAAATTAACCCCCTCAAATGACAAACAATCTGAAACTCTGCTTTTTTGGTAAATTCTGTGGTTGAGAAAGGAGAGATTAGAGTGATTGCATGTTTACTTGCTTCTTTTTTTTCTTCTACTGACAGCTGCTAGTTACACCATACAAGGTTTCTTTGTTGTTGTTTCTTTTGTTGTTGTATGTTGTTTTGTTATTGTATGGCAGAGCATATGTGGTCTTTATTTTGCAATTTTAAGATTTTAAATTATTTGAAACACGATTGAAAGCAGAAAAAGAGAACAGAGAAGAATAATAATCTTAGAAGGTCTGTGTCATAACAGTAATGTCAAGAGATTGGTAGAGGAGCTCTATGGGAGAAAGAAAACATGGAGACCCAAGGATGGAAGAGGAAAAAAAAATTATTGCCAGTGGAATGAAGGACAAAAAGGAAAAACAAAGGGAAGTCTTGGAGGAAGAAGGAAAAAATAGATGTGGTTCCCCCAGATAAAATACCAGACTTCAGGTCTTGTGGGCCATTCTTTTGAAAGATAGAAATGACAACAGCAGAAACAGCTGGTCATTGCCTTTAAGTTAATTTCTCACAACTTTGTTGGTTTGCTCTCCCTGGAACCCATTCTGCTGTTTTCTTTCATCATTTGAAAAAGAAACATTGAGCAAACTTTACACAGTTAGGTGTATTACATATTAGAGCATACTCTTCAATTTTTGACTGTAACAGAACGCTGAGCTCTGGTTTTCCAGACACTGTCTACAGTTACAAGATCTGATTATATGATTCATGATTGTTTTCATTAAAGGATATGATTATGTGTGCAGTTAGTTATCTTTTAGATGTGAATTGTTTGGTACTCACCAACAGTATATTTTCCTTTTATTTCATCATTTGTTCATTCAGATTGTGTTTTTTCTGTCTCGGTGTGAGCCAGGATTTGCAGCAGTGTGCTAAGATATGCGGACAGGTGCTGAGGGACTGGCTTGAGATTTAGCTAAAAGAGGAGACCACAAAATGTTGTTGGATGTGAGATGAGAAACGGAAAGGGATGAACCTTTCCAAAAGAAAGGGGCAAGGCAGTTTAGGTAATAGAAGAACAACTATCACAATCTGAGTGAAAAAAGTGGAGACAAGGGGATAATAAATGTAGCTGGTCTTCCGTAAATAAGCTGCTTGTCAGCCTGAGCCTTGGAGCTTTGCTGTCTGACCTTACTCTGTGTGCGTAATTTTTTGGGGTTTTCAAGCTGTTAATTAAGGGAGACATGCAAATGCACAAGATCTGAGACACTTATTAAGGAAAAGGCTCAGGGTCTGGCCTTGGCTATCAGATGAACTTAGAGATATTGCCAGTATTCAAGTAGGGTGGGAAGGATAAACCTCTGGGCCCCAGAAATTCACTGGATTCAACTTCTCACAGTTATTCAGTGAAGGTACTTAGGAATCAGGACGCAAGAGCTGCATGACTTAACAATGTAGGTAAGTCTGTTATGGCCCTGAAGCTGCTAATAAAAATTCTCAGTTTGCCATCCAGGAGCTCAGAAAGAGAACCTACACAGTCCCTTCGTTACAGCACACATTCCAGAAAATGATGGCACCATATTTTATAGCAGTACATCCATCTGTTTGTTGAAATGTGATATCAGTTTCCTAAGGAGACACCATCCAAATGAAAAAGGCTGCTCATTCTCTTTGAAATAAAAATATGCTAGATATTGTAGCAATCCTTCTCAATAATTTACAGCAGTTCTACTCTATTTGAAAACTCTAATAATAAATTAATCATCTTTAAGATGCAAATAAGTGATACATTCAAGGATTGTTTTTGACTGATGCATGTCTCCAATAGTTCACTGCTAGAAATAATGTAGGAACTGATCTCTACAAAAGTGTTCCAAATCCAGTTGTGTTGGTCTCAATTTTCTTCATCAGCAATGCATTTTTATTTTTTGCTCCCACTTGCTGGTTTAAACCAGCAGCATAATTCCTATTGGGTTCAGCTCAGAAACAGACTGCTTGCACAATATGCTACAGAAACATTAGGTTCTCAACAAATGTACAGGGACAGAGTCCTGTTTTGACTATCTTGTATTTTTAAGGGAAGAACTATGGCAGTATTAGTCTGAGGAAAAAAAATGTTTTAATTAAGATCTTAAATTGTTAAGCTTTCAGACACTCCAAAATTTTATTCATACTCTCTTCCATTGCCTCTGTTTTATATTAATGTGATCCAAGATTCAATGAATATTGCAAATGGATTATCTTAAATAAATTTGTAGTCTGGCTTTGAGAATCAGATGTACGCAGTGAAGTTTTTTTTAAATTAGTAATACAGTAAACATGGTCTCAATTTCTATAGTAATTTTCATCTCATGTACCATAAAGTTTTAATGTGTTTCTTAATTCCACACTGATGTTGAAAAAAACCCAGATTTTTCTTAAAATCATAGTGTAAACTTCTACTTAATTTTTTCAAATTATGTTTAGTTATTATTTATAATTTTCTATATGAAAAGTGAACAAAAACCAAATCAGCATGAAGTTTTTGAAAATAAAAAGCATTAGCTTCTAAGCATGTTAGAATTAATGAAAATCACAAAATAATTTTTCCTATTTTAAGACAAATACTGCTATGAGATATAGAATAGCAAAATGTCCTCATCATCAGAAGGGGAATCAGTGATTAATTGCTTTGTTAAATAAAGCCTGTGTATGCTGACTTAACAGAACCTGTTAATAAAAGAATTTTTTAAACTATTTTAAAATTTCTTTACCATATTATTTAAAATTACATTCTTTTTCTTGCCCTTGTTAGTGCAAGAGGATCAAACACTGTAAAATATATGTAATTCAAGTGTTTACTTAAAATGCCGTTAAAAATAAAACCAGATGTCCTTATACATATTTAATTTTTTTAAATGTAACATTTTTGAACAACTTATTCTGATTTCATTAAAGTAAAATGAGTTTAAGCAAAAAGAGGTTTAGACCAAAAAGCAAAATTTTCTGTATAAGCCTATTGTAGTGTTTGCCCTCTAGATCTTCCCATAAATTATATCACCTGACAGCTTCTTCAGGCAACCTAAATATGTAGTTAAGGTCTAGACAAAGATTAAATCAAAATGATTAACAAAGATTAAATCAAAATGTTTAACACATCATGCTTTAAAAAAGCCCTAAGCATAACTCAAAGTGAAAACAATTCCTGACTACAGGACAGAAAACAACAGCTTTACAATGGCAATTGGCATTCAATTTAATTTATTTTTGTGACTTATTACATGTTACTGCCAGCTTGAAAAAGTGAATTTTCACTATTTATCAGAGCTCTAGTATTATTCAAACTTCAATGTAATAATCAGGAACATAGCAGAACACAAGCAAAAGGACAAAAGAAAGCAAAAAAAAAACCCCGAAAAATAAGAAAAAGGTTTCACAATTATGACTTGGAACAACCTCATAGTGTCTAATGAGACTTCCCTATCAAGAAAAGAAATAGGTCTTTTTTATTGGAAATAACAGACAGGGGAAATGAAGAAGAAAAGGAGAAAATTATTAAAGGCATGGGGATAACTCTCAGTCATTTATGGATGTTTCAACACCTTAGGCTTCTCAGATGACCCTAATGGGTAAGGTGGGAAACTGAATTAAGTCCCTATTTATCTCACTTGGAAGTACTGTCACATTCAAACTCTTACCATAAAAAAAACAAACAAAAAAAAACCCAAACGCCTTAGAGTATTTACAAAGCAAAGAATTTATTCTCAGTCTAATAATACTGAAACTAGAATATTCAAGGCAGAACTGTTAAGCCAGGGATGTTATATCTGTGTGCACTTTTTCTTAAGTGTTATGCATATCCTTTCAGTGAACCTTATATCTTATATCACGTTTCAGCTATTTTGAGGACATTTTGAGACAGGTGAGGCTAGCTGACTTTAGTTTTACTTTCTTTTAGAACCATGACTGCTTATAGTTTCTATTCTGACTGTTGGAGAAGAGTCACAATAAAAAAGTTGCAGTGAGGAAAAAAGAAAGCAAATGCTATGTATTTAACCCCATCAAAGTTTGAGTTAAACCTGTGTTTTGTCTCACTGTACATGTACAGAGCAAATTCACACCACTAAAGGTGCAAAGCTTATGGTCTTGATGCTGTGGGTGTGTGTTGAATGCAGCCATGGTAAAAAACACCAACATCTGATAGACATTTGGGGTTTACCTGTAAAAACATCTAAAATGACAATATATCTATAAAATAGGATGTACTCTGGTTTGAATATGTACATTAAAAATCTTTCTAAGTCAATCTTTAAATGTCTTCAGAAACACCATTATTTCACATTGGTAAAACCAAAAGAACATCTGTCAAAAGATCATAAAGCACACTAGAAAGATGAGTTAAAACTCATGCTTGTCATGACATTTGACATTATGTCATCCTCCCTTTTTGGGGAGGGGTGTTCAATTGTCAGTAATGTTGGTGGTGACTGGACTAGAAATTTAGACCCACTGAGTCAGATCACTACCTGGAACTAAGATTTCACATTTTGTTAATCTATTATAGTTACTGCTTAATAGCATTTTATGTGCAGTCAAACTTTTGTGTCTCTTAAATTAATGTGATTGTCAGAACATTTTATGTTGGAAAGGCTTTCAATGCAGTATGCAATAGATTTGACATATCTAATAAGAGCTGATAGTATGGTAAGGTCCATCTTATTCTTTTTCATTCATTAATTTTGCACACGTACAGTTTGCTGACATTGTATTAATAATATAGCCACTCTTTGGTAGAGGCAGAGCATTATAAGTATATTAAATACTGCCCACACAGGCACAGAAATGGAGAATGTAAAATTTAAAATCAAAGAAAGCTGTGAATTAATGAGCATTTAGATAGGAATTAACCAGGCACCATGTGTCAAGATTTGGTTTGCCTAAAACACATTTTTCCCTAGACAGCTCCAAGTAAGAAAAACTTCTTTGGATGATATATTGCTTAAGAACTTCTCAGAGCAAGGGCAGTCTCTTGTGATGGCACCATCATGACCTTTATTTAGAATATAACATTACTGTACTGTAAAAAATTAAAAAAAATATTAAAAAAAGGCAAAAGAAAAGAAAATACTTCTTGACACACAGAGTAAACATCTTATTCTAAAGCATTTCTAAGTGAATAAGTTTGGGTGGGAGTTTTTTTGCTTTTTTTTTTTGGTCCAAGAAAATTCTGTCCTGGTCTTAAAGTCACTGCATAATTTTTCAGAACACAAAGACATTAAAATTGGTGGGAAACCTCATAGGCAGTACAGCAGTAAACAATTGTTATAAAGTTGTAAACAGCTTTACAACAATTGTTGTAAACAATTATTTAGATATGCTTGCAGAAGGAATTTCAAATAATGGATTCTAATGTGGATATAATAAGAAGATAGGGTTAAAATAAAGGCTGATCTCTGCTCCAAAACTCAGAGCACATTCATTTTTTTTAACTGTACATTAGATTTTTCATGGAAGTAGGCTTTTGATTTCTGAACTTGTAAAGAAGTGAAATCATAATGCTGGTGCCAAAAGATACCCACAGATATTTGGAAGCATTACCTGAATTAGACAGCTTTAATACAATTTAATCTGCAAAAATAAGTCTCAGTTTGGCAGCATATACATATCACTCAGTTTATATATGAGGAGAATTTGTGAGTAAATCATACATAGTCATATACATTTGCTCTTTGTATTAATGCCCTGAGATTAGGTTTACAGACTTATGAGACATGAGTTCAGATAGCTAATGAAAGAATATAAATATCACCATGAAAATTATATGCTATGCTGTTCACTAAAACATATATAAACGGTTTGCATATCTCATCATTTTTCATACACAGATCTCAGACAAAAAAAAAAATAAAACAAAAAACCCAAACAAACAAAAAAAAAACCCACACCAAAAAAAAAAAAAGCCCACCAACCCAGCAAACAAACCTGATCAAAAATCTGTCCACATCTCAGATAACATTTAATAAAGGACTGGCAAAGCAGGCTTACTTTGAGATAGTCTGCATAAGACAACAGTGTGAGACCCATGTAATTTCTCTAGCTATCTAAAACCTGTCTAGTCTGAGCTGATCATTTGCTCTACAGCCTTTGTAATGGATTGCTCCATAGGCAATTATCTCACTTATTTTGCAAATTCAGAATGGGATGAATCAATCTCCTGAATGTTCTGTATGTTTCTACAGAGTGCAGAGAGAATCTGTATGGTGAAATTAGAGAACTAGTTTTCAAGCAGAAAATAATACACAGGGTAAATGTTTTCCAAGTGTCTAGGTATGATGACAATAGATAATATGTCCATTGTCACAACAATACAGGAAGCATGAGATTTGGGCATTCGTATCATACTTTTGAATCTGGTAGGCAGCAGTACAACATCTAAATTTAGTTTTAGGTGGAAAAACTTGAAAATATGGAAAATTAAGACTCAGTAGAAAGTCTGGGAAGTAAGCAGTGTTAAAGTCTAAACTGTTCACAGATTTTCATAGGATGAGAACACAGAGCTAAAAGGAACGGTTAGCTTCTGCTCTTGCACAAAGTGTGTAATTTAGAACTGCTTGCAAAAACAATTTTTATATGATGGTCCTCATCACAGGTAAAAAGACAATTTTAAAACAGCAATAACAAAGAGAAGTTGTTAAAAATAAAAAGAGTGAAATCAAAAATTAAAAGGCTAATTATGTGCCTTATAGTATTCATACTTTTGAGGTGGATTTCCACCCTGTCTTTTTTAATGTGAGCACCAAAAAGCTACTAAAGGGACTTTCCAAGATGTTTGTGTTCCAGAAAGTTTTTCATATGAGCCTTCTTCCCTGCTCTTAGAGGTTCAGTCTTCCTCCTTCTTTTCAGAGGTCTCTCTGTGCAGTTGCTCAGATCAAGCAAAAAAACCCAGACTTTCTCTCTTGTACCTTCTCAAGTACTTCTAAAAGAACATAATTTATGAATGTATATGCATGTGTGTGTGTGACTCTACAACGAACATAAATAGCTAATCAGAGTAGGTTTGTGTTGATATCTTACTGCAAAAGTCCCATACCTTCCCAGTGATTGCTCATGGGCAGCTCCTCTCAGCACCGATTCCTTCTTCACAACACAGCCAACAAAGTCAAACTCTCTTCTCACCCAGCTAACCCACTCTTTTATAGCACTCATCCTTATTGGACACAGCTGTGGCCTATTAAGGGCAGGCTTGTTCCTAATCTTTGGTGATTAGTGCAGCTGCAACTCCTCTGGGGTGAGATTGCCTTCTGCACTATTCTCTTACATTCTATCCTTCCACAGGTTTGCAAAAGAAGGTGCTATTTGTTGAGATCAGTCAGAGGCATTAATTATTTCTATAAAAATTTTTCAGATGGTGCAATGAAATAATTCATTGAACCACCTTAGACTACTTTTGAGGCTTTTTTGGGAGACAGGATTAGTGTTTGTTCTATATATATACATCTATATGCACAGATATATAAATTTTTAGATAAATTAATTAGTTATTACATAAGAAATCTGTTGGCTTTTATAGCATGCTGTGTTATATCATTGTCCTTCTAGATAACTTCATATGCTATTAGTAAAAAATAAAATTAAAAGTAAAAACCTAGTTTCCCTTAAAAATAGCTATGTTTTTGTGCTCTGGCATACTAATGTGTTCACATTAATTTTGGGTCACTTCCTCAGTCATACATTACTCTTTAGTTCATTTGCTACTATACAAGTACACGAACTACTCATGAACTGCTAATATTAAATGTGTGGGTTTTGCTAAAGGAAAACTACTGACTTTATAATATGGGGTTTTGATTAGCTCCTTTTCCTCAGCACTTCACTTACTAGCAAGATTCAGCTTATTTCTGTATATAATTATAAAGAGATACAATTCAAGGCTCACACTGTACTTCAGTTCTGTAACTCTACATAATTGCTTTCAATTTAAGAATGCTGAAGGCCAATTAAAATGGACAATTACTGAGATTTTATTAGTTCAGTTACAGCTATGTAAGCTTTGAAATTTCCAAACTCTTGAAGAACTAAATATGCCTGAAGGTATCTTTAGAAATTTCCATGTACCTTGATTTATGACTTTGTCTTTGGTAAAATAAACATTTTGTTGTAATTATATAATTAAAGGAACAGTGTAATTATGAAGAAAGCTGAGAGAATAATTGAAAGAAGACTGTCTAACAGCTATTAATTTTTCAGCACACTAAGATAGAGTTTCAAAAGTATCTATATATTTTGGGAAAAAACAAGAAATCAATGTTCTTAAGTCATGTGATATTTAAGAATCCAGGGAGAAATTTAGTTACACGCCCTTTAGAGACATCTCATTTTTCAGAAACAGACCCCTCCAGGTGAAAACATATCTACATATCTGTTTACACATAGGAAGTGACTGAGTAATGACAATCTGTGCAGCTCAGCATTTACTTTATTTTAAAATCCTGAGAGAGTTTCTAAAACTAGGATCTCTGCCTCCCATCTCCTTGAGAGATCCAAGGGGTGGATATATATATATGTTATATATTGGTGATCTTATATAATACTCAAGATGAAATTCATGCAGTTCACCACCTACTTTACCTTGTTTTGCAGATGGTAGACTTTCAATTTTTTTATTTGAAAAGACCAATGAATGGCACAATAACCAATGGTCTCCTTTGTTCCTTCATCTAGAAATCACATTCTTTCTTCTTGCTCCCTTCTCCAGCTTTCCTACATAAATATCTTCAGTTTTCCACTAAATTTTCTAAGTTGGATTTGCAAATGGTTAAGTGTACATAAAATAAAGTTTTACATCACACGAACTGGGTGTCTAGAACTCAGTCTGGAGTGAAGTGTAATCTGTACAGGGAAGGAAATCTCTGTAGAGTGGAAAATCCTTGAAAAATAAATTGTTTGTGGTGAATTTACCTGCTCCTTCCCTTACCATGAATATTCCACTAACATCAACATAGTCTTTGAACTTCTACAGATTTTATCAGAGTATGAGTTAGAACAAGGTAACTTTTGATATAGAGAAAATTCAAATCACCCAGCTAATAAGCATTTTAAATAACTTGCAAACATATATTTTTTTCTTTTCTACAGTCTGTACACAAGGACAGATTTTATTTTAGTCCACCATCTTTCATTGTCTCCTCTTCTGCAACAGACTCCTTGCAGGCCTCCCTGGATCTTCAGGGCACATGTCTCCACCAAATCTCTAACATAGCATTGTACCTCTGGATCTCTCCTGAGGCACTGTGCTTGCAGCTTTTCTCATTCCTGTGTGAACCACTGGAACCCAAATTAACACCCAGCTGAACAAAGCTTGTACTTCTCTATTTCATCTGTTGCAGATGAGGAAAAAAAACAAAACTGCTAACAGTGTAGACCATAAGAGTCACCCATTTCTTACCACTTCCAAAAATGTAGCTTTGACAAGACAACTTCATTAATAAAGGGTAGCAAAAAAGAAACTATTGAAATTTTAGAGTTCTGGTTTTCCACAGAGAGAAGTTTCTCATGTGATTTATTCTTTATTATACAAATTGAAGCTAGGTCTGATCCAATACCATTCTTCGTTTCACACGAAGGGAAGAGCTTCATTAGCATACTTATGACTCAAGCATCTGTTAAATTAAAATGTTTTAGAAAGAGATTATGTTTTGTCTGTATCATTTGTTTATATTGTGACGGGATCATGCTTTAATTTAGAAAACAGATGTAGTGATCAAGAATAAAGGAATCTGTCTGGCATGTTCTACTGAGATGTACATCTTGGAATGTTTCTTTACCTTTAGTTGCGGTTGTCTTTTAAATAGAAACTGCTTTTTCTGAAATGTTCTTTGCATAAAATGATGTTTCATTACCTTACCTTAAATTGTTACTCAGAACTATTTTTCAACTTGAAAATTATGTGGGGAAGAAGAGATGAAATATTTGCTGATTTTGATTCTGTAACATTTTTTTAGTGTTGGTTTGTTGTTACTATCTGTTTTGGTTTCAGGTGGGTTTTTTCTGTTATTTTATTTTATGACCAGAACTGTTATAGACTCCAGATAAAGTCAATGGTAGTGCTAAGGTCTGAATTTCATAAAAATTAATTACCTTATTCATTTCCTATGTTTTACTCGAAATTTGTAATAATAATGTAAAACAGCTCTCCTCTCTACTCTAAAATTACTAGTAATAAGCATGTCATTGTCATTTTCTTTTGTTTTCTTGGAATTTTTATGCTCACAAATGTGGTCATTTTTAGGCATTTTCCTGTTAAGCAACCTAGAACAGGAAAGAACATGGAAACATAAAGGAAATTTTAAACTAATTTATAAGAAACCTTTAACTTTATCACTGAAATTTAAACATTCATCTTAAAATTCCTTAATTACATTAGGTTATGGATTTGGAAATGTGTCTTTCAACATTTGTGTTCCAATCTTCTGCCCCTTTTTCTTGCATTTCTCATGTGAAGGTTGGTGAATGGTGAACAGCAACATTTAACAATCTGTCAAAATAAGCTAACAGAACAGACCGGTAGGATTCTTATTGCTAGTAGTCTCAGATTTCAAATTCAAAAAGAAAATTTAAAAAGAAACTAAAATTAGAAAATATCCCTTTGTCAGGTTCAGTAAATCTAAAAGAATGATTCACTTTTTACTAACAGTCTTTTTTTTTAAGTTCAGAACATGAACTAAGGAACATTTTCACTTAAGAAATTTTGACATTGATAGATACAAAATGTCAAAATTATAGAGTCTGCCTGTTAAGCCAGACTCCAATTCTAGGTCTTGCTAAGGACAGTTACTTCAGGGTGGAGACAAAACCAGAATTCTGAACACATGATTTCTTAAAATATCTTACCCAGTGTGGCAGCAGCTCTCTAGCCACAGAGAGAAACACAGCTTTCCCAGGCATCAGTCTGGGAAAGGCTGTGAGAAGATGAGAGAAAAGAATGAGAAACAATTCTTAACTTGCTGCACCTGGTATTGTGAACATGTGGAGTGTGTTATGGAGATTTGTTTACTAAGGAGTGTTTTCTTAATTGTCCAATGGTGATGGTGTTTTGAGTGGAGGACCAATTAGGTCCAGCTGTATTGTAACTGTCTATAAAAGTAATGGGTTTCTGTTGGGGAAGATGAAATAGGAAAGCCTTATAAATATGATTGCCTGGTAAAAGATTTTGAGAATATGGAAACTATAAACAAGATTGAAATGAAAGCGAGCTTTGAGATGCCAAGCCTTAGTTACTGAACAACTGGAAAACAATGGTATGGCCAGCTGAAGGTAATCCCCTTTTGATTAAACAATGCCCTCTGCTTGCAGACAGGTCCAAGGGTCAGAGCAGACCCTTCTAGCTCGGCAGAAGGGATCCAAAGAGCAGTTTGTAGGGTTTAAAATGTAACACAGTATGGTAATGTAATGATTCTTATAGGCTGTATATAAATGCTATAGGATTTGTATATTGTACTAGATTGGTTAGTGAAAATTAGACTATTCAGCACAGAATAAGATTAATTGTATTGTAAGGGGAACTTTGTCCTCTTATTCTTTGCTCTCTTTCTTTTTTGGGCTTCTCTTTGGGGCTCCTCTTTCGGGCCTGCTCTGAGCAAGGTCCCTGAACCCATGCTCTTTGCAATAAACCACAACTTCTGGCTTCAGAGATCTCTTGTCTCTGTCCGTCCTGACTGACTGTCCTAGCCACTGCCGCTCCTACAGGTTTCCTAATAAAGAAGATGATCAGTCTTCTGTAAGTGCATGGAGCCTATGGAACTTATTACCTGGCTGTGGGCCCCTTGCAGTAGCAACCCAGTTTGTGGAAAATGGAAATGGAAGAGTAAAAAATCAGAACTCTTTTAGTCTTCATAAACAATCTATGTTGTGGTTATGTAAAGCCAAGAGATTTTTGGCCGAATAAATTTCTTGGTCCTGTGAAACCACGGGGCTAAACCAGGCTGTCTCAGAAAGTAAACAAACAAGCAAATTAGTCCAACAATTGATTTAGGATATCAGGCTACTGAAGTTAACATATTGTGGTTTTCCCTGAATCACCAGTTTTTCATTTCTCAAGAATTAAAATTGAGGGTTGTTCATTCTACTTTCCTCCTGACTCACAAAAGTGAGTGTCTCCTTGATATATCTAACTTCTGGCCTCAAAAACTTTCAGAGCTGTCTTGCAGCTTTATTTAAGGTCCTGATCAATAGAAAATGAGTTTTAGATATTTCACTAAGACAGGAACCTTAGCAGTTTTGGGCTGATGCTTTGTTCAAGTATGATCATAAAATTTCTGAGGCCATTAACAGAGTTGTGCAGTCTGCCTCAAATTCATGGATATTATTCATAACTGACATTCTCTCTGCCTGCACAAAATGCCTAAAGAGTGCATCTCCTGATCAGCTATTTACTCTTCAAGCCATTGGATGTCTTTTATCACGTAAAACAGTGTAAGCACCTCTGTGAAATGAGCCATTCTATGAGGCAGGGAGATATAAAGCCATTTTTTTTTTTTTTTCTTTTTGTGGTGGGTGAAAGTTAAAGCTTATGTCTTCATAAAAAACATTTTAATACATTTTCAATGAGCTCAGTCAACTTTGTTATCTGGTATTACATATACATGAATATATATATATATATACACATATAAGTACACTGGAAAATATATTTGTTAATACCACTGCCAGATTCAAGATGGGAAGATAGTTATAATCAGATCAGCTTGAGGATTTCAAGAAGAGATAGACTTCTGCAATTTCCTGATCCAAATGAATGCTTCTGAAAGTCAGAGTTAGGTTAATAAAGTGATAGAGTGGGATATTAAAGCATATTTTTTGGAGCCTGTTGATTACATATTTTACAGCATATGATTTTGAAATTAGGTTTTGTTGCTAAATTTCTTTGTGATTATGATCAGATTATTTAATTGTGAACACTTCCTGGGATAATTATACTTCCATCAATACTAGGAAAAGGTAAATAAACTAGACCATGGGAAAACCAGGACAAAAAGGATAGCGTAAAGAACTTGTACAAAGCTGATGCTGATTTTATCTAAATATGACAAAAAACTCATTCTAATAATTCTGAAATTTCATCATGTTGAGGAAAAAAAAAATTCAAAGAAATCCTAATGTAAGTGGAGATGTATCTATATTTTCATCACATTTGATTTTTCTTTCCTTTTTTGTTGTTAATCTCCCATCTGACAGCAAGAGCTCTCAATACAGCTGCATGAAGTCTACTAGCATGTATATTTAAATAAAGAGATACATATTTTATATATACCCCTTTAGTAGCATTTTTCAATGCTGTTGTGTCCAAAAGAATAACCAAGATCATCATAATAAGATAGCATACACAGCGTACAAAGAAACTAAAATAAAAAGAAAAGAAATTTTTGAGTTTTCACACTGGATTTATTTGAATTCATCTCAGTCTCAAAATAGTGGGTTTTATTTTATTTTTGTGTTTATTGTGATCGTCAAAAGTAAAACAAAACACAATGAAATATGGAGAAGTATTATGTTTTTTAATGCCCATGTAGCAAAATGAAAGATGTAATTTAGTGCTGATAAGAAAAAACTAACAAAAACTGAAAAATATATCCCTAACTTACAATAACATTTTCAATTTTTTTTTCCCTTGGTTTCTATATTAATGACTAAGATGCTAAATAAATTAAAGCCCTCAGCTTGAAAAGGAGCTAAATAATGTAAGTTATAGCATATGTTCATAATATTTTTAATACAGAGAAAATTAATATTGAAGTTGGGCTCAATCTAACAGTTTGATTACCTTCCCTTATGGATCTTTTCCAACCAAATTAATTTATGATTCTATGTGATTTAGTATTTCTCCTAGCACAAAAATTATAATGCAGTTACCAGATACCTTCCTTGAACTAAATAAAAGGATTAATATTTTACGCATTATCATTGAATTGCAGAACTCTTTCCCACCAGTTACAGTAGAGCTTAGTAAAATAAATACAGTAAAGAAATAACATGATCCTTTAATGAAGAAATTATCACTACTTCAAAAATACAAGGGTGTGAGTGAAATCTCCAGATATAGAACTCCATAACCTGCAAATTCTTGGAAAAATCAAAGGTGTGTTAATTTTTTTAAAATGTATTCTTTTTAAAGTTTATTTCTTAGAATAAATCATTAGTGCAAATGATAGTTTGATTGACTGGCCAGCCCTTTGAACTCACCCACACTATCTATTTTTATGTTCTTATGTATGATGCAATACATAATGATCTTAACAAATATATTTGCTTAGCATTCTTATGATTTTTTTACAATATTGACCCTTTTAATAAAAATTGTTTTCATATGCCTTTCCATAACCTTGCATATGCATCATAAGTAAGAATAAATGTCTTACCTTCTTAGGGTAGTTAATTGAATAAACACTTATGAATAAATACTGTAAATAATGCCTGTTTTTCCATCTACTCAGTCATTCTTGAAACAGCAATGAATATCTTTGTCTTTCACATAGGTAATTTCAAAGAGAATTCCCAGTAAATGAATTCATCATAAAAACACCTCCAATTATATCATTATCTGCTAGTCTATTCCTAGGTCACTAAGTTACCAGGACTGGTTTTGTTCTGTTGAATGATTTCTCATAGGCTTCTTGCATTTCCACATGGCAGCAACCAGAGTCCTTACTGCAAAGTTAACTCTTTCACACAGTGTATGCCATGCCCAGGAGGACTACAAGAAACACTAAGGAGGCCACTTCAGAGCTGGGGTAGCCAGCCACCTGTAGCCAGCTCTGCTATACGCTGTCTTCTAAGCTCTGTTTATGAAAGGAAGAGAGGAAACATAAGTTCAGATGACGGTTTAATAAATGCTACATATGGCAGCTTGACCTTCATTATTTCAGCCAGGTTTGGAACCCTTTGCCCCACACAGTATATGACATTTGGTCTCACCTATATAATTGAGGTCTATCTATATCTATTTCTATCTATCTATATATAGAAAGATATTTGCAATAGAGTCTTGATGGTCTTGAATAAGAAACATTTATTCACTCACAAATTTTATTTGTTGGGAGTGAATAAACACTCAAATTCAAGACCATTTATTTAAATGAAGAAGGTGACACCAACCACCAATTCCTGAAATGATACTGTTTTGGAGAGAGAAAAGAAAAATGAGAGCCTGAGTCCTTGATATCTATCAGATTGGAATTTAATGGGCTCAAAACCTATAACTAGCCAGGTCTGGGCTTCACAGCTGAATGGTTCAATCAGCAGCTTTTTATAGTGCACTGTGGTAATTACCTCTTACATGAATTATCTGTTCTTGAAAGAATGACACTTTAATCAGCTCTATAAAGATCCTGACATTTGAGGTACCCAGTGCTTTTTTATTATTTGGGGGTTTTTTTGTTGGGGATTTTTGTTTTGGTTTGGTTTTTTTTCTTTGTTTGTGGGTTTCTTTTTAATCTGCAGGTTTTTCATTTCCTTTTGACATTATCGGTGTTGAAGGAAAGATGTTTGCATAAGGATACTTGCTCAGTACTACAGCCCAAGTTGATAATATAGAGCAGAAGGTTGCCTATTAGGATAATTTAATATAGAAAATATAGTGTAGAGTATACATTGAAATCTTCTATCATTCATATGTTTTGATAATTCTTATTTTGAATCTTCACGTACTTTTGTCCTTGGAAAAATGGTAATGCACTACATAGGCTGTTGTACATAAAGATTTAGGTGATTTTTTTCTGCATTCAGTAGCTACTTTGTTGATGGCAGTTATATCAGACAAGACATTTGTTTCACTCAGGTTTAAATTAGAAGTAAGACAGTTAGAATTGCTAAAATTACCCTGGCATAAACTAGAGAAATATGAGAACCTCTAAGACAGTGAGCAGAAGGATCATCTATCGATGTGAGTAAGTAAGGCACACAGTGAAGTTTTTGGAGCAAATTTCCAAACAAGCATAAAATGTTTCTTGACACTTCATTACCTCTAATCTAGAAAGTGCCTGCAACTCAGTCAGCAGTCTGGATCCTTGTAAGGACAATAAACAAGATATGACAAGATGCAGGTAAAAGCCAGCACATAGTGAACAAACATAGGAAGGGGCACTGATTCCAAATCCAGACATCCATATTTCTACCAGGCCTCTAATGGTTCCATAGGCAACCAAAGTCATGTAGATAACATAGCCTGTTTTTTTAAAATTAATTTTGTGCCTTTTAGCCATTCTATTAATTCTATTCTATTCTAATACTTAAATTCTATTCCCATCTGTATTTATGCATTTTCAAAGTAAGCATGAAAACTCCTTAATGAATTAAAGAACTTTCTTCTGGGGAACAGCATATTTATTGCAGTTAATTTTTTTTATGATACTAAGAGAATGAAGAACCAGATGCTTTAAACATCCAAACTTTATTATATTTATGGGCCAGTGAGCAGATGTTTCTAAATTTTCAAAACCATGTAGTACTGCTTGTAGGCAGGGATAAATAATTGACATTTTAATATTAGAGAATAAAAACTTAAGCACATCACAGCCATTTTCTGCAATGAAAAGATAAGTAGCATCAAGTACATCAAAAAGGAATATTCCATCACACTGATTATGTAAATGAAAGTATAATTCACCTAAATTTTTCCATTGTTTATTGAAAACATTAAAGCTAGTAAAATATTGTGACTATGCATCAGTCCATATAACAGACACTGGACGTGTTGCTTTCTGGTTTTCCAGAGTTGATATGCATCAGTTGATATCCTTAAACAGTTGTATTAGAGCAGCATTTTAATAGATTCATAAACAGGAAAAACAGTGGTGGGATAGATGTTATATGGTGAATTCTGGTGAGACCCATTAAACACATGTTGCAACAAAGATAATACTTACAAAGATTGTGACCAAAGAAAAAGATCAAACAGATCCTGGAAACAGAGGTCAAGAGGAAACAGTAAAACAGTGCCACCTATTTGGGCAATGCAAAATAAAACATTTTTATCAAACTTATCTCCCTTTTTCCTGTTTTTGTTTTTTTTTGTGTTCATTCTCCCCAAATCAAGTTCATAAAATTTTTGTCTCCTGAAGCATATCAGATTGTTTCCTGATTTATTGAAAGCCCTTATATATTATTAAAATATTGATGAAATGCTACTATCCAACTGCAGATATAGACTGCTCAAGCCTCAAGAGATGGGGTAGAAAGCTCCCAGGCTTAAAGCCAAGTAAATAATGGACAACCTTGTTGCAAAGAAAGAGAACCAAAAATGCCCCTTCTTCTACAAACCCTTAAAACTCCACTTAAAAACACTATGGTATCAATATATCTCTACAGATTAATTGATACAAATTTGATTGACAGTCTTTATTAGCTTCTGATGGGAAACTTCAGTGATTCTGGGGGCAGAAGAAATTAGGGGAGGTGAGACAAGGGAAGACATTAAAAGGCAAGATGATAGGAAGCAAGGCAAGACAGTGAAAAAAGGAAAGGAGAGAGGCAGTTGCTCACATTGAGAAATAAAAATCAGAGATTAGCAATATTTTGCTGATTGAAAAATATGAACAAAAAAAGATACATTTTTTTTATATTCCATAGGTTTCCTTTGAGATTTAGATAATACATTTTATATTGTAATATTTCTAGAATTTATACTGTGTGGTCAAACCTTAAAGAAAAGGAGGGTTTAAAGTGTTCAAAAGTCTTACAGGTAGATATTATTGACTAAGGAATTAATACTTCATGCATTTTTAATTTTTTTTTCTCAAAAATAAGGTTTGACTTGATTTAACTTTTCATACTAACATAACAATGATTTATTTCCCACTGACTGCTAGTGATCATAATCAAAGGCATAAATTAACATGCAAATATGTATTGGTGTGTGTGTTTTCAGGAAAGTTACCCATTTCTCCACACTAAGTTGGAGCTCATGATTGATCTTCTAAAAGCTATTTGACATAGGGATTTGTGTTTTTATATTGATGCTATTTTAGTAATTAAGGAAGTTTTTTTACAAATACTAACTGCATTTAGCTATCATAAACTTTCAGAAGTTTTTTAAGTGTGGAAGGTGTAATGACTAGGGAAAAACGGAAACATACTGTGGTTTAGTAAACCACAGTAGAAGAACAAAGAGACCTGAAAAATTAAATTGCTTATTTAAAAAAAATTATTTTCTTTAGGAAGCACAAGAACATTATTTTGTAAATCTTTGCTTGTGAAGGAAATGACTACTCTAAAACTCTTTGGGTTAATAAGAGAAACAAGAACTAATCAATACAGTTTTCCAACTTTTCTTTGTCACATTAACTATGGCAGTGAGAACATACTACTTTTCTTTGGTAAAAAAGTTGATCGATCATTTCTATTTTAGGCAAAAACATGCAGATAAAAAATTAGAGAACAAACGCAGCAGACCAAAACTAGGGCAAGTAGAGCATTCTAAAAGCAAAGCTAAGCTTTTCTGAGCCCCACATCTGATCAAATGTTTCTTATAGTCTTATAGTGTCAGCATTTTACAAGAAATTCAAGATAAATCCAATACTCAAAGTAGCTCATATTAATCACTACCTAAGCAAAATAGCAAATGCTAGTATTTCATTTCAGAAAATGTGCATGAATTTTTCACTGATACAGTTTTGTCCTTCTTAAGGGCTACCATTTTAAATTCCTTTCATAGTCATACTCACAACTGTATTAGATGGCAGCTACTCTTATGACAAAAATGCAAAATATTTTTGTACCGTTAATGCAGTGAACTTACACTACAAAAGCTGTAAATCCGCTAGCAAGACTAATAGGTACTACTCATCTCTTCTGCAAATGTTATATAAAAGTGACATTTTTGCACTAATTATAGTAAGGAAAAGACTTTAATATACAACATCTTTTCTGAAAGACAATCATGCTTGAAGCTACCAAATTTTTCCAGTTTGCAGAGTAGAAGTCCAAAATTTTCTGTTACTTCTATATCCTGTGTAAATAAAAATCATCTTAAACATGTGAATTTAAAATTAATTTTTCATGCTTTTTTAATGAATAAAAGTATCCATGAAATTAGTTGCATTATAAATGTACACACATACACATATCCATACAGAGAAATATAAACATTTCTATAGATACGTCTCCCAATAATCTATTGTAATAAGCGCCAGCTTCAATAGAGATTGTCAGATTCCTTCTTCAAACTTTCCAGCAAGAAAGGTAGAAGGAAAAACCAGAGAAGTATATTAAGAGAATCACTAAATTTTATCAGAAATATTTTCAAAATTCACCAGATGCTTATGTCCACATTTAGTGACTAATTCAGTCCTTAGTTCAGTGGTTGAAACTATTATTCTAAATAGGGTATACCCCATCTGAAGCCATTGTCTCCAAACAGCAAGGGAGATAAAGAGAATTCCTGCAAAGAGAAATATAACCATACAAAACATTCTTCCGGACATGTAAGATAAAAAATTAAATCAGCAAAACACCCCTAAACCCCAATCCCAGTTATAATGATTGGATTTTAAGTGTTTTGTCTACCAAGTTGTCTGTGATTTAAAATGATAGTAAGGCATGGAGATGTAGAATTGGATAATTAAGGACCTTTGTCAATGCCTAGAAAAATAGATGATAATCTTCTGGTCTCTGTGTTCACATTTTTTGTGTTGCTAATTCTGCTATCATTTTTATTTGCCTATTGCATATTGCATACACCTATAAGGTAGCATAAATAATGATTAGAATATAAAATATATTGATTTTTGTCCGAGTGGCAGTCATTTTCTATTTTACTGCTTTAACTGCCATTAGCATCTAATGTCTTCTCCATAGTTAGTGAGGAGACTAATAATGATAAAAATAATGACAGGTACTGATTATGTAGCATCAAACATTGGAACAAGCTGCCCAGGGAAGCAGTGGAATCATCATCCTTGGAAGTGTTTAAAACACATGGGGAAGTGGCGCCTGGGGACATCGTTTAGTGGTGAACATGTGGCAGTGCAAGGTGAATGGCTGGAATTGATCTTAGAGGTCTTAAAAATTCTATAAAAGAAGCTTTTAAAACAGCTTAAAATTTGCAGATCTCATAGTAGTAGATTGCAGGAGGAGGGGACAGGGAAGATGGGGCGGAGGCGCCCTGGGAGGATTCTACTGCATGAACATCAATCACCTGTAGTCCACTCCCTCCCTTCTGGAATATTCCCTGCTCCTCACTCCCCCATTGGACCTTGTCACAAGACCACCCTCTCCCCACATCCTCATAGGTGTACCCCCGATCACCCCACCTTGTCCCCTCCTCTGAGCCCTCTCCCTACTGGTTGATTTGTACCCTGACCGTGCCTACCCTCTCCCCTTTATAAACCCCGGTCCCAGCCCAGTTCGGGGCTCGAGCTCACCCTGACATGGGCTCCCTTCAACTGCGGTTGTACCCCTGCTTTCCCTCCCTTCTTGGACCCTCGGACTCCCCACAAATAGACCCAGTTGGGTTTGCACCGGTGCCTCGAGTCCTCCTTCTCCCTGGTCGCGCGATCGATAACCATCCGGGCCTGTGCTTACGGTGGACGGGGAGGAGCCGCTCCTCCGGGACCCACGAAGGACTGATCTGCCCACACCCACACAGCAGTTCCCTTGTGGGGGGAAACATCCCACAGAAGATAAGGAGGTCATATTTGGAAAATTTATTTGCAGAAGAGCTAAATACTGAAAATGTTGAAGTCAGGTAAATGAAGTGCATGAAATGTTAAAATAACAAGTTCTGTAGGTATACAGTAACTTCATTCTTAATTCCCTAGAGATACTTGAGTGATTTGCCAGGTGTAGCATTTATTTCCTTTGCTGAAATTCTCCTCTCTTTGTGACATGGTAGAAAGATATGAGTATAAAAAGAAGCCATATGCCTCTAAGTTATATTGTTCTGAAAGCTTACTGCCAAGGAAGAGGTAAGATTGCAAAACAAAAAGAAGCATGATGTGGAGGCTAGAAAAGATTTCAGTAGATCTCATTTTCTCTGCATTGCTGAAGTTCATTTTTCAGTACATGTTTTGGAATATTTTCTTCATCTTTTTTTGCTTAAAATTCAAAATTCTCTTTTGGGAGAACAAAATATTTATTTATGTTTTGTTTGTTGGTTTGTTTACTGTTGTCCTAGGGTGACTTTATGATGCTTGTATCTCCAATCATTTGCTCTGTTTGTGCTGGGTATTAAGTTCTGCACCTTGAAGACTGGTTTTGAGAGTGATGTGGAGGGGAGAAGAAGTGTGCAGTTTGTTTTCAGAGCTGCACTTGCTCCCCTGCATTTCTCTTTCTCACGGACTGTGCTGTCTACAGTATGAACAGTGGGACAGAGCTCTCCTTTGCTTTTTAGATAGGTTTTTTTTTTAGCTATCTGAGGCAGAGAAGTTGCCCAGACTGTGGTTTTTCTTTTTCTTGGAACTGATTGGCCCAGCTCTGGACTGAAAAACTAGAAAAACACTGGGAGCTCAGACCTGTGGCCCATCAGGGCCTGCAACGTGGCATTTTCCAGCACTGGAGGGACTGATAAGAGACTGAGCGAGCCAAGCTACAAGCCACAAAAAGGACTTTCTGAATTTGCCATCTCTTCAGAACAAGGAAAAGTTTTATTGTTTAGTATTATTCTTTTTTTTTTTATGCTTGGGAGTACTTTGCTTATTAATATTTTTTTTCCCCACTTTTCTCAAAGGAGATTTATGTCTCCTGAATTGGTGGGGGGAGGGGCTGCTTGAATTTGCTTCCTAGGGGGACTCTTTTGGAATTTCCCTCCCTAAATTTGCCCTAAAGCAGGACAATATTATTGCCTGGTATACAGAGTTGCAATACCTTGGAGTGGTCCAGAGATGCACTGAGAGAGTTCTAGGCTTGGCATTAAGAAATTTTTCTTTACCAATGGGGCCAAACACTGGAACAGGTTTCCTACAAGCTCAGTCAATGACCCAAGCCTGTCTATGGTTTAGAGCCATTTGGATAATGATTTTAATAATATGCTTTTACTTTTTATCAACCCTGAATTGGTCAGGTAGTTGGACCCAACTGGTCACTCCCAACCGAAATATTCTATTAAATTACATTTGTGTTTTGTATTGATTTATTTTACAAAATCACTCCTAATATTCCTATTTATATTTTTAAATTGTAATTATTTCCCAGTGTGGGTGGACATGATATTTAATTGAGTCTGGAAGTGTGAAACTGTGCATTAAAAAGTACAGTGAATTATGAATAATTGCTCTGTTCTAATACACTAGAAACTGTTTATTTCTGTGCAAGTGCCTTTTTCTGTGCATGTAAGGCACAAAATGTTCTTCCGTAATTTTATAACCCCACTATAATTGCAGAGTGGAAGAAAAAAATGCCATATATGGTAATTTGATGCTAGAGGTTGTTGTAGGTTAATGTACCTTGATTAAAGCAATGAAACATATTCACTGAAAAAAGAGGAAGGGTCATCCTCCTGAAACTGTCACAAGATATACAAACCATTTGTTCTAATTTGCAAAATGAGGAGAACCAGTTTATATTTAATAACAACTTACTGTGGTCTGCACACTCTTCATCTGAAATATTATTTTACAGAGTAAATGCATTTCTGTGACTTACACATATGTACAGATTAGTACAAATGCAAGAATGAAAATTTGTTCTTCAAATTACAATAAGAATACACAGAAGTCTCTGTTCCTATACTCTGGAATGATATGGTCCAAGTAGAAAAATTGAATTACTGAAGTCTAATGTAAAATCTCCATTTCATTTTGGCAAAAGATTAATTTCATTTTATGTATTCTTTATTGATGTACCCGTCTATTCCTCTTGATGTACCCGTCTATAAAATTTATTTTTGTCCTCACCTATTTTATCTTTAGTTACTTTTCCCTTCTTCCTTCTATCTGATACTCATTTTTATATGAATCTAGTCAGTGAATCTAGATTATTAAGGGCAGTTTGAAATCTACTAACACAATGTCCAATAGTTTTTTAAGATATCAGCAGGGATATGAAGAAGCCCTTAGAAAAAGCTTGCACTCCAGTGTCATTTGCCACTGTTGGGCCTGCTATGATGTCCTGCTCTCCAAAGGAATATGAAATATCATGAAATTTCAGTGCCACTGTCCCAGGTACTGATAAGACTCAAGACAGCACTTTGTCTTCCCCACTGTATCCACCTTCAGGAGAAAACTATCTGAGAATGCTGCAGCCCGTGTGTTGGGAACCAGAGACAGGAGTGCTGCACTGGCCTGAAGGAGCCAGCGTGGAGGAATGTAATAACACTAAGGACTAATTTTATAGCAGTCAAATGACTACTGGGACTGTTCTCTGGCACTGGTACCTACTGGCATGGCATTCCAAGCATCTCAAAAGGAGTGCCCCTGTGTAAATCACCCACTGGAATTGTCTTTAGCTCACAGTATTTCCAGAGCCATACCGGAAAACCGATTGGATGCACACCAGTTTTTTCAGGACAAAGTGATGTTAGGAGCCATGCTAACAATAAAATAGTAAAAATGCTTTCTATGTAAATTAAATGCCAATGTTTATCTTAAAGCTATCTTAAATTAATTTAAATGAATAAGGACTGTCACTGCAGTAGTGAATCAAAGTAGGAGATGCCAAATCATGGTGGGCTCGATGGAGATTTCAAACAAAATAAGAAAACAGTTTTCAGAATTAGTTATCTCCTTATTTATATACTACTGTGAAATTCACTAAAAGGTCTGAACTGGAAGTTACTGAAAATAGGATCTTTGTCCTGTAGCCTATAAATTTTGAGGTTGTTTTGAAGAAATTAATTTCTGATTCTTCTCCCAGCTTTTATTAAAGTAACAAAACAAACTAAATGTCGAGTATAGAAAAAAGAAAAACAGCTCCATCATAAAGGGTATGGTAGAATAATGCAAAAACACAGGATGCAGTTCAGCCTGCAACTGAAATTATTCAAAAAGAAAGATTTGCATTTGGCAAATAAGCTTTTTTTTTTTGTTTTTTGGGGTTTTTTTGCAGTGGACTCATGAGGCAGTTGTGCATATCATTTCTCTGACAAGATCTTTTACTACTGGCAGTGGTTCTACAGACATGTGTTTTGTATCAAGCATTCAATACAAAATTAATTAGCTCGTTATATTTTGGCTACATGATTGTGCATTATTCACCCATCTCTTAATACGGTACCTGAAAGTTTTCTACCTCCACTCTGAATTCATTGTACACACTTTTACGAAATATTTATGTTATTAGCCTTTATATCATCTACATTTATAAAACAATTTTATTTCTATTCATTTATGTTCATTCACTGAAATAGTATTTCTGGAAAAAATTCAATATAAGGGGAAATAGACTAAAAATGTGCATGTATTGGTATATATTTAAATATATTACAAACAAAAATATTATTATATGAAATTAAGACTGAAAGAATACGTCAACTCTCACATAAAAAAATAAAAATTGTAGTTATAAAAAATATTTATCTTGAAACAATATATTTCTTTAAATACAGGAAATTCAGTCTTAATTTTACCCATAGGAGAAGTAAAGACAGGGGAGCTAAGCAAAGCACTCAGCCTACCTAATTCTACTTCATTGTTGTAGGCTTGTGTTTATTGGTAAGACACTTTAATGCTTGTGAACACATGGTTTGTCCCCACTTTTCCTCCCATTTTTGGACAGTGGCTGTTGTCTTGTCATCCCATGCCATCTGCCAGAGAGAAATTCAAATTATAAGGAGATAGAATAATTCCCTCAAGAAACTTCTTTCAATAAAAGGAGCATATAAACCGATTGCATAAAATTAGATGGGATTATCCAAGTGGCATGATATATAACATACAACAAGGGATAAGGTCATTGATCCTTTTAAAACCAGTGACATTTGAGACAGATAATTAAATTTTGAGTGGTTTTGACCTTTCTCTAATCTCACTTATATCTTAACCACCCTAATAAAGAAAACTGTTGCCTGCAGGTAAGCTGTGAAGGAATGATGAGTTTCATGAATTGTCTGGTAGGGCAATGGCTTTTTATTACTGTTGGAAGGCTAGCATTAAGTCTTTGCAATTATAAGCATCAGATGTCATTATCAATACTTACAGCCATTATAAGCTTTTCTTCCCCAGCTGTGCTTTTTATATAGCGTACAAGTTAATTTATCTGTATAGTGCTTTCAGTATTCGTAGTGTTCTTCCATTTAGATTGTCATAACTTACTAGAAACACTGATAAAACTATGTGTTCAAATTAATTTTATGGTTTAAAATGTTTATATTAGAGATACTACTTAATGTCCAGAACTGTAAAAAAAAAAAAAAAACAAACAAAAAAAAAAAAAAAAACCAAAAGCAAAAAACAAATAATCTACATATTTCTTCTGGATTTCTTCTTCCCCTTGTCGTCTTCTTTCAATTGTTCCTTACTCATGTTTCTTCTTTCTCCATCACCTCTCCCCTGCAGTTGATGATCTGTACAAATTTAGTGTTACCTATCAAAACAGACATTTGGTTCTAAAAATGCATCTGCACTACTATATAAAGAAGAATGGGGGCATACACAACTAAGAACATTCAACAATTTGGATTATTTGAAATACTTTATTCTTAAATCACTTGCAAATTATCTTACCTCTTTTTTGGTCTGCTGAACACAATAGCATTTAAAAATATCTCAAAATACATTTGTATGGATGGGACGAGTCTTTTGAGACACAGATCTGGGACAGTCACTTTTACTAGTCTTAGACAAAAAAACATTGATTTTTTTTCCCTTTTGCATGTTTACATAACCAGAGATATAACTGCAGCTTGTATGATGATCACTTCTTATATTTTTGTAATTAACATTCTCTGTTACACAGCTGTTAACTGTACAAAGACATAGTTATGTCTTGTAGGTGTCAGTGACAGACATGCTACCTAATAACCACAAAACCATTTGAAATATTTGACAGGGCAGTTTTGCAAAGGTAGAAAAGAAGAGAATCTCTTGGCCCTTCTCAACAAAACACGATTGGAACCTCAGGAAAGGCTTTCCTGTCTTCTGATTAACACAGAAGACCCTATTTTTTGCTTTGTCAAACAAAACAAGGGAACTGATTTGCAACAGTCTTGTCAGAAGAATGCAAGATAATGCAATAGCAGAAAATGAATAGTTGCTGTGTAATTCTTTGCCAAAATCAAGTCTGCCAAGGCTTCAAGTAAGTGCTTTTCATGAGGCTTCTGCATCTTCCCTTGGAAAGTAATGATTCTGTGAACCAGAGAGCAGTAGCAAGTGGTGTCACTCAGGAGTGACTGGTACTGTTCCCCACAGCTTTGTTAATGACATAGTGGGATTCAGTGAACCCTCAGCAAGTCTGCAGATGATACCAAGCTGAATGGTAAAGTTAATATGCTAGATGGAAGGGATGCCATCCAGAAGGACATTGTCCTACCTAGATTTCTAGATTTTAATAAAGCTTTTGACATTTTTTCTCACAGCATTCTCCTGAAGAAACTGGCTGCGTATTTATGGCTTGGACAAGTGTATTCTTCACTGGGTGAAAAACTGGGTAGATGGCTGAACTTAAAATGTGGTGGTTAATAGAGTTACTTCCAGGAAGTCTGTTCCAGGGGCCATCTTCAGGGCTCACTTGTGGGGCATAGCCATGTTTAATAAATTTATCAGGGGCCTGGAGCTGGGGACCAAGTGCCCCCTCAGTCAGCTTGCAGATGACACCAAGTTGAGTGGGAATGTTGGTCTGCTGGAGAGTAGGAAGACTCTGCAGAGGGATCTGAATAGGCTGGATCAATGGGAAAAGGCCAGCAGGAAGATGTTCAACAAGGCCAAGGGCCAGGTCCTACTCCTGGGTCACAAAAACCCTATGCAGTGCTACAGACTGGGGGCAGAGTTGCTGGAAAGCTGCTCAGTGGAAAAGGAGCTGGGAGTGTTGTTTAGCAGCTGTTTGGACATGAGTGTGCCCAGGTGCCCAAGAAGGTCACCTGGGTATGGATCAGCAATGGTGTGGCCAGCAGGGCAGAGCAGTGATTGTCCCTCTGTACTCAGCACTGGTGACGCCACACCTCAAGTCTTGTGTCCAGTTCTGGGTCCCTCACTTCAAGAAAAACATTGAGGTGCTGGAGTGTGCCCAGAGAAGGGCAACAAAGGTGGTGAAGGGTGTAGAGAGTAAATCCTATGAAGATTGGCTCGGGGAGCTCTGATTGTTCAGCCTGGAGAATAGGAGGAGGCTGAGAGGAGACTTTTACTGTTTATTACTGCTTGAAGTTGCCAAGTAACAAGTGATAGGACAAAAGGAAATGGCCTAAAGCTTTGCCAGGGGAAGTTTAACTTGTATATTAGAAAAATTTTCTTCGCAGAAATCTATAAAGCATTGGAACAGGCTGCTCAGGTTGAGTCACCATGCCTGGAGGCACTTAAATGTGTAGATGTGATGTTTAGGGACACGGTTTAATGGTGAACCTGGAGTGCTGGGTTAATGGTTGGACTTAATTTTCATAAAGTTTTTTCAAACATAAGTGATTGAATGATTCCATGACAGGCTTGAGGAGCAAGTCCAGCCTGTATGAGGCTCATAAATGTCAAGGTCAAATACCAAATACCGTCAGAGGATTTAAAATGCATGATCTTTAAAGGTTCCTTCCAACCCAAAACATTCTATGATTCAGTAATAACTGCTCTTGTTTTTTTTCCCTGTTCCATGCTTCCTTCTCTGTCTTTTTAATTATTTCTTATTTCTGTCAACCTCTATGGTTTTTATTTCATGCTCCTCTCATGTCCTAATTTACCAGGTTTCTACCCTTATATGAAGCATTTATTTACTTATTCTTTTCTCTTTTCCTCCTGAACATTCTCCTGTTACTAAGCACTTTACTGCAATGGATGTAAATAGACTGAACAGTGAAGACTACTGTTCCAAAACAGATCCTTCACTTTTATGTGAATGTGCTGTTTTTGCTTTGTCAGAAATGGAGACAAACGAAATTACTTTCAAACAGCTCTTTTTCTTTTGTCTCAGTAAGCTTGTTCAGTTTTGCAGTTCACTCATCTCTCGGTCAGTGATTGCACACTGCTAGAATTTCTTTATATTTTTATTTTGTGCTTTTTTTATACATAGAATAACCTCAGCCCAAACGTATTCAATATATATCTTTTCTCTAACTTAATTAATTTGAAGTCTTCCTGATATATCTCTCATTTTAATATTCCCTTTAAAAATTATAACAGTACGATTTCACACCTTACATGCAGCTTTTAAAATGTCTCTCTCCAACACATAGAAAAGGGAAAAAAAAAGGCAAAACAACCCAGGACAAAGCCCTAAACCCAACCTTTTATTCCATGCTCTCTAGCTGTCATTCTGAGTGCCTTTAAAACAAACATCCAAAGCCTAACGATGCTGACATAATAACATAATGAAAAAATTCTAGTCCATACCTAAAGAGTTCTAAAATTGAAAAAAAAAAAAACCAAAACCAAAAAACCAACAAAACCAAAAAAACCCAACTTCTTTCAACAAATGACTATGCATACTCAAATGTTCATATTGTTTCTGGATTATACAATTTGTAGTGTATTGCTCAATAAAATTCAATGAAATGGTTTCAGTTGAAATTGTTCCAAATGCTTCCATATCTTGAAGTATTTTAAAAGCGAAGTCATCTGTGCCTTTTATGTTGTTGATCTCTAAATATTTTTCAAAGTCAGAAAATGCTGAAAGAATAAGATACTACCTTTCACAGAAAAATGAGAGAAACAAACAAATGAAGGGAAAATATCAGTATTTTAGCTGCTGTAGGCAAGTGTAACTTTACGGAGTTCAAAGGGTCATCTTTTATTGTAGAGATTCTAGACTTCAACAGATAGAGGAAAGATTGATGTAATCTGTAACAATTGATGACAAAACAAATGTCTTGGAATGCAGGAGAGAAAAACCCCATTCATAGAAACATTCAAGATCAGCTTAGACAGGTAGCTGAGCAATCTGATCTGGCTGAACATGTCCCTTCATATTGAAAGGAGGTTGTACTGGATGATCCTCAAAGGTCCCTTCCTGATGAAACTGTTCTATGATTCCATGATTAATACAAACTGAAATTTGAATGCTATGTGCATTTCTTTTCAGAAAGTAAAACTCTATTTGGTCTCACCATGAATATTGTGTGAACTTTTTGTTGTTCTCTTAAAATTATTTCTCCTCACTTAAAATTTGCATTTTTTCCCAGTACTTCAAGCTTGTCATATCCTAAAAGATAGGTACATAATTTTTGGTATATGAAATGTTGAAGTCAATGAAAAAAATCTCAGTTCACTTCATTAAAATGATTAAACCCTAAGATAAGTTTTTCATTATACATGTATAGAGCAGTTTGCCAGGTTTCTAGTTTTTAAGGTTTCTGTTCTGAATTCCTTCCCATTATCAATGTTTTGTAAATTGGACATCTATGAGTAAGTTATCTTGGTGAGCAGGCTCTACCTTGTGATGAGGTGGGAGGGAAACAGAGGTCAATTACTGGCAGCTTCTCTTTTGTCTCTCCATCTAAATCAATCAGCCTATTTTTGTGTTACTTATCTGGCTATTTAACTTTTAAACTGCTGCCTCAATTGGTATTCCTACAACTCTGCTTTCTCTAGAATCACCAAAATCAAGTGAAGTACCTCTTAATGTGCTTTCAATTAAGAATGAGAATAATGCATACATGCACATATAAGTACTTACAATTTGAAAGGGTCAAGACTAACTGATTTGTGATATTTTCTTGAACTTTATCTTCCTTGGTCCCAGAATTTATTTGGAGTTATAATTTGGGTTTAGGGTTTAATATTGTTTATTTATATTCTGCCTATTATTCTCATTTTTCAATTTTATTTTTCATTTTTTTTCCTCAGGCTCCCAGTTATGTTTCCCATGCAAATTCCATCAACATAGTTTATCTGATCTTTCAGGCTATTAATGAGAAACAGCTCAAATGACAAAATCATGGCTGACCCAGTGCAGATAGCAGAAAAATAAATTAATAGTGAAATATGCAGATATCATAACAGCAACACACATTTCCAACTCTCTTGTTTAACATGTAGAGCACACACTGTCATTATATATCATGTGTTAGCTACATCCTTTTTTTTCATATATTACTCTATTACTTTGGCCTCTGAAGACTAAATTATACAAGAGCTTAGACTTTTTTCATATATATTAAAAATAAGTAAAATTAGTTTGATAAAATAATAGTAAAATACTTATGAATCATATATATATCAGGGTGACTTTTTTTTTCTTATAAAATAATTTTTAATTATTATATGGAATGTATTTTTTAAATATATTGAACACTTCAAAGGACACAAGGACAGTTCTATATTCCCCAGAAGGGCTTTGAAATAAAATGTAGAATTTGTTTAATTGTACTGCTTCTTGAAGTACTCTAAAGAAGCATTAGAACAAAGCAAAAGATTATATATACATAATTAATCTCCAGTTCAGAGATGTGGGAATGTTACTATGCTAGATGCCATGTTGCAACTTCATATTAGCATGAATTATACAGAATCCACTGTTTGCAACATCATCTTCAAATGGTGTTGCAAGTCTATTTTGCCAACAGAACTGTGCTGTACAGTTACTGTTACTAAAGGCAGTTATTCTATTTGGTGGCACAGAAGAGACAATTTTCTGTGTATTGGCTACAGCTTTAATAAACAAGGTCTTTTACAAGCTAAGTTATCCCAAATTTTAGTTCATGATCCCTGTATTTCTCCTTCTGAAAAGCCTATTTGGTATTATCATGATTGATTACCAGTCACAGTTTTGGATGACTTCCCAGGTATGTTTCACGCATAATGTTTAGACCAGATTGCTCAGGGCTGTGCTCAGTTTGATTTTGAAATTTATTCTAGGGATAGACATGTCATAGAGTTCCTGCACAAACTGTTTCTGTATCTGACATTCTCAAGATAACCAAGAAATCTTTTTATGTGTGTTAAATTAAATTTTATGTATTTCAGAGTATAACCATCTCCTCTTTTCCTCACTGGACCACTGAGAAGAATTTGTCACTGCCTTGCTTGTATCTCCCTCCCCTTGGATAAGATCTTTCTGAGCCGTTTGTTCTCCAAAATGAACAGTCAGAGATATCTCAGCCTCTCCTCACATGACAGATGCTCTACTACCCTTCATTCCTTTTAGGGGCAGACCAATTGCCTAATGAACAAAAAGAGCAAAAAAAAGAATGTCTGTTGTGCCCATCATCTAAGCCTCCACTTACCACAAGCCTAGAGCTCCCTGTGGGCTACTTATTCTGTGAACCTTTCTTATATTTGGAAATCCTTGGTCTGATGCAAAAAGCTGAGCATTCTCCTTAAATAGTCTTCTTTGTAACCTGTGCTCACACTGTATTCACCAGTAACACTCCCTCCTGTTCCTGCTCCCACTCCTGCCTTTGGGTGAGGACAGAGGTACGTTCACAATTTGGGGTGGATCTAGCTGACATCTTTTTCAGCTTTAATTTGAAGTGTTCTCCTACAGTTCTCAAAGCAAACAACTAGTCCCGAAGCCACTGACTTTGCCTGAAGGAAGACATATGCACACACTCTTCTCACATATATTTTATGTCTCAGGAGAAGAAATATTTTAACACTGACAGCGGCATTTGGTATTCCTTACACACCTGACAACCTTTCCCCTCAAGCTGAACTAATCCTCCTGTTGTCTCTTCTTGGGACATGTTCTTCTGGGACCTGCCAGGTGCCTGTGTAAAGGGCTTTCTAATCTGGGAAAAGGCTGGATCTGTTTATAAGTCTAATCACCATACATTTCAGGTTAATTCAGTCACTTAAAACAGAAAATCTTCCTCCATTTCTCTCCCAAACTTGAAACATTAGGTTTCTATTGGATTATATGAATTTGCAAGGCACATCCATGCTAAATTTTATGCCCTTCAAAAAACAAAGTCATGCTAATTACCAAAGCCTGGCAGTAGCAGTTTTTGAAATATCTTGAACTTTTAATCTTAAAAAAATTTGCATTATTCAGAATGGCTGTACAAACTTTTTGATGCAAACTGTGTGAAAACACAAAAAATTTATTCTTTTTCCCCCTGGTAGAACACAGTATTCTAACATGACCCTGGTGTTCACAATATAATTTCCAGCAGACTGACTTTTCAAGTGGGAGACTCAATTCACCCCGGGATAGTAGAGCTGTCTGAGTAAAACTATTTCTCTTCACTGATTAAAGAAGGTGACTGTATTTTAACAGAAATGCCTCAGTTGACTACAGCACAATCAAACTTGAGGGAAAAAAATATCCAAGTCTAACTTTTTTTTATTGTTCTATAAATTACATCAGTAGACTAAGTAAAAATCATTTTAGCCCTTTTAGAAACTGATTTGCAGTAACTGAGGAAAATTGATGGAGAATCTAAACTTAAGTTACGTGGCAGTGTTTGCAAAGATACAAGCAACATTTGAGCAGCATGCATTCAGTAGAGGTTTGTTTAAATAAATGAACATGTGCTCAAGTAGTGAAGTCTTAGATAATGGCTCTAAAAGTTTATTGTTGAAGATGTCTAGAATTTGAGTAATAATAAAGGAAGCTACTATTCAAAATGAAATTTTAGTTTTGGTCATGCAAGTGGGAAATGTTCTTGTGTGATAATAGACAGTCCATACTTTCATAAACCTCAATATTTTTATTTATATTTTTAGAAAGTGCATCTTTATGCAGCAGTGTTTCGTGAAATCTTTGGCCTATTTGTGCATTCACAATTTTTTTTTCAGAGCACTTTAGTAACAGGAAGCTGTTGTCATGCTTCTTCTAACAACTCAGACTTTCAAAGCTTTCTTTATTTTTAAATTTTATTAAAAACTGTGGTTAGGATAAATAATATTCAGTTACACAAGTTATTTGTGTAAAAAATCCAGAGAACCATTAAACAGAAATTTTTCCAATCACTTCTAGAATCTTTAGTAAAATTTTTGTACTCTTCGTAGTTAGCCGTTACCCAAAGGAAAATCAACAAAATGAATTGTTTACTTATTATGCTTATATGTTTATATATTGTTTTGGATATAGATACCACAAGAAGTGTCAAATTCCATTTCCAGCATAGGGAAAAAAAAAGCTTCAAACTGTTCTGCAACGTTAGTTTAGACATACTGCTAGATTTGCTCACTTTTGTTTGAACTGCTGGAAATTAACAGCTAAATATTTAACTTAGAAGTGAATCATTAGCAGTCATTTGCAGACTGAAGTACATGACATACTGGAAACACATACAGAAAAAACATTTAATATGTGCTTGTAAGAAGAGTCTTTTTTGATTGTCAACTACGTATAGTATAAGCTTTGAACAAATTAATTTCTTGGTACTAAATAATTCATTTAATGGTACATTAGTTATGAGTTAGACTCCTCAAAAAGGAGGTATTGCTGAAATCAATACATTGTGAGATACCAATATACATAGTGAGAGAAAAATAAAAAAAAAAAATACCAGTGCAGAAACATAATATTATAGTAGTAAGGTACTTATATACAACATATTTAATTTCTTGATCTCTATACAGTTTCTATACACTATTCAAGCATGCACGCACTAGTGGAAAGAGAGGAAGGGGCAAGGACAAGAGAAGAAGAAAGGGAAGGACACTGAAATAAATGTTAACTGTCATTGCCAAAAAAAAAAAAAAAGCTACTTGATATTCTTAATTTTCTTCACAGGTTTCAAGTACTGTTAACAATCAAAAAGCAAAGCATTTTGAGAACCTCAAAACACAAAAAGGTTGTTCTGACAAGAAGCAAAAGAAAAGGCAAGAAAACATTCATTTTACTGCTACCCAATAATTATCTGTGTCTTTTTGATTGCTAATGTTGGCTGGATTAAAATATAAGTTAAAATGCTAGTTTTTTAAATGCGAATAAGAATCTTCTTTGGTTTAACAGATATTCTTTATATAAAAATAGGTTTTACAAAGCTGTCAAATGTAATACAATTTTCCCAATAGATGTATGTTATGTTAACATTAGCCTGAGGAAGACTTTGTGTAGGAGCATCTGAAAGCAAATACCATAACGACTACTTCTGCTCTGTAAACTATTTGTTAATTTTTATGTTTTTATTTTTTAATTAAGATAAATTTAAGATATGTTTTACTATTTTATTTTCAATTCACTTTGCACAATAAGAGGGATATTTTTAATTAGTTTATTTATTTTTATATCATAGTGTGTCATTACATAGAGATTAAATATATAGTCAGATAGAATTATTAATCACAGGCAACACTGCCCAAAAATCAGGTTTTCAAAAACAGAACAAAAGAGGGAGGAAAAACAAGAGCAACCTAAACTGGACTTCTGTTTTCTAAGTGGTGACCTTTACAAAACCACAAACCCCATGGAAATAAAGAATTTCTCAAAATATTGAATTTGACTGTTAACTTAAGATTTTCCTTCTATTTTCCTTCAAACACCAGAAAAGCATGAAGACTAAACAATAAAGGAGTTCTGCCGTGAAGAAAATAACATCTAATAAAAAAGTTTAAGGTCTGTTTGGTTCCCTCCCTAATTCATTACCCATAGATGAGTTATGTAAGTAACAGAGGCAGCCCAGTGTCTGAAGGATAAGGACCCTCATTTGTTTCAAGGCAGATGCTGCAAGCCAGGACTGACCACTCCTCTTGACTCCAACCAGATCCCAGTAGCTGGCACTTACTCACACGTGCAGAAGAGAGTGTGAGATTATCCACAATTAGGGTTAGATAGGACAGGACAGACTGTGCTGATCAGGCACAAGGCTCAGCCAGAGAAGTGTGCTGACTGTCCCCATTTACATGTGAATACATCTTTCTGTCTGTTCCCTCTGCTCCTTACCAGTTTCCTTCTGCTGCACATCCTTTTACTAGTTTGCACAGATTTAGTAATTTTACTGTAGTACCCCAACTCCTTGTGTCTTTAGTTCCCATTTTTTAGTTACAAAATGCAGATGATCCCCTCTAGACTTGTGCCTGGCGTTTTTAATAGCCTGTCAAGTACCAAGACTGACAAGGTTTTTTTCTTGCCATTGTCTCCTTTATTGTTTGCCTGTAAGGCCTGCATCTCCGTATGTTTTTTGTTTTTTATGGGTGGCCTTCTCCTTTTCTTTATGATCTCATTTAACAAAGTCTTTAATCAGATAATCTTCAGGGACCAGACATACTCTCCTTCTGCTTATTCTTACAAAGACCTGAAAGGATAAAAACCTTGCACAGTCTGACCTCATAGGTGACTTTGCACTGAACAAGAGACTGGCCTAGTGGTCGTCTCAAATTCCTTCTGAGTTATGAGAGTTATAGAATTACCCTACTGTTCTATAAGGGCATTTAGGAGATGTTGCTAATTTATGAATTGTGTTCAGGCTGGTAATAGCTATTTAGTGACATCAGAGGGAAGGAGACCTTCTTCGTTAAACTGTTACATTACATGCTATGTAACTGATATTCTCCAAGACCCCAGGTAGGAGCATATTTTGATAAGTATTGAGATATTTTTTTCTCTGTTTCAAGAGTAATGCTTCCATTGTTAGCTGTCTACACTAGATATAATGTTTCAATAAATCAAAATCAAAAAAGAAGAAACACTGACATACTGAAATTGATATTTGTAAAAATCATTCCTGTCACTCAGGACAGATGCAATCCCCTGGAGTTATTTCTTTATGTAACTCCACTGTAGCCATGTATTGCTTCACATATATATGTTTCAGCCATTTTAATGCATTAATCAACAATATTTGGAATATAATCTTTTAATACAGCCGTGAGTTTTTCATCCTGAGGGAAGGCAAATTGTTGTCAGGATGAATACCTTGTATTTGGTTTACACAGCAAGGTTTTGCTAGCAGGAGGTGTTTGTAATGTAGAGGTGACTCCTGTGAGAAACTGCCAGAAGCTGTTCCCACGTCAGCCAGTTCCAGCCAGATACAAGGCAGACCCACTGCTAGACAAAGCTGAGCCAACTAGCAACATCAGTAATGCCTCTGAGGTAACACATTTTTGAAAAAGTAAAAGATGCTTCACAGCAGCTGTGAAAGAGATTTCAGAAAATGTTAGAGAAACAGCTCTGCATATATCAAGGTCAGAGTAGAAGAAGGGAAAAAAGGCTCTGTAGGAGCCAGACCAGAGCAGGAGAAGAACAGGAGGAGGAAGAATCAGCAGAAATGAAGAATTATGAAATGAACACAACTCCTATTTCCCATTCCTATGCTCTTCCTGGAGTGGGGGGAAAGAGATTTGGGAATGAAGTTAAGCCTAAGAAGGAAGGGGTGAGGGAAAAGTGGTTTTACTTTTTTTCTTATTTCTCACTACCCAATTCTACTACAATTAAATGGCAATCAATGGAATTGAATTTCTCTAGATGTGTCTAGTTTGCCATGATAGTAAAGGGTAAGGTATCTCCCTGTCCTTAACTCAGCCTGTGTTCTTTTTGTCCTATTTTCCCCCATCTGTCCTGATGGTGGAGGGAAAATGATAGAATTCCTTGGTAGGCACCTGGAAGCCAGCTGAGGCCAACCCACTACATTCCTTTAAATTAACGTCTAAAGACAAATTTCCATGGAGATGAGTAAGACGTGCAATTCCAGAAGATTCTATAGCATGTGAAAAAGAGAGTTACTGCCCAATGGTGGTCTTATTCAGATTTGAAAAACTTTGTTCTCTCCCGAATGAAAAATTTTCTCTTAGATTTACAGACCTAGGTTCACATCTACATGAACATATATTGTATATCCCCTCAGAACTATAGCTGAGATATTCAGTGTGAAAAATGTAGGGAAATAGGGCAAGGTGCTAGGGGATATCTAGGAATACAATGGAAGTAAATGTCAAGGAATACTTGTGGATGTCAGTCTGATTTTAATTTGTCTGATATTTCCAACAAAGCCAATTAAATTTTAGAGAGTTACTGCTCCACTTCTGATTATTTATGATTTTCATCACATTTCTTATCTGAAAGTACTGCTGATGGCCATTTTGCATATTTTCTTTCTCCTTTTACCTTTTTTTTTTTACTAAAATCCACACATACACCCTTCAAATTAATTTAGTATCAACAGTTTTAGGCTTCTGAAAAAATAAGCTGTCTTTAATATCAAAGCTAGAGATTTTTTTATATATGGAATCAATATAATAATTTTGGTTTCAATACATCAACACGATTCTATAATAACACTTTTTAAGCACTGGTGTTATTAGGGCCTGGTGCAGGGAATGTTCAAAACTAAATTACTGTATTTACAGCTTAGCTTTGTTGGTGACAAATTTATCAAAACCCCCTAAAAAGTCTGGGGGAATCATCACATAGAGTCATCAGCATTTGCTGAACACTTGCACAACCCAACCACAATGCAGAAAATTCAAAATAATGCATGTAATAGCCATTTTTGCTGAACAACAGTACAAACTCAACAGAGGAATCTCATTTAAATGTTCTTGTAAATTGTCTTAAGGCATGACATATAGTCAAATATAAATCAATACTGGCACATATATTTCCTTTATATCCATTACATTTTTCTTTACACTGACCACAAATGGACAAATTAGAAGTGACTTTTGTTTTAGATATCAGAGATCAACAGAAGAAAAAATAAAAACAGTGTTTCATGGGACTTCATGCCATGAATCTTTCTTCCCTGATGAATGATCATTTGTCTCCACAGACAGCTAAAACCTTAGAGATTTAATGTGAAGTATGGAGAAATTAGGGTTGAAAAAACCACAGCAGGATTTCTTCAAGTGTTTCCCATTACCAACAGCTCAGCATTTTGTGACTTATCCTTGATCCCTCTGTCCTGCCAACACCATTCAATACTGATCCTTAGTTTACTTGACCTGACAGTAACACAGTCCCATGAGTGTAGTCTTTGCTTCTTAAAATCCTCCTCTAAAGTGCAATCTCTAACAAGCAGAAAGAAGAATTGGATTCTCAGATACTCTAGCAGAATAAAAAATAGCTGTCCTTTGGAAGACAGTGATAAGCAGATGGAAAATGCAGCTTGAGAGTTTTGTTAGCTTGGAACATTTCTCTGCATGTTCTCAACAGGTGTTAAAGGGGATGAGTTAATTAGCAGAAATAACCAGCATGCATTTTATTTAGTAATGCTGGTCAGTGAATTTCAGATATAATATGCTCCCGTTATGATAGGCACATGAAAATTGTACCTTCTCTTGCAACAATGAGAATTTCAGAAATGTTCATCATGGGACTACATTTACTCTAACTGAAATCATGTGGATCTTAAATTTTAGTTCAAAGACAGTAAGTGAACCAGTTTTTAAACTTTGCAATGAATTCTTTGCCCATTGTTGAATTTATATCAATGAACTAATGTAAGGGTGGCAGACAAGGTTTATATTTCTAGGAACATATTTATCTGTAATGGACAATTTGAGTAGTTTTTTTAGCTAGGTAAGAATTAAGAAATCTAAAAACATTTTTACAAATGTGGAAATTTCACATGCTATTCTGGACATTCTGGCATCATCAAATACGTCTCCTATACAAAACACCTGCATGTAGTGCGTATTCTCATTTTTATAGTTTGAGATCTAAATATTTTTGCTGGGTTTTTTTGAATGGACTTCTGCTTACCCTCTTTTTAGAAAAGTAGCATATGGAATTGAACTCAAATGGTCCTCCAAACAGCCCAGCATTGCTCTTTATCTCTTTGTATTGCAAAATTATTCACTCCTTTCTTAAATGGTCTCTATTTGTGGTGTACTATTTCCTTAGGTATTGTCATATCTCGTTAGCATTTAAATTCCCTCTATTGTCTTCACATCAGCCAAACAATGTTGAAATGTGTCTTCTTCTCTTATGTCCCTTTAATTCAATAGACTTTACTTGATTCCTGTATGGATATGATTCCAAACTTCAAGAGAAGAAAATGAACAAATAAATACATGCACCGTAACATTTATAGAGAGTGGGGAAGATGGAGAACAAATAACACACTCCATGAAGTCTATCTCAATTCCTGCTACTGCTAAGCACTCATCATGCATCCTCCATGATGTTGGGGGAAGAAACTGGAATGAAAATAAAAGTCTGAGGAATAATCAGTATAGGAGACATGACATGGATCAAGACATCCTGCACTAAAAAGAGTTCTGTGATAGTCGTCTGAGATCAGCTTTATTGATAGGAAGACGCTGCTTTACAATTCATCATTCCATTAATATTTACCCCCAAATTCAATTGTCCCACTTAGGTCACCCTGGGAACTTTTAATGACAGAGAGATTTAAAATGGCCAGCAAATTTCTTGTATAAATTGTCTATGACTTCTCAATGAGTTGACACTTTCATCTGATCCTTATACTGCTGTTTAGGCAGCGAGAGTTGAAAAAAATTACTTTGAAGAAAAAGGGAAAATATTTGCTCACTTGGGCTATAGTTACATTATTTCTGTGACATAAACCAAGACCATTGTTAAAATACTCAGGCCTACACACCCCTCTCTAGTTTTTCTTTGTTTCTAGTTGCTCCTATTCCACTGGGAAAAAAAAATATATATTCCACTGAGTTCTGTTATCTGATTCATTTTGCAGTCCTACAGATGTTAGTACTGATATTGGGAACTAAGAGATGGAAATAGAAACAAAGAATGGAAAATCCCTTTTGTGGCAATACAAACACATGAAAGTGACTCGATTAATGTGGTAAGCTAGGTAGTAACCTCTGATTGGAAATATACTTTCTCACCTTGTATTTAATATGTCTGAGACTTAAGAGTACCAAAGTAAGGTCAAAGCAATTACAAGTAAATGATGTACCTCCCTCACAAATCTGTGATCCAGAAACTCATAAGCAGAGAGCAAGCACTTAGTTGAAAAAGATACGTCACAGTAGCACCAAGCTCTCTCCTTTTTTTTTTTTTGTTTGAAAATTCAAACCTTTGAAAACATAAGTCTTCAATAGAGTGCAGTTAACCAAGGCATTTTTCACATCAGATTTTTCAGGAGAGTGCAAAAAAGGCAGCCAGGAAGTCTGCTGAGGACAGCATAAAACAGCTCAGCAATAGAGGTGATGTACCACAAGGTCTGGATAGAACAGCAAGAGGTGAGTTTGCTGCCTTCAGGAGTTAGGTGGAGAAGCATCTGTGCCATCAAATGAAAGAGTTACAGAAGAACTTCAGCAGCCTGTACAACATAAGAGATCATCAGAAAGAAATCAGTAGGACCTTCTCTGAGACCATGCAGTTAAAAGAAGGGTCTGAACTCTGAGCTCTGCTGAATGAGGTGTGGTAGAGTCTGTACTTTTGGGGATGGAAATGGACTTGCCTATCATGGTAAAGGCTAGAAGCTTATGACATAATAGCAGAAGCTGCTCCACTTTTAGTTTGCAAATGTAGAAGAGTTTTAGAGCCCTGGAAACAGGGGAGGGAGCTTTGCCCAATGAAATGTTGAGCCTTTACAGGATTAAGAAATAGCCTCGGGTTTGTAGGCCTGATTTCATTTGGAAATTGAGCCAGATTGATATCAGCTGGAGAGAAAACTTACCAGGGCACAAGCAATCCAGGAGGTTTTTTGAGTGCATTTATGATAGCTTCCTGACGCAGATAGCCGGGGAGTCTGGGCTGCTGGACATCAGACTTACAAAGAAGGAAGAAATGGTCGGGAATACGAAGGTTGGAGGCAGGCTTGATTGAAATTACCATGAAGTGGTTCTGTTGAGGGTCCAGAGGAAGGGAACGAGGCAAAAAGCAGGATCACAACTGTGTACTTTAGGTGTAAAACCCAGATGTCAATACTGGGGTTAGTACCACGTGATATTTTCTTTAGGGACTGGATGCTGGGATTGAGTGCATGCTCAGCACTCCAGATGATATAAGAACAGGAAGAGTGCTTGATACACCAGATGGCTATGCTCATCTTCCAAGGGATTCAAGAAGTTGGCAGAAATTGGCCAGTAGCAACCTCATTAAGTACATAAAAGAGAATTTCAAATTCCTGCACCAGGGGAGGAATAATACCCATGCACCACATATGCTCCAGGCTGCCTGGCTAGAAGCAACTTGAAAGAGAAGGACCTGAGGGTCTTGGTGGACAATGAGCTAACCAGAGGTCACCTTTGCTCAAGGTTACACTTTGTGTGCTTGTAGAAAGAAAGGTCAAAAGCCTCCTTGGTTGTACTATTACCAGAAAGTAAAAAAGTTGTTTTCTCCCCTCTACTCAGAACTGGTGAAAGACATCTGGACTTCTGTGTCATTTTCTGAGCTCTCCAACATGGAAGAGGCATGGAGCTGTTGCAGTTAGTACAGCAAAAGGTCACAAAGACAATTAAGAAATTTGAGCATCTTTCATATAAGGACAGACAGCTTGGATTGTTCAGTCTGGAAAAAAGAAGGCCTTACTAGTTAGCATAAGTACTGGGAAGGAGAGTGTAAAAATATGTGACTAGAATGCCCTTCAAAATATCTAGTGACAGGACCTCATAAGAAAAATACTTTTTTACTTCAAAGAGTGTCTTGAAATTAACTGCTTCTGGAAGAACTGACCCAGAAAGATTTGGGATCATAATGCTTGCAGGACTTCAAACCCTGTCCGTGTGTGGCCCTGGACAACCTGCTCTAGGTGACCTTGGGTGAGCAGAGTGTTTGCACTAGATGATCTCCAAAAGTTTGTTCCAGCATTATCCATTCTGTGATTTGTGATTATTCCACAAATACAGGTAACTTACTTAAAAAAAAAAAGGCAAAAAGAAAAAAAGGGGGATAAAACATTGTGCTATAAATCTCAGAAACTCAAACTGTGCTGTGAAAAAAATCATTAAAATAGTTTTGAATTTATTGAAGAAATGTGCAAGCTTTAGTTGCCTAAGCATCAGTGATCTTAGGCAAGGTGGGCTATTGTTTTTCAGCACAATTGTGCAATCTATTAAATTCTGTATCTGTCAACAAAATGAAGATATCTATGAAATCCTAGCATATCTCAAAATCTATGTTTAGACACCTTAAATTCTTTCAAGAATACAAATGCTTGGAAAGATTCTTTTATTATTCATGAATAAACAACAGGTGCTGGTACCCATTTAGCTGTGTTTGTCTTTTTTCTCCAAATCTATCTCAGAAATATGTATTTACTAAATATGATCACTATGCAGGCTGGGAACAAAGGAACTCCCACCTTCATATTTTATTTTTATCTCAGCAAACTCTTAAAACATCTTGAAGGACTACAACAGGTTCTACAGGAGTAGTAAAGTTCTTCTACATAATTTATAAAGCCTGTAGCAAAGTCAATCTTTAGTTTACTGAAACATTCAGATAGAAAATTCCTCCACAAATCATTAGAATTTATTGCAATTGTGGAATTTTATACATGTGATAAAGTGAAACATAGGTTTTATAAGACACGTAAAAATTACTCTTAAAGTGGTGACAAAAGCAGAATGATGAGATGAAAATTATTTTGACAAAGAAACCATATTGACCAAAGAAATATGAGGGAAAGAATAACTAAATGTCAGAAACCTTTTCTATCTAAAAGCACGTACTACAATGATTTAGAGAAAGCAGTGTTATTTAAAGTGGATTTAAGTATTGCTTCAAAAAGACTGGAGCTCTCAGCCTTGACCAAGGTTTAATGGGCTAGAAGGAACATTTACCCAGAAGAGATTATTCCTAGCTTTGCATTTTTCTTTTACATATAAAAAATAGTAAAAATCTACTTTAAAACTCCAATTATAGACTGTGTTAAAATGTGTTAAAATTCTGATTTATGTTTGGATTTGAAGGGTCATCTTCAGTCTAGTGGGTTCGCAATTTAGGAAAATACTGTAGTAGGATCACCCATTGTGACTTTCCTTCTGACAAACTTAATAGCTTTTGGAGTACAGGAGGAAGGAAAAAGCTTCAAGACTCCTCTTGAGAGGCAGGGATATCAGTGCCTCAAGTTGTTCTTTGAAGAATGATGGGTAACTTTAATGCCTTTGACGTCTTTGTCATGATGTTTTATAAACCCCACTGAACAGGTTCAAGTGAAAAGGATGAAGTATCAGTAACTACCTGGTACTAAACCCAGGACTCATTACCCTTGAGACATTTATAATCTTAATGTAATCAACAGGTGGCTATGTTCTATTAATTGAATTAATTTTGGCAGAAGATAGCCAATTTAGTACGTTATCTTTAAAAAGGAAGTTGTCCATTTTCAGAAAATTGCAAGTAGAAGAAGAATCTGCCTCTGCTAAAATTTTATCTGATCATACCTAAGGTCAAGTCATTCCACGGAAAGTAAGTGCAAGCTGAATTTTTTCAGTGCAGCTCAGGAGGATGACACAGAATTTTTTTGTAAAGGAGCTTATCATGCTTGCCCTCCACAATTCATATCAAGAACATTTCATCAAAATAGATCCCAAAGGCATCGACACTATTTTCACAAATTTGAAATAACATTTCTATAATTGTGGAAAAAATCTAGAGCTATGAAACCTGACCACACTATTAGTTTCACCAATATTTATATAAAATAGTTCCTATGCCTTCAGTGAAATAGTCTGTAATTTAAATAAGTGCAGAAATAGAGGTTTAGTCCTTTAACTAGCATTTCTCACAAATTCAGATTTTGCAAGGTCTTTCAAATATTATTAACAATGAAGACAGAAGAAGCATTACAATATTAATCCTATTTTTCTTATTTTCTTGTCTATCTCTTTTTCAGTAAATACTTCATGGAACTACATCTGAAATAGGAAAAACAAAAAATATCTGTAAAATAATGCTGTTATTTTATCATAAATCTCCCATACCTTTTCAGTGATTTCTCATGGGCATCTCCTCACAGCACTGACTCCTTCTTCTTCTTCTTCTTCTTCTCAGTACAGACAACAAACTTCAGCCCTTTCCATAGCAAAACCAACAAACTTCAGCCCTTTCCACAGCAAAACCAACAAACTTCAGCCCTTTCCACAGCAAAACCAACAAACTCCATCTCTCTCCTCACCCAGCTAACCCACTCTTCTGTAGCACTCCTCTTCTTATTGGACACAGCTGTGGCCTATTAAGGGCAAGCCTGTTCCTAATCTTTGGTGATTAGTACAACTGCAACTCCTCAGGTGTGAGATTACCTTCTGCACTATTTTCTTACATTCTATCCCTCCACAAAATAACAGTAAAATAATATAGTTGCATATTTTTTTAAAGCAAGTAGGGTTGATGTGCCACTGCTTTGATGATACATCTTTGTTTGTACTAATATAGAAGCAGAACAAAATCACACACCTTCATAAGTAAAGGTTTGAAACAAAAACCTAAACTGTTCTTACAGAGATTAAAGTAGGAGAATTTTCATGGAAATACAGGACTACAACCTATATCAGAATGAATATGCTTTAAAATGCTTTTTAATGCATGTTTCTTTCAAGTTTTCCTCCTAATATTATAGGAAAATGAACCATTTAGTTATGATCTACTTTTTCTTCATGCTTATTTTCATGCATGAGGTATGATATTTTGAGTACTTTTACATTGCAGAATTGTTTTGAAAATTATTTTGTTTGTTCTGAGTAAACAAGCTTCAGGTTTTTGAGATCATATAGCCATGTAAGAGTGTTGTTGCATGGTCCAGCTAATAGACACTACCTCTTTAACTGGGCTAATTGTATTATTCATGCTGTGAATGAGCTCAGCTGGAGCTACTCTCAGCCCCTTGCATCACACTTCACTAAGTAACAGAGATATGTTGGGTGGTATTCTGGTCAAATGTAGACAACAACTGTGTCCATTAATCACCACTGTCATTCCTGTAAATGGAGAAAAACAGCTACTTGTGTAAGACAATCAATCCTGCCCTAAAATAGATGCCTAAATTAGGTCAGATGAATAGTACTCTGAAAGAGAGCATTTCTCTCAGCAGACAGACTGACTGACAGTCACTAATGAAGTCTAGGCAGAGCAGTGAAAATGTAATGCTCGTGTTGGGTACTGCTAGCTTGGTTTAGGTGTGTCCCATGAGTATATACTGCTAGCTTGGTTGAGGTGTGTACTTTGTGAGTATATACATGTAGTATATTTGGGTGAGATCTTTTGTAGTGTTGAGAACTTGTTTTGTGCAAGGAAACACTTAAAACAGATACTTAATTGTATAAATATTCATGTTTGTTGTTGAAGGGCTGCTTAGTTGCTTAAAATTAAATGCTGATATGAATAAGTAATTTATGGCAATTCTTTAAATAGATTTTAGACTTTAAAATTTACAGCAATGAATTGAACTATTAGTACAAAACTGGATGTCACTTTACAATGAAAAGTACTGATATAGTAAAATAAAGGCAGATCTCACTCTTGTCACCGATGTCAAAGATGAATTATTTATTGTTACTTACATCATAATACCTGTATCCTGATATTAAAAAAAAAAATCTGTTTTGCCAATCAAAATTTCTGATTCACCCCATAACTTAGTGTCAAACATTTACAGAGGCATAACTAACAAAGAAAGTAGTTACCAGCATTTTCCCATCATAAATGAAGAGATTACCAATGAAATATGGAAGGCTAGCCTCCAATTACTGTGGGGAAAATATTTTCATTCCATATTTTAAGAACTGTATGAATTGATCTAGAAATAGATATGTGAAATCACAGACTGGAAAAAAAAGAAATAGGAAACTGTAAATAGATTAAATGATTCAAAGCAAAAAACCAAGAAAGCATAACAAAAAACATTAGTGACTAGAGATTCAGTGATTACAAGGGGCACCATCATTGCCTCAAATATTTTATTTTCTGAAATTTTTGTTAAATAATAACAGTCTGCAATTTTTCTTTTTACATTTTTTTTCACATTTAAAATTCTAAAAAGAAGTATGAAATTAACGAAGCACCATGATTATAATATTCTCATTGAAGAACAAGTAAAGTGTAGAAAAATTAGAGTCTTATTTTTTCTGATTATGATGTAGCCCCAGCCCAGGGCCAGTTGCCATTTTGCCTTTGTCTGGGAAACCATGCTGGGCACTCTCTTTGGGAGGTGTTTTTGTTTGTTCAGTGGTGAATATGCTTTTGTGGGTAAAAGTCTCCATATATTTTTATTTTCTTTTATTAATATTGTTGTAGGTTTTGAGATTTTTCAGGTAATTGTGATTCAAGCATGTAATCTCTTCTAGTGTTCCTCCATTATCAAAAGGGGCAGGGGAACAAAGGAGCAGCTTAAATGGGTTTAATTTTCTAGCTGGGTTTTAAACCAGCGCACCCTCATTCGGTAAGGTGAGATGCATTCACATCTCTCATATAGGTTCATGGCAATTATAATTAATACTCATTGATTTATAATGCCAGGTGCTATAACCTCTGAACATTGAAACAAGTAATAATGAAAAGATAAATTTGTAATTTTTCTTTCTGAGGAATATTTACATCCTCAGCAAGAATCTATTTCATCATACTTGTTTCAAAATATTACTAACACTAGAGGCAAATGGAAGGAAATATTATTTACCCCATGTCACTGCCTGGAGGCTGAAATATCTTGAATACAATCAATCAACTCTGTGGAAAAGATAATTGAGGTAAAAAAACCCTTTGATTTTCCTATTTCTGTGTTAATATCTCTTTTCATTGCAAGGCAAAGGCTGAGAAAAGATTCTGATACCATCAAATTTATGCAGAAAGTTTTATTTTAACTTGACATCAACTTTTTTACATGTATGAATTAATATGATTTCATTATCCCTACTTAATGCACTGAGTTTGCAAATTGTTTGATGTCCATTCAACATCAACATCACCCAAAGCACATAGAATCATTCAGCTCTCACACTAGCTCCTATTTCGTTAACATTCACTAACATTTTGGAAGCAGTGTTAACACTGAGCTTACTGTAATCTGTTCTTTTATTATTATTTTGATCAAAAGAAAGGAACACCCCCCCCTTCCCTATAACAGAATGTCTCAGCTTCATCTAAAGTTTTTAAAAGTTCTCAAGTTTCTAACATGCATAGTTTCTTTCCTTTTAAATCAAATATATTCAGAATAACAAGTTCAGAGTTTGTTTTGGGTCTGTGTTCAAGTAGTTATTTTGTGATGACCATATTTAATGAACTAATGGCCTAAGAGAATCAGAAAAGACTCCAAATCTATTGCTAACTTTATAAATATCACAGTTTGTGGATTTCCTAGTTTCACTGCCAACTATTTAATGTTACCATCCTGCTTTTAATGAGCATTGCACCTAAATCCTTGTATCAATATGCGCCATATTTCTCAAGTGTGACATATCGCAGTCACAGTAGCATTAATGAGATTGGGAAACTTTGCAGTTCCAGGAAAGAACTTTAACTGAGTTTGTTTTAGAGCTGGATACAAGGCCTGAGGCTTGGAATTTGTGGAATAATTCCCCTCAGTCAATGTTTCTGTCTCAACATGTATGTAAGCCTTAGTTACAGTAGATAAATATCATGGTGACAGTGAACATTATTCCTATAAAGTTGGCGGTAGTGGAATAAGTTTTATTTAGAAAGCTGTGTAATTTTCAAAATTAGTGTACACATTCAACAGATTTCAATTGGAAATTCTCAAATATCTTTTCAACCTACAGATGCACATCAAATATTATATTACTGAATAAATTTAAATAATAGGACCTGAAAATATCTCTGCAAGAACTCTTTTTGAAAGCTATTTAATTCAAATATGACTGGACATTTGTTGAACCAATTTTTTAAAGTTCTATTTCTAAACCACTGACCAACTATTGAATGCAATCTGCGATAGACTGGACGGATTGCTGGCTTGAAAACTTCTGTGAATGTGTGTGGGAGAAGGGTCAAGCTCAGGCCTTGCCTTTGGTGAGGCAGTGCCCTGCACACCCCATGCTCTCCAGGCCTGTACCCCAGCCCTGCAGTAGCCACCAATGCCCTGGCACACCAGAGGCAATGCTCCACACCTGTCCCTGGAGCCCCTATCCCAGCTCCTGAGTGTCCAAATGACCAAAGTCCTACCTGGGGGTAGGGCCCAGGAAAGCCAAAGGAGATGCCACAAGCATCTCAGGATGCCACCCAGGAGATCCCACAAGCACATGTCTTGACCCTACTGCCTCTTGGAATTTCTACCAGCTGAACACCTTTGGAAACAGGAGTGGTAGCTATACTTGTTGTTTTCTATAGTTTTTCTGTCTTTTTTCTGTTTCATCTTCTAATTCTCTCTTGAAGTTTTAAGTAACTTAAAATCAGATGGGCATAGAGTTTGCTAAGTTGAATTGCATGAGTTAATGCTTTGTGAAATATTTTATGTTGATTTAATGCTGCTCTAAACTTTTGCCGAAGTTCTCTGATTTTCCAATGAAGTTGTTTTTTTTTGTTGTTTTGAGCTCTTAGGAGTGTTGTGTCAGTATTTCTCCCATGTACATGTGTACATGTGTTACATGTGTAACTCTGAGGCATGAAAAACCATAAGCTCTTTTAAGAGGCTCATCTAGTAAGGTTTTTTGGGGCCTTACAGTTATCTCCATAGTGGAAAAATAATACTACCCTGATGAAGTTTTGAGGCACTTCATTTACAAACTCTTTTTGGAGCAGACAAGGGATAGTTTAGATATTTTTATTGCCTATGTACTTCCATAAATAGACAAAGGTAATGAAAGAGACTATTCTTTTATCTCTCCACCTTTCCATCATCTATATCTCAGCTCATGTATTAGTAAAGAGAAGATGACAGAAATGTGATTTTTACATCTATGTTCCCACAAAATTCTAGATCTACTTTTTTTTATTCTGATTTAAATATGGCTGTGTAGCTGTTATCCAAATGGCACTTATTCTTTATTTTCAGTCTAAATTAAGCAGAAATCATGATTCTCAGTGGAAAGCAACATTCAGAGTGGGTATACCACTTTTTTTGTGAGACATATATATTCCATATTTTGAAATAAAATTTAATCAACTCATCCATAAGGCAGCTATAACTACTTCAGTTTCAACAAAACATGATAAAAATAATGCTTAAGTTATCTTGTAAGAAGACTTTTTTTTACCAACTATTTAGAACAACTTTTTTTGGGTTGTGCCTCTTTGGAGCTAACAGTTTTTAATTATGTAGATGTAAACATCACTGATTGCACCTACTCCCACTTACATACCCTGTTTTTCTTTCCCAACAAGTGAAATTCAGTTCCTTTTTGCTTAATATTGACTTTCCCTTCTATGCATTGACAGGAATGTTTCTGTTAGACACTCTCACAGCTTTTATATTTAGTTGCTAAAAGGCAGAACAGTAGATGAGCTTCAGCTGTGAAATTCACTATTTCCATATGGAGCACTCACTGCTCTATTTGCTAAAAGCAAAATTCATTGCAGAATTAAGGCACTTGTAAGTTCTGGGCTGTAACACCCAGGGTTTAAGTTCCAAGACAGAGTTAAGAACTCAAAATTATGAATAAAATACTGAAGATTCTTACACATTATGAGAAAATCTAACATATTATAAAAATCTTACTCAGGATAAAAAATTACTAACAATGAAATCTGTGTCCAAAACATTTCTCGTGTTTGAATTGCTAGTTTTCTTGAGTACTTGAAGTTGAGGTGAAAGAGCTTTCAGTAGCTGGAAAATACAGCAAATATATTTCAACAGTTTATTTCTTAAATTATAAAAGATCATTCTTGTCATCCACATTTCTTGGTATTTTGAACTACAGCATTATTCTTTTCCTTTCTCAGAAATGTTGTATAATAATTTTAAAAATGTTTCAAATCTGACATCTCAAACCTCTCTAAACTCTGCTTGCTATTCCATTAGGAAAAGAAATAAGTCCACCACAGTCATTTCAAACAAGCATTTTATCCCAGAGCCTTCAGACTATTAGATGTTCTATACTGTTGCATAAAACAGTTTCTTAATCTCTAATTCCAAGAATTTTAGAAGTTGATTGTGTAATTTTTGCTGGTGATATGTAGTCATGGTATTTGTTAAGTTGCATTCTGTATCCTGCAAAAGAGAAATCACAGGAAAAAAGTTCTGACCTCAGGGAATAGTAATTTAGTTGTTCATTTCAAAAGGTGAGACTTCCCGTCCCTTCTTTTTAATGCATGCAGATTTTTTGCCTTTTTGTTGTTACTCTGCAGTAAATACTGAAAAAACAAACCATACAAGAGCAACACATCTAGCTCCAGGCTGCATTTTGTACCTCCCTGAATACTCTTTCTCTGCATTAACTGTGACACTCTGGGAGTAATAACTTGTTGAATGAAATTGCTGTGAAGTGCTCTCCTGACTTCTTCTTTTGCCATACTCCCTCATAAACTGCATCAACTGTTATGACTTTGTGGTAGCTGTGGTGATTCCTGAAGGGACGTGGGAGTAAATGATTGAATGGCACCTAATTTTGTCTGAGTAATTTAATTTATAGCTCTTGGAACTGATGAACATGGTATTTCATAACCTAAAGATCAGTAAGTGAAGAGTAAAATACAAAGACTGAGGTGCAAAAAGAAGTTCACAAAGGTCCACTTCTAAAAGGGCAGACGTGCACACTTCCCTAAAGCTTGATCTTTTTTTTGTGATGTTTTTATTAAAAAAAGAAATGTAACTAATTCAAGCAGCTACATTTCAGAAGCGTATCTAACCTCCAAATTAAGAAAAATTAAATAGTCATCTATAACAATATGAGGAGAAAATGTAATAGCTCTATAACTTGCAACAGTTATAGATCCAAAATTATGCAAGCTACCGTTCTCATTTGTTCAGCTGGCTGATTAGCTGTATAGTTTGGTGGTGCAAATACACCATACACTACATTTATACAGAAAAATAAAAAAACATCTGAGTTGCTTTCAAAATACATTAAATTCAACTAATTAGGAGTGTAAAAGCAGGAGAGCTGTGATAGGCAGTAAAAATCTGTAGAAATGCTTAATTATATTCATTAACTTTCCCCCAAATGAGTGTAACTTTTTTTGATTCTGTGTCCTGAGTTTTGTGTGTACATTTAAGAAGCATAGGGGAAAGCAAAAGGACAAGAAAATGGTCATATAAAAGATATATATAGCCACTGTATTTTCTCTATTAGTAATGATTTCTGTGTGACACAAATATAATTTATTGAAGCCTATGTGTGTCTTTAAACAGCAACTTTGAATTTTTAAAAAAGATACTAATTAGTTGATCTATTATTTCAATATTTCTGAGGAACTTTCCTTTTTGATAGCAAGGAAGAATTTTCTACATAGTAATAAAGGATGATACAAATAAATATAGTGTGAAGTGATAGTGTGTTATCTTTTTGTTTGACAGGAAATGACAAATCTTTCAGGCCTAATGTGTTTGAGCCATTGCACAGTAAAAAGGAGAGCAACTCAGTTTTGTACATATCACTTTACTCAGCTGAATTTGAGAGTTAAATCCCCTTTAGCAAACCAATAATTTAAATAATAACCAAATTATAGTTACATGACATTAAATTTGGCGTATTATTTTTTTATTTGTACAAATAATTTTGAAGCTGCAATAAATAACACGTCTTCCAAAAAATAAGACATTAGAAGTGAAATAGATGCGGAATTTTGCAGTAATTTGAAGGTTTTGGTATTTTTTTTCACCTGTTTTCCACACTAGAAGGCTTAACAAGCTTAACAAAAACAATTTTATTTTACACTTCTGTATCAAAAGATATACACAGTTTTCATGCCACAGTTTCTAGTTTGTGATATGCAATTTTATAAAACATAAAACAGCTTTTAGTTGAAGATTAAGCAGCAATCCCAGTTTGTCACAGGCTCTCTGTGTGACCTTCATTAAATTCCTTTGACTGGTGGAGGAAGGAATTTAACCACCTCATGAGCTTTAAACCAAAGTTTGGAGTTTATTCACTATTCATTATTCTTTGTTTCTTCTGTTTGAACTATTTCATTAATCCAAAAGAGGGTTGCAGAAACTAATGTGACTTAGGTGATCAATTACTTAGAGTGAATAGTAAAGAGCCATTATAAACAACTCAAGGACAACTGTCAACAGTTAAAGTGTTTGACATATCTTTGTTTCTTTTTGACCGAACTTGCCTCAGGTGTTTTAGCTCTTTGCTTGCATATGTTTAGAGTCTGAATCTCACAATTTTTCTGATCTGGTGTCAGGATTTAGCATATCACACTGTTCCTTCTCCTTTTACCAGTGAAGTTTGATACTAGAATTCCTTCATTTTGAGAACTGTTGGCTAATAATATGGAGTAGTACTTGATTGTGCATTAGGCTGGGAACTCTTTTAGCTCCCCTTTCTGAGTTTTTGCTTGTGTTCCAGCAACTGCTTTGGGCTAAAGAATCAATGACTGTATGTTTCAGGCAGAACCAGAAACCAGACTCTAGAACTCTTTTTTTTTTTTGTTACCTAATATTCTATCATTATCAATGTCTACTGATTTCAAGTGTCAGAGAATAAAAAATTTCTAGAAGGGCCTCTTTTTGGCAGTAGAAACCATCCCATCTTTTTTCTGACTCTATTTCCAACTGTTCCTTATTTATTTCATCAGAGATGTTTCTGTATCACAACCTAAGTCATTGGCATAATCCTAAAAAAAGGCACCTCCATATAGCATAAATTAATGATTTTTTTTGAACAATTACTTTATTTTTGGAACAATGAACGAAGCTTTTCAGCTTTTCAATAAAAGATTAAAAGCTATTTCTTGTACATGTTGCTTCCAATAAATAGTCAGTCTGGCTTTAAGAATACTATTACATAAGGAAAATTAACTACAATAAAATTTAGGGTGTCAAACTTGTCTGTGACAATAATCTAATTTTGAGTTATGTCTTTGTAAACTTCCAACATCCTTTTGCAGGATACATCAACATAATCAACTTTTAAAAGAAATGAAATAAATTGAAAAAGTATTGGAAGTAAACTTGTCTCTCTCCTTGTGAGCAAGCTGTTCATTATAAAACCGTAGAAAATTATTTTTCTCTTATACCTTTTAAACTCTTTTAAATTTATTTTAAATCCAGAACTGTTTTTCTCTTTTCCAGGGTAATGAGAAGGGAAAATATTGTACAGGTAGATATGCACTTCCTTCCATTCTTGATTCTATAAAGCTTGTTTACTTAAGTCGTTAGGCTAAGTCAAAATTTCACACTCATTTTAATTCCAAAATATATTTTTTTTACAGTCTTATAATTTGTTAGAGTTTTATGTTTTGTTTGTTTCTTGGGGTTTATTTGTTTGTTTTCTTTTATTTTCTTTTTTTGTGTTTTTTTTTGGTACTCATGACATGATGAGGCTGCCTATGAAAAGAGGTTTGCCTTTGAGTACAGGACCTACCTCTAGTACTATAAATAACTTGGTCCAGCATAGCTTTTCCACAGTAATTATACAGAGAACAGAAATGCTTCTAATTTTGCAGAACAAAATTATTTTTCAAAACAGTCATAGTTATCAAGGATTTTTTCGGAGAACTAACTTGATTCAAGTCTTAGAATCAAGTCTTCGTGCTGTACACTAAAATGGCTGCTCTATTTGCAGGTTTCAAGTAGTTGCCATTTCCAGTCTGTGAAGGTTCGTTTTCTTCAAGTCTAAATAAATTTTTAAAAATAGCTACATATAAAAAGAACAGTATCTTCACAGTACCTTTTTCTGGTTCTCAGTCAGCTCTACAGTGAGTGCACTGATTATTCATCACAGTTCTGCAGTAGACTACTGTAATCACTGCCTGAAAAGCTATAGTTATATACTTATAGCACAAATAAGCAAAAAAACAGCTGATGCCTCAGCAATGGCAGAAAATTAAACAAAAAGTCAGAATCAAGGAAGAAAAATAAACAAGTCTGGAATTCAGAGAAGGAAATTCTTTTCTGTCGCTAAAGGTTCTTTGAAGCATTTTTTGTGATATGGCCTCTCTCAACCACTGGTGTTTTTTAATGAAGATTTAATGTTAAAAATAAAATTTCTCTGATATATAATATAGTGCCAGGAAAAAAAAAAAGGAGGAAAGAAGAAAACAGGAAAGAGATGTATACTAAAACCATGGTGCAAATTTGTTGTAAATTAAGTAAAGTTTTGCTTATAGCTTGCTCCTAAAAAGTGTCTCCTCAAAGAGTAACCTTGAGAGGTGTCCCTGCTCAGGGAGAGATCCTGGCATGCAGCCTGGGGCTGTGCAGGAAAGCTCAGTGGGGTCTCAGCTATCCACTATTTATGAAATAAGACAATTAATTTATAGTCATAGCATAGCAATAATGATGATAGTTTCTTCCATGTGTGACTTGGGTCAGACCTTGGCCAGCATTATGGTTTGGTAGGCTCGTTGCTCCTGTTGTACCTTGGATATTGTGCTATCTGTCTCCCCCAAAACTTGCTTTGAGGTTCCGTTATGACCACCACTGTCACAGGGAGAGACAAAATTGCTCTTGAAAACAAATTCCTTTGAGAACTGAAGTCCTCAGAGAATTTCCTATCAGTTTTCCAACAGCTCTGAGCTTACTGCAGTACATACACCTCTGCAAACTCTCCTTCAGGGAAGTGACACTTCAGCAGTGACCTACAAGCTTATAAAATACTTACTTTTTATTATTTGTGGCAGAAAAACACAGATGAAACATATTTTACATGCCTGTAATTGTTAATTATTTTGTTATATCTGGAATTATGGTTTCGGGATGCTGGCAGTTTAATATGCAAACATAAAATGATTTTATTTTGAAAAAAAATTGTGAAATGAAGATGGAATTTCAGAAGAGTATCTTGTCTCGGGAGACTGACTGGAGAAGCACTTTTGAAATTTGTCTTGGCGTTTCTTGCCCTGTTAATGTAGTCAACCATAGCCAATGTATTATCCATCATCCTAGGGTTATGCATGTCAGAACTTCAAGGAGGAATACATGGCAGATTTGAAAGAGTCATTCTTTATTCAGTATAATCACACAGTGAATGACAACAGCTCCTCTCCACCCCTACAGATGCCCAATGTATTTTATACTTCCTGCAACAGGAGCATTTTCACCTTGCAAATAAAGGCTTACTGTGGGCAAATATATTGCATTAGCTCAGCTACACTGTGAAAAAGTCACTCCCATTTCTTTTTCTCATACCTGGACTGAAAAAATGAGCAGCATCTCCCTTTATGCTTAATAGCATGATGTGTTTTCCTCTTATTTGCATGATCTTAAAGGTCTTTTTCTACTTTGATTCTGTGATATTACTGTCATTGTAATTATGGTTTGCACAACAGTATATGGGCGTGCATGTATATATATATATATAAAATACTTGATGTATGTATGTCTGTATATATATCAACATATACATATAACATACTCCTTAATACACAGCACATGTAAAACACTTAGCTTGCTCATGATCTGTTTTAAAAGAGCAGCCTGAGTCATTAATTGTTTACTGTTGAGACAAAAAGGAGACTGGAAATTAATTTTTTGTATGATTAATTACTTGTCTTTCCTTGAGTCTAAAATGGAATAAAAGCTATGCTTCAGATAAAAATTTTGCGTATTTGACACCTGCTAAAGGACAAACTGTACTCTGTCATCTAAAAAGGCAAAGCAATATTGGAACATGCTCTTCATTTTTTCTGTTATACCATATTTTATAACATACTACAGCAAATAACTCTATGCCCCTTCCATGATTTTTCTAGCTATACACTGGAAGAGAAAAATAAACTTTCCTCTTTCAAGCTCTTAATCATATCTCCTCTTTCTGCTAATAATATAGGGGAACTTCAGTAGTGAAGCAAATGGAAAAAGGTATTTACTCAGGTGGTTCACTACTGAAAGCTAATTTAGCATTTCATCAAAAACAGATACAGAGGTGGTGACCTTAGCTGGTTAACCAATTTGCTTTCTTTTAAAACTTCAGCTGCAGATATGATTTTTTTCTTACTTTTATTAAATTTCTGTAATTCTTGTTTTGTGATCTCAATCAATAATATGAACTTGAAGTCTGAAAAGGTCATAACAAATATTCTGTACATTTCCATATCTGAAAACACTCTGATAATGCTCTTGCTGACCTATTAGTAAGGTCAAGTTGTTCCCTTTTCATAACAACAAGTACCTCATTTCTAAGGAAGTGTGTTCTTTCGTTTTTAATGCAACTTGACAGTTTTGACAGGGAAAGATAATGACAGTGTAAAATAGCTTTCAAAAAAGTTCAAAGACTAAAAAAAGATATATACATGCTACATAGCTTTTGAACTGTTCAAGAAATTGAAACGAACTAATTTATTTATGGTGCTGTATGAATGCAAATAATATGCATCTGGTATCAAAAGAATGAGACACTCAAATGTTAGTTACAGGTAACTGTCTTTGGTACTGAAAGCAGATTATGCTTACCCATTGCAAAGAAGTATTTCAGCTGACCATTTCAACACACTCATGCTTGTTGTTAACTTCCCTTGTTCTAACTCATGTTACTGACCCTTAAATCTAAATGCTATGGATCTGGGGAGTAATCAATATATTCACTTTGCACACGTAGTGGTGCAACCCCGGCCAACAACTCATCACCACACAAGTGCTCACTCAGTACCACCCACAGTGAGATGGAGGGAGAATCAGATGGGTAAAAGTGAGAAAACTTGTGGGTTGAGATACAACTAGTTTAAAACTGTAAAAAAAAAAAAAAAAAAAAAAAGTGAGCCAACAAAGTGAGAGGAACAAGCCAGTCACTTTTTATAAGACTGAATGTCTCCACTCTAGTTTTAGAATTCTGCAAACTTTTTTGCTGTGCAAAGCTTCAGAAAATGACATCTACTCTGAATATTGTTTTCCCCTATTAAAATAACTGATGCGTTTTTATATAAACACTTCTCAACTATAGCTATGTGTCAGTCAAACTGCAAGATTTCACTCTGATTTTACTTGATTTAGTCTTCCTTGGCACCTTTGTTAAAAAACTTTATATCTACCAAAATGTTATTCTTACATTCAAATTCCCAATTGTCATAGAACACAAAGAAATGCTAAATCTTGAAATTCTGATCTTTTTTAAATGTAGACAGCTGTACACACAACTCATGAACAAATGAAAACACAAGAATTTTCAGCATTACCAGATAAAAAAGACATATTTCAGGGAATTGTTCTGGAATTTAGCCTATCCTACCAAAAATTATGCTGAAAGAACTGTTATGTTTAGTAGAAAACATTTTAGGTGAAGTGTGGAATTGCTACTTTTATCTCCATGAATTCAGTAAGCAAAGTTTAATCTTTGAAAGTTCAAATGAAATCACTACTATGATCATAAGAAATAAAGAATGGAGGTAAAAAAAATTAATTTTTTAAATCATTCATAGGTTTTAATCTTTTTTTACCTCCACTTTTACATATTCAAGTTTTCAATTTAAGATAAAATATTTTAAAATATATTTATTTACAATGGAATAAGTATCAGGTACATAATCTACATTTGTATGTTAAGCAAAAAAATGAAGTGCACTAGTTTTTCTCTTTACATCACAGTGCGTGGGATGATCAGAATTTTATGCTTAGAATAGAGATGAACCTTCTTTTTTGAACATGAATTTGTTTTTGTGTCTGGGCTTTGAACTCCCTCATAAACATATAGGCCTTGGATTTACTCTGGATAAAGCAAAAATATTATTTTAAGGCGTAATATTAAAGATATTTTGTAAGTTCTGATATAATAATGTGGTTTTACTCAGATTTTTGAGATTTTAGAATAATAAAATCACAGAACTGTGGAGTAGAATAGAATAGTACAATTAATTGGGTTCGGAATAGATGTGCTGAGATCATTTCCTCTCATTCTGTCACTGGGAGAACAGACTGACCCCCACCTTGCTATAGCCTCCTTTCAGGCAGTGGTACAGAGTGATAAGATCCCCCCTGAGCATCCTCTTGTCCAGATTAAAAAAAGCAACCTCCCTCCTCCTTGTGAAACCTGTACACCAGAACCTTCACCAATTATTTTGATCTTCTTTGAACATGACTAATACACAATCACTTGTTATTTGATGAGATGCAGACTGATTGCAGTATTGCAAATGTCAAAACAATTTGTTCTGTAGAGGAATCCCTAATCTCAGACCTAGTAGGAAAAACAGTGAATAGAGAGTGTTAAAAACAGAGAGAAACACTTCTGTCAAAAAAATCTGAGCATTTTTTCGTGTCATTTCAAAGAATACACCATAGAATACACTTTGACTTATCTTTACTGCTTTCTGATTGGAAAAGCAAGAGAACTTCATTGAAAATTATGCAGTTCTGATTAATTATTGATCTGGGCAAGTATAACAGTGGCCTACTGGACATATGGGTGAACTACAAGTGTGTTAGAATGGCATGCAATTGGTAATGTCAATCCCATCAGATGCTGCAGGAACACTGTATTTGGCAGAAGAAACCTGTGCTCTTTTCCCTGCAGGAACTAATTACTTGTGGACTAGTAGCTCCAGACAACTTTGAAATTCGCATCTAAAAGTATTTGGCAATTCAGCAACAAATATTTTGACTTTTATTTGAGAAATTACTTCTGCTGGGTCAAATTCTAAAGCTTTCCCTGGTTAATGTTCTGTAACTTGCTTTGCCTCTCTAGATATGAATATTGCTGTCTGTTTCTGTTAAGTGGCAATGTGTTGTCTGAATAAGATATTCAGTATGTGAAGATAAACAGAAAAAAATATTCCCTTATTTAATTACTTGGATTTATTTAAAAAAGAATATTGATTAAGAAAGGAACAAAACTTTTAAATGTTGGTCAACTCTTTATTTATTGTTACAGATGCCTTTTCTGATCTCAAAGAATTTAGAACTGAAACAAATACTTTCAGAATTCTATTTATCATACAGGTAATTTTTTGACCTATTTTCTTAAATCACTTTTTGTTTTCATCTTCACCTTTACCTGAACCACTGGAATAAATGCAACCTGCTTCAAGTAAAAAAAATAAAATAATAAAAAAGCTAAATCTACCTTCTTAATGCTTACTGCATTTTAGTATAGATGGACCTAAATGAAGCTACACTTCAGGGTTTCTGAAATGGTAACATATTGCTAGAAGCAACTTTCTCCTTATATTTCTGTCTCAGCTTGGAACAAGTTATGTACTGTACCTCAAAGAGAAAATGCTTTCACAAGGCTTCCAGCCCCAGAGGGGCTACAATCTCTACAGCAATTTAGAAAATACAGACACATAGAGACACTATGAATAAAAAGAATTGGTGGACACCTGGTTCCTGGTCCACTTTGACCCATCTCCAGAGTCCATAACAAGTGGGACGCATTTCAGCAATGTTCATGGGATGTCTGAAATCCAACCTAATGCAGCACCTAGACCTTTCAAAGCCTAGAAACAACTGTACAGCATCCAGTTGATTGTTTCAAGGTATGATTTGTATTGGTGATTAAAATAACATTTAAGGCAGTCAGAGACAGTGAGACAAAATGAACTCTTAGGGAGTCCAGTGCACAAGTCTTGCCTTTCAAAAGAGGGACCTAAATGTCAGGCAACAGTGCAAGGCTTGTGCAGGGTAGAGGCTTTGTTCTACCACTTATGTCTGGACCAAAAGATATCTCCAAGAAGATACTGATACAAATTCTCACACGTACATATCTTGATATTGAGGTTTGAATTTGCACGTGAATTTGCATTTAAGCATGCATAAATGGAAAAATTAAACTTCTCTTTTAATTTTAATTTCTTTTAATTTCTTATTATTTTTCTACTCGTAAAAATTAGTAATATCAATAATGCCTAAAGTTCAGAAATACACAATTGTTGCTCATCTTTGCCCACTTCAGGACAAAACAGTTGTTGCTAATGGGATGAGAAATCAATTTAAAATGTGATTAACACATCTAAGAATGATTATCTAAGAAATAGAGTAGAAAAGGATTTCTAGAGTATATAAAATGCAAAATTCAAAAGTAAAAAGTATTATAATTAAAAAAATATTTATTTCTATAATCAGAATTCACAAGAAGCTGAAAAATTTTGTCGTGGAAGGTGTGCTACAAACACTGGTTAATTGTGAATTCAGGCTGATAAAATTGGCAAATCAATGAAAATTCAATTTCCTTTTGGCATGCTTATTCAAAATAATTTTAAAAATTATTCTGCAGTTCATTTTTTTTTTAATTTGGAAGGGTTTTTTCCCTTATTCTCTTTTAAAAGGCAAAAAGTTAGCTTTTTCGTTGCACCTCAGTATAAGTGGGTTTGTTATATCCTGAGCAGCTGTGACTGTTCTCTGAAAACTTATGACAGTGCATCCCAGTATGGACTAAACTGCATTCTGCTAAGTATTACTAGGGATAATAGTAATAGGAGATTGATTTTTTTTTTCTTTAGGCAGAGTACAGTGCAAATGGCTCTAAAAGTCAGCCTCCTGAGAATCCATTCATCCTGATTCTTCTTACTGTAAGCTTGAAATGTTTTGCTACAAAGCTGATAAGAATTCATGACAGCTACCACACTACTTACAGATTTCAGCCTGGCATATTCAAGGTAGAATAAAAGTCCACCTTCTCAAGTGGAAGGAGTGTGAGGGAGCAGTTATTCTATATCACTGTGTAAGGGTGCTTATATATCTTGGGGACATTCTTGCCATGTTTGGCATATATTTATATCTCATTTGAAAAGGGCTTTTGAAATGAAATTTCTGTTGTTTGCTTTTTAGAAATTTTATTGTAGTATGTCTGCAGTCCCTATAAATTTTTTTTAATCCTGAAAAGATACTGGATATTAGTGGAGGGATAAATTCTACCATAAAAATTATTATTTTTTCTTGCCTTTAGCAGATTTCATACTTATTTATCTGGATGATTTTTTTCTTCTTTTACATTTAAGGAAATAAATTGAACATTTCTAACTAGCTTCTTCAAAAGCATTATTCAGTATGTCTTTTTCACATGTCATTTGATTAGTTGCTTCTTTAAATTAAACAAGTCCTGTTTCTTGTTTTGATGAGATTTTTTCCTTACTCGTGGTTTTTTGCTCAGTATGTCCCATTGCTTATTAGGATGCAAGAAAAAAAAAAAAAAGAGTTGTCAGACTAACTCTTCTAGAGAACACACAGTTTTCTAGAAGTGAAAAAGCTCTTTGTACTTTATTTTTCTATGGCTGTTTATCGCTAGGAATATGCTCTTGAGGGTAAAGTGACCTGTATTTTAATTAGATAAAATTTAATATTTTAATAAAGACTAGATAATACTAGACAACTTCTAATAATAAAACATCTATTTATTTCAAAATATTAAAATATCTATTTAGTTTTAAAATGCTGTAATGCTACTACTATGACTACTATTATTATTATTATTATTATATTTAGAAAAAGCATATAGTCCTAAGTTTCCATTTTGAATAGTTCAAAATATGAAACCCTGCTGTGGATATAGGGTCTTGTTCATATATAAAATCAATGTAAATTACATAAAGATTTTGTTGTACCTCAGTATACAATGAAGTAGAGAGGTAAGACTAAAAGGGCAGGATTCAGCAGTCCACAAGAGGATGTCTAGTGTCATTTGAGGCCTCTTGAGTTGTCAAGGATATTCATATAAGTTTGACAAATACAACACTGATTTTCTGACAGACTCATGACTTTTTATCTAATCCTAGTATGTTCAGGTGAAACACTGGAGATCACCAAAACCAAAGAAAAGACCTCTCTATTAGCAGCTGAACCTACCCTTGGTAAGCATTCTGGTGAGATCTTACAAGGGAAAGAAGTTGCAGGACAGTAAATACAGAAACTCTTCTTTAAAACGTTGCCTATTCTAACACACTAAAGTACTTGAAATTGACCCATGTGTAACCTTCAGTAGTTACACAAAGGCCAAATTTAAGATTCTGTAGGTGAGTGTGGTGTCCAAGCACCCATCAGAATCAGTAGAATGACAACAGACTGCATGAAACCTATACAGCTGAGCCGACCCCAAAATGAGTTACGTGGAGTAGGATTCCATTCTCTGCATGAAGGCATCCTCCAATTTCTCGGCACCATGAGGTACCTTTCTTCTCAGTAGCTGTTAGAGTGATGTCTGTGTTTTGGATTTGGAATGGGAATGGTACTGATGGTTTTGTTTTTGCTAAGTTGTGTTTATCCTAAGTCAAGGACTTCTTTCCCCTTCCTCTGCCAGTGAGGAGCTGCACAAAAGAAACTGGAGGGACCATAGCTGGGACAGGTAACCTGAACTGTCCAAAGAGGTAATTCATGCCACAGAAGGTCATGCCCAGTATATAATCTGGGAGGGGAGTTACTGAGAAACATGGTGAGTCCGTGTTCAGGTAGAGGGGACTGGCATCAGTCAGCAGGTGGTGGACAGCGCTTGTTTGTTTCCTTTTTATTATCATTACTATTATTATTTACCATTTTTATTGTATTTGACTTTATTTTCAGTTATTAAATTGTTCTTATCTTAACATACAAGGTTTATTTCAATCCTCTTCCTCATTCAAACAGGGTGGGGGGAGAGAGGAGGGGATTGAGTGAGTGGCCGTGTTGTGCTTAGTTTCTAGCTGAGCTTAAATCACAGCAACATCTAATGCCTATTTGCAAAGCATATTACTGAAATAATATTACAAGTGTTGGAAAGCTAATCTATGGCTTCTGTGTTGAAAGCATTTCTATTTATATTTACGAAGCACAACAACTTTCTGGGAGAGTCGTATTCCAGGATAATTAAAATATTAACTTAAGACATCCAGCTAAATATAACTATTTAATTTGGTAACATTTTTTTCATGGGACTTAATTATGTTTTCAAATAGTTGATGTTGACAAGGTTATTAACTACCTCTATTTGTTCAGCAAGCAGAATGAGTGAACCTTTAATCATCATGGGTTGACTAATTTTCTGAAGTAACTCCACACTGTGTCTTTGTTTTCTGGAAGTAAATTATTTAAAACTTTTAAAATATATTCACTACAGTTTGGTTTCTACTGATCTACTTCTTGGTTTCTGTCGTAAACCACCTGTCCTCAAAAGTATATATCTTTCTAAAACACTAAAGTAGTAAGTTAGATCATAAAGGACCAATACATAGTTTCTCCTGATATTTTTTTTAATGCACAGTATCTTCGTCTCTGATACTGTTAACTTGTCCTATTCTTGCAACCTTCTGGGTCTTCCTTGATTCCAACATTTTTATTTTAATTGTTTTGCAACATTAACTTTTTGAGTTTGTGCTTGTTCTTTTTCTACATTCCAACAACTAAGACATGAAGATTCTCAAGAAAATATGGTATTTAAGTAATATACTAGAACTAGAATTCTGTCTAACTCTCACTAAAGTAGGATAATTAAGGCTATTGATGTTAAGTCCTTGTATTCTTTGATTCTTTAACAATACATAAATAAATACTAGTTCTTTACACTGTTTATGTGCTTGTATAAGATTGTTATTGCTTATTGTATATCATTATAACATTTAGATTTTGTATTTAAAAAAAATCACTTTTTGCTTTTAATTTACACTTTTCAAATTACATTTTAAAGTGAAAGATAGAAACTCTATCTTAGGATTTCATACATGCTGAGTATTTTTTTTAATAATTTCATGTCTTCATTAGTGATATGTTTAGGAAAAATTAATTCAAGCAATTAAGTTTTACATAATATTTTATTTATCTCTTTATTTCATCTTATTTTTTTACTTAATATGTTGACTCATTGTTACTAATTTTTTGGAAACATTTGAGAGTTCTATAAAAATCAGGATTGGATGTGCAGAAATTCATTTTAAAGTACTGAACTGAATCACATTTCAGTTCATCACTGACTTGCACATGTGGGACATAGAATTTTGTCTGTCTAAAGGGGGAATGAGTAGGAAGGAGTGCGAGGGTTCTGAGCTTCCCATATCTTGCAATTATAGGTCATACAGATAGCTCTACTTTCCAATATCTTTTTGCACAGATTTACAAGAGGTAATTATAGCCTATAAATAAACAAAAAGTAGGTTTAAAATGCACTTAGAACTTACACCAATCCAACACAGTCATTGGAACAGTTAAATGTAAAATAGGAAATTAAAATATTTAAGAATATTAACATCAGCAGAACAAGACAGAAAATATGTTGCCATTAGATACAGAAATAAAAGATTTGAGTCTAATTTTAGCAAATGATGATGATACAAGGAATTAATCTAAATTCTGAAAGAGGAATCCAGGAAGCTATTTTGCAAAAGTAATTTTGCTGCATTATTATTATTATACAAAAATACTGTGTTGATCTTTATTTATCTGCATTTTTCTCCAGTTTTGTTTGTAAAAAATGTTGATTCTTCTTGCTGCTTTGGGGATATTGAATCAACTTGGGGCTGAAATTGGACTTTGAGATAGTAATGTCTCAAAGTGTTTACAAATGCATTTTCTTGTCGTTAGCAAAAGCGGCATCTCCCTATGGCAGATAAAAAGTACCAGTTTAGCCTTGTAGATGGAATATTCAAAGAGGTTGTAAATCTGCAATTTGGACTGATTATATGTGGAACTCGAAGAATTTTAATCTCTTTAACAATTAAGTGCCTGAACAATGTTCATATATCAGCTATGGCAGAAGGCAGCTTGTTAATAAGAGAATATCCTTTCCACCCCTTCCATATGACCTTGCAAAGTATTTTCCAGTCAAATAAGTTACTTGAAGCCTTTTCTTTTGAGACATTTGAAACAGAAACAGACAAAGCTGAGAAAACAGGAGAGGAAAATAGCTTACTGACTATAAGATTTGCCAAGTAAGTAAATCTGTGACCACATAAGCAAAATGATCATTATATCTGTTATGATGCCAAGACATTTTGTAGTGATATTAGTAGAATTGTTGCTTTTTCCTCTGACCTTTATTTTCTGATTTTTTTTGTCCATACTCATTTTTTCTCATGTATGCTCTTTTAGTTAGAAATTTTCTAGCTATGATCCTATAAGATAATAATAGGAGGAAACTTTTTTTAATAAGGTCATGTTTCACAGCTTGGAAGAACATGTTTTGGTGTTTTACCAGGTTATTTTAAAGTATTTTTCACAAAGTCCTTGATAAAGTCTGGCCCCACCCTAGCTTCACAGAATGTCTGATGATGACCACAAGTCTAGTGCACCATTTAGTCCACTTAGTAGATCATCTTAGTGTGCCCGTGAGAGCTTCAATGCAGCCTCCAAGAAGTGCTAGTGGCTAAAAGCCAAACTGCAGCAATAATTACAGCAGCAGGAACTGCAACTGCAACAGCAGGCACTGAGAAAACATCTACAACTTGCTTTTTTTCTAGGATATCTAGTCTAAGGAAGATCAGTCAATTTAAACATAGAAAGCAGGAGGAAAAAAAAGTCTCTCTGAAGAGTCTAAAAGAAATAACAATATGAATTAGGTCCAAGAGGGCACAATTGACAGGCAGTAATCTATACCTCTTGTCTGATGTTTAAAGAAGCCCAGCCTTGCTTGCTCCATACAACCATTCCTGTCTTCATGGAGCTTCTTATTAAAAGGTGACTTGATCAATGGAATGTCTAGTGCTGTAATAGTCATGCTTTCAGTACAAATATTGTGTAGTAGTCCAAGTGACTCTATTAATCTGTTTGAAATGAAGAAAATAATGTCAAAAGCTATAAATTAATTTACCTACATAAAGCTTTAATTTACTAAATGTCTCCCCCGTTCTACCCTGTCACTCTAGCTTGCAAACTCTATATTGCTGGTTTCTACAAAAGATCATTACACAAATTAAACTTTTTTTAAGTACTTTTCTTTGTCTAAAAATATCACATGTATCTTTTGAAGTTATATTTTATTTCTTTGTTTCTGGCTGTTTGTCTCTTCCATAGGAGACAACTTGCTAGAATTTCAAGAATGAATAAATCTCAGTCAAAGAAATAAAACCACAGGTATGCAAACAAAATGAAAACACAAAAATTATTGGGTTTTTTTAATATTCAAATAAATGTAATTAAGAAAAAGAATATTGTAATCTTTGTGACAGTTATGTTTTTCAGTATAGGCAAGTATAATTCATTCATGTGAGTTCAAAGCTTTATTTAGAAGGAGAGGAAATTACATCACTGAAATAATTAAAAGTGAGTAATTTAAACTCAGTTTAAATCCATTAATATATTCTTTAGAAGACAATATCAACTCCAAGTGTTAAATAATGAAACTTAGGATAGCTCTGGTATACACTTTATTCAGTAGGATCACACTGAATAAACATAGTTCTCTGACAAGTGATTGCAGAGGCATAGTGTATATACTGCTTCAGGAAAAAAAAGAAAAATAAAAACAAAACAAAACAAAAAAGCAAAAAAACCCCACCAACCAACCAAACAAACAAAAAAAAACAGGAAAAAAAAGTAAACCAGATATCTGTGCATGGAAGGGATAAATTCCTTAAGTAGTTTCCTAAGTGCCACACTATTGAGAAGGGATGCAAAAGTAAATAATGAGCCATGTAGGGGATGACTCTTAGTGGAGCCTGTAGAAGAGACACAAAGATCATACTAATTCAGAATTGGGTAGTGGGAAATCATCACAGGCTGTTAGACTGAAGCTGAAAGGAATGCTCTTCTACTCAGGATCAATTTCTTAGTTGAAGAAACTAGTGCTCTCAGCTCTCAAGTGCAAATAATTTTGCCTCACTTCACAAGCAACAAACTAGAATTGGATCTAACATATGTCCCAAAACTTTTCAAAGCTTGGAACACTGACAATAGTAATGAAAGCAAAAGTGAAGCCCCAAAGCAAAACTTAAAAATCACAAAACATTTGTACAGTGATTAGCTTCTAAGTTTCACTATCAGGGTAATAAAATAATGTTTGTCATCCATGAAGCCATTACACAAATTGAAAATGATTTTTTTTTCCTGATCAGTTGAGGACTGGGCAGAAGTGTTTTTTTCTTTGTCAAAATATTCTATACAAAGTTGAGATATGTAAAGGGCTGCTGGCAATTCCTTTTGATACTCCTTTATTTTGACAATTGTAAAGCCCAGGACGATATGATGTTGCTATTAATGTCAGACGTCTGCTGGAAGAACAGTGAGCTTACAACAACAAAGATTTTCAAATGTACAGGTGAAGAAAAAAGCAACAAAGGAGAAACCAAATGCAATAAGGACAAGAAAGGAAAGCAGCTTTGATAAAGTATGCAGTCTAAGTTAACTAAAAGCACTAGAAGGTGACCCTACATTTTTTTCCCCATTTCTTTCCTTTTTTACAGTTGCTATATCATCAAGTAATTTTGAGTAGTGTTGTTTTAAGATCCCAAACAGAAAACAAATTTCTTTCATCCTTTGTATGGCAGCCAAAACAACAATAAAAATAGCAAATTAAAAATTATACACTTTATTTTCCAAATCTATTGTAGATAACTAAATAGAGAATTTAAGGTACAATTATGAGTTGCACAGAGATTTATCATAACAAATTTAGGAGATTAATGAAAACTGATATAAATTGCAGAGGTCTTCATTAGGGGAAATGAGCATTAATTTCATGCTAATGCTGGTATTAAGTTACATTATAAATTCTCAAATACATTTTTAAAAGATTGCTGGTACCATCAACTATGTAATAGATCCCAGACTTTTTGGGTATGTTATTATTATGTTTTAATTGCTTTTCAAAAGCATCCATTGGGCTGACTTGGAAAACATAAATCCTTTTCATAATAAAAGCTTTTGTCTCAAGAATGCAGAGCTGTTGAGCCTTGGAGCCTTTCACGGAAACAAACATTTCAGTACTGCATCTGCTAGGAATATTTTTTATGCCATATTCTGATGCAAAGAAGACAGCAGGAACAAATAGCTACGGAAAGAAAGCTAAGGAGAGTGAGAAGGGTTATCTCTTTGTCTTGCAGCCCATATTCAGATATAGAGTGACGCAGTACTCCTCTCATTGAACAACTTATAGAGAGGTTAATGTGTTTCTCTCTGAGCAGCATTACAGCGCTTGAATAGAGACAAGCAAGAGAAGGCATGAACAGAAGTCATTCTGTGTTTAGAGTATTGTGCTGAACATACACTGATTAAGTGGTTGAATAACCTTACTAGTCCTCTGCAGCAAGGGGAGTTTTGCCTTCTAGCTGGATGTATATGAAAGCTCTCTAGTAACCATATCAGGGTGAAATAAGCATGGCATCTTGGATTGTGGATGCAAGTGAAACAATCACATAGGGATATGAGAAAAACTAAAAGTGCAATCCATCAACCTGAAACTTAATTGAAACTGACATGGACTTGGGTACAGACATATATTTATGTGATCGTTCTATGCTGGCCAGCTGCCTGTGAAGGACGTTATTATTTCAATTCAAAATATGAATCTAGACTGTTCAAGTTAAGAGGTTATTTTCTTAGTACATGGGAGAATGTTGTGGTTTAGGAATGGTACTCCCCATTTCAGTGCTCTCACCAAAACTTTTCCAAACCAGATGTGGAACACTTGCTCTCCCTCTTCCCCTCTCCCTTCTCACTTGAGGGTTGGAGTTGAGAATTGGAGGCACAAAAGGTGAAATCACAGGTTGAAATAAGAACAATTTTAATGGAAAGAGCAACAAGATAAAAAAACGAACAGTAAAAGCAACTATTCTAATTGCAAAATTGTACAAAGAGAGGATCTAAGATACTCAGGATCCAAGATCAGGACAATGAAACAGTGGTGGAGGGACCCTATTCCCACCATGCTTCCTTCCTATCTGGAAAGGGACACCCTTCTTCTAGGAAGCAAGAGTGTCCTCTACCCCACACAATAACATAAAATTATATGGAACAAACATACCAATTAGGCTCTTGGCCACAAATCCAGGTTATGCCCTGTCATGGCTACTGTGAGAAGTTAACTCTGTCCTTGGCCAAAGCCAGAACAAAGAAATAAAAAATTGTTTGCATTGCAAATCAGATCAAGAATTAAACAGACAAAAAAACCCCACACCCACCATATTTTTAATAATTTATAGGTTGTCATGTAAAGTTTCAGAAGAACTAGAAAGTACAGAATGTTTTTGGGCAAGAATGTCGTAAACTTTCAAGATGGGTTCAACCTCCAGACTCCAAATATCTAACTAAGTTTCTGAATATAAATGTTTAAGCTTCTATAACAGATGTAGGGCTTAGATGAATTGTCCCTAAACTGCCTAAGTCTTAAATGCAATTTGATTTAGAATACTATCTTGCCTGAGTTTCAGTTGCCAAACTGTGAGAGCAGAGATCAGCTGCAGGTCTAGCTTAATGAAAAGGTCTCAAATACCCTTAGGAGTTTCCAATGACATTTGATACTTATGTATGCTTCTGAGAAACTATCCTCTAATTAACAGTGTAGGGATCTGATCTCTCAGTTTAAGGTAAATATCTACAGTTTGTCACATGTGTAGCTCTCTGAATTAGTGACTTGCCAGCATTAGCAAACTGGATCCCATGACTAAATTTAAAAGCCTGCAGTCTCAAGCTCTGTCCAAACCCTAAGATTTTAATACATTAGTTAATGCAGATGGATCCATAATTAGTAGAAATGGAATGGTATAATTTTTTTCTCTACTCTAGGCATTTTTAATGCAACCCGTTGTACTATTCATTGCAAAGCCATAGAAAAGAAAGACATAAATCAAGTTAGTAACAGCAAAACAAATTTTTCATTATACATGAATATCCCTCACAAAATTGAGGTTCAAGAGAATATACTACCTATTCCAGAACTGCTTACATCAAGGGTTCAGCCATTTGAAAATAAGCAAGTCATTCAGAGACTGGTCACATACTTGGGATTCCATGCTCTGAGTTTAGAGATTAAGGGGAAGAAAACTATACTGGGGAGTTTTATTCAAGTGCAGTGTGTCTTTACTTCAGGTACAGCTATTATTTTTGCTCATGCTTGTTGCCCAGGTAACAGCTAATGCAGTGATAACTCTTCACCAGCATAAAGCATTAGCCTAAAACTGCAGAGATTTAGCTTTAGATAGAATAGAATAGAACAGAAGAGAACTATTTCAGCTGAAAGGGACATAAAGGATTATCTAGTCCAACTGTGTACCCAATTCAGGGCTGACCAAGTTAGGGCATGTTATTAAGAGCACTGTTCAAAGGCTTCTTAAATAGGCTTGGGATATCAACCTACTCTCTAGGAAACTTATTCCAGTGTTAGACCACTTCTTGGTAAAAAAAAAAAATTATTCCAAATATCCAGTTTGAACCTTCCCTGGTTCATTCAACATGTCCCATCACTAAGTGCCAGAGAGAAGAGACCAGTACCTCCCTCTCCACCACAGCTTCCTCCTTAGGAAGCTGTAGGCAGCAATGCAGGTCACCCTAAGCCTCCTTTTCTCCAAACTAGACAAGCCCAAAGCCCTCAGCTGCTTCTTACAGGACATTCCTTCCAGCCCTTTCCCCAGTTTTGTTGCCCTTCTCTGAATGCATTCAAACACCTTCACATCCTACTGAAATTCTGTAATCCAGAGCTACACAAGAGGTGAGGCTGCACCAGCATGGAATACAGCTGGATAATCACCTCTTTTGACTGGATGGTGATGAAGCATTTGATGCACCCCAGGATGTGATTTGCAATCTGGGTGCCAGGAAACACTGACTCCTAATGAATCTGCTGCTGGCCAGTACCCCCAGATCCCCTCTGGAGAGTTGCTTTACAGCCCCTGCTCTAACAACTTATATTCATGCACTGCTGGTTTATACTTCAGCCAGTTCTTCACCCAGTGCACTGTGAACCCACCTATCCCACAGCTGATTGGTGTGTCCAGAGGGATAATATCAGAACCCAATAAAATCCCACTGCCTTTCCTTCATCCCACTAGGAAGGTGACACAGGGATATCAAACTAGTTAAAGAGGACTTTTCCTTTGTGAACCCACTTTTACCATGACTAATGATGGCATTATTCTTTAAATGCTTTTCAATAGCATCCTGTGTAACCTTACCCAAAATTTTTCCAGGAACTAGGCTAGAGCAACAGATCTGTAGTTAAGCCACAGACTCAGTAGATAAAGCTGGGGGAAGGAGGAGGAAGGGAAGTTGTTTGGAGTGGTGATGTTTGCCTTCCCAAGTAATGGTTACTCCTGGTGGACTCCTGCTCTTCTGGAGATGGCTGAACACCTGCCTGTCCAAGGGAAGTGGTGAATTAATTCCTTGTTTTGCTTTGGTTTTGTTCATGGCTTTTACTTCACCTATTAAACTGTCTTTACCTCAACCCACAGGTTTTGTCATTTTTCTCTCTCCCACATCCCAGCAAAGACCAGGAGGTGGGGTGAGAAGGGCATGATCAAGCTGCTATGTGGTCCTTAGCTGCCAGCTGGGATTAAAACACAACACTTTATTTAGAAATTGCTTGCCTAATCTTTCTACAAGACAGACTAATTTGGAGACACTGCAGTAATCTAAGGCTGCCAATGCATAGTGCTTAGCATTTATTTTGAAAGTATGTATGTAAAAGCCAGGGCCAAAAGATCAGAAAGGAAAATGTGAACACAAAATCAATTTCTATTCTGCAGTCCATTTGATGATGAAATTAGAAAATTTGGTGCAGAAAGCTCTTTTGGCAAACTGACCTCCTTCAATTTCCCTGATGATACCCATTACATAAGGTTATTTTTTGAGCTTATGTTTTCAACAGTGGGTTTTCCAAAGATGTTCCCAGAGGAAAATTGGTTTTTATCTTATCAATTATAATATTTTTAAGGAACCAAGACTCTTCATGGATGCCAGGTCTTTCTGGCTCACTTTGTACAGGAATGTTAAGAGACAGCATTGTGAAAAATCTGCCAAAAACTTCTGTGTGAGAGAGAGTTCAGAACTGCAGCAACACTATTGAGCAAACTGAAAGAAAGGATCTAGACACTTAATACCTGAGCCAATAAATTCGGACAATTTTTAACACATGCTGAAATGACCAGGGAAATTTCAAAGACTTAGGGAGTTTCTGCTATTCAGTACTTTCTTTCTGGAATTCCATGAGGTGTAAAATAAAATTCATCATTATATAATGGAACATAGATCATTTAGGGTTCCAGCACACAGTGAAACACATGCCTGCTGGGCAATTTTGTGCAACATAGTTGTCAAGAAAAATGATCATCAATGAAATTGGAAGCTATACCAGATATCTTCTGTTTTCTGTTTTATTGATAAGAAAAAATGTGGCCATGGAAATAATTTTAGTTTATTTGCTTCCAAAATCCTAATGTCTTTTCCTGTGATAATTTTAACTAATGTCCATGTTGTTTTATCTGATTGTGTTTTCTCTGTTTAGACACCGGTTTCAAGTACTAGCAAGGAGGGTAGTCCTGTCTGATAAGGAAATTGTGAGGCAGCTTTTTGGTTTCCCAGTGTTATTGTCCACAGTATCAATGCCTACGTAGGTGGGAGCTAAGCTGCAAAAGGATCTCTCTCTCTTAATGCAGTAGAACAGTTGGACATCTCAGAAGGATAGAAGAAAAAGAAGGAAAGGGAAATCTTCTCTTTGTGCTCTTCCTGGTGTCACAGAAATAATAATACCCAAATGTATAAAATCAGAAGTTGTACTAAAGGTAGTATGATTCCTCATTCCAGTAATGGGATGCATATTCTTTCAATGCTTTCTGTAGCAATGCCAAAGGCAAATCACACTTGTCTGAAATAAAACTGAAGAGAGCAAGATCTGATATATGGGGGACTAGTGAACTCAGGACACAGAGGCCAAAGTACTGAGAAATAATGTGTGTGAAATACAGAATCAATGAGAGATCTGAGGAGAGACAGGAGGTCTGTGATTCTTCTGAGGAGCTGAGACACAAACTGGTTTGGGGTTTTTTTAAGGTCAAACAGTAGTAATGAAGGCTTGTCTGTGAAGTGACTCCAACGTTTGTTTTCTTCCCATGATGGTTTTGAAAACCTGACTTTGTCCCCTCAGCTGTGCACAACTTACTTTTGTGTGACCTATGAAAATCACACATATATTTGATGGAGAGCAGGAGAAAAAAAATTACTCTATCTGAGGGTGAGAGTGAAGGCCTAAGCATAATATGATAAATTATGGTAGTCTAATATTAAAGATCATGGTAACAACTTTCCCTTTGGGATTCACATACTAGATGAGAAGAGATACACAACTGCACATTAAGGTTTGTGTTTATGTGGTGGGGTGACACTGGCTGGATGCTAGGTGCCCACCAAAGCTGTTCTATCACTTGTCATCCTCAACTGGACAGGGGAGAAGAAATATAACAAAATGTTAATGGGTTCAGATAAGGACAGAAAGAATTCACTCACTGATTACTGTCATGGTCAAACCAGCCTCAACCTGGGAAATTAGTTTAAGTTATTATCAAAGTAGGATAATGAGAAATAAAAATCATAAAAACAACTTCCCTCTACTCCTTCCTTCTTCACAGGTTAAACATCACTTCCAATTTTCACTATGTCCTCCCACGCAGTGGTGCAGGGGATTTGGGCACTGCAGTCAGTTCATCATACATCTTTACTGTTCCTTTCTCTTCAGAGGAAGGGCTCCTCACACTTCTGTGCTCTCCAATATGGGATCTCTCCCATGCTGGAAGACAGCCCTCCATGAACTTCTCCAGTGTGAGTCCTTGCACTGGGCTGCAATTCCATATGAACTTTTCCAGATCCTTTTCCATGGGGTGCAGTTCTTCAGGAGCAGACTGCTCCATCGTGGGTCTTCTGCAGGGTCACAGGTCCTGCCACCAGCAAACGTGCTCAGCACAAACCTTCCATGTGATTAGAGCTACCTTTCATCATGAATTTGCTCCATGGTGGGGTCCTCCACAGACTGAAGCTGGACCTCTGATCCACTATGGACCTCCATGGTCTGCAGGGGGACAGCTGCTTTACTATGGTCTTCACCATGGGCTGCAAGGGAATCTTTACTCTGGTGCCTGGAGCACCTCCTCACCTCCTGTTTCACTGATCTTGGAGTTTCCAGATCTATTCCTTTCGTATATTGTCACTCTTATCTCTGGTTGCTGTTGCTGCTGTACCCTGCCTCCTAACATCTGTTATCCCAGAGGCCTTACTACTGTTCCTGATGGGCCTGTCCTTGGTCAGTAGTGTATCCATCTTGGAGCCAGCTGGCATTGGCTCTGTTTGACATACGGGAAACTTCTGGCAGCTTCTCACAGAAGCCACCCCTGTAGCACACACAGGCATCACTACAACCAAAGTCTCCCTGTGCCCAAAAGCATCTTATCTTTCACAAAGACAATACAGCTTATATTGATTTTTCTATAAGTTCCACCTTTTTTTTTTTTTAATACATTGTGCCACTACTGCAATTTAGGTTAGTTATATTAGAATAACTGTTTTTTCAGGTGATGCAAATATGTTTTATATATGCTGAAAATATCAGCTTTTGTTTAGTGTTAAACTTTATCTATGATTAATTTTTCCCTAAGCTTTGTTGGATTTGAACATTTCTGAAATTTCACTGTCTCTCATATTTAAATTACCCAAAGGGAAATTCAATATTAGGCTTGCTTGTAAGGTTTCCTTTATTTTTTTACTCAATCTAATTTTATAGTCATTTGAATGCTGGCATTCCTACCTACCTAAATGCATTTCCCTTAATATTTGTAATTATGTCATGGATGACATGTTTTATGGATGCATTACCGTACAAGCTCTCATATTGAATCCATTTGCAGTGAATAATGTACTTGAGCATTGTTTTGTGTGCAGTGCTTTTCAAGCATGTAAAAATCTCACTTTCAAAAGTTTTCTTCAACTTTTCATTATCTAATATGTTGATCTCCTTTTTTGATGATTGTTTGAGTGTTGCATAATTAACAAATAGACCTAGTCTTACTGTTCTAAAAATTATTCTTTCTACTGTCCCTCTTCCAATTTCTAGCACTTCCTTTTGCAAGTAAGACTACATTGGCTCAGTTGGCAACACTTTTTATCTATCACACCATGGATGAGATAGTCAAAGACCAAAAAAATTGTATGTCAGAGTAGAGAATAATATTTCTTTGAAGAAAAAATACTTGTAACTTAGGATACACAGGCAGATAAAAGAAGATGCAAAAGAAAACCTGCCTCTATAAGAGGTCTGGGCTCATAGTTTCACAGAGGTAGAGCTTTTATACTTTAAGTCACATAACATCTCTCTCACTTGATACACCTCCAGTTTGTGACCCTCTACTTTTCTCTCCTGATGTGATATTTCTGCATTTCTGCATAATTTCCTCTATATACAATGTTCTAACTATTTTAATGTAAATGACTCAGAGTTCTCACTTTTCACTTCTGACCTCTCTCCTCTCTTTAATCCATCATCTACCATCTCCATTTTAACAGTCTCATAATGATGTTCCTATTTTCTTCTAATAATCCTCAGGAGGACTTCTGAATATAGAATTATTCATATGAATAAGGCAATTTTATTTTAACTTTGAGCTCTTCTATCTGCATTTTGAATCTCAGAAGGACAAAGTGCAGGACTGTTCCAATCAATGAGTTGTGAAATTGTTCTGTATGTCATGCAGCTCTGTACATTTTCTTTCTTGTTAAATATTTAAAAAAGACATATGCAAGGCACTATTGTATGTAAGTTGCAAAGGACCTTATACTCATTTGGTACAGACTTTTGTTACTGCACAAAATCAGGCCATATAATCATTTAAAGTAATTCATTGAGCTTTGTTCGATTTTTGTACTTTTTATCTTCTGTTTCTCACAGAGACATTTTCAAAATCTCATTTCTCTGATTGACATTAACTCTATGTAATCTAAATTTATTCACAGACATCTTGCATCTATTTATTTTGTGACTATATTGTCCTACAGCCTACCTTTTTTTTCCCCCAGTGCTAACATTTGAGTCAACACCCTGGTGCAAGTTAGCCAGGGATCTTTAGAAGTGCAGTCTTAGCAGCAGGAGATGCATTACCTGAATTAAATGTACAGAAGTGTAGCACTCATCCCACCTCAGCACCAAATTATAAAAGCAGCCCCAGACAAGACCACATACATATATTCCTGTGCCCTAAATAGATGACAAGAAAAAGTTAAATCTACACATCTAAACATGGTTAATGATTCTGGTTCCCTAGGTCAAGTAGTGCAGAGAGATTTGTAGCCACTACCTTGACAGCAGGCTGCTATACCCTGTGATTTCACTTCAGTGGAACATTTGTGACACCTTTTGGTGCTGTACATGTATTTTAACAACTCTTTAGTACTGTACATGCTAGATTTTCAGTTAAGGGAGTCCTCCTACTCCTCAAGGACAATTTTGTATTTGCATTTAAAAGTTACTGAATAAAATTAGTATGGAAAAGTGGAAGAACATATGAGACAAAAGCACTTTTCCATCCTAAGGCAGTCTCTCTGGCACTAGACTACAAAATCAAGCTTCCTTTTGCTTAGTTTCTCTCCTACCCAATAAATGTTTCATTCTTCTCTGCATAATGGTATAACTACAGCAGAGAGTACTTCCTAATGCCTATCTAAATTGGCTTCCAAATTTATTTAAAAATCTGTGAATTCCCTCATGCCATTATATGCTGATTGCACAGCAGAGTTAGAAATCTCTACTAAAGATAAACTGCATCATCTTTCTTTTTTCAGACATGTATATATGAATAAGAATTGAAACTTTTCACTATTCATCACTTTCTGCTAAGATGCAACTCTCCACAAGGAAGAGAAAATCTATGGAGAGAAAAGAAATGAAAGATGGTGTGGTAGAAATTAAACCAGCTCATTTTTTGTATGAATGAGGTAATTTAATATGTCTCTCCATCAGTAACCTTTATGATTCACTGCTATTTTTTCAGCTTTTCATAATATTAGATGTGGAACACATGCTATTATGGTATTCATCTTCACAACAGAATCAATGCCTCAGTCACTTCATTTTATTTGCAGAAACAGAGCTAGTTGTCCACAGTATAGGTATCTTAGAGTCTAAGAAAGAGGAAAAGACTGTGTAACAAAACTAAATATTTGTCTTGCAGCTGTGGGAAAACATAGGAAAGAACATAGCTGGTGGAAAACTTTTTACTAGAGAATTAGTTGGAAACTTACTGGATAGATTTTGGATAGTCTATAGTCAGAGTAAAGAGCTAAAAAATTGAGAAATTATAAAAAAAATGGAAACCAATTAATTTATAAGGAGTTTATGGCCTTTACTGGCATAGTAGTATTAATGACGACTTGTGTTAGCCAGTGAAAGTGGTATCAGAATGTGGCCATTACACTGAAAGTCAGTGGATTCAGGGCACACCAGGTTTGCAGAGGTCAATTAATATTGATAAGTACGTTTCCTAGCTGAATCCTTCATGCCACTGTAAGATATTTATCTTCATCACTACTGAACTTCTTTTCTTTTTTCCTAATAGTAATAGAAATTGTCCACAGTGTCTCTTATAAATGTAGAGACAAATTCAGTTGTCTGTAGGTCATTAAAAAAAAAAGCAACTGTTAACTGTTAATTTGATGTTGAAAAGCAACATCAAATTACACATCTCTAAAATAGAATTTAACTTGAAAAAAGAGAAGGCAATAAAAACCTCAACCAAGCAAAGAGAAACTTGTAGCACCAGATGTTTCATTACGACGATTTAACTGCATGGAAAAACACCACATTGCCTTTTACATCAGACAGACATACTTAGAATTATTGTATGTCCATTTTTCTATAGAGCCCACTTTCCCCATCTCACCCCAATATAAAAGTGTAGCTTAATAAATATCAGGACTTAAAAAAAAAAATCTGCACAATCTTAGATGAAAATTTATATACGTGAGGTTTCACCCTGACTTTACTCTTTTTCTAAGTATGTAAATTTTATTTTTAATCGCAGTAAGTAACACTGAGAAAATCATGATATGACTATGAAAATGATTTGGACATTCTTGGCACTAGAGAATGATTTTTCAGATGGTTGCACATGATTTCATTCTATGTCACCTATTAACCTATTGATTAGAACAGCTGGTCCTGATGGAGACATAAATTGCTTCAAATATCAAGGAGCTTCGTATCTCTAAAACCATATTATTGGAATATAAACTAAAACAAAATAACTTTAAAATCAGATCTACTCAGTGAAACAGAATGAAATAAACAACTGCACCTGCTATTTTTTACAAAGCTGATTCTTTCCTTGAATAAGGAGTCTGCTCTTTTGTTCTCAATCATGGAATAAAGAATATTTGGGATTTTAGTAGTCTCACTCTCTTTCCACTGCCTTTGAGAAGCTATGGCTTATTTCCTTGATCTTCTCCAGTGTTTTCTTCTTGGCTCCTGCTTCAGTGACATTGTTCCTGATATATTCCTGTCTCTACTTCCTTATGCTGTACTCCAGAAACTTCCTTCAGTTTAATACTGTCTTTTATTTCAGGGCTGGTGGTTTTTATCAATCTCTTTTTTTCCTTTCACAATTTTTTTACCAAAAAAAAAAAGAAACTTATGTTTGCAAGACAGTACAGAAACTTTTTTTTCCTTCTAACACTCATTTACCCTCTTTCAATACAAAACAATATTCACCTAACCAAATATATGTCTTTTGGTACAGTTGGAAAAGAGATAGTCATACCTATAGATAAACAGGAAACAATATTAATAAATCTGACCCATTGTGGGGTCAATGTCTCAACAAAATTGAGATCAGATGTGATGGTAATCAATATATAGAGAAATGCTTGAAAGGAACACAACATTGACTTAATTTAATGGCTTCAGTGATTAGGACAGGATAGGACAGGACAGGATAGGATAGGATAGGATAGGATAGGATAGGATAGCATAGCATAGCATAGCATAGCACACAGCAGGACAAGATAAATAAGTACACTTCCCTTGAAGATAATAATGAACATTAAAATATTCTAAACTTTAAATATATACATGTATATATGTGTGAGTGTGTGTGCGTAAGGTTCTTGGTTTCTTTTTCTTATTCTGTTTTTCTTTAAATTTAGGTGACTAGGATTTAGATTAGTAGGGCCTGTTCACCTTTTCCTTTGTACTTTACCAGCTGTTATTCTGTGACTGCTACTTGTCTAAAAGATAGAGTTGGTCAATTTAATATTCCTATGAAATATGAAAAAGTTCTTACTTGGATTATGTAGCAATACTTTGATTCTATTTTAGTACTAGTACTACTCAGATGATTTTGTGCTATTTGCTTGTAGTTTTGTATAGTTCTTAATAAAACATTTTAAAATAATTAACAAAATACAGTCAAATTACAGCATTAATTATTGCAGGGAAAGCATGGAATTGTTTGCACTTTTAATTAAATTCCACTAGTTGGTTTCAGTATGGTTATAAAAACTGATTTTAGTAAAATTTGCATAATTGCTTTAGATAAAATGTGTTTATGTAATAAATATGTACATAAATGTTTGCTTATGAAACAAACCAGTCAGCTGTCCCAAAAAAAATCCTTTAAATGTAACTGCCTTTCCAGTAGCTGGACATAAAAAGGACTTATTTGCCTGCACAGTTAAGAAAGAGGTTAGGACATCTACAAACATCTGATTATTGCATGCAGACAAGAAAAGCTAGTGTGAGTACACTTTTATAGATATATTTTTTACAGGGAGTAATTTTTTGAGGGATGCATTTTACCCTAGCTGGACATATGAACATTAGGAAAATATAATGGTAAATTTATGACTTTCAGCAAATGGTGTCTCGACTTCCTCATTAAAAACATTAAGATAAAGATGTCTAGCAACCATTCTCTAGTTCTTGGTAAACTCTGAGAAAAAATTTTTTTTTTTCTACATAGTTTGATAGTAATATGGAAATAGTTCAATTCCAGTAAAGCATATCAGGAAAGTTGAAACACACAAATATCTACAGAAGTGTGACATATTATTTCATCTTTCATTTTTAAAAGTGCAAGCAGCGTGAGAAAATATCTTCTTTTTTGATTGTGAGTATTCTGCCTATTTTTCAGAAACTGTGCAAAGTGTCATTTTCCATATTCTCTGTTGGGTTATAAAGATCAATAATCACTTTTAGTTTTTTTAGCTAGTGTCTAATTCTGGCATAGATGTTTCCACTGGTAGGAACATGATGGACTCGCAGATGAAGGAGAGCAGAGGATATTGTCTATCTTGACTTCAGTAATGCCTTTGACACTGTTTTCCATGAGATTCTTATATAGGAAAATGGGGATGTATGGGATGGGTGACAGGACAGTGAGATGAATGAGCACCTCTCCTATGAGAAAAGGCTAAGAGGTGTGTGACAGTTTGCCCTGCAGATGAGAGTGCTTTGGAGGGTGGAATTTATAAATGTGTATAAATACCTGAAGAGAAGGTGAAAAGAGAATGCAGTCAGGCCTTTTTCAGTCTTGTTCAGTGACAGGACTCAGGCAACAGTCAAAAAGTTAATACAAGAGGTTCTATCTAAACATAAAGACACAGTTGTGTGCTATTCTGTGGCTCTCCATTTCATCACAGACTTCAAAAATAGAACATTTTCTAAGAAGAAAACTAATGCTTGTATATTAATCTATGCAATAATATTTTACATTTGTAGTTGCTATAGCTTCCAATGCATTTGAGAGTATGAACCTAGGTTTAAATTAAAAAAACCAAGATACATAAATAGCAATTTCTTTTAAAATATTCTTCTTTTTAATTTCACCCAGAGTATATCTGATCATGCTAGGACTTCTAAATGCTAATATGCTACAGTTACACAAATTGTAAACACATGAATATTTGTAACCATTTTCTTTGTGAACATCTAAGTCAAGCATCACTTTTGTTTTATATATATATATGTCTTCATACACATATACATATACATTCAAAAATATATTTCCTCAAATAAAATATATTTCTTGATAAATTTCCAACTCTTGTATATTGGAAATGACTCAAGTTAAGTTGCTATTCCATCCATACCCTTTTTGCTAGTACATAAAACAGACACAAACTGCTCAAAACAGTTGAGGTTGCCAAGATACCAATGAGTTTCTTGGTTAAGAATCTGATCCTGTCACCTTGCAAACAAAGAGATTGAGTCCCTCATGAAGAGAAGAAACAGCTCTTCGAGCCATGCTGGGTGAACAACCAAACATGCAATTTAGGAAACCTGGGCATAATTATTCTGTTGGAACTCTTACTTTACTTATTAAGTATTATTCTTACAGGAGCATACCGAGCTTTGCTGTTGTGGTTATGCTGTGTTTGTTATGGTTTTTTTTAATCTGTTGGAGATAACTTCAAAACCCATAAATGGTCCAGAGATGTTTAGCTGTGAAATTAAAGATCAACATTTTAATTTTCTACCCCTATAGAAGCAAACACGGATAACTATTTAAGAGATAATTTTTAAAACTACTTTACAAGGTCATTTAATGAGTTTTCAAAGATAATTTTAAAAATTCAATACTGATGACAGTACTTACCCTAGGAACTGACCAGTAATTATTTGATAATATATTTTAGTCTGTATATATATATATATATATATATATATATATATATATATATATATATATATATATATATGTGTGTATATGTATATATATATACGGAAAAAAAATCAATAGATAAAGAAAAGTATAAAATTGTTAAGGCATAGCAAATAAAATGTTTTTCATGTAATTTTATTAATGTAATTTTATTCATGTAAATTTATTTCATGTAATTTATTTCTTTCAATTTTGGTACTATATGTAAATCCCAAATAGTATAAACGAATATTCAAAATCTACCTTTGACTTTGTCTAATCTTTCAAATGTTTTCTTCAGCATTATTTTACAAGGGTTTTTGCATGTTACCTGAGACCCTGGAAAATCACAAAACTATTATTAAAAAAAAAAAAGAAGAAGAAACTGAGTAATAGAAAACAAGTTACTTTTATTTTTTCAGCCATTGTCAGCATAAAATGAAGAAAAATGTTTTGTCATTTGAGTTCAACAAGTGTTATTGGTTAATAATGCAGAATAGGATTTAATTAAAATTATCTTTTATCAGTACAACTAAAAGCAGTTCTAAATTGGTACAGTAATGTGGAAAAGTCTTCAATGAGACACAAGGCAACGTATCATAGAAGCCAAATAAACTGTACAGAATTGTACTATTTTTCCTTATTATCTTTAAAATATTATGATGTCCTTGTATTAAAAGCAGCAATTCTGTCATTAAACAGAATTTTTTCTTTATTAATAATGTTTATATATTTTTTACTTATCCAAAATGTATTCCAAGAATTCCACAAGGATGCATATTTTCATTTAAGAACTGATATGAAGAAAGGCAATTTTTTTAACAGAAATGCAGAAATCAATAAAGTGTATGCTTCTTTTCTACAGGACATTTCTTAACCAACAGCTCATTACATTTTTGAAATATATCTGAACAATCTTTCAATGTCTAGAAAACCAAGGTTATCAGAAGACGAAAACTCTGCCCCAGAGAAGAGGATTATACATTAACAACATTCCAGAGAAAAGGAAGGACCTTATAGGTAGATTTTATTTCACCACTTTTCTTTCAACCTTGTAATAACTCACTACAACTTTTGATAAAATACTATACAATTAATTTCAATTAAATTGAGTCATAACATCATGAATGTTAATAAATATTTTTGATTTGTTTTTGCAATTTGAAATCCTGCAAGAGAACTTCAATTGGTTAGAAATTATTCTAAGAATCAAAATAGTGTAATTAAACACAGAAATGGTTAATGGTATTGGTTCAAAAAGATTTTTTTTTGCATCAAGCAACAGTAAAGTCTTCTTAAAACCAAAAATCCTTTGCTATAATTTAGTCATTCTTAGTCATTTTTCAACCTTTAAAAAAAATAATAACTTCTGAATGTGATTGGTCATCCTATAAATTCAGGATAGCAATGATTTTCTTCACAAAGAATTAAACCCATGGTGTATTTTAAAAAGCAGCATTTTTCTGTCTAGATGTATAATAAGAGAAGAACAACTAGTAATAATTTTCAATTACATTGTCATTTCTATTGTATTCATATTTCATTCGCACTTCCTAGAATAGGAATAATTTCAGATAATTTCAAGGTTGCTTTAAATATATAGCAGCTGGACACAGCCATATAAATGCTACAAGCTATTTTTGTCTATTACACATATTTTAGCTAAGTAAAATGTTCGAATTTTTTCACATACTTTCAATAGGAATGTTGACCTCAGCAAGTGCACCTCCTGAGGAGAAAAGTAAGTGAAATCACAATCATAAATTCCTTCCACAAAGAGACTTACCTTCAGGAAACGAAGCAGAGTCAAAGGTTATGAGGATGTAAATAAATAGAAATGTAAATAAATAGGCCCAAAATGAACTGTCAAATCAGTTCAGTTCAGTCTTTAAGACCAGAGAACAACACTTTGTGAGTGGTGTTGACTCACTCTTAGGTATTCCCTCCTTTTCTCAAATTCGTGTTCTACCCAGAGATAGAACTACTACAAAGAGATCAGTAATGAGTGAGAAGGGTTCACTCTATGCAAATTTTCACACTAGGTCTTAGCATAGAGATTACGTGGTTAAGCTAGCAACCTCACTTTTTAGTCTGATAAATGGAGAGGGCTACATTCCTTCAGAAAGTGATTCTTAGGAAAGAAGCTAGTAGTTTGTCTTTCTAATTTGGTTAGATAAGAAGCTGAAAGTTAGGCTAAATCAATAAATATGTCCATTATTTGTTCTTTGTTAAGGGTTAAGGCATCTTCATCATTTTCACAATGAGAAAAAGACAAAAGAGCAAGGCAAGAATCTAAATGGCATAGGAAATCCTTAGGGAAAAAAAAAAAAGAAGCAAGTTGTACTGCAAGATGAAAATAGACTAAAGAGTAGGTCCCTGTTCTGACTAAGACTTATGAGCCCTTTGCTTTCAGTCCAACTTAAAATTTCTTTGAAAAGCACTTTCAATGTGCAGAATGGAGAGAGCCTTTCAGCTCAGTGAAATTCTTCAAGCACTGAAAAATTTTCTTAAAGTCAGAAGTGTTAAATACCATAAATAAATCTTCATGTATGTTTCATGTTCCATACAAGAAGCTTGAATGTTTCAGTGATTAACCAGTTTTTTTCCTAAGCATCTATTTTGCTTAGTTTAAATATTTTTTACAGTTTGATTGGAAAACTCTTACCTAATTTGTAATTATCATCTGTAAGACTCATTAGTAAAAAGAAGGCTTCACAAGTGAACTGAAACAAAACATGCACTGATTATTCAGAGTCTTGTATAGTTAGAGCAGGTAATATCCCTACTTGGATACAGGTAGCCTGTACCTTCAAATCTGCCTAAGATGTTACAGGAACTGCTGACAACAGCAGAAGAAGGGTTGTGGAAGAGACATGAGTCATGTAGAAACAAGTCAGTGGTTTGGGTTTTATTTGCTTTTTTGTTTTAAGTTCCCATAAGTTAAACATGCTTTAAAAGTTTATTCTCCATAAACTGAAATATAACTTATATAGTACATAGAACCAACTCTTCTAGATACACAGAACTTCAGTGAAGGTTTATGTGACTTTTATATATACTATCAGTATAAATGAAGCTTTTAAATACTTCATGTTCTTCTGTTTTTCTTTAGTAATCTGTTCCTTAAAAAAGACAAAACAATAGTGTATGAGCGTTTTTTTTTCCCTAGAAAATAAGGGTATGCAGGAACAATCTGTCAAAAATATTTATCTTTCTAGGTCCTAAAGGGAAATTGAAGATGTTCATATTCCCTAGCTGGAATTGATTGGTTTGTATTTGGGGTGGCATCACTACCTGCCATCTCATAGACTCCATGATATGTCATGTAGCCTTGACTATCCAGTCTGCAGGGGGATGGGGGAGCAGAAGCCTGTCTCCATGTATCTGCCTCTCCTTATCCTTTTTATCCAGTTGGGAAAGATAGAACTAGTCATCTTGTCATGAGGGAAAGGATCAGATGAGTTAGGAATACATAAACATATGCATGTACACATAGATACAGGCACACATAAATCTATAAGTATATATGAACACATACAGAGAGCAGAAAATCATTCTACCTGTTTCAATGCACAGAATATGAGAGCCCAATCATTTCAGACTCTGGAACATGAGAAACATTGCTAAAAGGGGTAGTCTGCTGCAGGAAGAAAATAAAGCACCAGTATTCCAATTTATCTGCTACTATTTTTCGTTTCCTTGTGCTATTTATTTAAATAACATTTAGTTACTAAGTCTGAAGAAGCAGTAGAGTAATACTAATAAAACTCTAAAAGCAGCACTGCAGAGAAGTAAAGGAGGATTATTCTCTAGGGAAGACATTTTACTGTGTGAAAGCAAGTATAAGAGACTGTGTTCTACCTACGAGCTCAATCATTGCATATTCTGGCTATATGGAAAGTGGGACACTAAAACTATACTGCAGTCTTTTCTTTCTGTAGAATGTTTCTGAAAGTGGCAGGAATTTCTATTTAAACACTATTTTCTTTAAGCAAAATTGTGGTGCACTGATTCCCACAGGGAATGCAATGTAAAGGTAATGTTAATGGGTCTCCATCAACTTTTGAAGAATTATTTCAGAATTGTTCTGAATTCAGTCCTGTAATTCTACAACAGTTCTGTATTATGCTGAAAATTCACTGACAGCATCAAAATGAATCTCCTTGCTGTTATGGTTATGTTTTACTAAAAAATTATAGTAATTCCAGAGTCCTATTCTTGACTGTTACTACTTCATAAGGAGCAGTGATAGTGCTGTCCTACAGCAGCCAGTAAAGACACACCTGTAAGGAAAGGTGATGTAGAAAGCATTTAATAGGTGTGTGGTGGTAATACTACCATTGTTGTAGCTAAGAATTGTAAAATACTTCCCCTGAATGAGAGGATGTTACCTGCTTAGTTGAGAAATATGGTCTTGAGCCAGCTATGACAGATGAATTATTGATTTAAGACCTTATTTCTTCTTTTCTTCACTGTGATAAAAGAAAAATGTCTAATGCATATAGCAAAGCAGTACTAATAGCTCCTTTAGTCACGAGGCTGATTCCTCTTATGATCTTTATCATTTTTTACACCTTTTTCTGGTGTCTGATCATCAGCACACTTAGGCATTCAGGACATTATTCAATTATTATACCATTGGCATCTTTGTGCCAAAAGCAAGTCAGCCAACCTAATGTTAGGTGTTCTTTTTTTTTTTCTTTTTTCTCTTCTCTTCTCTTCTCTTCTCTTCTTCTTCTCTTCTCTCTTCTCACTTTCCTCTTTCCCTATATTATTTTTTTCTTTTGCTCTTTTCTTTGTTTTGTTTCCCCTTGTTTTGTTAGTTGGCTTTTTTTTTTCTCCAAGTATATTGATTCATAGTTTTTCCATGCTCGTGTTGTTTTTGTGGGCAGATGTCCTTATATTTTTTTCTGACCTTCTTTGTTGTCTCTGGCAGAATGCAGGGTATTCTTTAGCTATAGATTGGGTTGTCTGCTATTTTTATTCCATCCTTTCCTCTGTGTTTTATAGCTAAAGGTGATTTGTTGTGACCCTACATAATCTTAAAACAATATTCAAATGCTGCCTCTAGATGGTTAAAACATTTCGGTGTACCAGAAATATTCTATTGTTTTGTACAGTGTACCAGAAATGTTCTATTGTTTTGTACAAGAAATATCAAATAGACTCCATCTTTATCAACAACCTGTTAAGAATTTCCTAAGTGAGACTCCTAGGCTTTTCAAAAGAAAAATCTAACTTCCAAAAGGAATCACAACACTACCTTTATTGCCAGAAATGTCTAAAATTACAAAAATCCCTATCCTATGGAGAACTGTTGATCCTTAGACCTTGAATCAAGTGTGCATTTATGACTGGGATACAGAATAACTTAATTTCTTAAAATCCAAAACTGTTCACACTACATATATATGTGTGTGTGTGTGTATGTATGTATGTATATATATCACCATCTAATTAAAAAAAAAGTTAACTTACTGCATGTTTGCCTTCACATATTGTTCTATTTTTCTTTTTGATTACCTGACTATAGGATTTGTATTTTAATTTCCCTTCCATGACATGTAAAAATAACAAATTTTATTGGTAATTAGAATTGTAGAGTACAGAAATGCTGCCAAAAAATCTGTGTTATCAAAGATTGAATGCTTAGTCTTAATTAGCATGTGGCTGTTAATTGATTTCCCCTAAAGGAGAATGACATTCTGATTTTCAAGCATATATGTTAATGCCTACAAAATTTCAAGGGTGGGGAGCTGAATTTGCTACAATTCTAATACCAAATTTAGTGATAATTCTGTCTAAAATACTTTGAAATAATAGTGATGCTAACTAAATATGTAATGATGAATTTAAAAGACGGTTCTTTCTCTCCTTGGTCCCATATTTAGTGGACCCAAACTAATGTCCAATAAGGCTAAAGATGTAGAAAAGGCAATTATTTTACTTTCAGTGGCTTGCAACGTACAGTTTTTTACACCAATCCTATTTCTTAGTTGCATAGTAAAATTTGAATAGCCCTACTTTGAAGACTGCAATCATGGCTTCCCATGCATATTTTCCATGAGGAGAAATACTAAATTTATTAAGCCCTGAGGTATCCACATTAACAGTGGGGTACACCCACATCAGGAGTAAACCACCACTCCTTTAAACAAGTCACATGTAGTGCTAGAATATCTCCAAGAGAAAAAAAAATGGTATTAGAAAAATTCCTATGAGGCATGCTCAGCATCAAAAAAGCAGGAAATCAGAGCTTGTCTCATGAGCATTCCCATAGCCATAGACATTCAGGGAGGATCACTACATTTACAGCCTTATCACCTACAAAATTCTTTTTTGGTAACATATGGCATTTTGTGACTGTCTCCAGCTGTATTCTAAAAGCAGGTTGCTCTGCAGGTAAAACATCATTTTGTATTTATGCAGTCACAGCACGTGTTTCTAACCAATAAGGACTATGCACATTTGCTAGCACTTGCCTATAACTAAGTTTTCCTCATCTCATCTCCCTTCTTTCTACAAACATGAAACAGACACTGTCTAAGGGGTTTAAAGGAGTGCCAGCCATGTCTCAGCCAGTTTGCTAGAAGAGGTCAGAGAGAAAACATTTCTGTGAAACTGGCAAAATGATCTTCTAGATAAAAAGTAATCAAAAGAGGCTGGGTACATCTTAAGTTTATTTGTAATGCAGAGCTGGGGGGTGTGTGCTTTCCAAAGCACTGATTTTTCTAAACTCTTCCATGCAGAAGAGGTTACTAAAAATCAATATATTGGTTTTTTATACTTGGAAAGGTTAAATGTGAGTTACACCTTTCTTTCTGGGAAAACAGAATGTGTTTTGTAGACAGGAAAAAACCTGCAAGAATCTTTGTGGATGCTCTTTTTAAGAGTGGCATTTCTTGCTGTTTTTTGCCCCTCCCAGGTCTTTAAACTCATCTTCATAAATAATATCTAAGATGAGAAAAAAATTTTCTGTGCAAAGACCTATAAATAAACTTGACAGCACAAGGGAGTAGCAGAGTCTTTTGTGGACTGGCCATGAAGCTCACTTCTTACCCAAGATCTCTACACCTCTTTCTATTCTGCTAAATAAAAGAAGACCAGGATTGAGTCTTTGCCCTGAGGCTATTTGGCAGCAGTTTTCTCACAGTGACACTGTCTAGGGCTGGTTCCCTACACAGCAGAGCTGTCTCTGTGGGGCTACTTGTATTCATCAAAACTAGAAGTAGGACATAAATTAGCAGCTAAAGTTTGTGAACAATCAGAAGTCCTGTGTTTAAGCTCATTCCCCGTGGCAAGGTAAAAGTACTCAGTGTCACAGGAGATCAGAACAGTTTGGAGTTCATTATGGACTTATGGTCTGCCAAGGAGTGCTTATGTCTTACAACTCATTTACATAAACCCATTGTGCAAGGCATTTGGAGTGCTTCTGTTGGTGGAAACGTTTTTTGTATCCCTGTTATTTGCAAAATCCACACTATAATCTTTATATCAACCTCTCATCTGCTTCTCGTAGGCTGAATGTCCACCGCTATGTGGAACACATTTGCTCTGCTGCTAGAGCACCTCACAGAAAGGGAATCCCATTCATGCCATCAAACACTGTGCTGTGGAGAACCAAACCAAGACCAGCAGACAATTCAGTGATTCACTTCAAGTAGTATCCTTGCTCTAAACCACAATAAAACCCCACTTCTCTGGCCTCCCACCGCAGGTATTCCAGTCACATTCCAATCCACCATTCAAACACTGAACTAAGGGAAAAGTCCCCAGAAGCCTCTACTGTCCTTGGCAGCAGTTACACTGTTCCACCTGCAATAACTTAGTTTAAAATCCCTGAACTGAAAAAGCATCTGGTCTCAAGAATGAAGCTGAGGAAATTACAACAGAATTGCAGAAAGTGACATCCATGGAGATGCCAAAACGAAGGTGCAATTTAACTAAGACTTACAGGCTATGTAAAAAATGGTACAATCTAAAATCAGCACTAGGTTGGAAAGGTTGCATAAATGAAAGTAGCTGGTTTTAGGTGGCAGGACTCTTTCAATCTTCTTGCACTTAGCTTAGCACTTGACCAGCAAGTTTTGCACCTTCTCTTTAGTCACATTCAGGACAGGTTTAGTCAAATATTTAAGCATGGTAGTTGTCAGTTTTCTTGACACCCCATCTCTTACTTCTGAAGCTGCCAGTTTGCTCTTCTCTTGGTGCCATTCTCAGGCTTTTTTAGATTCTTCTGAGAATCTAGCTTGACTCAAATTTATGGGAAAGGTGCTACTGGTCCAGCCACTATCACACAGAATTCTATTCAGAATAAAAAGGCTGGTTTACAATCCAGGAGTCAGTGAAGTGGCCATTGATGGAAGGTGGGAGTTAACAACCCCCTTCCTCCCCCCCACACCAAAAATATACTGATGGTTGAAGTCATTACATTGGTTTTTTTCAATTTTCCAATTATATTTGAATGTCACACTTTTCTCATGCAGCTAATGGATAGTCAGTGAATACATTTACCTAGAGTCACTATATTAACACTGTTTTTTCTGTCTAGATTTTCATTTTTATTCATCTAGCTGCAAGCTAGGACTTGATCTTTTTCTCTTATTTGACTGTTTTCCCAATAGAAACATACATGTCTATGCTATTGTTTACCCATGGTCCATGGGTAGTATAGAAACAAGCATAAATATTGTAGAAATTTAAAATGCTGTTTTACAAGATAACGAGAAAAAAAATTGTTTTCTGATTTAAAGATGATTTATCTGGTTTTTTTATGCTTTTGAAAGTTTGCACTGTTTGGCTTCTCAAATGGAACACACAGGTAAACTGATATCATTACTAATCTCAAGAAAATCACTCTTTCAATATTGAGTACAAAATATTCAGTACTTTTCAACTATACAACATAGACATATTAAAAATTATCATTATCTAATCAAGGTGCTAAATAGGACCTTCTGTTTCAGTTTGAGACACACTTGTTGCTAATGGATTAATATCTTCTCACAGTTTATTTTGACTATATTTAATTTATTTGATTTGTTAATAATGTTGGGATAATTTACCAGATATGTCTAATTTCCCTAACAGAGACCATGAGAAAATGTGAAGAATACTGCATTTGAGTGTCTGCAGCCTATATTCTACAAGTCAGAAAATTAATGAAAATGCTGTCGCTGAAGAGTGCTATGGAATAAAATATAAACTGAAGCAGCTTTATCTGATGCAAGAGAACGTGCATCTTATTTTATTGGTAGATCAAGTATGTTTTAAAATATAATTCTGAATAAGCCCTAACACTATTTAAAGCCAAAACTTTCAGGGCCTCACAAGAAAAGGGAAAATTGGAATGGTGACAAGTAGTAAACAATAAAGAAAGCTAACTCATGACCTAGTTAGGACATGAACCACTGAATATGTAAGCAGTCCACATAACAAATCTAGTAGTGGTGAGTAATTAATAGTCTCCTATAAATGGCTGTTTGCAGTTCTTTGCTTTGCTTTTCCAGTTGGAAAATACATATGGTTCTGAAGCTATTTTCATGGACATAGAAAATTCCTCCTGAAATACTTCCTATTAGATTAGCTGCATAAGTTTTTTATTCTTTTCTTATAAGTCAGAATGCTTCATATCATTCAAGGTCCTTGTCTAAACTCTTCAGTCTATCCATCAGCTTTTACCCTAATTCACATTACAATATATTTTTTTTTTGTCCTACAAAAAGAACTCAGCAATACAATTTTTTGTTGTCTTCTGTTAAATGAGCAATGGAAATTCCATCAATGCCCCTGTTGGAAAAATCAAATTAAAAACAGTTCAAGTTACATGGGATTAATGTAATCCTCTGTGAAAAAAGCATTTCCTTTTTTATCTTTGTTATTTCTTATGTTTCATTTTGTTCAATGGGTCCCTTTTAATTATGTGAGAAAAGGAACGGACGTCTTAGAGAAGGACTTTAAAAGTTATATTGTAAAACCAGTCTTCATTAATTCAGTGTTTATATATATTTTATCTTATTCTTTCTCATTTCTCAAATACATTACACAAATAAACTCTAGACAGTCATTTTAGGCATGCTTAGAGAAAATACAGTGAGTCATTCTGGGGTTTGGGTTGGGTTTCTTTGTGTGGTTGTTCTTGCTTGTTTTGGTGAGGGGTGTTTTTGGTCTGGTTTTTTGTCAGTAGTGAGATGCCGTTGTGGGATCTTTCAATTTTTGTGTACACCTGAAAATGTCTTAGATTTCCATCCTATATGATTACCAGGTGGCTTTCTTTCAGATAAATGTAAGTCCAGTTTACCACAGCGCTTGAAGTTAGGAATGAAACATTTTCTGACCTTTTGAATAACCATATGAGTGGATCTCCCTAGAGATCCTTTCCTTTCCCAAGATGATCTGAGTTTTATTAAGTTTATTATTATTTATTCTGATGAAAGTGAAATTGCAATCCTCCTCTTAGAGATTCAGCTGTTTGTGAATCATGACCTAGTTTTGATACAGCACAGCATTATAACCTTGGCTCAGACATTGGGGAAAACTGCTAAACTGTGAGAAAACACCTAAACTAGAGCCATGCAAGATAAGAAAATGTAAAATTGCAAGCTGTGGTGACACTGTAGAAGTGTGTATACTTAAGCAGCTGAAGAGGTAACAAACTAAAATAAAGGAAAAAACAGAAAATCAGAAGATGGAAACTCAGCAGCACTGAGGATTATCCCCTTTCAAAGAGTAATAGGGCCTGACCCTTCCCAGCCTGACTGACAACTGCTTGGCCAGCAAAAACTCAATGGATGTGTTACAGAGATGGTGAACGCTTAATGCTCAGCCCAACAGCTTGCTCATCTTAGCTATTTGCTGTGTATATTAGTCAATAATTACCTTCCTCTGCTTTCAAGCATGGTTATCTTTCTTGCTGAATCTCTGCACAAGGTAGAAGGTTTGTGAATGGAAAATTCTCAAGACAGAGATTCAAAAGCTAGCTTTGAATATAAATGTTTGCAACAAAATGTGGGGTTTTTCTCACTAATTTTTAGCAGCCATTTATGTACACAGAGGCAGCAGAATGTTTTCCACATTATTCTCCATTGAAACATGTTGATTTGTTTGATTACAGCTGACTCATGTCTTAGTTACATGAGCAGCTCTTCTTTTGTATTATCACTATGAACTTTAAGCTCATTATGAAAAAAAAAATTGCAAGATAGCCCAGAATTCTGGTTTTAGAGATTTTTGAGGTACATAAAGGCAGATGTCAGCATTCAATTAGATTTATAAACTTTTGAAAATAAAAATGAGTACGTGAGAAAATGTCACATCCATTATTCTTATAATGATAAAATTGAATTCCATTTAAACCCACATTTATATCAATTTTTCCCCACTCTACTTTTTTTTGTTACTTTAAAAACAGTCTGTTTTAACCCCAGTCATCTACTAAGCACTGCATAGTGACTTGCTCACTTCATGCTCCAGCAGGATGAGGTGACAGAAACCAGAAGGGTAAAAATGAGAAAAAATTGATTGAGTAAAAAACGGTTTAATAATTCAAATTTTAAAAATTTGAATAATAACATTAATAATATTAACAATTATGGTAAATTGTAATGAAAAGGAAAATAACCAAGTGAAAGAAATAAAACCCAAGAAAGACAAGTAATGTAAATGCAAACAATGCTACACAACCAAACAAATAATGCACGTCCCGTGTTTGAGCAACAGCCTCCAGACACAGCTGCTCTTCATCTATTGCTGATCATGATGTCACAGGATATACATGATCTCTTTGCTCAGCTGGGGTCACTTGTCCAATCTATCCTCTCTCTCATCTTCTTGTGCACCCCCATGTTGCTCGCTGCTCCTGCAGGTTGAAAAGATCAGCCCTTGTCTCTGTGTAAACCCTGCTCAGCAATAATGGAAACATCCCTGTGTTATCAATACCATTTCTAGTACAAACCCGCAACACAGACCCATATGAGCTACTGTGATGAAAATCAACTCTACCTTTGCCAAACCCAGCATATTCTCCACCACCAATTCTATGCCATTTTCATCCTGCTCAAGTCCTACACTCTCCAATGTATCCTCAATAACCACCACATCACTTCTTCCAAGCAAAGAATATTCTTTACTTCTTCCAAGTAAACAATACCAGATTCCTGGTATTTATCACACCAGCCTTTGATAAGTATAAAGATATAATATCCTGAGTCTATGGGCCACCCCTGTGAGATGTCAATAAAATGTCCATAAATCGTAGAATCATAAAATCATAGAATCATAGAGAGAGAGAGAAATCTAAGCTCCATCCCCTTCTCAGGAACCAGGACCGAGAGAAAAGGCAAAGTTTAAACTTTCATCTTCATTCTGTTGATCTTTCAAAGACTGGGAATTTATGAAAAATTCTGTATTTTCTGCTTCAAATCTTTCTCCATGTATACACTATACCACTCAGCTCTCTTAATGGAATAGGACTGTCTTACAAAATAGCTCATGTTTTGTCTTCCTGGCTCGAGTTACTCAACACTATTTCTCCAGTTCATAAACATGTCAAGCATTTGTTAAGTATTGCATTTTTCAGTGGATGAGACAAAACAATTTCAGGTGAAATCTGTAGAATGTTAATGAAATCCTTCACTCTCACTAAAAAAGAATTGACTGAATAAAGAGCTGTTGGGGTTTCTTCATTGTGAGTGACTAGAATTACATCTTTTAAAAGGAAATGTCTATCATGAGACATACCTCTGGGGGGAAAAAAAACCACCAAAACACACAAAGAAAAAATACCCCCTCAAACACTTCTAGACATTTAGTGATTTAGTGATTGTGACTTAATAAAATGAACATTAAACCCCATAAATTTATATGGCTGCAAGAAACAATTCTTGATTGTCTTAGAATTTCTTTATGGATGTTGCATGACATCAAAAATATGACAGCTCAATGCTTATGTTATATATTTTTGATCTGTAAAAATATTTTTAAAAAGTGGTTTTGGCATTGAGGATGTTGGCGTAACTAATTTTTTGTAAACTAAAAAGCTAAATGGAAAAAAAGCAAAGGACAAGATGATGAAAATCTGGCAACTATAGAAGACACTGAGTGTCAGGACAGCCTTGGAGGTTTTTAAATTACTAGTAGTTTGTAATGGAATGAGGCAAAATTGATTTCAATTTTTTCCGCAAATTAAGGGAATGTTATTATTTAACATGGAGTTTTTTTTATTTAATGTTACAGACTCAATCAGGTTGGACAAGACCTCTAAGATCATCAAGCCCAAACTATAACTGAACACCACTATGTCAACCAGACCATGCTTTCCATAAATATCTCCAGGGAGAGTGATTCATCCAGTCTTTCCCGCAACAGTCTTTCCATAAACACCTCCAGGGACAGTGACTCCCTGAATATAGGGATAGCCCATTCCACTTACTGTAAATAAATTCTTCCTGATGTCCAACCTAAACCTAGTGCACTTTAGGACTGTGTCTGTTTGTCCTATTGCTGATTGTCTGGGAGAAGAGGCCAAACCCCACCTGGTTACAACCTCCTTTCAGGTAGTTGTGGAGAAGGATAATGAGAGAGATTTTTCCCCTAAGCTGCCTTTTCTCCAGACTAAACAACCCCAGCTCCCTGAGGCACTTCTCATAGGCCATGAACTCCAGACCCTTCAGAAGCTTCACTGCCCTTCTCTGGACACACTCCAGCACCTCAATGTTCTTCCTGAACTGAGTGGCCCGGAAATTAACAAAGATTCAGGATGTGGCCTCACCAGTGCCAAGTACAGAGGAAGAATCACCTGCCTGGTCCTGCTGGCCATACTTTTTCTGTTACAAACAAGGATGCCTTTGACCTTCTTGTTCTGGGCATGCTGCTGTCTTAATCAAATTTTTTATTATTATTATTATCTAATTGTAGAAAATTATTAAATTATTTATAAGGGACTATTAACTGTGAAAGGAATTCAATAGTAAATTTTCCAACATTTGGTAGAAGCAAAGGTACCCTTCTAAATTTTTTTTTAAATATATTTAAGATACTAAATCTTTCTGATTTTTTTATTTGTGCAGTCTTTTGTGACATACTGTTTTTTGGTCAAAGAAAGTCATTAAACAGGATAAAATTGTGAGAAAAATTTTATGTGGAGTATACCTTATTCTGACTGTGATATTCTGTGCTCAGATAATCATAGGATAATCACTGCTTGCTATCCTAGTTGTGGATTTGTTCAATCAGAATACATTAATGGAAGATGGGCTGCAAAAAAGCAACATTAGCGAAAACATATATGGAGGCATAGGCAGGGGCAGTGTGAAATGAAGAATAACTCATATATTTTGTAAGTCTTTCTGCTTCCCTAGTATACAAATGTCTTATGATTTATCTCTAAGACCTAGATTTCACTGACACAAAGCCAGGATATCAGCGCAAGTCATTGGTCCCTAGACCACCATGGTTTTGGCTATTTCCTTGGTCTTTGGGATCTGAAGGGATTAATGATTTATTGTGAATTGAATAACACAAAAATGTTCAGTAGTAATTTCATACAATAATGTTCTGCAGTTTAATTCTCCTGATAATTAACACTTAATTCTGCAGGGGGTGTGTGGGAAAAATCAAATTGATTTCAATGTCTGGTGCAATTTTTTTTTTTTTTGGGAAACCATGAGAGAAATTAAAGCATTACTGGAACACCGAAAAAAAAAATTAAATAATTTCCTTCCTCTGTAGCTAAAGGGAACAAAAGAATACAGTTAATAAATTGGGTAATTCTAACTGAGAGAATTTAGAATTTAGCTATTAGGATCCTGGAACAATAATGCTTAAGAATTCAGTGTTTCTTGACTGAACAAAGCCCATGAAATCATGAATATCTAACATATATTTTGACCCGGAAGTGGATTGTTAAGTGCAAAATTTTGAAATATTCTATTGGGGACAAAATCTCTCCAAAGGAAAACAAGAAGAAAGAAGTAGGAAGCATCAGTTCTGCCTTTTTCAAAGAAGGCTACAAGCAAAACTCAGAGCTATGGATGTTTTTACTGAGGTTGAGGCATTTGGATCATCCATTCCTCAGATGTAAGCTAGAAGAAGATTATGTGTATTCAAAGGGTCAGAGCACTCAGCTATAGTGGTGGCAGAGGCAGTGTAAGGTTCTATTTCTCCTGCAGTTGGCTGGGAGTTGCATATTCAGCATCTCAAAGGAATGCTTTGATTGACCTGGATCCAAACTCTTGTATCAAGTCTTTGCTAAGAATTATTACATTTTCCAGAGAGAGAATATACGCATAGAGCTTAGTAGATGGAATATCCAGCTTTATGTAAACTATTTACTTTACTGAATATTTATTGAAGATCTTTTTAAAATAATTTTTTCCATTTTAGAAATTCTGAGGGTATATTTATGACATTTAATAAGAGAAATCTAGGGACTGAGCTAGAGTGCTGTGATTGCCGACACTGCACAGTTTTTAGCTTGCTTTCTGAGCTTCTTTGGGCCACTGAGACACTCCTGTTAGGAAAAGGACAATCTGAAAAGACTTGTGAACACAAGATAATCTCTGCTACTTATCTTGAAGCCAGGGATACATCCTTGCTCTTATCTAGCAACATAAAACATACTGCTCAGGGTCCTTTTTCTAGATAAGAGAGAACATATTTTAGCTGCTGGAATATACAAGCATAGTCTTGTTCTCTGGCCCATGAAAAGTGAAGATGTTTCAACAAGGCAGCATAAAAGAGAACAATCTTCTGGTTCTCTGGCTATAATCAATTTTATAAGCTTCTGGCTAAAGCACCAGCCTAAAAGATGTTGGGTCAGACTTTCATTTTCAGATTGAGTGACTGAGCAGTGTCATCCTTCAGCCTGAGTGCGTGGAGTACTTGCTGAGTTACTGAACAAAAGGGACACACAATGCACCAGGTCACTGTGTCTTCTACAATATTGAGCACTGTAGTGACTTCAGTCAAATGACTATCAGGCTGGGTTTTGTGATTAACATAAGCAGAAGGTTACCTAGGTTTTACAACCCTGAATGGTTTGAGAAGAAATTAAATGTCTTTCTGAGAAACTGTGCTGATGTATAGGGAGCTTAGTGAGGCCTGTAGAAAATGTAGGATATTTTGGTGGTCATATTTGCTTTCATGGACTCTGATACCTCAGCAGGTAGTCAGTAACTGGTATACATTCTGAGAAACTTTCAGGATTTTAACATATACTTATGTTTAAAAAATATATATTATGTATATAATTTTAATAATTTGAAGATTTTATCCTAAAAGAAAAAACTATTTTAGTATTTTGCACAGAACAGGAAGCAAGAAAACCTTAAAAAATATCCCTTTCACAGCATGACTCTTTTATACCTGGGATGTGTGAACTCACATTTACCTGTTTGACATATGGTTTTGCCTAAATGAATGTTTGTATTAAATAGCAAAGCTTATGAACTCATTATGAGAACACTTTGTATTAAAAAAATAACATGTCATGAATAAATACAGTAATTATAAATCTACCTCCATATGTGACTGAAGTTAAAATCCTTTTCATAATACTGATTTATCCATTTGTACTAGTTTCCAATCACAAGATCACTCAAGAATGACATGTTTTTTGATTACTTCAGATTTGTTAATTTAATGGTTATAGCAGTACCATTTTTATTTGTGTCCTAAATTTTGTCATATAAGTATAAAATAATTGAATTTTGATGGGCTTTAATCTAATATTTTGATGAACCCTCTTCTTCAAAGTTTGCCAAAAGGTTCCACATGAGAACAAAATATTTTGATAAAAAAAAAATGAAGAAGAGAGAAAAAATTTGTTTACTTTTGTGGCAGTTTCAAGACTGAACTCCTAGAAAATGTCACATTTATAACAGTATATGCTTTCCACACAGAAGGAAAAAAAATCCCCAGAAAGCGAACAAACAAACAGTCTCAAGGTTAAAAAGAAGACAAGTGCTTAGAATCAGGATGGTTTGGCTTTGTTTAGCTTTCTATTTGCTTCATTTTTTTGTGAATTACATAAAATGTATCGCTTATTTGTGTTTGGTGGAATCCTCTCCTGGTTTCTTTTTCTTTCATGTAAATGTACTGTTTCCTTGCGTAAATCCCCTTGACATTTGGAATCATTATCTCTTTTAACACTAAGACAACATTGTGCACAGCACTGAGAATTACAAAATCTAAATCCCTCAGAAAGGAGAGGAAAAAGTCTACATTTTGACATAGTGTTTAATAATTTTAACCTGTATTATATGTCATCATACCAAAGGCAATTTGATGATATCTGAATTTTGACAATGTTTCCTTAATTAACAGACTTGGATGATGCTGTGACTGTGGGGCAGACCAGTGTTTATAATTTAGGTCTGTAAACTATTGAATCTAAATTTGTGCTCTGTGAAGGGGTAATTTTGGTTATTTACAAGATGCTGTTAGGGCCACTGTAATCTCATCAGGGACACATCAGAAAACTCAGCTCCTCAAGCAGAGAAAAACATGGTGAAATTGTTAGCGGCTGCAACCTTAAATTATGCATGGTTGTTGACAGCTCATAGTGTGAACAAATGCTGTAATGCTCCTTTACAGATTTTCATTTTTTCCCTAACCCTCCACTCTATCTATGCTGTTCAGGGTGATAGAGAGATCAAGTTGTAGAATGTCCAGAGTTTAAGTTGCTTTGCTTCATTTAGCTTTTTAGAATCTGTGTGTTTATTTTTGCCATACTTTATAACCTTACTTATGCTGCTGCTATGTACAAACACTCTTTGTGCATGTATAGCACAGCAGGAGATACAGTTTTACATAATTTCACTGTCACCAAGCATCTATCAAAGAAGAATTTCTTGTGCTGTCTACTCTACAGCCATTCCAGAAGAGTTAACTAGTCTTTCAATAGGAGTAGATGGAAAAACAACAGATTAGGAAAGTGTTTTTGATTAATTACTTTTACTACTTTAGATACTGGAATGTTGCAGACCTTAGTTCATGTTACTCTGACAAGGTTAAAGAAAAAATTACACAGGAAAGCTGCCCAGAAATTGTCAGAATCAGAAAGTCATCCTTGTCAAATATGCCAAACAGATTCTACAAAGCTCTTCTATGGAAATTTTCCATTGCTGTTCAGAAAAAGTAGGAAACAAGCTCTCTAGCCCTGTAGTCTGCAACATAAAAAAAATCCAGTAATCAAAGTTATTTTTCCATCTGTTCCAAGTGAATGAAGATGAGACTATTATAAATACAACTCTGATGCATGAAAATCATGTATGTTTCAGATAGATAGAGAGGCTGTGTTTATTTTTAATAAATCAGATGTAATCATACCAGATATAGTGTTCCAATTTATGTTAAAAAAAAGACAAAAACAAAAGATTAAAAAACACCTAGCCACCTTTAAAATACAGTTTACTGCATAATACATCAAAATCATAGAATGAAAGGATGTCTTGGTTTAGAAGAGCACCTAGTTCCAACCCCCCTGCCATGGACAGGTTCATGTTCCACTAGACTAATTTGCTCAAAACCCCATTGAACCTGGCTATTAATACTTCCAGAGACTGTGCATCCACAATTTCGATGGGAAACCCACTCCAGTGCCTCATCATACTCACAGTAGAGAATTTCTTACTAATATCTGATCTAAACTTACCCTGTTTCAGTTCAAACATGTTTCTCCTTATGGTGTCACTACACACCCTTGTAAGAAGTCACTCTTCAGCGTTCCTCTAGTTCCCATCTAGGTACTGGAAGGCTGCTATAAGGTGTCCTCAGAGTGTTCTCTTCTCCAGGCTGAACAACCCCAACTCTCTCAGCTTGTCTTCAAAGAAGAGGTGCCCCAGTCCTGTGTCCCTATTCATGCTGCTCCTCTGGACTCACTCCAGCAGGACCACATCCTTCTTATGTTTGGAGCCACAGAGCTGGGTGCAGTACTCCAGGCAGGCTCTCACTAGAGTGGAGTAGAAGGGCAGAATCACATCCCTTGATCACTGGCCAGAGATACAGTTGGCCTTCTGAGATGTGAATACACACTGATGGATCACGTTGAGCTTCTCATCCACCAACATCACCAAATCCTCTGCTCAGTGCTTCTTTCAACCCTTTCTCTGCTCTGTATTTATACTTGGGATTGTCCTGACCCAGGTGTATTTCGTTGTGTTGCACTTCATGAGGCTCACACAAGCCCACCTCTTAAGCCTGTGGAGGTCCCTCTGGGTGGCATCTCTTCCCTCCAGTGTGTTGATTGTACCACAGAGTTTGGTGCCACTGTCAAACTCACTGAAGGTGAACTCAGTTCCACTTTCCATGTCATTGGGACAGTGTCAGATGCTTTGCACAAGTGCTGATAATGGATGTGCGTAAGATTCTATCACGCTTCTCTCTGCATGACTTGAAAAACTAATGTCAAGGTATTTCATTAATGTCAATAATAATTATGCATATAAAACCTACATATTGATTTGAATTATATTTCTAATTTGGCTAATCTTTTGGGTTAACTATTCAGAAAAGCTTTTAATTTTTTTTTTCCTCCTTAAATCATTGTAAAATCAGCACAAAAAGAAAAATGTTAGAGCAGGTTGCACAATGAATGAAGTTAAGTGTACAGTTTTGCATTTGGGTAAAAACATTCCTAAGTTGTTTTGAAAGATTTAATTTATAATGTAAAGTGCAAATATGACCAGTTGTGAGTTCTTCTATGAGTGTAAATGTTATTAAGCCGTGTCTAGGATGATTAATGAATTGTTAAACTAAGTCTATTGGGAGTCAAACTTCAAACAAAAAACAAGACATAATTACAGATTTCCAGCCCTCAGTATGCTCCCAAAATACAGGTAATTTTAAGGTATGCTCAAACTGAGGCAGCAAAAGGGTCTAGTCATACATATAAAACTTTAAAAAAGCCCTTACTTTTCTATGTAAAAAGTTAACATGCATATTTTATATTTTCTGTCAGTATTACTATAAAAATATACATGATCAAATACAAGTTTTTTCTTCTTCCTTTTTTTTTTTTCTTTTTTGTTTTCATTCTTAATTATTTTTTCTTTGGAACCTTAGTTTACTCACACCTTCTGAGGATAAGATTCAAGAGTAAACTTTTAAGGCAAGGAGTTGTTGTGATTCAATCTATTATCAATATATTTTAGACTTCAGTTTTCATTGGGCTGCTAAGCTGTGTGTGCTTACACGATGTTACAACTCAATTTATATTGATTTATCTGACTGATACCCCCTCACTAAGTGAGGAATATTTAAAACAAGAGGACAAAAATTAGTTAAACACCATTGCAAATTAATAAACAGCAAAATAATTTGTATTATCAATGCTTTCTGAAAACAAAGGCTTGCAACCAGATTGACTTTATCAAAGAAGAAATAAATTCTATCTAATAATGATCAGTTCAACATAAGAAATGTATTGCTGGTGGGATTCTGAAATACGTTTTGCAGACTACAACCTAACTTGAGCATTCTTCCTCTTCATATCTGACACCTTGTGTTATTCTGTTTTTTGGCCTCCAACAAAGGGAAAAAAAGGCATTTATTTCATTACTCTGCACAGAAATCAACCCATAAAATAATAAAATATAAATATAACAATATAAATGTTTGGTGAGTTTTGTATTTGAAAAATTTTCTGAGTTCTAGAAGAACCAAACAAATCAAAATAAATGAAATAATGATAAAACAAAAGTCCCATTATTTAATTCTGATATATCCCCAAGCTTGCCCCAGAAGGTGAACCCAAGAGATATATTTATCATCAGAGTGAGATCTGAGTTTACTGTTCAAATGTCAGGAAAATGATTTTTTAATAACTAGAATCCTAAAATCACCAGTGGGGAAGGCTGTTTATTTCAGCTGCAGTGAAGCCTTTGCTCTCTACCAGTTCCTGGAATCATTATTTGAAAATCATCTCCATAATAGATGAGAATTTTCTATTTTTGGAAAACAAGTACTGCTTATAACAGTTGTGGAATCCTTACATGCATGGAGAGTGCTAGTTAGAAATATGGTAGAACAAAGATGCACACAGAATCTTTTTTTTTTTTTTAATATTCTGTATTGTGTGTTTCCATCACAGCACAGATTTATTTTTCACATTTTAAATAACTGCCTAACATAGAATGCATTCAGAAAGGGGAAAAAAGCCAGATTACCTAAACTCAGCATCTCTTCTGCACGCAGGCTAAGAGATAATGCCTGCACAACACTGAAATTTGAGATTGCATTTTGTCCAACCTGGCAATACACAGTCATCCATTAAAAATGGTTTCTCCCTTTGAAGTGAAACACAGTACAGCAGAGAATGGTAGGTATCTGTGGTCCTCTGTGAGACCTATTGCAATATCAGTGGGAAAGACAGCCCATGTTAAAGGCTTTCAAGGCGCTAAATATTTTATGGAGTGCAATTTGAGTTCACAAGGTAAGGAGTAACGCTGGCAAATCCTCTGACATGCCTCCCTGAAATTCTCAGTTCATTCAAACTATGCAGCTGATGGAAGACTACTAATACTCTACCATGATTCAAAAAAACCAGTGAGCTCGTATAACCGTAAACTTGTTAATCTGACACTGGACCTGGCGATAGTAATATAAAACATTGATTCAAAGACTTTTGGTTTAGAATTAAATGAAAGTAATATGCTTGATGCCAGTCAAAACTGTAACAAAAAGTTTGATTTTCTTTTCATGAGAGTATGAATTTAGCTCACAAATGTAACATTTGTTCAGTATTTGATTTCTTCCTGCAAAACCTTTGATTAAAAACACCTGTACACAAACACAGAACTGGCATTGCACAATATGAATAAATGTGCTCTAGATGCCTAATTAACATCTCAAATCCCACTATTAGTGGGATCTTGATTGAAGGGAGTGTTTTTGGCAGGGTTGAATAGAATTCACTATTAAGTCCTATGAAATACAATATTTCCTCTGGGAATAATCTAGGAAAAAAAAAGTTGCAATTGCTAAAACATAAGTATGATATAAAGATAGAGGAAATGATCTTAAACTAGAATTTTAATAATGGACATCAAAGTGATCTAATGAGTTCATCTCTTCAGGAGGCTGGCTGGTGATGCAGTGGAGAACAGTTACAAGGCTTATCATACAGAAGGCAGGAAGCAGCCTTTGTAAATGGGGCCATAACCATGAATAATATTCAGTATTTACAGCAGATAATTAATTTATTCTTACCTCCCTCTATGACTTAAGGTTAGAAAAGATTCATAAAAATTTTGACCATAAAACCAAGTATAATATGTGTTTTTGTGGGAAAAATTCAAACTTCAACTATGATCTTTGATCTAAAGAAGAGGCTGCATCATAAGCTGTTGAGTCAAGGGTAAACTTACATATACTTAGAGAAAAAGCACGTCAGAAATATTTTAGAGTGGAATCTTAATTTTTGAGATCGTGAAATATCTCTCACTTAGTGACTTCAGCACAGTGGGGAAATAATCACAGTGAATATAAGAGTTTATGTCATAGATCAGATTTTAGGAGATGATCTAAACCAGAATTTCAACATTATGTTCAGAATTCAATAATATGCTACATCAGAAATAAAATTTAAATTCAATCTTAAATAAATATGAAGGATGAAAAGGAGAAGAAATAATAGTAACAAGCAGGATTAAAGAAAATCTGGTTTTATGATTGGAAGACTGAGATACTCTTGGTGGAGTGGCAACTGTCTATATCTCTCACTAATTACTTTTGCTCAAGTGTTGATGGAAAAGAGTTAGCAAAGTGTTGTAAATTTTCATCATTGCACACTTCTCAGTTCTTGCATTATGAATACCAGTGGATTGGAAAAAAGCATACGGTAAAAACAGTGAACAAACAAACTAAAAAAACAAGGCAATGAGCTGAGGAATTTTACCTCTATAGAACCTAAAAGAATATACTTTTTCATGTGTACTCTCAGTAAATACTCAGCAGGAGGTACACTCATATTGCCTGGGAGATTAACAAGGTGATGCAATGTAGCTTTTCTTGACTAACTGCCACGATTCTTTGGAATATTATATTTTACAATATTTTTCTCTTAAGGGTAAAAACATTTGAAAATGGTCATGAAATAACCTGTGTAGGAATGGAATGACATCCTATTACCACTGTTTTGAGAAAGGGAGCTGACTGGTATCAGCTAAAAATATTTTTTTCCGTAGATACAGTGTTATCTATGTGCCAAGAGTGAAGATGTAAAGGGACATTTGTCTTGATCTGTGTCTTTAGAAAAGGTGTTATATGACAAAGTTCTGGATTATTTCAGCGTAACTCCAGTACAACTAACCCACATCAGATACTTTAATGTGCCTTCTTATTAACAAAAGCCACTAAAAGGCTAATTAAGACTACGTATGTAAATCTATTCAAATTATTATAAAGTTTAAACAAAATCAATATTACAATTGCTATTATTGCTGAACAAACATCAACTTCCATGGAATTTCATTGTCTTTAGACGAATATTTGGCTACCAGTCTCAAATTTCTTTCAGCAGTGAACAGAAGGAGGTGACATTTGAAAATTCATAGTATTTTTGTAGCTCACTTTTCCAGGAAGAAAGAGCTCTGTGAATGTCAAGCATCTTAAGAACTTTAAGGCTAAGTCTGGACATTTAGAGTTCTGCTTAACCTGAGACAGTCAATAACTCCATCTTGACAGTCAATAACTCCTGCTTGATTTATAAATACTGATTCCCATCCTCTGCTCGCCTCACCATTGTGATTGTGCCATCAAAAATGTTTAGACTATGCTTACTCTTTCCACTTTAAAATGGCTTGAACTGCCCTGTGGAGATGTGGATTTGCCTTCAATGTCCGCAAAAGAAAGCAGAAGTAACTACCTTAATTTGAAGCGCCTGCTTTTCAACGCTCACATGAAAGAAAATTAATCCCATCAATAGGAAACTACTTTCCCCTGTATGTGGTTACTCGAGGAAGCATCCTAGTTTTTGTAAGCAAAAATGTTCTTTCTTCATTGGAAAGCTGGGAAAAACTTCCTGGAGTCAGTGTCTGGGATTTGTAGCTGAACAAACAGGCAGAAAGAAAGATAGCAAGCTAATAATATTCATCCTGTCGTTTCATTTTAAAAACAGCATAGAGCAATCTAAAGTAGAGAGTTCATCTCCATGTCACCTACCGGAACAGTTATAACTTAGGCATTTCTTGGGAGTCATTGAGTTGTTTGATTGCTCTTTAAAGACTGACTATGAAGGAGATAGTGCTTCATTGTTACTGTAACAGAGGCATTCAAAACGAAGTAACAAAGTCTTTTTTCTGTAGTGTAATTCATTGCTTCCTAAGCTGTGTATATGCAGAGAGAACACATTTTTTCATTTCTTTAAATTGTTCTCTGCATGAATTCTTTCCTTTTTTTTATTTTTTATTTTTAACCTGTGAGAAATCACTCAGTTCATTCAAATGTTTGATTTTGGTCCCTCTTTTATGGATCTGTTCATTACATCCCATATTCTGAAGGCTCATAACCCAAATGAATCAAAGACCCAGCACCAACCTCTGTGCTGAAATGAACCAGGAGTATAGATTTTCTCCTATTATTCTTCCATTATGGACAATGAGGACTATTCTTAGGTTTTATGATGTCAGTTATTTTGTCATTTGGTGATTTGTTTATTTTTTTTTATCCACAACATGCACATTTCTCTGTCATGTCCATCTTGTCACGCATTGTAACCCACAAATCCTTCTCTGAAAAACTTTTACCTAAATACTTTTTCCCCCATAATATTCCATTGATTTTCACCACCCTTTCCAACCTTTACTTCCTCCTGTTGAATTTCTTTCCAGTTTTCGGCAGATTAATGGTCTTTCATGGCTGCTTGGAATTTAAATCCTTTCCTTCAAGCATAGTAATAATCTCTCCATTTGTACAGAAAGTTGAACACCCAAGAAGAATCCAATACAGAAATGGTATATGTTGTGGAAAAAAAAAATCTGTTCTCTATTTTTCTAAGCTTAACAAATATTAAAAATCAACTAAAGAGTATCAAAGCAATATTTTCCTGTGACTAGGTAAAGGGAATAATCACATTTTGAAATCACACAAGATCCCCATGTACATGGCTTAAAAAATTATACTAGTTTTAAAGTATGGAGGCTTTCTGAATAAACATTATTCATTCAATTAAATTAAAAATGAGTTGTCAAAATCAAAACTAGTAGAAAAATAGTCACAAAGAAATTTCTTCACAAATGTGGATTACTCTGTACCAGGGCATTTGTGACTCATAGGAAATTTCACCTGCTCTCCTAATTTTTACAGTTGCTAAAGTACAATAGATCACTGAAATCCAGGCAATGAAGTACAGGGGGTTTTATTTATCACTGAACATCTTTGCAATCCTCATAATCAAAAAATTTATGCATGATTCTTTCTGCTGGGGTAGCATTGACCTGCAAAGTAACTCTCACAACAACAATGGAAAATATTATTAACAATTGAAAACTGATGAAGTGAAAGGAAAAACTTAAAAGCAGAGTGGAGACATGGGCTCTAATATTTAAGAATGTATTATACTGCAATATGGTGCACATATATATTCAGATTATTTAATTCTTTATTGATTTTATTATTTTAAGAGTTGATGAAGACTGAGAGATTCTGGTCAAATGTGCATTTATGACTAGAGATTATTAGTTCTGTACTCTCTGATCTGAGCAATTAAAGAGAGATGTCTCACTTCGGAAGTGACCTGTCAAACTGATTTAGGTGCTGGCATCAAAATCCATTTATGAGAGCTGAAGTGACTCTTACAAGCAGTGAAGATCTTGTTTCAATAAATGTGGTCTGTGGAGTTTTCTGGACTTCATTCAGCTGCACAAAGGCAACTACTTACAAGTGATATTTCATGAAGCATCCAAGTCATGAAGCTGGTTAATATAGGCTGTTTTTGTCTTTCTGGAATGGGGAATCCTGGGCTGGGGTACTAGATGAATCACATGACACATTTAAATTTGGACACTGAACTATTCTCTAAACTCCACTGGCTCTACCTCCATGGTCTAAAATGTACACATCTAACTTGTTATCACAGTTGTACTGTGATAAAACCTACTCTGTATGTTTCGGTTCTAACTGGCCAGTGACAGTAAGTGAGTGGTCAGCACAGCCCATCCAGTTGTCACAGAACTAGAGCTCAGTGCCAAACTTTTCAAGCAATAGAGAGAATTTAAATGGAATTGTTATATTTTCCCCACATTTGTAAAGTACCAAACTTAACAAGATGTATTTTAAGGTCCTCTGACTAGAGATACTTCAGAATTTTCCTGTTAGACCACCTGTTTCTTTGAACTGTGAGGGCATAAAAAGTATAACATTTTAAAAAACTGTAAGAATGAGACTGATGCTGATTAAGGGGTATATCCACAAGCAGTACGTTCAAGTATTTTAACTTTGATGCTGGCAGAACACACTAACCTTTTCTCATTCTAGCCAGTTGATTCTTCCCCATTAGGGAAGATTATCACACCAAGTTTCATGAAAGGCCAAATAAATAATTTGTGAAATCCCATGAAAAATGTTCCTTTAATCATCTATTCCCTCTAGTGTATATTTAGGATGTATTCTACAGATGTTAAATGAGTTTGTGAGTAACTTGAAGCAGCTGCAATACAAAATTACCTGTTTGTGCAGTGTATAGTGTAATAGGTGTGTTTCAACTCCAGATTAATGGGCATTATCATATTACAAATATCCAATTAAAAAAAAATACACAAAAACATCATTAGATGATAATCAAGAGTAAAAAACAATATTCTGGAAAATTTTGTGGGTATTATCTTGTGCTGAGCTTCCAAAGAAGCTGCTATACTTCATTCTAAAACCCCCAGACTATTTCCTACCTTCTGCTATTATTGATCCAAATGATCTGTGTGTGAATATTCTATTTAGAGCAGGAATTTGTCACGAGATTTTGCCTCACATAGATTGCCCAGTAATACTATTCAGCTGAACTATTGTGTATATTATTGTGAGGAATTACACAATGCAGTTGCATGTTTCAAAACACTGTTCCTGTATGAGAAGCCACCACAATGGAACTTGAGAACAGAACAGGGCAGACCATCTACAGCTAGATGTGCATGTTTGTGGACTTGGAAATATGTCTTACAATGAAAGAATGAGTAACTAAAATGACATAAGCAGAATGCTAAGAGGGATGTTTTTCGTAGGTTATGATAATTTTTACAGTACAAAATGTCAACTATGATTTTAAAAGAACACTTCATCCAGTAGATTGAAAAAAGGACACACTGAAGTTAGCAACGTTCAAATTGAAAATCAGATATGTCTTGCTTTATTTAGGATTTTTTTTTTACATTAGCTCAGTAAAAGGCCAATACGTTTCCACCAATTTTCCATCAAATTTTGTCTTTAAAGTGGTGACTTGCATTTTTCAGCAGGCTGACCTGAATAATCTGAATGGTACCTTCTTCTCCTAAAAAAGTAGCAGAAATCTGGAAATTATTGACATTAGCTGCTATGCAAAGTTCCCTCACACCTGTAAATGAAAAGCATCTTCTTTTCAGGCACCAGAGAGAAATAGACTGTTACACACTTTTAGTTCATTTTCACAAAACAACTTGAGCTCAGTAAGTTTAACTACTGCTTTCAGGTCATATTCAATAAATATTTTTTCTTTTAAATATCATATCATTTTATTCTCCCGTGAAAGATTTGCTCATGTCAAAACTTTATTAAAGCAAAATTGTCAGTGCTGCACAATATTAATGTCTTGCATCAGCCACAAATTTTTTTACCTTTAGAACAGGAAAGAGATTGTTCCACTATCTCTATTTGGATAACCTTTCAGTAGATCTCAAGTATGTATTTTACCTCTAATTTCAAAGTACTTGTTTAGCTTTTCACTGGATTAATTCTGTGTGCATGAACAAGCTGCTCATATCCTCTAAATTCTTGAAGTTCTTAAACTTGAAATACTTGATGAAGAAACATTCATTTTATTGACCTTATTCCATCTTCAACTTTTCACCATAATGACTTTATAATATATCTGTTAGAAACTATTTACAATAAATTGGAATTCATGTACACACACACACACATATAAAAACCACCACCCTTCCCCAGTAATCACATACCACACACTGCTATAATCAAAGACAAGCTCAATTTGGGCAACTTGTTTTAAATAGCTTTTTTGCAATTAATGCCTGTAGGGTATTTTTAAATCCTATGTAATAATAAAGCCATCAGAAGTACCTAGGCCTACTCATAGCTATTAGCAGAGAGATAAATCAGTAAAATAAAGGTTTCTTGTCTATTAAAGTGCAATCAGATTTGCCAGAGATGTTTAGACAGTTCATAACTGCCTCTTTCTAAAAAGTTGATAAAATGTAATGGCAACTGGGATCCAGGAGGAAAATCTGGGACTTTGAGCTGAAATTCTTTATCCCCACGCTATGAAGTCATACTAGCAAAAGAGATCAGCCAATTGCTGTGTTTTTTCCCCTCCTTTTACAATACATATGTTCCATTCTCCTTCTCTTTCTGTGTTTCTCTTCAATTTCAGTGAATGCATATTAACAAAATCCTTATAGATATTAAAGATAACAATAATGACAATTACATTAATGAAGAGAACTGGCTTTGACAGACCACAGGCTAAGGAAACTTGGATTTCTGCAGAGGGCTCTTCAGTTTCAGGATCCTAGGAAGGGACAGTTTAGTGGAAATAACTAGTGTCTTCTTAAACACTGTATTTAATTTATTTTCCCCTCAAGAAAATATCCAATTAAGAATCCAATTTTTGTTCTTGACAGCTATCAGGCAAACTTCTTTTACTGTTTTTCTTTTCAGTTTTGGGGTAAGAAGGGTGCTTGAGGCCAATTTATTTCAAAGTCCTATATCATCAGAAAGGTAGTTTTATTCTGGGCACTCTAGCTAAGGTAAGAGGTTCAGCATTCCTCAGGAACTGAGACAGCTGTGAAATAGTGTTTGTTGCTTAGAGTAAAAGTTACTGATGGCTTTTGAATACCAAGACCAAGGCACAAATCTTGATAATTGTAAAAAAAATTTCAAGTTGCAGCTTTGTGAAAGCAATATTTACTAAATGTAATTTTTAAAATGAATTCCTAATATATAAGAACTTTATATAAAAGCTATATATTAACTATAATTTTATACTTTTTTTTCTCTTTTAGTAAAAGCTCTTCTTTATTTGTAAAACTTCTTATTTATTCCTTCAACAAATTTTAAGTTTGGTCAGGAAATTTGTCTGGCATTTCTTCCAGAGAGCAAACCACTGATCAGTTATTATAAGGTACAAGAGTGCTTGATAACACAATCAAAAATCTCCATAATTCATGCTTCTCTCTTTATCTAGGAAGATATAATGATAATATGCAGTAGGTAAGTAAATTACAGAAAATTGTCTGTTTAAATCTTCATACATATTTAAAAGATAGAGATTCCTTTGCTGATAAGCCAAGCTCTGCATCAGTCTTTTATTTTTGCATGATATTACTATGATCCTGATGTTTCTAGAATGTTGTTAGCCTTGTTATTCCCAATTCCCTTAATAACAAATAAGGCTATGAATGCTTTCAGTTGTTCTGCCATTGCTATCATATACAGGAAGGCTTCTATAACTAACCCAAGTAGATCAGATTATAAACTACTGTCACTTGGTTTAGTGGATATTGAGAGAGACGTCAGCACCACTTTGTAGCTGAAGTTAACAATCTTGCAGGATGTGATTTAAAAAAAACAACCTCTTGTTATGAGAGGTATTAATACACTAAGAAAACTTTTCTGACATATTTTAGGTCACCATAAATAGCATCAAGAGTAAATTCTCTCCCAATGATTTCCAAGGGAAAGCAGTTAATGTTTATTGCACCCTAATTATTGATATTTATTCTAAAATAATAGTCCAGTTTATTAGAGTTTTTGAAGAACTTTTAAAAATAAAAGTTTAAATTTTAAAAAATTATGTAGTTTCTACTATATAAAAATACACCATTGTTGTCCCTTTTCTTCTCCAAGATATACTAGACTTCTTTCAAGGGCAGCAGCTGACCATTGCTTTCAAAAAGTATAAATTATAGAATAACATATGCTGAAAATATTATGATTTCACTTTATAAATGCCAAACATCAAATGTTTTAATTCTTATCCATGATAAGGAACAGCTGTATTCCCATACCACTATTCTAGAGATTTCTTTTGTTATATATAAATAGTGAAATACCAGGTAAAAATATCTCCCCGATGATCTAAAGAAGCATCAGTGTTGGTTTTGCTAGAATTTGTGGGCACAGATTAAAATATATTCAGCTGCATTATCTTACATAAGAAGTATTTTATCAATATGTGTAAGATCTATGTATGTCGCATACAGATCTGCATCTGCTGGGGAAAAAGAAAAAAAGGAAGAAAAACTAAGAAAAAAAATCCCATTTGACAATATCTAATAAAAAACCCCACAGCAAATAAAACAAGCAGTTCAGAGAAGAGATACGAAATTTGTATGGCATGAAGAATAGAGTTCTCAAGAGTTAGTGCTACACAACATTTTCAAAATCCCTAAGCATCAGATTTCCACAGTTATAATATTAACATCAATTCTCTTGGGTTCTAAGTGCATAAAAGTTGTTATTCAAACATCTTTGCTTCACTAACTGCTATTGTTTTCATAGCATTATTGTTCTTTATAGGGTTTCACAGTATTTGCATTGCAGCATTATATGCTGGAACTGTGGGAAATTAATATATTTTCTGAATGAGCACATAAAATAATATTTTCTTTGTGTAGGACGTCTCCTAGAAACCTCAGAAAGGAAAAAAATAGCATGGAAAAAAATTCCCGAGAGAATATATTCTGTCCCGAATTTATGCTACCAGACATTTACATGAAAGAAATGAAACTAGGAAAAAAAAAAAAAAAGAAAAGAAATGTTGCATTTTCAGTCAGGTGCTGAATAGATTTAGGAGAATTTCAACAATGCCTGCATTCTGTATCAATTTCCATAATTAGTCTGTCACTGAATTACTGCAGGTTTTAAAGATCTATTAGAATATGGAGGTATTCTAACAACTTTGTCAGATGGTTCTTTCTATGTGTAAATTCTTCTAATGCGTGAAATTAATTGAAGTATCTGAATCATCAATCAAACCTGTAATCAACATTCTAATCAACAGAGAAGTATCTGACATGACAAATTGGGTTAATTGTCAACTGCACATCAGGAAAATTAAATTATTAATGAAAAAAATATAATATAGCCCTTTTCAGAAGCATTTTTAAAGGTTAACAACAGAGTGGACCTTAAAAAAATAAGTGAGAAGGAACACCTGAGGAGTTGCTTGTGATTCTTGCACAGAACTATCTCAGAACAAACCATTGTGTGATCATAGAAATATCTCAAGAAATTATTTGGTTTTATCACATCTATGAGGATCATGAGCAAATTAGTTATTTATCAAATTTCAATAGAAAAATAAATTCTAGTGTAAAAATATTATATTTAAATTAATAGTCATCCTTCTTAATAATTTAGCCACCATATGATAGATATTAACCTGTATATAAATTTCATTCAATGAATAAATGCAGATTTTTCTAAATTCAGTTAAAGAAAATGCTGTTATAACTACATTTATTAAGGCTTCACAATTAGCATACAATTATTTTCTCAAAACAATTAATTATTTTACATATATTAAGAATAAGGTTCTAAAACTTTGCCAGTCACGTCTAGTGTCAAATTCTGTCTCGTAGAATTCTTAGTTTACACTTGCTGAAAGGCCAGTTGTTCATCTTCCACAGCTTTGCCATTTATATGTTCTTATAATTCTGAAAACTGGGTGACAAGTTACCAAGAAAGGTGAATACCTAAATACCAAACTGACTCTGTAGGCAGACATATAGATCCTATCCTCCTCGTTATCCTATAACGAGAAGACCACCTGTATTTTTGCACCACTCCTTTAATATTATTTAAAGTAGGAATCCAGGAATCCTATCCACACCACCAAGATTTTGGCATACAGAGTTTCTGTAATTATTTTATTAATTTATGTCTCTGATTATGCCAACAGCAGAACTTTGTCTAATAGGCTAGGAATGCCAAACAGTTCACACTTTACACAGTGGACTACTTTTGTTGTTACTTTTTACGCGTTATAAGGCTTTGATTGAAATCATCCTTGAAAGACTAATACAGAATGACATTAGGGACTTTTTTGAGTCTGGCCAGCTTGACCAATCTAGCCCACTATTCTGCTCCTGACACTGACATTGCAGCCAGTGAGATGAGCTTGAGAAAGTATGAGAACTTGGCTATGTTCTCCAATCCTTATTCTTGGTACTTATGTATTCAAAACCTGTGTAACTTGTGCCTACTTTTCCTTCCAACTGTTTTGAATTTATCAGCCTTATATTTTAGTCCTGTTTAGACTGGCAAATGTTCAGAGTATGGTTATCACATGCTGACAGCATTTACTTTAGCCTAGAATAGAGCTCCCAAACCTATTGATCTTTTGTCAAAACTGTTATTCTTAAAAAAACCAACCAAACAAAAAAAGCTCCATGCTTAAAATGTTGAGAAAGGGAACTGACCTTATATTTATATATGAAAATATAACTTGATTATTCCTCTTATTAATTTCTTGACAATATATTGGCAATACAATCATACTAAATAATGATCCTTACATATATAGTCCAATTATCCGCTTAGTAATTTCCATGGATCATGCAGTTAGAATTCTTGTACACAGACTGTATAGTACCTAAATTTTCCCTTTATGCTATGTTTATCCCTTCCACAACCCTCTCTAAAGGTCAGTGGGGTCAGTCATCATTCAGGTCAATGCATTCAGTCATTAGTATCTAGAACTGTCCTCTGGGAGGAGTTAGAAAGTGAAGGAAGTGGTTTTTTATCTCCCCATTCTCAGACCAACCAAAGAATTTTTCTTTGGTGTTGTTACAAAATCTACTTGGACACTCTTTTACTCACAAGTTAATTGTTTACCTACTAATTGATTTTATTAGACCGCTGCCACATATGGTTGAGTCCTTCTACTGCAGAATCAAGACCAAGTGGAAGCAAAATGACGCATTGCTATCCAATAGGAAATAAGATACTATAGGATCAGTGTTATTTGAAGGACACAGCCTTCTTGATCCTCTCTGACCTTCTTCAGAAATTTTTGAAGTCACAGCTTAAAAAAGATCCACAGTCAAGACCTTGACAAGACCAGGGGACTAAATTGCTAAGTCATTCAAAAGGTAGTGGACTCTACTGATTACTAGAAACCTCATATTTTCTAGGCTGCACAGTCTGGTGATTAATCTCCCTTTCTCATGGGTGCCAAGACCTGTTTAGTGTTGTCCACAGTTTAAAGGATTTCAGCTGAACTGTAGGCAACACACCGTCACCTTTTTAAAATGTCCTAGTGTGTAGCAGTAATGAGAAGACCACCTTTTCAGTAATATGATAATAAGGATATTAGTCAAGAAAACAAAGGGAAGGGATTTCCTTCTTTTTTTTTTTAATTATCTTAAATTCCAAATTAATTAATCAAAATTTCAGGGCTTTTACCAGCACAGTCACAAAAGTTCCTTTCCCCTAATGAGAGTAGTGTTCTTTGAAGGAACTGTGAAGTGAAAATCCTCATTTTCATTCTTTCCCAGTGTAAAATAAAAAAATACACAACTTTTCTCTCAGAGTCTGGAGTGGGCATTTTATGACCAGTGATAGAGGGAAAGAGAAGGCAAAGTCTGTGGTCGGTGGGAGCACCATAGACTAGATAAATGTGAAGCAAATGTAAACATAGAGACTGAAGGTGGATGTCAGAGATCAGACAGCTACAGAAGTTGAACTGGGTAGCACCACAGGCCTTTTGGCCCCAGTACAGTGAAAGCTGAGGAAGAGATAAACTCAAGTCAAAAACAGAAGTGAAGACATCACATCTGGTTGCTGTGACCCTCTGATGCTGACAAAGGAAGGTGCAACAAGGACTTTGCTGGCAAAAGAGAAAACTGAAAGTACATTACTAGTGTAAGAAGAATAATCAGAAGACTGTGTTTCTAAAGGGGAAACACAGAGATCTGAGTGGAAAATTTTGTATGAACATAGTGACCTGTAAATACTGGTAAACTGTGTAATAAACTGGCTTTGCTTTGCTGGCATAAGTGGAGTCAGTGTCAATCAATCCTCGCAGGCATATTGTATTTAAGACTTGGAAAAATACAGGCAGTGCAGAGAAATACCTATGGATGGGATGGGCAGCTTAAGGGGGTGTAAGTGAAGTGTCTGAGAGCACCTAAATTTCAACCCCCCTAAATAACAGAGTTAGCTGAGTGGACAGAAGGTGATGTAGACTGGCTGTAATTAGAATTCTATTATTATGAAACCTGTGAAAGAATACAAAAACAATGCTGCCAGGCTTTTGGGACTCCATCACAGTTCTTGCAGCATCCCAAACTGGAGAAAGTTTAATAATGCTAGAATCTAAGGATGTGTGGCATCACTGAAGATACTGTAGCAAACATATGAACTGTGAATAAAGTATGCTGTTTTAGAGTTGGTAGGGACATACAAATGTTTTTTTTCTATATTGAGGCTGCTCCATATATACCTTTTGCTACTACTGGTCACTTTTTTTGCTCAGTCTGGAGAAGAAAAGACTGAGTGGAGAGCTCATTGCTCCTACAACTTCCTCCTGAGGGGGAGAAGAGGGGCAGACACTGATCTCTTCTCTGTGGTTATCAGTGATTGGACCCAAGGCAATGGCGTCAAAGTGTGTCAGAGGAGGTTTAGGTTGGATTTCAGAAAAAGATTCTTATCCCAGAGGGTGTTTGGGAACTAGAACAGGCTCTCCAGGCAAGTGATCACAGCACCAGCATTGACAGTGTTCAAGAAGCTTTTGGGAAATGCTCTCAGAGACATGCTGTAACTCCTGGGGATTGCCTTGTGCAGGGCCAGGAGTTGGATTTTGATGATACTTACTGGTCTCTTCTAACACAAGGTATTCTACAATTCTATTCTCTTTTGCTTTTCCAGCGTGGAAGGTAATATCCCCATGAAATAGTTAATAGTAGATATCCCCATGCCACTTTCCTATGATTGCCATTTTGGTGAATTTTCCACTACTTTAAAGCTCACTCAATCAAGCTGTTTTGCATCTCTCACATTTCCAACAGAAAATGTGATGCATTTATATTAAGACTCATTCCTGTTACTTGTTTCCTTCTCTATCATTATACTCTGTAATTTTGGCCTGGAGCTACAGAAAAATATACAAAGACATGTGCTTCCTTAAATTCACTGGTTTCTGCCTGATACAGTGTGAATGCTAAGTTATCTTCTTGATAGACTATCCAAGCTGCTGATTTCATTCCACAAAGATATCTTAGCAATAAGTTCTTAGATGCTAGACTCTCACCAGACCGATGAACCCAGGTTAGGTATCGGTGCCAGGCAGTCACACCCTGTCAAATATCTATAACAAAGAAAGAAATGTTCAAATAGCCAATTTAAGAAACTTCTGTGTTCCCAAGGAAGTGGGGAAGATGAGAGCATTTCAAGGAGTGTGGAAGTATGGGATATTTTGCAGTTACCTTTTTAGCTTGTGATCAACTTCTTTATCTGATGCTGCTGATATTGGAGACAGGAGCAATGACGTGTGTTTGTTGTCCTAGAAATATAAGCTTGTGTTCCAGCAGTCACTGGTAGGGACTGTTGCCTTTTCTAATGTGTGTCATATGTATCAGTCTTGTTCTTTAGGAAAAATTAGTGACTTCCAAGAAATTTTGTAGATGGAATAGCTACATTTGCAATGAAAGGATAACCTCCATGAAGAACCAAGGGAGGCATGCATACCAGTATTTTTAATGTTTTGCCCTTTCAATATCTGAGACTACCATGAAGCTGAACCATTCTGAGTCAATGAGCCTGACATTTGTAACGTTTTCCATTATGTGAATGGAAGAACAAAATGTCCTTGGGTAAATGAATCCCTGTTAAAAATAGCCACCTACAGTGGGAGATAAGTGTCACTTGGACACCTGCATTAATGAATGAGCTTCAATTTCAAGTGCTCTAATCACTAGATGAGAATAGAGGTCTCCTTTTCTGTGATTTAATATGAAGACTCCTACTTGTATGTTCAGCGGCTCAGCTTCAAAGAAAAAGGTGATGGGCAAAGACAATCAGAATGCATCACTGCTTGGTGATTAAGTCATCCTCTTCAAATGAGAGGAGTGCAAATTCAGTCTTTTGCAAGCAGCAGGAGAACTGGAATGCCTGCCTACGGATGACAGCTGTATGAACATCAGTGTTTACAGATGTATGAACATCAGTGTTTACCAAATTATGCCATGTTGGAAAACAGGGGGATTAAGATGTCAGTAAAATGGACCCTACAAAATAAAATGTTAAATCATTTCTTTAACTGAATACTTAAAGTAATTTAATGTTTTTCTTTTAATATATAGGTAATATCAGTATAGCTAACCATACTTATAATAGCTTTTTCAAATGCTGATTATAATGCCAGTTCTTCCTGAATAAATGTTTTTGCAAAAAGAAAAAGTCACCAGGAAGATTATCACTATGAAAACCTTGTTGGATACAGTTGGAAAATCATTCAATGTGTTTCAGACTCTTGTTTACACATTAAAATAGCTTGCATTTTCTAGTGTTTGAAAAGGAATCTGCTTGTAATTCATACAAAATAGCTTTTTTAATGTTATTATAATTGCAGAAGAAATCACAGCACATGAAAAATTCAAAAGAACTATTTAGAAAATCAAGAACATAGGGATTCAAACTTCTCTTGTGCTTTTCTTCCTACAAGAAATGATTTTATTAGTGCTGTGAAGTAATAAACATCTTTAATAGGGAAAAAAGGCAAGAAAACAGAAATCCCCACAAGTCCGTCCAAAAGAAAATTATTTCAATCTTTCAATGCTTAATTTCCCACTATTGGTGTTTATCTTGCTTAGGAGTATTATATTTATGTGTTTAACTCAGAGCTTAGCAAGTCTCCTATACAGGTCTCCTATACCCCTATTCATGAGGAAACTGAAACTCATCAGAGTACTATTTGGGAAATAAAAGAAAATTGTTCATCTCTTCTTAACATGGTAAAAAAATATTTTCTTATAATACAGAATATTCATGTATGTGTGTCTATCTGTACTTCTAAAATGGCTGTGTCTTCAAATAAGCTTTAAATCGGGCATTTGAATGACAGAAAAGTGCATTGGATGTTTTCAGAGGCAGCTATACAACAATTATAAGCTAACTCCATAATAATGCATGTATATTTTTTAAAATATAAAGTTAAACTTTTCAAACTGTGGAGGTCAATACATAAGAACTAGATACTCATCTGGTGTAAAATGAAGCACCATTGATTTCTGACCTCCCATACATTTCCTAAATGGTTTAGAAACTTTTATTCATGTTGATTTATAGAATATACCTTCATTCAAATTCACCACAACATAAGAAAGACATTAAGCTGTTAGAGAGCATCCAAAAGAGGGCACAAGAATGGAGAAGGGCCTGGAGGGGAAGCCATATGAGGAGCAGCTGAGGTCAATTGGTCAGCATGGAGAAGAGCAGACAGAGGGTAGACCTCACTGCAGTCTCCAACGTGGGGCAGGCACTGATCTCTTCTCTGTGCTGACCGGTGACAGGACTTGAGGGAATGGGCTGAAGCTGCGTCAGGGGAGGTTAATCTGCATATTAGAAAAAGAGTCTTCACCCAGAGGGTTCCTGGGCACTGAAATGGGCTCCCCAGGGAAGCTGTCACAGAACCAGCTTGACAGAGTTCAAGAAGATTAATCCAAAGTATTTTTCTTGACTAGAAAGGTTCAGTATTTAGAACAAAGGGTACGCAAAAAAAGCATTTCTAATTTTAAAATACAAATAATAAATATACGATTGTGTCTTAGTGGGGTTATTTCAAAGTAAAATTTTGCAAATCTTTTATTTTAAAAAACTGCTTATCTTGGCAAAAGTGAGTCATTGCCTTATTTCCTATAACTCTGAAGAGAAATCTGCCATTTCACCAATTCATGACTGAGGGAACTTTGCCTAAAAAAATGTATCAAGGAATAAAATTGCTTTTAGGTAAATGGTGAGCAGCTGCTTTTACTGAATAAATGTCAATGCTCATAATTCTGAAAATTAGTAGCTTGGAATATAGCCACTTGATCTGTGCCCTTTGAACAAGGTACTTCTCATTAACAACTATATTCCTTTAAAATAGAAAAAATAAATTTTCTTGAAAGCATGGTGCTTAGTCTTATGCACTGATAAAATCTAGTAATTCTCCAAATCTACCCTATTCTACTAAAACCCTCTCAGACCTTCAAAGACACAAGTTTTGCGTGGTTTTGTTTGGGTTTTTTTTTCCCTCCACCTGGACATACAAAGTGCATCTATACAAGAAAGCTTTAATTTGTAAGGAAATTCCTGACACACAAATGGTTTCTTTTTTTTCTGAAAAAAAGAAACCAAGAAGAAAAAGTATTATCAATTAAATTTTTATCTCTACATATGAAATGTCCCAGGTACGTAATGACATTGTGAGTTGAAATAACATCAAATGTCAAATTCTGTCGTGTTTTGGAGCTGACAAAAATCTTATTCATAGATATGATGTTTATGTGAAGTTTCGAGAGTTTTAAAAAAGTTGAAATTTTTTGCTAATTTTTTGTTCTTCAGAAACCTTGCCCTGTTTAGATAAATACAATGATTTTTTTCATTGTCATCATCATCATCATTTTTATATTTTAGAAAACAAAAGATAGTTTGTAATGTAAAGTAAAAATGGAAAGAAAGTAGTTTCTGGAATAGTATTTTCTTTGTCCTAAGCTATTAAAAGAAAAAAATTTGCATTTCATATGGTATTTTTTACCTAAACCTTTAAACTGTAATAAATTATTGATAATATATTATTGTTTATTTTGATGATTGTAGAATCTGATTAAATCCTTCACTTCAAATTAAAAATAAAGGTGTCACCACACTACAAACAATTTATGGAAGCCTCTCCTTGCTGACCTCAGAGCTTGCATGTATTTTTCCCCTACATATCAGAATTGTTGTTGGAATGGTTTTAGATGCTTTGATTCCATTAGCAACAATGAGATCTTTGAACTACAGTGACTACACTTCATTGGTACAAGACAAGTATTGGCACAAACTGCAGCACGATGCACATGAGCTGCAGTGCCAAGTGGAAGCCAAGAGCAGACATGGAGTAGGCACACATCTCATGATAATGTTCATTGATCCATATATACCATTCTTCAACAGCATCTGACAGACATAAGGATAGAAGATTCTGAAATGGAGATGGACTTAGTGAGTAGACTAGAACACTCTAGTGTAAGGTCAGTGCAAAGGGAAGCAGCTAAGGGATGCAGAAATTGATGAAGTGATTTTTGGGCTCTCTTCCCAAAGGGTGGTGCTGCTGCTGCTCACACAAGTAGCTAAGGGACATGTTAACTCCTAGAAGCTCTAGCAGTTTCTAACAGCCCCTGGGAGCTAATCCTACTGAAAAGGTGCTTAGATCTGCTATCTTCAGCCATATTAAAATTCTTAATTTAGAGTTGGGAATTGTCAAGTACCTCTTCAGCTGGCACCAGGGAAAGCGTAGCCAGCTGGGAGCACTGCAAACAGAGGCAGCAATTTGTGCAGCAGTTGAGATGGAAGGTTTCCAAAAACTCTCTTGAATATGGGAAGGCTCAACAGCTGGCAGTGATGTGCCACAGGGCATGGATCCCAGCAGCAGCGGAAGCAGCTTCTCCCACATCAGACACCTCTTGGACTCCCATTAACTTCTGCAAGGAGGACACTGCCATCCAGCACAGAGCACAGAGCGTTTGGTGCCTTTCTATGAGCCTGGGGTAGGCAGAGGAGGTGGCATTGCCTAAGGGACATTTGCACAAGCTGGGAGGTCAGTGAGCTAAGCACTGCAGGAGGAGTCTGCACAAGTTGATTTTTAATATGTGTCAGTGGCTGATAGAGATAATAAAATTTTATACCAGGCTTAATTTTACATTATTACAAGGGAAGATGGAATAAAAGAAAAGAAATCCTCAAGATTTTCATTAGTCAGATTTTTGTATTTTTTTAGTCTGGAGGACATTTAATCCAAATATTAAAGTGTGGCTGAAATTACTTTTCCTTGTGTTTGCTTTCAATTTCATTGGACATACCTATCAGAAGATTCCAAAACTGTGAATCAGTTCATGAAACCTTATCTTTGTTTTTATTGTATGCCAATGAGTTAGGGTAATAACAGATACATCATCTGCTAGAAGCATCACACAAAAAAAAAACCAAAACAACAAAAACCACAACAACTCAAAACCCCAAACCAAACAACAAACAAGAACAACCAAAAAAAAAAAACCCCAAAAACCAAACCAAACCAAACCAAAAATATTCCTAAAAACACACAAAAACCCCTAAACCAACACTGAAACACTCCCTCCAGTTTTCCTAGAAATAAAAGCACTTCTGCTGTGACAATTGGTATCTATATTTTTTGTGTGTAGAACATCTTCTGGGATATAAACTTACCTGAAAATCTCCTTTCACCTGTTTCAGTTCTCATTTGAAGGGAAAAAAAAGAGTGGAAAGAAAAGAAGAAACAAAATTTTGCCTTACATGAAATAAAAATTTCACCATCTGTACTAACAGAACATATGAAACAGCATCTACTAAAATTAACTAACCATAGATAGAGAAATTGACAGATCTAGACAACTCATGCCCAAGACTCTCAAGGGAAGTAGCAAATTACTGTGATAGTAACACAATTGGTTTTACCATCTGAACTATAAATTTCTTATGATGAACTGAATAGTTGAATTATCTCCAAACCACTATTTTTATTTTTTAATAACACAGAAGGAAACTGGAGACTTTTTAAAGCCTCAGAGGACTAAAAACAGTAGCAGTATTTCAATTACAATGCAGAAAAGGCCCGGGGAGCAATAGGCTGTTTAGGCAGATGTTTATCTTTGATAAAATGACTGATTTGTAGCTATCAAAGAAGAATCAGAAATGAAGTCCCAGCAAAAATTCAGGCTATATATTTTGAACTCCCTGTTTCCAGATGGGGAGGGGCTGCCCAGATTTCATACCAGCAGGCTTCTTCTATCCTTGGAGTATATGATTTTATAAATGTTCTTTTTATCCCTGTTCTGTAGGGCTGTGTGTATTGTCCTTACCTTTTTCATAATTTGTCATAACCACAATGTACATGACTGGAGACCAAAGGGATTATAATGTTTGGGGACAATATCTTAGACCCAGGAAGAGTGGGTTAGTACAATGATTTTTCCTTTTTATTTTTTTTCCCAGTACAAAACATGTATCATCTACTGTAAGGGAGTGAAAAAAAATGCTGAGTTCATTTATTGAATTCTTTGAGAATTTGTTGTCTTGGAAAAACACTGAAATGCAGAAAAGAGATAAAAGAAATCTCAATAGTCATCTATTAAAAAAAAATATTGATAGCGCTAAATAAAGGAAGGCCAGGTACATCTCTGTCCTCACATCTCATCTCTGTGCAGGATCAATTCACAGTGTGTGGACTTGATTAGTTTTAAAATGTTGAATTTAGCCTGCTGCTGGGCCATATGTGGTGAATTAATTATTTCCGTGGTTTTTTTTTTTGGACAAGAATCTGATGTAAAAGAGGATTCCGTTGCTTCATTATCAGAGAGCTTTTTTTATATGTAACTGAACACATGGTATGCATGTTGCTTTCATTGTATGATGACCTATAAAAGTTTCTGAATATGCAGACCTCCTCAACAAATACCAAACCTGCCATCCTTAGGATCCAAAAGAGCACTGGAAGGAAGTTGTTGTGCAAGAGTTTTAACTTGGTTATTAGCATGAGTTTTCTTCATTAGATTATTGAAATATCAGGACTTAAATAACTTCTTATCTTCATACATATGCTGTGGATTTTTTTTGTTAAAGTAAGATTTAGAATGCAAAAAAATGCCTCGTTTGCAGTCCTAAGGCTTCACCCTTCTATACTACATATAGAGGTTTAATATAGGGACATACACAGTTGATTCCACACAAGACAATGGCATGTTACCACTAGGTACTGCTTTAAAAAAAAAAGAAAAATTGAAATACATTCCACCACAAAATACTGCTATGCTGAAGCTAAAAGCACTCAGACAACAGTCTCATTGTTAGAGAAGTGCTTTTTTTGAAAATCAGATGAGCAGAAAGGGCCAGGCCAGGCCGGCCTAGACATATCCATGCAGAGCAAGACCAACAACCTTTGTCCTTGTTCAGTCAGTAGGAAGCCTGTGGCCTGTTGTGAGCAATGGCAATACCAAGATACAGAGCCACAAGTGCAGGATTCTTTCAGTATTCAAAAGCAAGTGTAGTTCTCCAAATGAAACTGTAAATACAGTGAATAAAGACATTCTTGTTTACTTACCCCATGTGGTTTCCCATATAGTTTTCTATGAATAAGAGAGCTACTGTGGATTTGGGACCAGTTTTGTCATTATCTTTTATTTCCAGGTAATTTATATGTATTTTTCATCGAATCAGTTTATCTATATCTCAACTTTCTGTAGTTATCTATTCTCCTCAAAATAGAAAATGCATAGCTGACTTAACTGAATACTCATTTCTAAATTTTTCAATATTATTTTCTAATTTTTCAAAATAATTCTGAATTCCAATTCCTATCTCTCTTAGTTCCTTCATATGGCATACAACTAGTTTCTGAAGACTGAAATGCAGACATTTTGTCCCTAAAAAATTATGTGAATGAAGCAAAATGACCTGTGTCATACTGGAGGTCAGATCAGATGATTTAAAATCCCATCAGGCTTTAAAACCAAGGAAATCTCTATAAAATATATGAAGTTTCAAAGATATTTCACCATGTTAAATGATTGCTGCAGCAGCTTGCATGAAGATAAGCAAATAGTGGTCTCCTAAAACCTGAAATCTAAATTTCCTTATCTGTCACCAGATATTACAGCTTAGATGTATTTACACAAAGATATACATCTAACAGTTTATGCTATGTCTTATCTTACAATTACAATACTTTTGAGATTAATAAGTTCTCTCTTGAAGTTCTCATAGATCTGCAGGCTGTTATTCAATACTTAGTCCAGCCCCCAATAGTGCATTTTCTAATAGTGTATTAAAATGGGAAATGATACATTGAAGTTCTTGTTTTATAAGGCATTGCTAAACAAGTAAATTTCACCTTAATATGATTAATAGCTGTAATATCTGTAATAACTGCAATAAAGAAGTCTTGCTGGCAAATAGGAGATATTAGTGTGAGATATTAGAGAATTCTCCCTATGCTGCCTAATACTGGAAACATACATTTAAAATGCCTCTGCATTTGACTCAGAAACTGGAAAAAAAAAAAAGACAACCAAACCACACACATCAATGCATCTCCTCTGCTATATTCCTACACCTTTCATTCAGGTAATCTTGACCTCACTTTTTTTCCCTGTATTTGACATAATGAAGAATTAATTGAAATCACAACCACAGACTATTAAAAATGATGTCGATGGAAAAAGGTTACAGCCTAGAATACCAAGTACACGGTCCCTCTACAAAATCATGCAGACTGAACACTCAGAAAAGTAGCTGAAAATTAAATGTGAGAAATCAAAAAAGTGCATAGACAATTCACAGTGAAGAAACCAAACAATGACTTAAAAATATAGACATAAAGCATATATCATAAAGAAATATTTTGGAATCTAATTTTCCATTTAGCTAAAAAATAAATAAGGCCTGCTCAAATCACTTTAATTATGAGAAAGAGTTCAAAATTAGAGGAAGCCTTGCAAAAAAACCAGCATTGGGAAATACTACTGGAAAAGAAAATGTCTCTAAGGGAGGTTTGGTTTTTTTTTTTTTTTTTTTTGCTTTCCCTCCTTCTACATTTCGTTTAAAACAAATATTTTTTAAAAAATAATAGAACTTTTGGTAGGGGCCATGAAGGACTATCTGGTCCATCCCTTTTTTTTTTTTTTTTTTTTTTTTTGAAAAGGAAGCCTAGACAAGATTATCTTTTTTGAAGACTTCTTTTTTTAAAACCTTCAGGGATGGGGACTCTACCTAATCACTGAAGAGGTTGTTTTCAGTATAAAAAATTTTCTTTCTTAGATCAAGGTGAAATGCTTCCCTGAAATGCAACTCATATCCATTTCCATTTGCCTTCTCCAAGCTGCTTCTTGTGAAGAGAGAACCTTCATGCTCTTTGTAGCCACCCTATTTAGAATTCTCTTTGATTTTTCAAAAAGAGAATGACTACTTAAGCCAGCAGTTTGAGGCCACAAAGTGTTATACTCTGTCTTACAGAAATTTTCCTCTGTGCATTTTCTGTATTTTGCATTCTCAATTGATTAGAACATGAATAATTTATGAAATATATTGTGTATGTACACAGAGTCATATAATGTTTTGGGTTGGAAGAGACCTTAAAGATCATCTCTTTACAACCCCCACTGCTGTGGGCAGGGAATATTTCATTAGACCAGGTTGCTCAGAGCCCCATCCAACCTGGTCTTGATCAGCTCCAGGGATGAGGAGTCCACAACTTCTCTGAATAACCTGTTTCAGTCTCACGTCTCACCACCCTTTTGGTAAAGATCTTCTTCCTAATATCTGATCTAAACCTATTCCCCTTCAGTTTAAGGCCATTCCTCCTTCTCCTGGCACTACATGCCTTTGTTAAAAGTCCCTCTCCAGTTCTCTTGTAAGACCCCTTTAAGTACTGTGAGGCTGCTGTAAGGTCCCCCTTACAGTACAGTACTTGACACAAAGGGTTTAGATGATATTTAAACCAACAGAATTAATACCAAGATGATAAGGTAGACTAAGAAATATGAAAATACTACAAGAAGTTAACTATTTTCATGGCATGTTTTCAGCTTGAGGCAGTATCAACTATGGGTTACCTGAAATAAAATTTAATTTAGTTTTACATACTCATGAGCAAAGACAAGAAAGTCTCAAAAGTGCTTCAGTGAAGGTGGTCATAGCCATGTTTCTTCTGCTGCCAAAAGCTAGATGTGGCTGCCACTACTTTTTACATTAATAGAGCAAAAATAACTCCTGGAGATGTTTTGCTCCCTGCAAGAATTATGTGCAAGGCGGGCTGAGATGATAGGATGTAAACTAAATTACAATTTATCTTGTTTTATGTGTTCTAAAATATAAGAAAGCCAAATGAGCTAAATGCTGAACTAATTTACAATTACCTCTCAGTGGGTACTGAATCTGGTCCATAGGGCATAAACACTGGATAAAATGAGAGAACACAAATTAATAAATAGTGCACTGCTAAAAGCATCAGAAAATAGTCCTTCCTAAAGACTAATTACAAATTAAAAGATGCCTATCAAATTAAGCATGCTTCAGGCAAGCAGAAATGGAATAGATTATAAGTAAAAGAATTAATACTACATCTTCTTCTCACTTTAAAACACTAATTACAAATTATTCTGAAGATATGACAGCAAATCTTTTCCTGTTTTATTATCCCTCTGCACCAGGGAGCAGATAAAGCATAAGAGCACTTGCCTACAGAGCAGAAAATGTTTCTCTTGAATCGTCTCATGTAGCACTAATTTAGTAACATATCCAAGTTGGTTTTGAACTGTATTTGATGGAGTTTGGAGTTGCCTGGAGTTTGTTTCTAAAACTATGGAAAAACAGAGCTGAAATGTCCTGTTATTGCCTTATCTAAGGAATTCCAGTGCTAGTTGAGCCTCTTTCAAGGAAATTGTCTTCTACAGCATGCTGTCCCCTTTGTAAAACACCTCCTTTGAAAATTGTTAAGGAAATACTTTACCAGTAACTTTTTCCTGGTTTCTAATATTTTGGTGAAAAATAGTCTTTTTTATTTTTTTCCCTAAATAAACAGGAAAGTTGTCATAATCTTTCTAATAATCTATATTTTGCAGATTGGAATCTCTCTATTCCTCTCAAGGTTAAAATAATACAATTTTTTTCAGTCTTTGGTAATTCTGATGGTTCTCTGGGATCCTGCATTTCATCCACAACAATAAGGAAATGTAAAGCTGAAAACAAAAAGCCATATTCTGCCCATAGCCTTACCAAAGCTGAGCAAGTGAATGGGTTATTGTCTTTGATCTTTGTATTGCAGCACATTTCTTTCTCTCTCTTTCTTTCTTTCTTTCTTTCTTTCTTTCTTTCTTTCTTTCTTTCTTTCTTTCTTTCTTTCTTTCTTTCTTTTCTTTTGTATTACAAATCTTTAATTAGTATTTTCTAAATAATGTTTTAAAATAACAGTTTTTCCTTATAGTAGAGGAAATGTATTTGAATATGTGTATAGAGGCTTTGCCCCAGAGGTCCCAGTTGCCCTTGATGGGCTGCAGCTGTGATGTCCTTAACTGGGCTGCAGCTGTAACCAATGAAGATAACTGGGATAAAAGGGGGTGGGTTTAGCCAGTCAGGGAGAGCCTTGGTGGAGCCCTGAACTGAGAAAGAACAAGATGCAGCAGAAGGAGTCAGTGAAGATCTGCAGCCATGAGAACACACCAAAGAGGTATGGACTTTAGAAATTTGAGAATATCATTATGAGACTCTAGAGAAATAATAGAAGAACAACAAGTGGTGACCCTGATGTGATAGTTAACAGAAGATAAGACAGCTGAGAGCTGTGGCGGCCAAGAGCTGTGATGGAACACAGCCTTTGGGTCAGGGAGCTGTGAAAGAGTATGGCCTTTGAGCAAGGAGCTATGTGTGTTGTACATGGCCTGTGAGTCATGAGAAAATTTGTGTTGTATATGGCCTGTGAGTCATGGAGAAATGTGGGAGTTGAACATGGCCTATGAGTTATGGAGAAATGTGTGTATTGTAATAGAAATCTCTACAACTGTTAACTTATGTAAAAGAAAAGGGGGAAATATAGTAGAGGAAATGTATTTGAATATCTGTATAGAGGCTTTTCCCCAGAGGTCCCGGTTGTCCTTGATGGGCTGCAGCTGTGATGTCCTTAACTGGGCTGCAGCTGTAACCAATGAAGATAACTGGGATAAAAGGGGGTGGGTTAGCCAGTCAGGGAGAGCCTTGGAGGAGCCCTGAACTGAGAGAGAGCAGTGTGCAGAAGAAGGAGTCCGTGCAGTGAAGAGCTGCAGTCATGAGAATAGACCCAAGAGGTATGGACTTTAGAAATCTGAGAATATCATTATGAGACTCTAGAGAAATAATAGAAGAACAACATTTCCTAACCTTATATTTGTAAAAATTCTTACTCTGTCATAAAAGTTAATTTGAATGTTGGACAGAGTTTAGGCCTCTAAAATTTATATTTGCTATTATTTTTTCTTTAATAATTTCAACTCCCTGAGTGCTTAAAAGTAGCAATGGCTTTAAAAGTCACCTAAATATGTTAGATGGAGCAGAATTACAGCAGAGAACCATGAAATTCACTGTCACTTAAAACTCATCTTCTTTATTTCCTTGCATCTTCTTTCCCCATTTTTTCCAAGTGTAAAATTCCTCTCACCAGGTTGACCAGCCTTTTGGCAAAAATGCATTTGTCCCAGTGTGTCAGGTCAATTATGATTTTTTTTTACTAGAAGCACTCAATTTTCAAAAGGAGTTAGATTGTAATAAATTTCAAATCCCCCTTGTCAAACTAAGCTTGTAATCAGTTTTTGACTCATAGGATGCAATTATGCCTCCTCAAACCCTTCCTCTTACTAGTGGGATCAAAGAGAAAACTGTTTGGGACCCCATGCTATCAAATCTCACTCCTAGAACCAGGTAGGTTTGCTTGACACTTTCAGAAATTCTCTTTAAAAATCCACCTAGGTTTTTAAAAATTCACATCTATTTCAAAAATGTTATGCTGATTGAGGTGGCCGTGTTAAAACTGCCCTGAAAGACACACAAAATCTCCATTTCCCACAGACTGTCCAAGGCATCACTTGAGAGAAGGGAGGCAGAAATGAATAAATAGAAGAATTATTTGACAGGTACTAAAAACAGCAGCAGCAGGTGTCACACTAAGAATTAACTTAGAAATATTTTCAGTGTTCAGTTTCTGCAAAGAGTGTGTCATTCTAGCTAGAGCTCTACAAATGAAAAAGCTTTCCTTGGCACAAAAGGAGCAATAGCTGGGTAGAATCACTTTCACATTCTGCATGCTGCAATATCTGCAAGAACAAGACAGTGAGATATTATTTTAGGCAGCAAATGAGAACCATCCCTCTGTAACTCCCTGTTAAAATCAGATCTTTTTTTCCCAGAAGACAGTTCAATCAACCATTGCAGCTTAAACACAATCCACATTATGTCTCTACCTATGTAAGATGAATGTGGAAAAAGTGCTAAGGGCAGTAAGCATCTGTTATAAAAATGAGCCATATAAGCACACACATGTCATGCCATCAGCCAGAGAACAAAAATATTTGAAGTAACTGTCACTCCTTTAAGGACAATGGGCCTAATTATCTACTACCTCAAAACTTAGAGAAATGTTACTGACAATGAAAAATGGTTCTGTTTAGATGGGATAGCATTTTATGGCTGCTTAATGGATAGCAAAGAAGCAAAGAAAAATGTATAAACTCATATTATTGAGAAGATACTTCACAGAAGAAACCAGGAAATATTTAATCTTAAAACATGCAGTTGACCCTTAATTTTCTGTTGTCTTTTTTTTCTGGTCTGTGTTCTACTCTACTCTCCCAAAAGATTGGCACTTTCTGATGTCAGGACTAAAGCTGTAAAACCAATCTGTCCTACTGAGCAGGTTTTCACAGTTAAACGTTGAATCTGTCTAATTTTAGACATTCAGGTGCTGGAATGTCCTCACAGCTCTTCTTGTAATCAGTGGGAAGAGATAGGTATTGTTAATGCCATTCACCAGATAATGTAATAGACTGAAGGAGTAAAAAAAAAAAAAAGTCTCCAAAGTTTCCGTCTGCTGGTTTTTCGCCACTAACTGAAGAGGAAATGTAGAAAAGCAAAAGCAATGGTCTTTAAGCCATGGGTTTTTTGCTAAATGTGGTTAAATTTTTCTCACTGTAAATGGCCAACTCTTTTTTGCACTCACTGACGTGTAAGTGCAAAAGGACTTTGGATGTGAACATATGAGTGGCTCCTAGCAACAGAGGATCCACAAACCCCCAATCCTTAGGTCTTGATTTTTTTATTTGTTCAAGTCCAGCCTTTAAAACCTTCCCAGCCTTCTTGCCTTTCCTTTTTATAAACTGTAATAATCTATGTAAATATGTTTCTATTGGCACTTACAAGCTCTAACAGCAGTAGAAATATATATTGGGGTAGCATAAAGGGTAGGATTTTTTTTCATGTACATATGTTGTCATGCCAACTTCAGTGTAAATTTCTCTAAGGGTGAAGGGCATTGGAGCTAAATGGAAATCTCCCTCAAATTCTTCCTTTCCTTAAACTCAAAAGATGGCTATGCTTGGTTTCAGGTTTCCTTAATATAAATGCTTATTCATAGTAACAGGAAAAAATCCATAAAATACAAATTGCTCTTAAATCATGAAATTATTAACCACTTCAAAACAAACATGCTGCTATCCCATGCTTTAAATGATGCACACCTATAAAGATCAAGGGCTCTCAAAGTTACTAAATGGAAAATTAATCCTGAAGATGCTAGACAAGGTCTTCAACCTATGGAAAATTATAAGGTTTCATTGAAGGAAACAAGGCAAAATAGTATTTAATCTTCAGAAATCTGATGCCAGTTGCAGTTTATCCCCACCACATAGATGTATCATGTTGAGTTAGTATGATCACAGATAGATTTTTCTTGATTTCTGTTGCACGTTTTTGTACAAAACACTATATTAAATGCGAGGTTCTTCAATAGTCTGTTAGTAGGTAACCTACTAAATGCCCCTACATTTAAAGTCCATAATTCTGATGGGAATTATACTTCTTATAAGGATATTCATTTTGCCTTACTGCAATGCTTTACTTAGACTAGGTGTAGATGCTATCAAGTAACTTTACTTTTTAGTAATCTGTTCTCTTGAATTGTTAAGCATGAGTAATTAAAATAAAGGGCACCAGACTGCAAGTGGCGTACCTCCAACCTAGACCACTGAGATGCTGAGACAGATGCAGAGATCTGCTGAGACAATGCCACTAGCCAAAAAGTGATTTGGCTAGAGCCTAAATGGAATGCATGTTGACATAAAATTTTGTGTATTGACAAAATATTATATCTACCTTTAGCAACTAATCATACATCACAGCTTCAGTAAGAATTAATATATTACTATGAAAATACACAGTAGGGAAAAGTAGCACACATTTTTAAGTCAAACCAGGAACCTTTTTATTGAGTTATTAATGATTAACCAGCACTCAGAAATTATAGTTTCAGGATCAATAGCAGCAAAAAAGCAGACGAAGCATAATACCTGACACTGGACAAATAACTCCAACTTTCTAACCACTCTCCTACAACTATTCTCAAGAAGGTCTAACTCTCTTCAGCAGATACACAGCTACAAGCTCAGCTTCCCTGTCCAGCCATGTGGGCTGGGGGTTGGTGTCCCAGCTTTGTGCAACCTCCTTGTCCACACCCCAAGGACTGTGATCGCATGCATGCTGCCTACAGACTTCCAGAAATTGCAGGCTTCCCCTGGCATCCGATGGGAGATTCTGCCTCTCAGATTTGTCAGGGCAGGTGTGCTTTGCGGAAATTACAATCATGAGCCACCCCACTGCTTTCTCTCACCACCTGTCCCCATTTTCACAAATGTTTATGCTCTTGCTATTCTTTTTCAAGATCACTCTTTCTGCCTTTTTTGTTTTTTAAATTTTCCTTCTTAGTTTAGTCCTGCTGAAGGTCATCTTCTTCAGGATTATAAATTTTGGGCAAATGCTCTCTCTGAGAGTATTGGCCATTCTTCATCACACACTGTTTACATTTCCATTCTCTTTACCAGCTGTTGCTATCCTGGCCATGTTACTAGGAGAAATTTGTGTACGGACCCCCGGCATTTTTTCTTCATACTTAAGATCTCTTTTGTATTTTTTCTCTCCTCTAATTAGTATATTTAATAGATTTTACCTTAATGATTTTTGCTTCATATATGCTTACGATATCATATTTTTCATTTTCCACATGTACAGTTTTTACTTGTTTAAAATGTCAGGTTATCAGTAAATGTGCCACATCTCTGGTTTGTCATGGCTCAGAGATTGTTATTGACAGGTTAGAGAAAACTAGATATATAGCTAAAGATGATGAATGATTCCTCATAACCAGTCTGGATTCAAAAGTTTAAGATAGGATAAATCCATGGAAAAAGATACCTAAATATCAAGGGAATTTATTGAAACTTCTAGGAGTGGCACAGTGTCAAGCTGCAGCAGCCAGAAATTTATCTGTGCTATAAGTTTCAAGTACATGGCTCCAACTTATAAAGCTTACTGGTTGAAACTGTTACATATATTCGGATATACCTGAGTTATTGTGTGCAATTTTCAAATCTGAAGAAAAATTCTTGCTTTGTCTGATTCACGCATACATATTTTATATGTAAAAGGTTGCAATTTCTATCATAATCATATCATCTACATATTTTCTGTTGCATTTTCTGGTCTCCTAATACCTTTATATTCATGTCATTTTAGTTTCATCAGTAAATTATTTTCTTATGATGTTAAAAGGTCACATTGACAGACTGATAGAATTATGGAGAGAAAGTATCCTTATGACTATTTATACTGTTTTGCTGCCTAGTACAGGCTGTAGATTTGCACAAAATAACCTATTTATTGAGCTCTTTACTTATGTTTCACATACAGCATATTTTAGAAAATTTCCAGTCTTGATTTGAAGAATCAAGAGGTCATTACAGATTGCTGCCAATAAAACCCTTTAAACCAACAATTTTTCTTCTCAAAACTTCCCTGTTACTTTTTTTTTTTATTGCCTACACAACACACAAATAAATGTATAGATTTTTTGTTGTAAGTCTTTATTACAAGAAAAAATATCTAGGCAATTCTAGGGGAAAAAAAAAAAGTTTTGGCAATTTCCTACATAGTTAGACCACAAGATGATGTTCACTTGGGAAGTATGTAAAACTGAAATGAGTGACAGAGAGAGAAAATTAAGTCCAAATTCAAAGGCAAAGTCCTAAATCCCAGTAAAGACCTACTGGGAATTACATTGTTACTACTACTCATACATGTAGCCATATGCATATTCAATTCATGTGACATAAACTCTCAGAGACTGTGATGATGACTGGACTCTAATTTGATTTGTAACAAGTTAAATTATTTTTCCTCAAGTCAAGTCTGTTTTGACCATGATGGTAATTAGTGAATGACCTCTGCCTGTGCTTACCTCAACCCAAAAGCCTTTCATTACATTTTTTTCTACCTGGTCTAGCTGAAGAGGAGGAGTGATAAAATGGCTTTGGTGGGAGTCTGGTGTCAAACCATAGTCAACATACCACATCCCCTCCAAAGTACAGTTTTAGCAGTGCTGTAAGGTAAGTTAACAAGTTTTATAACAGACAGTTGTGTATTAATCCACTTCATTATTCACAGCAAACACAAGATTTTGGCAGACTCTATTTTACTAACTTTTGTTAGATTTACAAACTAAAATAATTTTATGTATGTGTAATGATATGCTAATTCTTGATGAGTAGCTTAGGAAAGAAATTCGGTGCTGCAGGTAAAGTAATTTAATTTTGAGAGCCTTACAGACAGCATCAATTCTTCTAATTTTACAGGAACATTTGAAATAAAATATAGAATAAAGTACCTTTTCTGCAAATACTTATTAAGATGTGAGTAATAACCAAAAAATCACACAGAGAGGGGGAAAAAAAATCTTTATAACACATTTATGTGACACAGTATGTTATTGTCTTGCTGAGGTGCAGTTGTCAGCAAGAGTTCTGCTCTTGACAAAAATACTTATGGCAATATTCCTAGTGGATGATTTGACAAGATGATCCATTTTCACTTTTTTCCCCTCCTTTTTTTGTGTCTGACAAACTGAAAATTTGTGGAAAATATGGTGAAGGACAAGTACAATCTAGGAGTTACAACATGGAACTACAAAAGCTGAAGTATCTGTTTCTTTTTTTGTGATGATGTTCAGATGGTTTCTCCTAATCCAGTCTGTGTGTTGATACTTTATCGATAAACTTAGGATAATAATATTTATAATTTTCATGGATCACTATCAAACTGTAATTAGCCCATACAGTTATGCATTTTAAGAAAGAAGCTGCTGGGTTATGAAACTTGGTTTAATGATATATGTTAAGTCTTATAAATTATAGTTCAGCAGTTTACAATTTAGTAAACTAGATGATTGAAAAAACCCTGACCAAAAAAAAAACTACTCAACAAAACCTTGATTAATTTGAAATACTGAAATTGAGGTCTAACTTCATTCCTTACCTTTCTCTTTAAAACACTTACATAGCTGGAACTTGTTACTTCCTAGGTATGGTATTTTAAATGGTAAAAGTCACAATTATCATTTGGTTTTCTCTCTGTAATTGGTATATAAAAGTATGCACTCTAAAATGCAAATGGGTTTCTAAACAGAAAAGTTACTTAGGCTGATTTGACTTTTAGAATGAATGTTCCACAGTGATATTTGACTAACTGTCCACTACCTCATATCTTAGAGGGGGAACAGATTTTATTTTTTGAGTTTATAGAGGGCTTATAGACTAATTCCTTTAAAAGATTAGAGTAATTTTAATTTTATCACCATCTTCAAAGACATATGGTGTCATTTACAGACTCAGTTGTTCTGCCTCTTATTTATGCATATCCAGTCAAGGCCTTGACTTTGCTCTAGCTTTGACCAGGTATCATCACACTTATTTAGTCACTGTATGCTTACATATTTCACACAAATTCAAGTCAGTTCATTTTCACTGGTGTCCATGATATTTCTGAGAAGCTATTGATCATGTGTTCTTAAATTCAGATGGTGACATTGTAATAAACCAATATCATATTTTAAGTAAGTTTTACATTCCTTGTCAAAGAAAGCTCTACACTTGGATATACGTATATAAATCATACACCACAGAATTTGATGACCTCATAAATATTTTCCAATGTCAGTGATTATGGGATTCCATAAAAAGGAAAATTCTGGAGTACCTAATTGATGAAAGCTCTTTTGCTGATATGTAACAGGTAGGTTCAAGGAATAAAAGAAGCTACTGAGTTTCTTTTTGCTGTATATTGCCCATCAAAAAATGCAAGCACCACAACACAGAACAACTTTGCTCATTACTATTTCTGTAACCTTTGCTAAGGAACAAAACTTTCCCATGCTTTTTATTTATATTTATATCCCTTTGTTTCAGTATAACTACTTGAGTGTGTATTATTACTACCACGTGCTCAATTTATGTCTGAAGCGTCCAGAAACAATAGTTCCACAAATCAAGCTTAAGCAGGCTCCATCTCTGGCTGCTGTTCTACTCCAATACATTCCAAGTGATTAACACCACCTGTGGCACTCCTAATTCACAGCAGCAGACAATTATATCCCTTGGATACCCATTATGGGTAATTATTCCCATGACAGACTATTAGATATGGGTTGTGAACATTTCAGCTGTAAATTTTTTTGCAATTTTATTTTAATCCTGATATTACCATTGAGAGGTATATTTGGGGAACAAATCAGGGTTACATTAAAGGTATGCTTGCAACAAGCAAAAGATTAATTTTTATTGCTGGAGTTGTAGTCAGATGTATTATTTAAATATGTGATGAAGGGAGATTTTACATGTTTGCTACTAAAAGATTATTTTATTTCATTCTTTTAGTACAGAGGCAATAGCAGATCCTGCTGATGAAGTTGAACTAAAGACGGTTATAAACTAATTGTTGTATTTTAAAGACTGTTTCTCTTACATATGTTTTCCTTTTTTTTCCTTATGAATATATAAGTTTGACCCCTTTTAAGTATGTAGGGGAATTCTCAGTGTGAAGAAAGTTCAAAATTCATAAAATTTTCCTGATGCTGCAGCATTAATTTTAAAGGTACTTTTTTTTAAAATGAAATAACAGGCTTACACTCAATCAATATCACAATCATAATCTCTTTGATTTCCTATGATGTGAAATATGGTGTCATCTTTAAAATAAAGACACTCTGAATCGAGAATTTATTTTTGGACAGAAAGAAGTGCACTGAAATCAATGGAAATACTATAATAAATTTAAATTTGAATTATTGAAAAAATGTTTCTTTGTAGAATAATTTTCAAGATGTTCATTTATAAAACCATTAGTATTGGATGAAAAAGAGAAGGGAAAAAAGAAGAAATCAATTTACATGTTTATTATAATAAAAATAAAATATTGTTTTCAACATAAAAGGAAAAAAAAAAGGAAAAATATATAATTAGGCAGAAAAATGTTTACACATGATGTGAATTTATCAGTCATGGTTTCATTAATAAGCCTGACTTCACATTGGATTTTTCTGTATTAATTTAGACTCTGATAAACATGAAGAAAATGCTTTCTGTAATACTACTCTCAGGATCCTCCCTCTAACCCCAGGCCTTTATTGAATAAGTAAAAACCTTATCTATTAATCATATTTGATCCTCAGTTGGGGACCAAGGAACAGACTAGGTAGCTGATAAGGGTTCCGTGCTTCTTTCACACAATTTATTAATCCTGGGGGCATTTCACAAGTCCTGTTGAAATGGCCAATATGGTAGGCAAGCTACAGCTGCCCTTGTAGCAAGCTTAGGCTTTAGTAAAAATGACCTGACTTCTGTAATATGGAAGAGAATTATGTTTGCATCCGGAAGAAACAGAACAAACCCAGTCCCCCTTACTGTGGATTAAATGTCATGACAACTGGCATCGGACTCTTTTGCACATGCAGTCTGACTTTATCACCATCTGTCACGTGCCAGTGGATCTCTGAGAGACATGGAAGTGATGGAAGGAAATGGGATTTATACAGAGTCTGAGTTCACTGTAGGTTTGTACTGTGTATCAAACAGTGTGGAAATTTGAATCAAAGCTATGACATCTTACAGCCAACAGTGTGGGCATGAATAGCTCTCCCAAAGAGTTCTTCCTGACATGATAGTTTTCAGTCAGCAGAAACACAGCATAGCTCCCTAAAGTCTAACTGGTACCATGCCATAAATTCAGAGTTGGAAACAGCATTACTTTGAATCACTGTAATTATTTCTCAGTTCCCCCAAGCAAAACTTAATTCCTTACCCTCCTTTGACAGGTCAGATAGGTGATGCAAAATATTTACGAAGTTATCTTCTATGGCTGAGGACTACCCTAAGGTAACTCTCAGGTCAGATTAATTTTTTTTTATATTCTGATTGGCTCAGGAATTCACAGAACTCTACAAGTCTGAAAATAAATGTGATCAAAAGACAATGTATAAAACATGTAGATGTTTGAAGTTTATAGTTCAGTATAGTTCTTTGTAAAAATACAAGCATATTTCTAGGAAATCAGAGAGACAGTTATAACTAAGTATTTTTCATGAACAGAGCTCTTGTCTGTATTTACTGAAATGAATATGATAACTAACAAACACTGAAGTATCTAAACCAGAAATCAAACCTATTTAAGAAAAGTAGTGATTAAGGATGTTTGCTGCTAACAAATATAATTTTTTCCACATTGAAGGACTAAAACCAGTAGTTAATAGGACTTTGGAACAGTCCTGACATTTGAAAATATGAACAAACACACGCGTACTCAATATACATAGCAAATGGGAATGATTTCAGTTTATTCTGATCTTGTCCAGTGAGACCACACCAATTCAAATGAACAGCTAAAACCAGTTAAACCTTTCCAATGCTGGAGTTCCTGAAGTTCCTGAAAAAAGCAGGATTATTGTACTATGCATAAGGAGGTGTAAAAATCAATATGATTCTATACCCTTGATATTACTTCAAGAAGACACATCACATACCTAAGTTCTATCACTAAAATTCCCTGAAAAAGCTCACACTGGGTGGGTGGAGGAGGGAAGGGAAAAGAGGGGGATAAGAAAAAACCCACACCCTTTTGAACAGAAGTTGCTTGTAGCAACTTGATTTTATAAGCCAGGTTTCACACTTTAAATATGAAGGGCTTTGTTGAATTTGTGATAGAGACAAAGCAAAACCTCTTTTCTTTGGCTAGATATAAAACTTCAATATGGCTCATAGAAGTCAGTCAGACTCAGAGCAAGGGTTTGGACACTGGTACTCTACAGACTGCTTTTTGCTTTTCTCACTTCATCCATCACAGGTCAATTGCTAAATCCTGGCAGCTTATAAGAGCACATCAGGTGTGGAAAGCATTTGCAGAATACTTAATGGCCACATGCTAAAGATTTTAAAGTTCAATAGCACCATCAGAACAGTTGTCTGAAGAGTCCTCTTAGAGTAATCTGGAAATTGCCATTAAATTCCAAGGGTGCTTTTGTATACATGAGTATCAAAGGTAGTAAAAAAGGCTCAGTGTTTACTGCTAACACACTGATAGACAATCCAGGGCTTCACTGGTATCACTAAGCATGAAAAGTTATTTCTTATATCTAAATGAAAAAATAATGCTGAATCTATTTTCCCCCTCTCCTTAAAAAAAAAAAAAAAAAAAAACAACAACAAAAAACCCCAAAAACACACCAAAAAACCAAACCAAAAAAATCCCAAAACTAACCAACCAAACAAAAAACTGCTGGAAACACACACTGACCTTTCTTGTAATTAACAATGTATTGCTCTCTTTGGGCTGTAATTCATTTTGTTGATAACTTTTTTATTTTTCCCTGGAACGTTGCATATTTAAGTGATAAAAAACTTGTGGAGCAGGTGTCAAACGTCTTCAGAGTTCTTAGAAGAAGTGCAGGCTCCTTTACACTTTCTTTATTCCATTACTGACAAAAGGCCTTTTAGACTTCAGCCCCATCCTGACTGTGTTTATTAGAGAAAGAAACAATGCCATCTGTCATTAATTTTCTCCATAGGTTGAAATTATTCTCTGTTATGAGCAGCATATCTGAAAATAGACCTGCAGAGAGTATTTCTTTAATGTCAGTAACTAAGAAGGCACTATCTAGTAAATTGGAACTGATGCTGTTATCATTTTTTTTTGCGTTCAGACCACTGAGTCCACCAAAACAGGTTCTACTACTGCAGCAGTAAAGAATTGAAGAGATATTTGCATATTTCAAAATTTTCAAACAACACTTAGCTTTACCACTAAAAATATTTTTAACAGCTCTATTTTAGGAATGTAATGATAAAATGAAATGTCTAAACTTGACAAATTTAGGAAACAAAGAACAGCTATTATATTTATACTAAAAGAAACTTGTAATTTTAATTTTATCTTTTTAAGAAAGGTAGTTGGCTTAAAGCACAGTTTTTACTTTTCACTACTAACTTCATACTAAATGACATTTCAGTACTTTCAGCATTCATGTTTCTATTTATGACATATCCCTTTGCAATTTGCAAATTTACTAAACTATGAAATGGTACTTGAATGTGAATTGTGATAGAGATATTAAAAATGAAATAGGATTTACTACCATTCTGTCTTGAGAAAAATGTTTATTTCATGTTAAACTTTAGAAGATTCCACTGAAAAGTCTAGTTGAAATTTTTCAGATGACAAAACCTAACTTCTTAATAACTTTCAAGCTTGCAAAGCATTCAGAACAGTTCCAATTAAGTAAATTTTTTTTAAATCTCTTTTAGCAAACTTTTGTGATCTCCACAACCATGCAATATATTGCTCTTCATTGTGTCCTGTAAAATAAAAGAAGTGGAATCTGACCACCAGAAGATAAAAGTTGGGAAATCCTGCAAGGGCATCTCATGTATCATCCAGAAGTTTTAGTGTTGCACATCTTGAAGTTCAATTAGCTTCATATCTGTTGAATGCCTTTGGGGATTACGATCTCGATATTTCACAATTTTCAATGGAAGACTGGATTAAAAAACAGTGACAATTTTCTGTAAAGTATTTAGTAGTCTTTCACAACCTAGCAGATCTGACAGAGTCTTGTGCCCTATATTTATTTTTTCCTGCTTGATTTCATCCAGTTTATTTTAGTATAAGAAGCTCTTATTCCTGCTTAATGTTCAGGTACTTAGATCCTGGTTTGAATGTAATAGAATTTTCTGTATGTAAACTAAAGAGTAAATTAAGGAATCTTCTCTTTAGACCTTGTAGTTGACACCAAAACAGATGAGCAAGCCTTCAGAAATTGTTCCAAAGAGAAGAGTCCTAAAGTGAAATGAACTTTGATGACATGGTCAGAATGGATCTGAATAAAGGCATTATAGCATACAGCTGAAACATGCTCCAAAATATTTGTGGAAGACTTTTCTCCTTAGAACCATTGCTGCAATAATGTATACAACTCTGTACAAATTATGTTTAAAGCAATAATGTGGAGATTACAGGTGCAGAACTAATAGACTGGGAAGGAATTAGTCAAAGTTACAGACTGGGAAGTTAGAGGCATAATTCTATAACTTGCTAGGAACTTGCATTGGCAACATCAGCAAGAGCCTGTAGAGTGATAAATTCTAGGGATTAGCATCCGCTCCTGCCTCTTTGCACAGATTCAAATGCTGCAATGCTGAGACAATTTAGAACCATCAAAACACATTATATATGCCCTAGAGGAATATTAAAAGGACATAGAGCAAATATCATAGGCTCACAGACTAACAGAATGGCTTGGGTTGGAAGGAATCTTAGAGATCACCTCATTCCAACTCTCCTTCCATAGGCAGGGACACCTTTCATTAGACTAGGTTGCACCAAGCTCGATCCAGCCTGGCCTTGATCATTCACAGGGATGGGGCATCCACAACTTCTCTGGCCAAGCTATTCTAGGGCTTCATCATCCCCATAGTAATTATTTTTTTCCTAGTATCTAATGTAAACCTACTCTCTTTCAGCTTGAAGCCATTTTCCCTTGTCCCATCACTACTTCCCTTGCGAAAAGTCTCTCTAATTATCTTGTAGGCTCCTTTTGGGTATTGGAAGGCTGCAATTACCTCACCCCTGAGCCAGCTCTTCTCCAGGCTGAACAGACCCCACTTTCCCAGCCTGTCCCAGCTGCTCCATCAATCTAATAATCTTGATGGCTTCATCTCAACTCCCTCCTCCCCTTCCTTTGCTGCAGACCCCAGGGTTGATGCAGCAGTCCAGGTGGGGTCGCACCAGAGCACAGCAGAGGGGCAGGATCCCCTCCCTGTCCCTGCTGGCCACACTACTCTGGATGCAGCCCAGGACTCGTTTGGCTTTCTGGGCTGTGAGTGCCCATGGCTGGGTCAGGTCCAGCCTCTCCCCCAAGTCCTTCTTGGCAGGGCTGCTTTCAATGTGTACAGCCTGTGTTGATACAGGGGATTGCTGTGACCCAGGTGCAGCACCTTGCACTTGATCTTGCCAGTGGGCTCAGAGATTCCCATGGGCCCACTACTCAAGCTAGGCCTGGTTGCTTTGGATGAAAACCAAGGACCTCCTTCAATCTGGAATTGAACCAGAGACTTAGGGATTCCTGCAGGCCATACTTCTACCATCTGCTCTACCAGCTGAGCTTTTGAAGGGAGACATGGATGGATGATTATATATCTCTCCTATGTACCTTGGCAGAAATACTCGGTAACATGATTTTTCAATCCTAGTCCAACCAGTCAGAGATGGTCCTTTCAATTAGAGCTTTTCATAAAATATCTTTTGCTCTCTGCATGATTCCTGTCACAATAACATGTTTATCCTAAGAGATATAAAGGCTTCTACTTTCAAATAAACACCTCCATACAATTTTTGTCTTGTAAAAATTAACAAAGCAGAATTGCCTACATAATCTTAGTAAAATGACTTTATGTGTGTCTGCCTGTGTATGGGTATGTGTGAATATGTGCTTATGTTTGTTAAAGCAGGGCAATGTTAAAACTCACTATTATTATTATATCAACTAATTCAATGTCATTCTACTTCATGTTCTTTTTAATTTTATCTTCAAATGCTCATTTTTGAATTCCCAGTTGCATGTCTGTTTACTGAACCATTTTTTATGACTGTACATTTACCTCAGTAAGAGCCAAGCCCATACTTTGACTCACAGATAAAGTTCAAATATAAAATCATAATACCAGAACATCTTAATCAACAGTAAAATATGATAAAAACCCTCATATATTCTCAAAGCAGATATGAAATCAGGAAATCAATAAAAAAGTGTATATTGTATAAAAAGTGCTTTCATGTAAGAAAAATAAATTTCCTATTTTATTCTATTGACTCTTTACTATGTTCCTACAGTATCTGACATCCATTCCTCAAAACTTACCTGTTTCTTTTAAAGGAGGCTTACTTTCTGAGTCTTGAATTAATGATTTATGGATTTATTTTGTTTTAGATTAAAAAAACCAAAACTATTTGTTTATAAGATATTAAATACTAGGAGTAAAAGCCATTTGGATCCACTGTCTGGAATATGTAGGCATGCAAGAGTCTTTCATAAATTACTGATAATATCTTAATTCCTTAGCAGGGAGTATGGGGGAGAGTCTCCTGAAATGTAGTAAAACATACTCCTGAAATATACCAAAATCTGCATTTTGAGACTATTGCCCATCAAGCAAAAGTTCCTGCTAAGTAACATGATGACCTTTTTTCTTCTGAGTAATTCACTTTTAAGCTACTGTGTCTCTGGTAGTTAGTGATGTTAGAATCACAATATTGCAGTTATTTGGCTAAACTGACTATCTAGCTTTGATTTTTAGGAGGATTTCTTTCTTGTGTCAGGAAATTCTTTCCACTAATAGAATTTTAGAAACCTCAATTCTTTAACTTAGGAGGTGATAAAGAACGCTGTTGCAATTTGAATAACTTTAAGTTCCCTGCTCCAAAGTTTCATGCAATGTCTTGGGATTTAGCTTGAACTTTCAGAGATGCTTTGTTGCCTTGCTCTTGTAATTGAGGTTGCATTTTCCTATTTAATGGAGTGTTGCAGAGAGACAAATGAACTTAACATTATTAGACTTCCTTGCAATTATTTTCCTAATATAGTGATGGCTCCCTAAAATTATTGAAATATTTCATGCAAAGTATGTTATTAAGTGGAAGTCTGAATATGAAGTCTGAATAAAAAAGAATGTAATACCCCCAAAACATGAAATCATGAAGAAAAAAAATTGAGAGTGCCAGAACAGAGAAACTTTGTTTCATTTGTCCTCAGAGATACAAGAAACTGCAATGACTGCAGCGGTCAGCTCATTTTCCAGTCATTGAGATGGAAATTCCAGAGAATTTAGATATTCATGCTATGCACCCTGACTTCCAGTGAAAGCAAGAGGAATAATTTCAGCAAGTTTTCCTATATTCCTAGACAATCCTTTTATTAGTGGAAAGATATATTTTGCCAGTTTTATTTCTGATGCTGCTGTTGTTTAACCCCAGCCATTAATTCAAGCCCTACAGAGGCTCACTTCCCCAAGAGTAGGATTGAAGTGCAAATCAGAAGCTACAAGCTAGAAAACCCATGGGTTGAGATAAAGACAGTTTAATATGAAAAGCAAAAGCCAAACACACACAAACAAAACAAAACAAGGAAGTCATTGACTGCTTCCCATGGGCAGGCAGATGTTCAGCCATCTCCAGGAGAGCAGGGCCCCATTGTGCATAACACTGACTTTGGAAGACAAACATCATCACTCCAAAAGTCACCCTCTTTCTCCTTCTTCCTTTTACAGTTTTTACACTGAGCATGATATCATATTTTTTGGAATATCCCTTTGGTCAGTTTGGGTCACCTATTCCAGCTGTGTCTCCTTCCAATCTCCTACGCACCCTGAACTTTCTCAGCAGTGTGACAGTATATAAAGCAAAGGTATTAACAGGAGATTATGTAAGAAGCCACTGCAGAAAGACAGACTTTGGAGAACTCTCAAAAGCAGTAAATAAATATGGGGGTAGGAATAGGAATAGGAATAGGAATAGGAATAGGAATAGGAATAGGAAGTAAATGAAGGAAGGAGATGAGAGGCTGTTTTCTTCATTGAAGCACAAAAGGATACACACAGCACAGAATAATGTGTTTCTTAAAAAAAATCATAATCAATAATAATCTTAAGCACAATAGAGCATGGTCATCTCAAAACTGCAAGCGGGGAGTGCTAAGACATTTTTAGGTTGGTTGCTTTTCTTTGGTTATTGTTATTTTACTTTAACAAAAGGTATATAGCCCTTGAAATCTTCATACAAAACATTATTTAACCTATAACTTGCCACTTGGATGGCAATAAACCTTATGGATTCTGCAAGAAGCGGAAAGAAAATCTGTGTGGTCAGAGACAAACATCTTACTTGCAAGTCAGAAAATACTTATTCCACAGTTGGAAGCTGGGAGACGATTTAGAGAAACAAGTCCATATACTGTTCCTATCTTCAAAGTCCTGTTTTCTTTTCCAAGTATCCATTACCAGATACTAGTAGAAATTGGATACTGTGACAGCTAGGTTTAGTCTTGTATTATTTAGATAATATTTCTACTTTCCTGTTCCAGACATAAACTGAAAATAACTTCTTTCATATCCAAAGGGAAAAAAATAGGTCATTATTATTATTTTTATATTTAATAATCTGTGCTAGAGTCAAGATGTTTCTGTCTAAGAAATAGATCTCTGATAAAGATAATACTTTGACATTTTATGAGGTAAAAGTAGCCTTATATTGCTTAAGGATTGAAAGGCCTTGTGGATGAAAATGCATTTTCTGAAACAACGCAAAGCAAATTTACACTACAGATGTAGCAAACAATTATAAGGTAAAAAAAAATCTTTGTTTCTTAAGTGTTGATAGGTCAGATTATCAGTGATTTTCTTTATAAAAAAATGAAGTAAAAGAATGGATTAGCAATATTTTTTACTTTTTTTTACAAATGTAAAAATTTTCCCTAATGGCCTCTTTGAAAGCAATTATGCAATAAAAGGATGCTATTTTTATATGGGTATATGAATGTTGGCTTGCAAGTGGATCTAATGGCAGCTGGCTATATATCTATGATCTTGTGATGCCCTCATGCTGCCGTTGCTGTCATTGCTGGCACGGCATCTTTACAATTTCCCAGAATTACCATAAGAATAATTCATGCTTAGTATTCCTAGATATATTTGTTCAGTGTGCTACTTAAATTACTTCATATCCATGCTTTTTATAGCTATGGTGTTTTGAAAGGGCTTAGAGAGTCTCTTAACAGACTTTATGATCATCTCATACTGGGCAAATCCTAGACAAATATTATTTTGGATGTATCTTTTATATTTATTAAGAGGAGATTATGTTCCATATAAAGGTTGATGCTTATTTCAGTCTGACAGATTTCTTTGTTTCAGAGTTCTCTGGAGACAGAGTCTGGTTCTAGTAATGTCTGAATAAACTTACTGAAAATGTAATATTTAATTTATATTGTTTTTCAGAGAGGAATTTTTCTGAGCTGAATACACTCCAGTGCAAACCACTTTATCACAAGTGTAATAACATGAACACTCTCTTCTCAGCTGCCTTTTCAAGAATAGAGATATTTAAATGTTGGATCATTAAATTTTTCCTATGACATTAGTAATTATTTTTTTTCCTCCCATACTCCTTCTTTGTTACAGTAAGAGGCAATATCCTCACAGGAGGATGTTCCATTGAGAAACTCCTAGTCAACATGCAACAAAAATATTTTTTTGTCCATACTCACATAGTAAAAAACAGAAGGTTCTCATAATATTATCCTGCTACAGTTATTTTACTTTGGTATTGCATTAGTCTATTATGGATTGTACATATGTCTGGAGCCCTTTTATCTAAGAAGATATTTGCAACTTGTCTTTATTTGGTGTGAGTTTGCTGACTAGTGCAAAGGATCTGATTGGAGCAATCTCGAGAGTAGTTTGCGACCGATGGATTTGGAATAAGACAACTTTACCTCAGTAGTACAGGTCAAATGGAGCTCAAATAACTAAGTCACATTTCCTGAATGTATAAAATTCTAAAGCAAGCTTTCTTCAATATTTATAGCAAAAACACGTATCTGCAATATATTTTAAGAAGGGGCTCGGGAAAATCTTTAAGCTTGGGTAGCATCCTAATGATCTTGACAAAATCTCAGTCTGAGGCATATGTATTAATTGAGTTTTGGAGTAAAAGCAGAAAATTTTGGGCCTATTTCACTTTGCACCAAGAGTTGAATAGTCAGAGTGTGAATGAGCCTAATGGAGCCCACCAATGCTCAATTTCCCTTTTGGGTGAAAAGCCTTTTCTTTATATCCAATCTAAACTTCCCCCTGTCTCAGCATCAGGCCATTCCCTTGGGTCTTGTCACTGGTCATGGGAGTGAGGAGATTTGTACCTGCCCCTCCACTTCCCATCCTGAAGATATTGAAGATTGCAATGAGGTCTCCCCCCAGTTTCCTCTCCTCCAGATTGAGCAGACTGAGCAACTGTAGCCACTCATGCAGGTTCACCTCCAGACCCCTCACCATCCTCACTGTCCTCCTTTGGATGTTCTCTAATGGCTTAATATCTTCCTTTTATTGTGGTACCCAAAACTGTACACAGAATTCAAGGTGAGGCCATCCCAGTGCAGAGCAGAGCAGAGCAGGACAATCTCCTCCTTTGCCTGGCTGGTGTGCTGTATCTGATGCCTCCAGGACAAAATTGGCCCTCCTGGCTGCCAGGGCACAATGACTTTTGTTCAACCTGTCACCAACCAGGACCCCCAGGTCCATTTCCTCTGTGCTGCTCTCCAGCCTCTCCTTCCCTGGTCTATACACACAACCAGGGTTGCCCCAGCCCAGGTGCAGAATTCAGCACTTGCCCTTGTTAAACTTCATATGGTTGGTGATTGCCCCATCTTTAATTTTTTGAGGTGTCTCTGAAGGGCCTCTCTGCCCTTGAGTGAGTGGACAGCTCCTCCTAGTTTGGTGTTGTCAGCAAACTGACTTAGCACTCCCTCAAGTCCAGCATTCTAGTAATTAATAAAGATGTTGAAGAGTACTGGGCTGAGGATGCATCCCTGTGGAACCTACTAATTATAGGATGCCAGCCTGACGATACCACACTTACCACAACCTTCTGTGCCTGACCAGTTGCTCACCCATCGTGGTTTTTCAGCTGTGCTGGGCATCATCTTCAGAAGGATACTGTGAGAGGCAGTACTGAAAGCTTTGTAGAATCCCAAAGGGATTACATCAACTGGCTCTCCTTGGTCAACTCAGTAGATTGCCCTGTTGTAGAAGAAAATCAGGACCAAAAAATAGGACTTTCCCCTCATGAAGCCCTGCTGGCTGCGCCCAATGACTGCATTGTACTCCAGGTGTTGCTCTACAGGGGTAGAGTTAATCTTCTTCAGAATAGTTAGTATATGGCTAAATTTTGGGTTTGTGCTGGAAAAAGTGTTGATAATACAGGGATATTTTGGTATGGCTGACCAGTATTTACACAGGGTCAAGGCCTTTTCTGCTTCTCGCATCATCTCTCACAACAAGGAGGCTGGAGATAATGGGAATTTGAGGGGGACATAGCCAGGACAACTGCCCGCAGCTGACCAAAGGGATATATCCCTGACCATATGGCAATATGCTCAATATATGAAGCTGAGGAAAGAGGAAGGAAGGGAGGACATTCAGAGTGATGGCATTTGTTTTCCCAAGTGACCATTATGTTCCCATTTCCATTATGTGACCATATGACTCCATTATGGAGTCTTGGATTACTGGCGATAGCCAAACACCTGCCTGCCTATGGTAAAGGGTGAATAAATTACTTGGGTTTTTTTTCTTCTGTGAAGAGCTTTTGCTTTACCTATTAAACTGTTTTTATCTCAGTCCATGAATTTTCTCACTTTTATTCTTCTGACTCTCCCATCTCAATGGTGGAGGAGTGATCAAGCAGCTGTGTGGTGTTTACTTGAGAGCTAGGGTTTATATCATAATACAGATTTAATCTCCTTCAAGTTTGTTAACTTGTAATTTCTCTGAAAATTCAAAGAGAAATGCAAAATTTAAAATTGAGAAGTTGTTCATTCACTCAAGTAACTCATCTTGACTTTTTGCATTCATTGTTGCTAAGAGTATTTTCATATGAACCAGTAGTTTTCATCCTCTATTGTAGCCATTAAAGGAAAAATTACTTTCAGAGCAAACCTCTTCAAATCAAATGGCTAAAAAAGGAGATAAAAGGCTATGTTCAGCTGACGACATACATATATTCAGTGTTTATTGAAACATCCTAGAATGCCATTACATGTTAGAAGATATTACTTTGAGAGCCTGAGACAAAACTGAGTCCTGTGTTTAGGTCTTAGGCTCATGAGTACAAAAGAGACTTAATAATAGCTGTTAATTGTTAATTAATAAAAAAATAAATAAATCAAAAAAGAGTGGCACCTTCTTGTCATATCCCTTTTCCAGAAAACATATTATGGATTTCACAATGCAAATTAACATTTGGAATCAGGGAAGAAAATTAGTCTGTTTAGGAAGGACAAGACCAATCAATTTATGCTATATTTTATGTGGCCATGCTCTCTAGACATATCTATCAGATAAGCTCCAAATTCAAATGAGAAATTGTGTGGTTTATGAATGCATGAGGATATGAAGCATCAGTTCATTTGTCAGGCTTCAGTAGTTTTGCCAATAAATTTAGTCAACTGTATGATTTTATCTGTAAAAACGTAGGTGAATAGTTTCCCACCATACTGGAGTACAGCTTTTAAAAATTTGGTGAATATCAGTGATACCTGAATATTGATGATTTCCTTAAAAAACAAAAACAAAACAAAACAAAAACTAAAATAATACAAAATTCTAAGTTATTTCATTCAGAATGTCAGCAAAGCAGTACTCCGTCTTTTCAGTCTCTTTCAGAGTTGAGCTTTATCTCTTATTTCCCTTTATATTTGAGAGTTTTCTGCACATTACTGAAAGGAAACTAGCTTCAAATAATTAACTTTTCATGTCAAAATGTTGATATCTGATTATTATAATATGTGGCTTGATTTTATTGTAAAATATTAAGGCAGTAGCAGCTTACAACTTCTATTGTTGTACAAAGAAAAGCCTGAATTAAATCTTCTTGAATGCATTTCATATTTGTTTTATGATTAATTTTTTCCAGTGTTGGAATTAGAAGGAAAATCTCAAAAGTATCCATAAAATACATTTAAGATCATCCTAGGAACCTTAATAACTTTTGAGCAAATGTACTGCTTTTGCATGGCAAGATTTTGTTAATGGGGAGGCTGCAGGAGTGGCTTCTGTGAGAAGCTTCCCCCAGGTCCAATAGTGCCAATGCCAGCCAGTTCCCAGACAGACCTGCTGCTGGTCAAGGTCAAGCCCATCAGTGATGGTGGCAGCACCTCTGGGACAACGTATTTAAGATGAAATAACAAACACATCCAAAAAACTGTGGTAAAACAGAACCCAGGACAGAGGAGTGAGAATATGTGAGAGAAAATTCTGCAGACACCAAGGTCTGCAGAATCGAGACCATACTGAAGCAGGTCAACTCTCTGCAGGCCATGGAGGATCACATTAGAGCAAATGTAGCCTAAGAAGGATCCCATGCCACAGCAGTGGATATGCACAGAATTATGTTGTGACCCTGTGGGGAACCTGATCTGGAGCAGGCTTCTGGCATGACCTGTGATCCTAGGGAGAGAAGCCCACACAGGAGCAGATTTTCTGGTAAGATATGTGGCCCCACAAGGGTCACCATGCAATAGGAGGCTGTAAGAGCTTAAGGTAAAGTTCTAGACTGATTATTAACAAGACATTGAAAACTTAATTTCAGTTCTGTTCATTGCAATCGATTCCTAAAAACACTGGTTAAATATTTATGTTATGAATAATGAAAACCCCTGTGAGCAGAATCCTCTGGGATAAAAAAAATATGGTATAAAGATTTTGGATATATTAGTGGTCTTATAATTTATATATTTAAACGTGTCTTTATCTGTGCATCCCATTGCCATTCAAATGCCAAAAAGTATTAGTTTTTCCTCCAGATAACATTACCATTTTTTAAATTTAACTTGATTATGGAAACCCATAAAAATATTTTTCATAGACAGATTTGGTCCGTCTTTTTGATTTGAAAATTATAGTCAGCCATGCAATCAGCAGATAAAAGGCCTCTAGTTATCTCTTGGAAGTTCTGTGCAGCCGTAATCCTAGCTGACATTTGACAGATTCTCTGTCAGATTTCCATGTTTTATCTTTCCCCTCTGAGGTTATTTTTAAAGTGTGGCGATGAAAACTCTGCACTGTATAGAAAGCTTATTTGTAATTGGCATGGTGCCACAACAACATATGGAGGTTCTGAACATATTGCAAAATTCCACAAATGTGAACTACGTATTAGAAGGAATCTTATTACACATGTGACTTAGCAATGCTCTTCTTTTCACAATGTAACAGGGTAATTTAAGTCTATATTATTTATAGACTTATAAGGTATTATAAGATATTAATCATCTAAGCTAATGAATATTAAAACTTATTACATTACTATTGACATCTCCATGAATATATGTATATAGGTAAATTTACCAAAATCCCATCTACTCATTTGTGCACCAGGTAGAAATAGTTTATCTACCTCCCTACATTGTGTTACCTTGAGAGCATTAAAATTAATTAGACAACTTTCTGTTCAGTCTGAAAGTTTCCCAGATATGCGTAGAAATTCTTATTCTAAGGCTATAAACATCGTTTTTCTATTTAGTAGTGCATTACATTTAAGATTTTGGATAAGCTTAGGCAATTTGTCAGAGTGGCACCAAATCAGAATATTCATCTGAACTTCAAGAGACAAGCTGCTAAACTTTGTAAAAAACTGCTGCACAGGGGCTCCCCAACATATGCAACAGCATTCTCCACCTTGCTGCTATTGTAGAAGACATTGCAGAGTCTGGTATGCTGGGGAGCCAAGACAGGACTCCCTGACTGCACACAAGTAAGAGTGTGGCAGGTGCAGGTACCCAGGCACTGGCAGAGGTGGGGCTGAAGGGTGGCCTCTGTTTCTGTTCCAGAAACAGATGATTCCAGCTGAGAGTAGACCCAACTCAAGGCAAGGCTGAGCCCAGCAGACAAGATGGCACATTGATTAAAAATAATTTAAGAAAGGTGAAACACTGCAGATCAGTGAGTCAGATACTGCTGAGGGTTGTGTGCAGCTTAGAGGATTTGGAACAGGAGTGAAGCTGAGTTTGAGAAAAGGTGTGGATGAAGGTATTTTAATCTTTTGTCTTCATTTCTCACTACTCAAATCTGTTTTAATTTTCAAAAAATTAAATTAAATTTCCTCCAATCAAGTCTGTTTTGCCTGTGATGGCAACTTGTAAGTGATATCCCTGTTATTGCCTCAAGAGACAAGGTTTTTCTTATTTCTTCCTCAGTTCTTGCCCTGTGGGCAAGTGGGTTAACCCTCCATGATCAGTGGAGCAGATGTCTACACTTAAACCAGTAATTTTAGCCTCCCTTCATTCTGGGAGGAGACAATGAGGCATACACAAGGCATTGATATGTGTTTCACCTTATTTTGGTTATAGACTCGCCTATGGAAAACACAAAGCTTTGCTGCCCCATGGATTTATTAATAGCTCCTATATTCTACTTGTATATCAAAGTGTTATTACATTATTTGCTTTAAGGCCATGTGGCCATGAGTGCTATTGGGCACATCAAGAAGCAAGAATAGCCAAAGCTGACACCTCTAGGCTATCATTGGTTTCAGCTGAGTATCAAGTTCCAGAATTCAGCACCAAGTGTCAGAGCCTTGGGCTCTGTACTAGGGGCTCAGCTGTACTGGGGGCTCAGCTGTACTAGGGGCTCAGCTGCTAGTGCTCAAGCCAGCGCTGATCTGGTGCTGCTGTGCTGCCTGGAACAGACTGCAATGAGGAAAGCTTTGTGGGAAAATGTTGTGAGAAGTAAGAATTTTACTCCTCTCAAGTTCATTCAAGTTCAGACCCTATCCTTGGCTATGCTATGTCACAGATATGCCTGTGTCTGTCTATGCATTGTGTTGGTCCCAATGGCCTGATTTCCTGCTTTCATCTTCAAATCTTTTTTATTGCTCTGAACTTTCCTGTTTCCTGGCCGACTGGCCTTTTGTCTGATTGAGTTTGGAGAGGCCACAATTTGCCCAGTGACTCTTGCTCAGGGTCTGTGGGAGTGCATTACTTGGTGAGGGTACTGTCCTTCACACCTTGGGACACCCTTGGCTCATCTACTCTCAGAGAGCAACCCACTGTTTTTGCTCCCTGACCCTGGGAGCTGTTGCAAAGAGGTTTGATGCATACACTGTGGTCTTGTGTGAGTGTTTTGGAATGCAATTTATACATAAATTCACAATATCTGTGCTCATAAATAAACAGTGTTAGGAACAAATCCCCAGCTCAGAGGTCTAAAGGCACATCAGGCTGGAGGAGTCTGTACTGCTTAGTGGCTGCTCCCTCTATAGCAGTTTTTTTGAACAAAATTAAATAAAACAGAGTAATGGAGAAAAACAGCAATTGAATTATGAAAATAATCATGAATATGAAGACCGTTTTTGCAAGAGCTCTTATATTTAGCAGCAGAGGTTTATGTGTGCCTGAGACAAACCAGATTGAAGCACAAATGAATGGAGGTTTCTAACACATTATACCTGTTCTCGGAACCCTTAGGAGGGGAGAACCATGCTTAATTACAGCTGTCGAGATTAAACCCTGGAGGTATAAAAATAGTAAGATTTATTTCGACTGTTGTTTGCCATTAGATACGTATTGATTGTATTCAGCCAAATTAATTTCCCCTTGTCTAGTGTCATGCATGCAAATTAAATATCTTGTTCTGGCAGACACTTGGTTTAGAAGCTGAAGTTTCACTGCCATGTTATACCAATTCTGACAGAGATAGAAATATATCCCTGTGTGATACCAAAGCTTTTGTTTCATATTTCAGATTACATAAATGGTCAGACTCAGTAAATATCAAGCAACTCTTTTACTATTATGTATTTCATTGCAATAAACTCAGCATTGATAGAATGCTTTTAATATTGAAGAAGTAGACTTTAATTTGAGAATAACAGTAAATAAATAATCAATAGTAAAATATTTTTGGAAATATTGCTGGAAAAAGAATGAAATAATAATTCAGGTATATGTTTTTCATACAAGAAAAATATATATTGAGATATTTGGGTTATTTTCCAAGCCAGAAACACTGGAATTTAGTACAACCTTGAAAAAGTATTATCTGAGTTAGGCAGTAACACTTTCATTATTTTGTTTTCAATTTATAGAATCATAGAATTTTTTAGGTTGGAAAGACCTCCAAGATGGACAAGTCCAACCATTAACCCAGCTCTCTCAAGTCCACCACTAATCCACATCCCTAAGTATCACATCTTAGAAATACCTCCAGGAAAGGTAACTCCACTCCTCTGGGCAACATATTCCAATGCTTGATAATGTTTTCAGTGAACAAGTTTACCCTTATTTCATATCTCTGTGGTCAGTTGTGGTATGTCTAATGAGTTTCCTTTTTCACACTCTTTAAAAGATGCTCCTTCTTTTAGAAGATACACTTTCTAGATGAATTAGAAACATTTATTCTATGAACATAAAAGGCATGCAAGAATTACAGTGATCAGGGCCAACTTATTTGAGGTATAATATCACAGAATCACTGGGTTGGAAGAGACCTTAAAAATCATCAAGTCCAACCCATGCCCTAACACCTCAACTAAACCATGGCACCAAGTGCCACATCCAATCTTTTTTTAACACATCCAGGGATGGTGACTCAATCACCTCCCCAGGCAGACAATTGCAGTACTTTATCACTCTTCCTGTAAAAAACCTTTTCCTAATATCCAACCTATATTTCCCTTGGTGCAGCTTTAGACTGTGTGTCCTCTGGTTCTGTCAGTTGCTGCCTGGAAAAAGAGACCAGCCCCTACCTGACTACAGCCACCTTTCAGGAAGTTGTAGAGAGTGATAAGGTCACACCTGAGTCTCCTTTTCTCCAGGCTAAACAATTCCAGCTCCCTCAGTTGTTCATCACAGGTCTTGTGTTTCCCAGTCCCTCACCAGCCTTTTTGCCCTCCTCTGGATGCACTCCAGCGTCTTAAGGTCCTTCCTAAACGGGGCTACTGATTTCACCTCTAACTCAGGTTTAACCCACCTTGGGCCTGCTTCTAGGTAGTCCAGCTGCATCCCCTTCCCCCTTCAAACTTAGTTTAAAGCACTCTCAATGAGCCCTGCCAGTTCATGAGCTGAAACTTTCTGCCCTTAACAGAGAGATGGAGCCCATCCAGTTCCAGCAGGCCAGGTGCCGTAAAAGTTGCTCCATGATCGAAGATCCCAAAATTCTGCTGACACCAACCCTTGAGCCACTTGTTGGTAATGTGAGCTCTCCTATTCCTTTCACTGTTTTTCTCTACCTCCAGAGGGGCTGAGCAGAACACTACCTGTGCTCCTGCCCTATCAACCACTTGACCCAGTGCCTAGAGTCCCTTTCATTGCCCTGACACTCTGTTTTTCAATCTCATCACCGCTAGCCTGGAGTATCAGCAGTGGGTAATAATCAGAGGGCTGATTCAGCCCAGGGAGTCTCTCGGTATCTCACTTGTTTATTACATTATTTTAAAATCTAAGAGAATCCTGCATCAACCTTTAATAATAAATTGTCTACAAAATAAGTTAATTACAAACTTACAGGTTACAATTTCCTCCTATTGACTTTTCTTTTTGATTACTTTCTGATAATATCATTGACTGAAAATTTCATTTTCTCAATAACTTTGTTCAAAAATGTATCAGCTTCAACAAATTTTTTAATAGTTCTTGAGGTGGAAATTCTGGTCAAAATCAGAGACAACTATATTATTCGTGTAGCAAAGGCTCTATCAGCTTAGGCATCATATCCTGAAAATTACTGAAAGATATTAAAATTATATTGTTTATAATTCAAAAACAGATCACATCCTTACTTCATACCACATTAAAGCAACACAGTCATAACATCTTTCATTTTTTGATGTTGGCATCCCCCTGACATTTTTATCTTCTTTTGCCTCCTAAAATGAAAGAAAATAGGACAGAGAAAGTAAAAATCCTGAGGTTTTCTCTGTAATTAGCAAAGGATGAGAAGATATTCCATATACAGTTCTATATACAGAGCACTTAAATTAGATGCCTGCTCCAAGTAGCTCTTTGGAGGAATCAGTCTTTCTGCATTGCCTATATGAGAATCAATGTAGACTAGCCTTCTAATTTAGGTACATATATTTGGGATTTATCTGCCCTACTTTATATATCTAAAAGGCATTCAAGTCTTAATTAGTCACTCTGGTCTCGCTTTGTAACAACCTCAAGGACAATTCACTGCATAAGAAAGGACGGATGAATCGATCTCTGGGAGAGATACCAGTATTTTTTTTCCAAGCTGTAGAAGGAGTTTTGAGTTGTCAAACCATTACAACCTTAATTCTGTTGCTCATATAAAGGTATTTATCCCACTGAGGAGCTCTAAAGCATCTGGGGCATCTAGGTAGAGTTAATAAAGACTGTAGAGGAAACCCATTCTCTTCCAGACAATCAAACATTACTGGCAGAATAATAATCTGCTAAATGTGTAATGGCACTAAAAAAAATGTGTCTCATGGTCTAGAAGATAAAGGCACCTTTAAAGGTCTCTTCCAACTGAAACTGTTCTATGACTCTGATTCTATGTCAAGAACCTTATCATTACAATTGAATGCTATTCCAGATTTAGACAATTTAATTAAACTTGTCAGTGTGTGTTTTCTTACTCAGGAAGTGCTGCTTCTTTTGAAATGTCAGTAAGAAAGTAAGAAGTATTTGAGGCTGAACAGAAGATTAAGTGCATAAAGGATAGAAAGTATAGAAGGGTTGATGGCAATCTTCTACCCCTTCTGATGTGGGGAACCCCAGGGGCTGCAGCAGAGGATGAGCCCACCTTCACTGAACAAACAGCATGTTACACAGAATTCCTGTCTGTGGTGAGGTTCATCAGCACAAAGTCCTGTTTCTCAATACAAATTCATCAATCACTTGTAGATCTGAAGAATGTCTTAGACAACATATTCTAACATCCTAATCTCATTAATGAAATTATAGCTCCTGAAATTATGCTCCTGAGTTGCATACAATATTTCCAGTGGACAAGAAAATGCAGTATACATTTACAGTTCAATACACATTGGAAACAGGAATATTGACAACATATTGATTATGTGTAATTTGACTAATCATATTATTATTTAGATACACCTTAATTAAACAGCAGTCACATGGCAACTGCAATATTTTTTTCATATTCCTGAATGAGCATGGGTGGTGTCTACATGTGAATTTTTTGTACAGGTGTCGTAGTTTGAGAGGAAGTAAGTTTTTTGGGATATGCTGTGGTCATCAATATGTGTTCAGATTTGAATATTGGCACCTGGTGTGGCCACTGGGGCATGGATACACCTCTGAGAACACAGGGGTTAAAAGCAGAGCGTTCCCAGGAAACCCTGTCTTGGGTTCCAGTGGGGAAAGAGTTCGGGTCTCTCCCCCATCCAGCTGCAACCGGCTGGGCGGGGCAGGGGAAGCCATGCGGCCGGGTGAGGTAGGCCGGGCCTTGGACAGAGATGGGAGGTGAAGAGGCCCCGAGGATGGAAGGGTGGGAGAAGCACCAGGAGGCATCGGGCAGCCCCCCCCAGAGAGAGAGAGTACAGCCTGTGCCTGAGACTGTGTTACCTTGAAACTTGATAACATGTGCCGGCAGCACGGCTGAGGAGAAGAAGGCGGGGGGGGGGGGGGGGGGGGTGCAGCGAGAAGATGTCCGGCCGCTGTGGGAGTTCTGGGCGGGCAGAGCCTGGGCTTTTAACCCTTTTTTGGACAATGAAAACTTTGCAGAACATTAACCTTTCCTAGAAGAGAGATAGAGATGAAATGGAAGAAGGAAATGTGCAAGTGTGAAGGTCTGGGCAAGTGGAAGATGTCGGAAGAGTAGAGAAGAATCTTAGGTGGGAAGAGATGATGGAGTGGCCTTAGCTGGACTCTTCTTGTTATAGCCATGGACAGAACCATGTTCCTTGTGACACAGAGACTGCATCCAGGGGGAGGCAATGGCTCAGAGCCAAGAGGGTTCAGTGTTGGTACCCCTCGGCCCCAGGGGGTGAAATTTGTTGGGGACAGGTGTCCCAAAGGTGAGACTGTGCTCTTTTTGGAACAGCACAAAGCATCCTTAAAAAGACAACCCTAGAAGCAGCTCTGGTCCGTGTTCAGTGGTGAGAGCACTGGACATGGAAGGAAGAGGTCATGATGGCAGATATTCTCCGGGTGGTGCCACGAGTGACATGGAAACACACGAGGTTTCAAGGTGTTTCCAGGGGAAGCCTATGGCACAAGAAGACTCCTCTCCTCTTGACAAACTGAGAATTGATTATCTAAAGGGCAGTGGTGGACTGAGAATTGGTGATTTGGGGGATGGATGTGTTGGAAATTTCGTGGAGGGAGGAGGAAATGTTTTTGGAAGGTTTTCATTTTCCCTGTGTCTTTCTTTTTACTTAGAGTTGTAGTTTGGTTAATAAAGTTTTCTTTATTTCTAAGTGGAGGCCTGCTTTGCTTATTCCTGGCCACATCTCACAGCAGATGCCAGGGAGAGGGTATTGTCATGGGGGCACTGGCATTGCACCAGCATCAAACCATGACATTTTTTGGTAGCAGCTGGACCTATTGGTGACCACAGCATAGCCCAGAAAACTTACTTCCTCTCAAACCACGACAACAGGTTTCCAGTACAGACTTCAAGGACTTAATTCACTGGTCTAAGGAAATATGGCAAGTGCCATTTGTGTCCTAGACTATCTTCACTGGCCTTCAGCTTCATTTTCATGGAGGCATGGATCTCCCATCTGTTTTCTCAGATAATTTAAAGCAACTCCAAATAACACTGGAGGCAATTTTTAGGCAGCACTTACAGCCTTACAGTCTGTGAAGCACAAAAAAAGAATTCATAACAACCAGATGCTGTGGGTTAGGTTTGTTTGTCTATATATAAGTGCAGTCATTTTTTTTTGCCCTAAGATATCTGAAAGATAATCACTTGACTGATACAGATCCTACAAGATACCTGGAGTGATGTTGTGGAGCAGCTGGAAACTTGTAGAGATAACTAGGATTAAGGATCCCCCGTTTTAGGCAATTTAATCAAACATTGTATGTCAACTTTAAAACAATCAGAATTACTCTTTAGACTCCACTAATGGCTGCTCAATAATTTTATTGAGAGCTTACATACTTAAATCACATTACATATGTAAAAAACCCACACCTGTATGGAGACATTTCTGTTTCTTGAATGGGAACAGAATTCTTTCTATCACTTTAAAGCTGAGTGTGTCTGGTCTGTCTGAGATGGAGTTAAGCTTCTCACAGCAGTTGTTGTGCTGTGCTTTGCACTGGTAGCTGGAAAGGGTTTGGTAACAGACAGTGCTTTGGCTACTGCTGTGCAGCACTGGCACATCACTGTCACTGTCTCTGCAACATTCCCCATTGTCCCACATTGGCAGCGGAGAAGATCTTGGAAAGGGACAGAGCTGCCACAGCTGACTCAAACTGACCAAAGGGATATTCTGTACCATATAGTGTCTGCTCAACAGTCAAAGCTAAGAATTAGGAGGAAAGTGAGGAGGAGACTTTTTCCATGTTACTTTCTTCCCTCCCTCTCCTGCTGAGGGCAGCAGCGATAGAACGACTTAGTGCATACCTGACATCCAGCCAAGGTCATTCCACCCGAAAAGTGCCATCCAAAGTCTGGTATGTATGTTAGGCAAAGTGAATATCTCCCACTGCTTTTAGATCTCTCATATTTAACATGTTCTATTCTATACAGAAAGTTCTGTATAGTGTATTCATAACACTAGGAACCTGAACCTAAATTCCAAAGCTCCAAATTCCAAGGTGTCCCAAGCTGCTAATTTAATACTTCAAGGTTTGAGGATGGAGATGGACATTCATGTTTTCATTTCTTGTGTAGAAAAAGAAGAAAAAAAAGCCTAAAAATTTCACTAATTGTCTCTGATCTAATTCTTATCAGAATATTTATTAATGATATTAAAGCCAAAGGATTGCCACTTACTTTTATAATTTCCTGTCTGCACATCCAAAAAATTTCTCAAAATCTCCTCTTCCCTATAGTTTCTTCTCTGATTTCCAATGTGGATTATGTTCTCTGTGATAGACTTCAGAAAACAACACCTATCAGCAGCTAAAATTTCTGTGTAAAATCTACCATCTTAGCATCACATTGTCACTGGCATTAGGATTACATAAAGGATTTGTTCCACACATAACCATTCACTGACAGCTCTTCGTTTTAGTTGGCTCTGCAGTGTGCACGGTACACTATGGGAGATTGACAGAGTGGAAAACTGGGTGTTATACCTTCATGCATGTTCTCCCCAGCAAGACTTATCCAAATTTGATGTCATGTTTTAATACAACATTTAGATACTTAGTTAATTTCAAATCACAGCCGATTAGTTGAGGCTTTAGACTTTATTCAAAGTATCTGTCTACTTGTTTGATTTCTTTTTCTCCAAAGCAACCCTCAGACGAGTTTGACTGACAGGGCAGCAAAATATTGTCAAAATATCTGGATTTTCTTCAGCATGAGAAACAAAAATTAAAATAACAGAATGCTGGCTTTTTCAGTGAAGCCCAAGATGGAAACCTTGACATCCCTGTAGGCTGAAACATTGGGGCCCGGAATACTGGTCAGAGGACTACACAGAAAGAAGGTAAAAGACAGCTTTAAGTCTGTACGACTAAGTGGAAAAAAAAAAAGTTGTTTTTCTTCCTATATTTTGATCTTACTAATTCTTTCCTTTTTGTAAGACATAACACAGTAATATAAAATTCTAAAGGACTCCTAAAAGCAAAGGCTAGTAGCTAGACTCCTGTTTTATAGAGGTATAGAAGAACATCTAAGTCACTATAACACAGAGTTATGCTCCTTTTGACTCACTCTCCTTACAGAAGAGCAAGACAATTTTCTCTTTTAGTACAATGGAAATTTACAATAATGTCAAAAAGAATTTTTTTTTCTAAAATTGTGTTTCAGACTACTAGTTGATGTTTATTATATTTTCTGAGAGGACAATAATCATACTTCACTCTTGAAATATTATTCTATTTGTATGTTGGACACTGAGATAATTTCCTGAATTTTGGAGCATTTGGTTTCAAATAAATGGTAAATGCCATTTAATTTAATATGAAAACTTACAGTCAAAGCCAACTCTTAGAAACCACCTACACTTCTATTGTGTTATTTACATCTGTTAATAAATATTTTAGTAGTACATCTAATGTGCATCTTAATAAATGAACTAGGGTTAGACAGTATCATATTTTAAATCATATGTTATGAGAGAAATTCATTGCAGAAGAAAATCATACTAGAAGTAAATAAAAAGCAGACTTTAGGAGAACAAAATTTGCAGTTATTTAGAGCTCTCTTGATGCTCAAAAGCATCTCAAAGATCATACAGACTGAAATTTTATGTCTATGGAGATGGACACACACATATTGTCTGTACATATATTACACTCCATCATATTTTAGCACTGCTTCTTTTCTAGCAAACATCTGTTCCAGACATTATGTACCTATGTAAGACAAACTATTCATGTGCTGAGATTGTCAAGTATTCAGCTGGTCATTATCTTTCAGCCTTATAAAACATCACCAGTAATTAACCTGTTGCAACATAATGTGATTCACATAATGTTTGTGTTCTCTTAAGACAGTTGAAGCTGTCTTTTTGGTGTGATTTTACTTTTTTTTTACTTATTTAAATTTGTAACTCTCAGTCTACCAGTATTTTCTTTTGTTAAGCCAGTGTTCCTTTCTCAAAAGCTAAGCGTACTGGCTGTAGATGTATTGATATTTGGCACCTAAGACACATTGTTAAAAAGCAGATCCACTTAATTATTCACCTGTGTCAATTTTTTTTTTTTCCATTTTTGGCTATTCAGTACCAACACTGCAGGAGAATGATTCTAAACTGATTTCACATGGCAGCGTAACCTCTTTCATTTCAGTCATCTGATGGGATAGCTTATGGAACTGTACAAATTGTTGAAGAATCAGGATGAACTTATGCTAATATCTGTCCATTTTATTGCAGACCTTAACAAAGAAACCAGTTACCTTTGCTGACCAGTTACCTTACATATGAAAGTTACTCTCGGTCAGGCTGTGGATGACGACTCATCATAAATGACAGAGGAATGGGTTCACTACCAAAATTCTTTTGAAAAGAAAAAATGAGAAATAAGACAAAGTTGTCTCTCCTCTTGTACAAATTGCTCACTAGCGTTTGCAGTGCTGCTTATTTTCCATTAAATGTATACTCTATATATATACTTTATTTATTTTTGTTTTCATACTCAATCCCTGTTAAACATCAAGAGAAGTATAATAATTTTAGAATGGTTTTTTACTCTTACAGGTACTGAAAATCAAGATTCAATTACAGTACACATATTCTTGATGATATCAAATAGAGATGGATAAAGAAAAAAATCAAATCAGTAGGAGTGAAAAAATGAGACTTCAGTAACGAATTTCAGTAAAAAAATCTAATTCACCATTGTGACTTCTAATATCAGGTGTGATGAGGTTGATATTGATCATTTTAAAAATGAGGTATGATCATTCAATATATATCTTAGTGGTGAGAGAAATAATACTCAGCATTATGATGAAAATCAATATGGTAACAATATGTTCCAATAAGGAAGGATCTTCAGAATACTTATTTAAGTCTTTTCTGGAAAGTTTTCATTCTGCCACTGGAAGTAAAAAAATCAGTAAACTAAACATTTCATAAATATTTTGGGTAAAATTAAGGAGAAAGTTTTCATAAGACCTCAATAAAGTAATCATTACACATAGGATTTCAGTGAAGAAATAAGTGAAGAAATAATTCAGTGTTCTGCTGAGTAATATCTGCTGTCAAGCCTACGGCAGATTTAAGCCATGGGAGAGCTTGACATATGTGACAGCGTGCCATTTAGAAGTGCTGCCTGCATGTTGTCCCTGGGGAAGGCTTCGTTTGGCTCTAGTGGTGTAAGGAAATGCTGAGAGTTGCAGGTTACAAATTGAACAATCCCCAGCTGTGTTGTATACATTTGTGTCTGAGCCTATTACAATTCTTCCATTTATGTATGATAAAGCTGTGTCTGCTGTCATTCTGCTGAAGTCGTTAAATATTCTCAATGTTGTGCATTGGTATTGCTAATTGAGAAAAACACCATTAAATGCATTTTATTTTCATTTCAGTAGATCACAGTGACAATTACAGTGGAGCTAGAGTTCATGCCTCTGGCACATAACCACAATTTCTCCAACTTCCAAGCTTGCTGTCATTTGATATGCTTGATTTTGTATCATCAAGGTCTTAGACATTGCCCAAAGGAACTAAAATTATGAGAAAACTCTAGACACCCTCTCCTATCACCATGAATCTTGACAATGAGATGGTTATAATTTGAAGGTTTCATAAGACATGTTTAAAGCACCACAAACAACATTCAGCTCTTAATGTGTGCCCTTCCAGCCAGCTCCAACAGATCCACTCCAGGACAAGGCTGAGCCTTGCAGACAGGGTGCTGGCACCTTCGTGGAAATGTATTCAAGAAAAAGCAAAAGGCTGTCTGGTAAAGTGAGTAGAAAGAGTGTGAGAAACAAGCCTGCAGACACCAAGGTCAGTGAGAATGAGGGGAAGGAGGTGCTCCACTTCACCTCCTGGAAGACAGCCGTGGAAGGGTTGGCATTGTCATGTAGCCTGTGGAGAGGACCACACCACTGCAGCCTATGGAGGACTCCATGTAGGAGCAGGTGGATGTTCCTGAGGGAAGTGCAGTCAGTGGAGAAGAGGAGGGTAATATGTATGAATGTGTTAAGATGGTTCGCTGCTACTAGGATTGATGGGGAGTAGGAACTGTTTTCAGTGGCTAAAGGGAAGTGTTGTCTGGTAATGAATTTTCCCTTCTGAGATTTTATTTGCACTGAGACACCTTCGTGTTGTGTTTCAGCAGCTCAGCACAGGTAGCCAATTAGGATATATGTATACAGTTACTTGCATATCAGTAAATCCATGACAGCAGCCTATGGATCCTGAATGATTAATACTTTAGACAGATAACCTACATAGTGCAACATAACAGTGTATCTGCTCTCTGCACAACATCTCTGTGCCTTGACAGTTATGCCACATCACTGCCACACATCTTTTTCACTGGGTGATAGTTTTGACATCTGTGTTACAAAAGATGTTCGGCAAAAGGGGAAAAAAAAAAAGGCATAGAATTTTCAGTCAGATAAAGCCACCAGTACAATAGGCAGGGTTTTAACTGCTGCCTGTGAAACCAAGCAAGACCAAACAATATGTAAGGCTGTAGTGAAATGTGACAGTCTGGGGTTGCACTGTGAGAAATGCAAGTTTCTGATGTTCAGCAGACGATAAATAAATCTACTGAGAAGGCAAAATCCTCACACACAATCTTTTAAATTTTTAATTTTTTAAGTTGTTTTTTTCCCCCTCACTACGAAACTCTCTCTGCTCTGGTGGGTATGTGGGAAATGAACTATACAACTCATCTCAGAAAGGCCTACATAAGCCCTTGATCCTTGCTCCTACTACTCCGTCTCTTTCAATATTTTCTGCTACACTACCAAGAATCCTACATGGAAAAATTGTTACATTGAGAGCTTTAATTTAAATTAATAAAACCACCTGTCATAAAAATAACCAACCAGAGGAGCAGAAAAAAACTCCTGAAACAGCAGAAAGTTATTCTTATATTCTAGTACTAAGGAAAAAAAAGATGTTTCCATTAGATCACCACAGAGTGTTCTCCCATAAGGCATATTCTTATTATCCATTATTTCACTACATCTATAAATATACATAGTTTTAAATTAAAGATTGCCAGGAATAAGTACATGGACCACAGGGCAGTTGCTTTTCCTTCAGTTATCTTGCAGTTCTTAAATTGATTTTTGTTCACATAAACCCAGAAAAAATATTTGGGTGGCTTATTCCTGGTACATTTTATCCTCAAACAGAAGGGATGAGGAAATTGTGAATAACTGAAATGATGATTTAAAATAGAAGTTATTACATAAACACAAATGTTAGCACTGCTATTACTGTACCAGTAATAAAGACAACCTGAAGCCAAGGCATGGAACCTTGAGTGCCATTTCATTAGATTCATATGAGGTATTTTTAAGTTCTTGGTGAGCTCATAATCCACAAAAATAATGCAGTGAAGTAGAGGATGTAGAAGAAAAAAAAGTCACACTCAAATGTTAAATTTTTTAGTAATATAAAATTCTAATATCAGGTTTATATTAACGAACAGATCTGCAAATTAGTTTTCTAGCAAGTAAAAGTTTTGAACTTTAAAGAGAGCATATTTTCATTGCATTCTACATAAAATTTTAATGCACTATTTAAATTAATTTTTTCTGTTGCTTCCTAAGCATCTTGAAAAATTTCCAGCACAAAATAAGGTCATGTGATGTCTGCTAACAAATTCTCTTTTTTAAATGCTGTGATTAAAAATAATTGGAAATTTATAATGTATATACTTGATAATTTTTTCTACAAACAGCTCAAACTTTATTTGTCTCTGTCTTCTTGTGCGCAAAATGGCAGCACAGGTTTAGGCCCTGAAAGTTGAAAGGAAAGACAACTGTCACAGGGCAGGGTGTATCAGGTGGTGGGTTGTGGTGTAATTTGTCCTTTTGTATCTGGTGGTTCAGGGGCAAAGAGATTTGGGTTTTGTTGTGGTTTTGTTTTGTTTTATTTGTTGATGTTTTTGTTGGTTTTTTGGTGGTTTTTTTTTTTTTTTGTTTTTGTTGGTTTTTTTCCTTCAATTAAAAAAAAACTTTCTGATGTTTTTTAAAAGGCTAAAGGACTAAAGTCTAGTAATGTAAATTTTGTCCAATGTCCACACACATAAAAATCCTGATAGCTGAGCTACTAGAGGGAGCCATTGTACTCAATTTTTTCTCATCAATACCATACTTCCCTAAAAAATTTTCCTGTCATCTCCTGAGTTTTAACAGTGGAAGGTTAGCAAGCAAAAACCTTGAATCTGTCCTCTCTGGGCTCAATTAACTCTATCAAGTTAACAGAGCAAGGAACAGCACTTTACACTGACAGGACTGTCTGAAATGGACTGTGGTCTAGGGTCACAAGTCATCTCCTATTCAATTCTTGTTCTATAAAGAAGTCTTTTCAACTTTTCATAGAGCTGCTTATGCATTGCTGTCGTGTGTTCACTTAGTGATAGGGACCAGAAATCAAATTAAGATGAAGCCAGGTCTCTCATATTCTTCTTTATCTGGTTCTTGCACACATGCTAGTAGGCTATGATTAAAAGAGACTCTCCAGGTTCCCTCCCATAATAGCATTCACAGCTGGATGAGGTACTAGCAGGAGACTTACATGCGTGGTCAAATTTATGCATAAAATTATCCTATTACTTTTTTTATTTGATGCTGTGTTATGAGAAACTGCAAACCTTTTCCAACTAATTTTGTTCACACCATTGAGTTTTGTAAAAATCCGCCACTTCCCTCCTCAAATATAGTCTCTCCAAACCAAAAATTTATTAAAAATTTCCTCACATGAAAGTTGTTTCATAGTTTTGAATGACTATCCTTTTTGCACTAGTATTCTGTAGGGTCCAAAATTTAGGGGTTTTTTCCCTCTTTTTTTTTTTTAACCAGCAGAGCAGAAACCTGGATTTAGAATGACAGGTGGTTTTTTTTTTCCTTTTGATCTCAGTTTCTTTCCTACTAATTAACTGGTCCTCAAGATTTTTTCTGTAGAAAAAAACCCAGTATTTTAATTTCTATTGGTGTGCTTGTTATTTGAAAGAATACACAACAAATAATTGTCAGAAAAGACAGTTCTGAATCTGCAAAAGTTTCAAAGTGATTTTATGTATTATGAGAAAAGTAGATCATCCAACTGCAAAAATTTTGAAAATAATTGATTAAAGGAGTCTTCTCCTTAAAGAGGTAATAGTGATTTTATTTAAAAAAATATTATATTTGAAAATGAAATCTTTTTTGTTCCTCATTATAAACCTGTGAATATAGAAATAAACCATTATCAGGTACTATTGATATACTTGTTTTCAATTGATAACAAATGATATAAAAATTCTAATGTATGGAAAATGTATCTGGAAAGGAAATGCATATTGATACAGATATTCAGCACCCAGTACAAGACCCATGGGAGTTTTGCCTTTGGTTTCTGCAGGGACAGGATTTTCCCCACAAGCTTTTATTAATACAGCTATAGTTCTGCTTGAGGGCATAGAATGTTTTATTCACATATATTTCTGTAGATTGTTTCTAGTCCTTAGAGCTCTTCATGCAGAGTGCGTAATAGTTTGCTGTGATGGTTTTCTTATCACGTCCTGAATTAGCTGTACTTGTTTCATAGAAGTTAATGACATAAAATTAAAGTGTTAAGAAACTGGTTACCATTATTAATAATGCAGCACAGTAACTGGTAATATAATATTGATACAGATGCAAGACATTTCAGTGCTAGATATTTCAGCCAATATTTTTCAGTGAACAACCTAACTTCTTTATGCTTTTGGTGATTATCTAAATAAAGGGCAGAAGGACTATTAGAAGTTATGAAATACAGCTCTCTAGAATTCTAAGTCTCTTGAGGATTTTTGACCTTGAAAGGATTAAACAAAACCTGAATCAGGCCTCTGTACACAAGAAAAACCTCTCATAAGACTGACATTTGCTGGCATATTTCCTCCTGTGCTTCATGCAGTAATGTAGAAGGATCAACATTAACTTAAGTACTCACTGGAAACACATGAATTAAAAAGAATCATCAATTGCAGATTTTAACACATTTTTGGAAGTCTTTGATTTGCTGTATAAATATTTGGTATTCTCTACACTCTTTGATAAGAACACTAGGACATTGGGGTTTGATTCAGGATACTTGATTTCTATTTTTAGCTCAGCTGCTCCAACACTGACCTTGGATAATTCATCTCATACTTCTAAGATTTATTTTTTGTTTTAAACTTTTTATTCTCCTACTCTTTTTAGATGATACCCAATTGATTCAGGGCAGAAATTGTACCTTATTATTGAAAGTAAAATATCTGGAGTTGCAGGTATTCAGACTGCTTATAATGTGTAGGCTATTATACACCTAAGTATTACAACTCTGTATTATTTTCTCTAAATTTATTCCTTTACATGATATTTGGTGCTTTAGAATTACAAATTTTCTTTTGTGAGATAAGGACTTTTCATTAAACAATTGAAATTCCTAAAATTGTTTATCCATAATAAAGCTACCAAATCTATCTTTCATTTAATATTTAGTGTTTTTCATATTTTAAGTATCAATTCAAAGTGTAAAGGTGTCAAAATTTGGTTAATCCCCACTTAAAAGCAACATAGGTGAGTTATCACTCTTTGTTCTTCAGATGACACTGTGACATAAATGTCACACTGCAAATCCTGAGAAACTGAGATAATGTTGAACTAAGAAGAAACCTGCCAGAAAATGTTTAGTATGTTCTATGATGCAAAGTTAAAAGCTCTTGAGAAGTATTTGGTCGGAAAGGCCTCCAACACCTAAATAAAATGCACAGGGAAAAATTCTGTTGCAACACTGTGGTCTTTATAGATTGACTTACCTCATAAGAATCAAGAAGTAGATCAGATTTCATAACAGCTCCAAGTAGATGGGGTAGGGTGAAGTGCATAAGCTTCTTATTAAAGAATTGCAGACTTGCGGCTGGAAGCATGGCCCATAAATAACTGCAGTAACAAATAATAGCAAATAACATCTGTGGTTACACTAACTCGGGAAAAAAAAAATTTACAAGGGCCATCAATCTTCATGCTTTAGGGCATGAGCTGATCACCAGCTGACATCCACAAGCAATCTCTCTTGTGGTGTTTTATTATGCAGTAAAGTAGATTACGAGGTTTTGTGATTTTGGAGAAGGAGCAAATATTGAGCATGGTTACTGATAAGGTACAGGACTACAAAGACCATTGCTCCAGCACAAGATTACAAGACTTTTTAAAAAAAGTTGCAACTTGCTTGCAAATTTAAGATTGATCAAATGTTAGGTTATCTAGTGAGAATAATTAACTAATCACTCTGTGAGAATTTTTTTAAAATGGAAATTCAAGGCAAACATTAAAGAAGAAAATATTTAGCAACACTTGAATTTAAATCGTACAAGAGACATTTAGGCAACTAGGTTAATATCTGGTAATTAAATAGATCATTAAAAGGTATTCTTCCTTTGTCAACAATCCCAGAAAAATAATCCTTCTCTCCTTCCTTGAGAAGAGTCTAAATTATGTATGTTCTCTCAGTCAAATTAGAAATTCACATTCACATGAAAGTCACATGAAAACACAGAGAATGGGTGAGTTTTCTTTATATGATAGAAATTGAAACTTTTTATCCTATCCACCACATCATTTGGGGAAAAGTAAGAAAAAAAAAAAGGTTATGTATTGGTTCTTTTATTTGCTTTATGTTATTGGTTTTTTAGATTGTTTCTATAGCTTAAAAGTTCTAATAACTTCAATGTATTGTTTACATGAGTAAAGAAAAATGTATTTCCAGAGGTCAAGCTTTATTGCTACCATTGGAAAGATACAGGGTTCCTAAAAGTTTGAGTAGAAAAAGGTAAAGACCTGCATAATTTTAAGTAGCTTTTCACAGCAGTATTTTGAACATGATTACCTAGGGTGATTTTCACAGAAGATAAAATTTTGAGTTTATTTTGAGAAGGAGAAAAAAGAATCAGTGTAATAGAGCAGAAGTTAGAGATTATAAGAGACTGAATATGAAGTCTCTGGCACCACTCTAATAGGCAATTGATCAAACAAAAGTAAATATTAGCATGTAATATGGTTACAACAGCATGCAAATAAAAAACCCAACATAATGATTAAAATATAAGATTAAGTACTACATAAAATATAAATCTTTAAAGACACATAATGCCTTTAAATAGCTAAAGAAGCACTACAAGAAAGCTGGAGAGAGAATATTTACAAGGGCATGTATTAATAGGACAAGGGGTAATGGCTTTAAACCTAAAGAGATTAGATACTACAAGAAAATTCTTTACTGTGAGGATGGGGAAACACTGGCAGAGGTTCCTCAGAGAAATTGTAGATGTCCCAGACCTGGAAGTATTCAAGGCCAGATTGGAACTAGATGTTTTTTAAGGTCTCTTCCAACCCAAAGTATTCTAGGATTCTATTAATTAAATTATGAATAATTTGGATTCAAAGCCCTTTAACCTATTAAGTATCTCTGCTCTATGTCATAGACAAAATTTGTAGTGTAAGTTTCCTGTGGTTAATTTGAGTTGTATTGATGTAAGATTCACATAGTTGAGATCTGAGTGAGACTTTGTTATATACAGATAAAAGGAGGAGTACAGGTAAACTTTTCTAACAAAAAAGTAGGTCAGCATAGGAAATGTTCCAAAAATCTGGTATTTTAATAGAAACCTTGAATATCATAAAAGAGAAGCTGTAAATTATTTTAGAAGACAACTGGTTAATGGCATCAAGCACTCTTAAATCCCTAGACTTAGATTTCTTTTTTCATCTCTAAAAAACAGACAATATAAAGTAGATGGCCAGCTTATTATAGCTGCTTGTATTTCTCTCTCCATTCAATTCAACACTCATGGGTCCAGAGGAAGAGAATAAACAGAAAAACTTAATTATATGCCCCAGTGAGAATGAAATAACTACAGAAGACTGGGAAGGATTTTCTGTTCTTCTTTTTTATTATTACTTTTTAATATTAGGATAAAGAACATTGTGACTTTTGGGAGAATACTTAATAAAGAAAAGTTTTTGCTATTGTTATAAACTAGTAAACTATGTATGCTCATGAATGCATCTGGGCACTGGGGTCAGGTGGCAACAAGCAGTGAGAATCAATCATAGAAAGTAAGTCTCCAGAGCTGGGTGTCTATGCAGAATTCCTCTTGGAATGGTTCCTAGAAAATTATACTGCCTAAGGGGTGTCCAGACTCCTGTGTGAGACTGCTAGTTGGCACATGTTAAAATCACCCCGGGGAATTTTCTAGCACTTTGCTAGTGTAAAATATTGTGTTCTGATGCTTGGGAATGTCTCCAAATACTGTTTAATTTACCTTTAAAGACACAGATTCTAGGAAGAAATTGTCCCAAAGATGTCTTCGATATTGGGAGCTGCATATTCAAATTCTCTCTTGCTCAGTGAATTCCATGCATTTTTGGACCCATTAGCTTTGAAGTGTTGTTGTTGCACAGTAAGACAGTTAGTGGGAAGAATGAAAGAGAACTTCCTGTAAACTGTTATGTGTCTTGTTACTTAACTTCCAGTGAGTGAGGCACTGGAAGAGCTTGTCTAGAAAAGTTGTGGATGCCCCTTCCCTGGAGGTTTTCAAGGAGAGCTGGATGGACCTCTGAGCAGCTGAGTGTAGTTGATGACGTTCCTGCCCAAGGCAGTGGGGGTTCGAACTGGACAATCTTCAAGGTCCTTTTCCCACCCAAACCATTCTGTGATTCTGTGAACATTCTTTTCTTGGCAAGACAGAGTTCCCTCAGGATAAGGTAGATCTAAACTACACATTTTCCTCATCAGTGATGAATAAAATAAACAGAAGTTTGTGGAAGAGGAAATTCCTTTTGCTTTACAGCTATCATCACCGGAAAATCAGGCATTCTGAGTCCTTAAGTGCAAAGAATGCCTCTGAATCAGCCACTTGTTGATAAAGCTATTTATTTAATGTTATCCCTTGGGTAGCTACTGGCCATCTCTAAGCTGCTAACATTTATCACCTGAGGTCATTGGTTTATTGTATGCTAGTTACCTGTGCAGTCAAAAGAAAAAGGATTTATCTCATTTAGCTGATTTGAAAAATCCTGTGGAGACCTATGCTTCTCTCCTTTGGCTATAGCCAGTGTTCTTTACTTAGGATGTTTGGATCCTCTGTTACATAAAGGAGAAGTTAAGTGTATAAAGCACAGATACTGAAGCTTATCTTCTACTTAATCTCTTGGAAACAGAGAGAATTCCACTGAGAAAGGAAACACATTTTATGGTGTACAGTGCACAGTAAAGGTTCATCCTACTTCAGAAATGTCACTGTATTTTTCTTCCGCCCTAAAAAAAGAGGAGCCCTTTAGGGTGCTTTATCTGTTTCACAAATACTAATTTTTTGGCAGATGAACTGGTTGAATAAGCAATGTCCTCTGAAGCCTTTATTAGTTCTTTATCTTTGCATAAAACATATTTGTATATGTCATACAATACTAATTCCAATAGTGGTATTTACTCATTAGAATGTTATTGTTAGCTTCCAAGAAATTAAGGAGGAAGGGGAGAGCTTTTCTAAAATGTACAGCGGTAGAAGTAGTGCTTCTTTTCCAGAACCCAACTGTCACCAAGCCAATTTTTGTTAAAAAGATCTGTAGGAGGTTTTACTAGCCTCTGAAGCATGTGTGTTAACAGCTTTTTAAAAAAAAACATGTAGCCATTGTATGATGCATGAAGCTAGAAGAAAATCATCATGCCCAAATAACCAAAAAATAACCCCTTTCTAAGAAGTAACTCTAAAGGGTGCCATTTGCTATTAAAAGCAGCAAAATACAGAATAGAAGTCAAACAAAACATATTCCCAAGAGAGAAATATTTCATGCTTCAGAATGCAGCAATTGCAGCCTAAGAGATTTAAAGCATTTCAAAACAGATTTATGTTCATGCTAGAAGGACATGCTTTCAGAATGGAAATGATTACTGATGCAAATGATTTCTTACTGAGTATTTCAGCCTGAGACATGCAATTCTGGTAGTTGGAATATCTTTCTAATCTACACTGGAAAAAACACTGGAAGAACAAAGTGTAAAAGTCATACTCAGGATTTTTTTTAATGCAAAAAATGGTCCAATATCTCAATTCTTCTTTAAGTTATTACTTATTCAAAGTTTTATTTAAATGCAAAAGACTAGGACCCTGGTTAAATCAATTCCTATGGACATTGCTGAGATCCAAATATTTCAAATATTTAAATGGGTGCTTTGCTCTACAGTGGATTAGAAATTAAATCTTCATATACTAGTAATATGAATTCTATTGTTCAAAACAGATCTATTTAGAAAACCTCTTCCATCTCTGTATGTAGTCTCAGTAACATGGCTTGGTCATATTTATACTTCAGAACACACGCAGAAATACCAATAGTTTTTTGTATCTGCTAACAAATATAGCTGTATTGCCTTTCAGCTCTTTATGCTGCCATACCCTTATGCTCCCAGGCAGCCCTTCCTTCTGTTGTCTGCTTCCTTTTGACTATGAAGTGCTCAGATATAAAAAAAATAGTCATTTATAGACAGTAAAAAATCGAAAATATTTAAAAACATGGGGTTTTATACATAGAAAAACTAGTTTTACTATATATGCTTGTAAAAGGACATATAGGTGAATATCTTATATGTCTCTATACACATCTATAAAGCTTTAGAAGCTGAGTAAAAATAGCCATAAAAATAGGTGCAAAGTAGATGAAACACTATGTAACAGGAACTAACTGAATAAGTAATTAAAGTTTAATTGTGAAGAGACACTAATTAAACAAAAGTGAAAGGCAAACTTGGGTTCCTCCACTTTACCAGGCTGTAGAGAAAGCCCTGAAATGTCTGCAGTGGTGAGCAGATGCTTCAAAAAATAGAGGAATCAAAAGTCTGGGTGGTATGTGGGTAAGTGACTTATAGGGTTTCATTTCCAAGGGTTATAGCACCCTTGTAGGAAACCCTAGTGTAAATCCCCTCATATGTAAGGAATAGTCTTGTCCTTTGAGCCACATTTGGAGGCCCCTGCATCCAACCCAACAGAATGATCATGCAGTATAACTGGGACACACTTTTGTTTGCACAGTGACACACAAGTAACTCTTAAAAATGGAAAACCAGAGCAAAATGCAGCTTCAGAAAAAGTGTGCATGGCAACAAAAATAAAAAGACCCAAACGAGTTCCCAAAAAATTTGGGATCAACCAATATACTGCATCAACCAGAAAAATCAGTCAAGGGGCTAATGAATCATAAACTGGATTTTGAGGTACATATGAGAGAGAAAAGATACATAGTTCATTTCCCAGTGTTTGAAGGGGATTTTAGAGGTGCCTTGAGAATCACAGTGGGGAGGTGCCTTGGGGAGCAGGCTGGTGCTGTGTCATTTCAGACTATCCTGTCTACTGCAGAAGCAGCGAGACAGGCTTTGGGATACAGACTGCAGTCCCATTCTTTTGAAGACCACATCTACTGCAGAAATCGAAAGTAGATAAAAAACAGCAATGGGTGTGCATCAGAGCTGAAAAACCATGGTTATTGCCCAGTAGAGAGGAGAAGCTGGCAGTCTGCCAGTACTAAAAGAGCTACCACTATATCAGTAGCACCTATACTACTGTCCTATAGTAACTGAGCAGTGAAACCCTGTTTGGAGTTTGGTTGGCATGTTCTTATAGGACTTTTTTAATAGGACTTCAGAAAGAAAATACTTAACAGACTTAATAGGACCATGTAATAGTAGTTCATGGAATCAAAGAATCATAGAATGACTTGAGTTGGAAGGGATTTTAAAGATCATCTAGTTCCAATTCCCTGAATTCCCTGAAGTAGTTTGGGATTCTTTTTCTTAAGGCAGAAAAGTGATGAACATGAGCTATGACAAAAGCCCGTAAGGTCATGAATAGCAGTGTTGTTTTCCCAGATAAATAAATGTGAAACATCAAATAAAGGTGTCAGTTTCAAAACAAAATGAGACAACTCTTTATGACATCTTAAAACCTGTAGAAATCCATGGCACAGGTTATTAAGTATTTTAAAAGCACTAAGACTTAACAGAATATTAGAAAGCATTACAGAAGATCAGTGATTAAAAACTTTTTAATGATAAAGTCATTTATTGGAACTTAGAAAATACCAAACTAACATAATCATGTAGACTGAGATGATATGCTTGAAATCCAACACTCACTGCATTACTGCCAAAATATTCATAAAAAATAAAACTCCTTTAACACCAATGTAGTATTAAGAAGCAGGCATTCTTTATTTGGCTGGATGGATGAGGGGATATCTCCTCTAAAATACCATGTATGCTAAGTACAGAAAAAACTCCTATTCATATACCGTATTTTATATATATATTCATTGATTTTCCTGTAATAGACACACATATGGTAATATTTTCCCCAAAATCATTAACACACATTCCCTCTTTGTGTATGCATTCTGATGTCCTGAGCATCTCTTTGGTGGTCCCTGGTGGTCAGCAACTCCTGAAGTCATATTTAACCACCTGGTGAACTGGTAAAAAACTTTGCATATCTGGTCTGGTTACTCTTCAGTTCTTCTTGATCAATGAGTTTAATTTCCAGCTGGTGCTAAACCGCCACAAAATCAAACAAAAAAACCCCAAATGAAACAAAAATCCCACACTAATTTTAATTAGGCAATAAGGATAATTTTATTTTAAGCTGCAAAGCTTGTTATAAAAGAACTCAAGTTAATGAAAAGTTAGCAGCCCTTTCCCCATCCTTACTTCCAACCGGACAATTTATAAACCTCTGTACAACCTTCTTAGATTGAATTTTTTCTCTCTACTGCCTCTGAGCCTGTCACACGACTCCATGATCCACTTGCCAATGTCTTAGTCTTGACATAACTGTAAATTCCTGGGGATATCTCATAATCCTATGCTATATCTAATATTTTGCAGTCTCCTGGAAAAACAGTATTTTTCATAGAAAGTTCAGTACACACTGCTTGACAAAAATATTCCATATGATCCAATCACTTCAACTGTTAATAAAATTTATGAAAAAAAAATACCATTTACAGCTCCAAATAATTAAAACAACTGAATTGCAAAATAATAATAAAAGCAAACATTTTAAAGTGTTTTTTTTTCTTCCTGAACACTGAAATTTTCTACAGAATAATATTGTTGAATGGTTAAACTTCCTACATTTTTTTTTGTCTCTACTCATAAGTACCAGTCCTTACTCAGAAAATCTTAAATGAAAGTTAGTACTTGGATAAGTGAAAGAAGGGAAGAAACTCTACAAAGAAAATTATCAGTAGAATTAAACACCACTGCCTTTTAACAGAATTTAGAAGATTTCTATTAATTTTTGCTATCATAAACTAGATATAATGAAAGTCTGGAGTTATCTAATAATACTTAAATGAAAAAAAATGAAACAAAACAAAGCAAAATAAAAGTCTTTCTCTTCCTATCCATATAACATGCAAAAGGGAAAATTATTTCATTACATGATAGAATATGATACTGATAAGACACTATAATAAAAAAAAGGCTGTTGTAACTGTTTTGTAAAATGGTTTAAACTTCAAGACTTTTAGTAAAAGTGGGAAGACTTACATTTTGTAAGTCTCCTAGATTTTGCAGCAAGGAAAAGAAAGCATCAGCACTTACACAGTAATGATGAGGCTGGTAAGGGAATACTGTAATTACAGAGATACTTTGAATAGATCTTTTTTGAGTAAGATTTGTTTGTAATTTAAATAATAGATACAGCTAAAAAAGGTTATTATCAGATGTTCAGGTCATGTTGAAAAGAGCTGTAACTGATTCATGTTAAATGATCATTGCCTCAAAAGACATACAGAAAATAGAGGGTGAGTTCCTTACAACTGAGACAAAATTTGCTATTTTAAAGTGAAATAAATATAGGAAAGGAAATAGAGTTCCAGTATTCAGTAAATTGAAGCCTGTCTATATTAGGTAGCTAGTTCAAGAGGGAAGGAGGTAAGTAGAAACCAAATCAGTCTTAAATGGAGCCATAAATAACATTCAATAGTTATATTTTAGAATCAAATTAGGACAAAGTATAAAAAAGAAAACAGGGAAAATAAATTTATTATTCTGGTGCAGAACTGAGGCAATTATGTTTTGTTCCAGCTGCATTTTTATAGGAGAAAGACAGAAGAATTACTTTCTGGTTAATTGTCCTTCAACAAAAATGATTCACCCTCCAACTGCCTTCTTATGATGGCCTTAATCCACAAAGCAAGGCCTCTTAGACACCAAAATACAATGCAACTTTAACTCCCTTTGAGGGACCTCAGACTCTCCCAAAAGGGTTATATCCCAACTTCAGAATGCTGATGAAGTCCATACAAATATTCTGAGCACTAAGTGAAAGACACAAAATGATCTCCAGAACTGTATAGACCTCATCCACCCATAAAGTTTCACTGTAAAGTCATCTTCTGGATGTGTTCTAGTCTCCTCAAAGCTTTTGCAAAAAATGATTGAGCAGGACATCCCAGAACTAACTATGCCAGGTGATCTCATGAGAAGGAATCATTTTCTGCCATTCTCTACTTTGAAAGCATGGACATGGAGAGGTTTCCATGCCATGGAAATATGGATTTTCCTAGTAACCTTCCTTTAAATACATAGCCCTCCACAGCCTTCCTGTCCACTTCTTTGGTTTGCTGATTTAGTCTGGTTGCCATCATTATCTTTGCTTTGTAAGACATGCATTATTTTGGTACAACTATTCAGAGCAACCTTGAGCTTTATTTCTTATTCATTAGTAATTTAATTTGCAAACAGAAGCTTAGGAAGCTCTTATTTCTATAAGAAATAAGAGGTGAATGTGGCTTTGTGGGCTCTTCCAAAGTAAGTAAGTAAGTTTACTTTGCATCTCTGCTTCATTACATGGAGGAATTTTTATCTTCATCTTCCATTGCTTCCCCATGTTCGTGATAGTGGTGTTTGATACTATTAGGTGTTTAGCTGTTGCAAAATAAATTTGCAGCTCAGTCTGAATGAAAACAGCCAAAGCATGACATGCATGCCCTGTTTAAAGCTAAACAGATTACTATGGCTACAGTTTTATTTAACAGGTACACTGATGCTACTTTTGCTACAGAAGTTAATTTTGTATGCTGTGCTAATTTTATATTATATCTAGGCTGTTTGGGTTCTTGGCTGAATTGAGGAATTCCTGATTATGGAGCTATTGATAGTGGTGTTGTTTGGACAGGAAAGCTTAGCTACATACATAGACACAGCTCAGCTCTCACAGTGAAATCACCTATCACCTCCAGGGATAAACTCTTTGGAAGGTGTTAATTACCCTGTCCTGTATTTCACCCTGTAGGCATTCATTAGCTGCTCTTCCTACTTAGAGCATGGCAGCTAGAGGCAAAGGTGCCCATGGGTGGTATAATTCAAAGAGTTGCAAAATAATATCCACCTTTTTTTAATTCTGCAGAAGAAGCAGAACCATATCTGATTTTTACTTACTTATTTTCCAGACCTCATGTTAAGGGAATGTGGAAATTCACTTCCCAACTTTTTTTCAGTTTCTTACTAACATTCTTTCTCTTTCACAGTCAGTCTCTTTTTTGGCAACTTTTAGCATGTACCAAGATACTACAGAAACAGATTATACAGTATTTGAGAGTAAAAAACAATCATTTATTGTCTACTATACACAGCGTATTGCTAAAATTACCAGACTACTACAGTGATCAATAGTATCTTCATCATGCAGTTGCATAGGGAAAAGTGAGCTTTTGCTGAATTTTGTAGTAGGATGACCCTCAATATTGCTGAGTTGGTGTCTTCTAATTGATCTCCTCTGCTGGGGAGGGAGGGCTGAAAAGGATCTTGATGTCAATATTTTTACCCTTGAATCTTTTTGGAGCTCTCACCATTTTACCAGGTACCCTTTTGTCTGTGTTTTTACTTTTCCCATTTTTTGTGGTTTTAAAGCACAGACTTTTTCAGACCTTAGCAACAATTTTCTCAGTAAAATTGACTCAAGGTTACACAGCTGCTTTGAATTAAAGTAGGCCTTGAATTAGAGACAGTTGAATTGGGTTGAGTATGGGGCTACTTCAAAATAAACAGAGTTGGCTTTTCAGAATAATGACAGCACTGAGCCTCCAAATTATGCAATAATTCATTTGCCTAAATATAGGATCTAATTTTCTGTGAGATGTCCTGTTTTCTGTCCTATGTCCAGGCATATCCACCTGGTTTCTTGAAAATCTTCAACTAACAAAAATAATATAGAAAAATAGATAAAACTCGATTTTTCCCTAATTAATTCTTTAGAGTACCTTGCAAACTTTTTTCACATTAAGAGTAGATACATGTTTTTAAAGTGTTTCCAAAAGAGTTGATTCAGCCTCATTGATTTGTTTAGGTCTGCTTACTCAAATTTTGCAGCCTTACATTCTGAAGTAATTTTCACTTTACTTAAATTCTGCAAAAAGTTTTTTTTGAATGCTATAAAAATTGCTGTCAACTTCCTTATGCTGTAATTGGATGTCACATCCTTTTAATATCTTTGTTTACTAGAAGTATGAAACACCGTGGCAGCTTCTGCAAATAGAGTAGAAAAGTGCTGAATCTGAAGGATAACACTCACTGAAACAAACAGTTGCAATCTGAAAAAATCCCCACCTGTCCCTGTTACTTTCCATGTCAAGTGCATGAGCTGCAAAAACCTATCTTTTGTCTGCTCAGTTGTGGAAAAGGAAGTGACAACTGCAGCATTTTACAGCTCGTAACAGTGTCAGAAGCCAAGTCAGTAAAGAGGAAAATACAGAGAGGAAAGCAATCCCTCACAATGCACACTTCATTGAAGAGAAATAAGAAATAACAAGAAAACATCTCTGCATTGACAGCAAATACATGAAAATACCAACAGAAGAAAATATAAATATGTAAAGCTAAAACAGAAAATGATTCCTAAAAGAACATGGTTACACTGGGCGACATATGTACTCAGAAAAACATAGAGACACCTAGAAAAAGAAATGTTTCTGGGAACTAGGGAAAAGTTTAGGAAAATTAAAGTCAGTCAAAGTTTAGATTAAGAGCTAGATAGAGATGGGGGAAGGGATATATGCTGAAATACTTCTGTCTTTAGCTGACTGAAAAAAAAAACAAACAGCATTCCCAGCATTCACATATACTTCATTATTCTGGATGTCAGTTCTTCTGGCTATTTATTATCAAGGTTTAAATACAATTTTCTGTGCTGTATTGAAATCTTAGTCTTAAAGAATTTTCTTTTATTTCTGTGCTTTTGCAGAAATTCTTGAAATATTCTGCCCAAAACACAAAAAGGAACCTAGGTCCTGAGGATCAATAGAGGCACTTCTGTCCATTTTAAACAGCTTTTGAAACCCTCCTAAAATAAAATTTCTATACTGGTACAAAGGTACATAGATGATAAAATGATTGAAAAAAAAACAAAACACCCATTTAAAAATAGTTTTTTTGAAAGAAGATTTCTGGTATTGAAACAATATCAGCAATTCAGTCTCTGACCCTTTTCACCCCCAAAAAATCTTTTGAATGATATGACCTTTGCTACTATTTTATAGAAAGAATTTCAGCCTCTATTCGATTTAATAATTGGTTTTGAAAAAATGGTTCATCTAACATGTTGTATTGCACTAAATAGTTTATTTTAGTAGTTGTTCTGCACTGGGTAATGGGAATTCTGTACTGAGTGTGGTATATCATGTAGATTATTCCCCCTTCCTCATCACATGGTTTCTCCCCATGCAGTCCTTTCTACACACCTGGTGGTCTGCCCCATGGATACCCCTGCCCTCGCCCCTCCCCAATGGCATCCCATTGGCCACGGTCCCCTTTCCCTGCCCCCTTTCCCCTGGGGGTTAAAACCCCACTGCAGGTAAAGGTTCGGCCTCTTTTGCCACCTGGGTGGTCACTGCTACCAGAGTGTCCTGTCTCAAGCTAATAAACTGGATACTCGTCTCCACGTGGCAAAGAGCGCTTCTCGTCTTTTACCTTCTGTCTGTGCAATTCCGTGTGGGCTTTAGTCCTGAGCAAGCCGGATCTGGATTTATATTAGCCCAGAGACCCACGGATTTATTGCACTAACACATTATGCTTATCTGTGATGACATTCATAGGCCTAGAATCTCTAGCCTTCAGATAAGTATAAGGATTTGAAGCTGATCTGAGAGTGTATAAAATGTAAGTATTAAAGAGATAGGGTAATAGCTAACATGAAGAAATGTGTTTCTGCATATTAAGTCAGTAAAGATACAAAATTATTTTTAAAAATGCCCTTGACATCTTATCTTTCAGGAAGCCAGTGCTTGGGAATTTCTACTTTGCTGCAGAATGACATGCGTTTTCAGATTTATCAAAAGAAGAGAAACAACAGGGAACCCAGTTACTGATTATTAATAAAGATAATGAGATTATTTCATTTGATTTGCTGAGAATGTTAATAATCAGATTTATGCAAAACCAAAATATAATGGCAGCTAGATGCAAGAGCAAGCTTTTCTTCTCTGAATATAGAGTAGCACTCTATATTCAGAGAAGAAAAGCTTGCTCTTGCATCTTTTGCCATAGTAATATTCTAACAAATGAGAACCATCATCTATTATATAAAAATAATCCCCTCTCCAATCATATGGTACCTATTCTAGTAATATTCAGAAACCCAAGACTTAGGATCCTCTTCAAAGAGAAGGTATATGTATTTGAGTTTCTTCATATATTCTGAAATATTTGAATCACGTTTCTCAAGTTTGCTTGCATAAGAAATTCTTCTAGGAAAAAATAAGTATAAATTTATGTTGATAACAACTGAATGAGTAAATTCTTATGACTTCTGTTATTAAAAAGCTTTGAAAGGCTAGAAGAGAAAGAGCAATTTGAAATTCTGTTATTTAATAATAAGTCTACTTCTAGTAAGCAAGTTACCTACCAGATAGAAACCCTGCAATCTATATAAGTGTTATTTTTTTTAACTTGGGGATCACAATGAAATCATAAAATTAAAAAGAAAAATAACTGTTACATTCTGTCTTTTTTATGGCAGAAAATATACTTATTCACTATTTATTGAAAAAAAAATTAAAAAATAACATTGCTGCAAATTAAATGTTACGGCTTTTAGGTGAGTTTTCATAGGCTCAAGAAGTAAAAGGCAACCTGATAGAAATTTGAAAAAAAAATGTTGTTCTTGTAATAAAATTTTGCTCCCTTCTGTTGGGAAGGAATGGTTATATCGAGTGTGAGATTGTAGATAAAGCATGATTTAAATAAAAACTGCACTGGGGTGTAACTTATACAAATTTAATAATACCTTATTGCGATATGTCTCTTGTATGGGTTCTGAGTGGAAGCCAAGAAATGTGCCACTGGCTGTATGACCAGAAAAAGGAACTTGTAGGCCTCATTCCATGATGATTAATAGAGAATGAATTTCAGAATGAATTTGCCTTGAACCAAGATTGAACAACCACCTTTCAATGAAAGAGGGAGGAGGGGCAAGATAGACAGGCCAGCAAACTGATATTAACTAATTTCTGGCTCTAATGCTGTTAAGTCAATGGAAATTTCCATCTGACTTAGTTAATTCATGGTTCAGCCTTTAACAGGGGACCCAAAGAATTCTCAAGCTCATTCATCCAAGCTGCCTATATGTAAACTAATGGTTTTTTGTATGTGTAATCGAACTTGAGTATTTTCTACTGCTCCATTGTTACTGTTTCCACCTAAAGGCACAATGACAAGGTAGACTGCACTGTCTTTTACTGACCCACAAAAATAAGAATAAAATATTATTAATGTAGCAAAATTGGTTTGATTTGTAAAGTTTTTGGGTTTGTTTTTTTTCAAAAATCTTTCCTTGAACATATTAGGAAATGGGGAAAGCTCACAAATGACATCAGGAAACAGATGGGAAGGGAAGAACACAACATATTGCTATTGCTCTATTATATGAGTCGGGCTAGGAGGGATTATGTCAGCTGTTCATTTAAGGAAATTGTAAAGAATTTAATTCTTGAGTGCTTCTGAGAAAAGCTGCAGTTTGGGAATCAGCCACCTACAGCATGTGCTTAACGCAGTGGTAAGCATGTATTATGTACAGCTCCTTTGTGCCCAATGGCAGAGGATATGAGTCTTTTCTAGCCCTTAGCTGTAGACCTAGTCCTTTCACTGAAACAGTGGAGAATTATGACATCAGGAGCAGTGGAAGTCCCTAGATCACATTAAGACAGTAGCTGTTGCACATATGCTCACATAAAAAGAAAGAGCACTGCACAACATCAAAAACAGCTATCCAGTTCCAAAGCAGAAATAATATCAGACATTGGGTTTTGAAAAAATGAAAACAGTAAGAAAAATGCCTTCCCTAGTCCTCAAGCCATTTGCCATGTGTTTTAAACCACCCTAGACAATAAGACAGTATGAAAAATACTGTCTGGTGTGCAGCAAACCTGTAAAAACTTTTGACACGTGGGACCACTGCCAGAAAGGTATAGCCTTTTAAATCGTACAAGGCACGATTTGCAAAATGAAGATATTTAAGTGTGAAAGGCAATTGAAATTAGGTTTCTAAAAGATTGGGTCTGTTATTGAACAAGACATTTAAACATCATTCACATGGAATGTGCAGAATTACCTTGAGAAAAGCAAATCACAGACAACTTGCTGTCAAACTCCAATTTCTGACTTGCAGATTCCATGGGAAGGTTCCTGCACCAAGATAGAAGAGAGGGGGGAACTGGTATTCAGTAAAGTCTCACTCTCAGAATGAAAGCAGAGTTCTGAATTCCCAGTGAGGTGCTTCAGCTTCCAAACTTCCGTCATGTTTCATACAGTGGTGTTTAACATGCCAGCACTCAGCAAGCTGGTTGTTTTGAATACTAATTTGAGTTCCTGTATTTGGTGCATAGTTATATCTAGGCACCTAGATCAGCACTGCATATTGAGTTTTGAATACCTACATTTTGGATGTTGCAGTCCTAAACATCACAACGTGGTCCGTTGAATCTCCCACTGAACCATTTTTCTCTAGGGACTAGAGAGAAATAGGAGATTAGGTATTTAAAAGAGTACTAGAGTATGTAAGTCACATATTGGTAAATCTGTGCTTAAGTAATGCCGATCTTTGGTATACATAAAATATATTAAGATCAAACATCAGAATACCTTATATATATCACAGTTCTTCTACACATACTTTGATCTTGTTTAAACATTCAGGATCTGCTTCATAAAAAGCCATCTTCAAATTGTGTTACCATACTTAAAACACCATCAAAAGCAGGCCTGTTACATTTTTTCATGGCTTGTTTCAAAGTAGAAACACATTTGAAAATATTTCCATTGCCATAACTTGCTTTTCCCTCTCACCTGTGACCTGATGCTTAAGAATTTTTCTAGAAAACACAAAATTTATATCTTGTCAGCCCAAAAGGATTTTTAACGTTTCTCCCTTACTTGCAGCAGGGAGTATCCTGGGCTTATTTACATATATATATATATCTCCTAAAAAAACCCTCAACCCTGTTATTATTATTTCCAGATGAAAAGTAAGCATAAGTACATCATTCTCCCTTCCATAGTATTTTAAAGGATTTTAAAGGACAGCTTATTGTAACTCCTGTTAGAGTGTTACAGATACTTCTATTAAGACCTTTAAATATATATAGTTTTATCCATAAGCATTATTTTGGTCAAAAGACTTTTTTTGCAGTTTCAAACTACATAACTATATAGAATGAAGTATAATTACTATAAAAATATTTTATGATGTTTAGAATTGCATTTGCTAATGAAAATTTTAACTGTAATTTTAGTTACTTCCTGTCTATCACTTAGGTAAAAACCAATCAGCACCAAACATGGTAAGTTACTGTAAGATAAACCTCCCAAGCTCATCTGTACAGTTGCACTTCCTGTTCTCAGCTATGGCAGATTCTAGTGTTTAACTTAGCATTAAAATAAAAACCTACTTCTTTCATCCTACTTGACATATTATCATGGTATAATTTGACAGGTAGCTAAACACCACATAGTCAGTCATTTACTCTCCTCCCCAGTGGGATGGGGGACAGAATTGTGGAGAAAAAAGGAAAGATTTGGGGGCATAGATAAAGATGTTTTAAAAGGACTGAATCTGAAGGGGAAAGAATAACATTAATATTGAGAGATAAATAAATATCCAGAACGATGCACAGTGCAATTGCTCACCACCCACCGAATCGTGCTCAGCCAGTTCTTGAGCAGCAACCCCTAGTCAGCTTTCTCCCCAGGTTATGTACTAAGCACAACACCGTGTAGTACAGAACCTTGTACTACATTGGGCAGTACAAAGTACCTTTGGTCAGTGGGGATCAACTGCTCTGGCTCTGTCTCCTTCCAACTTCTTGTGGTCCCAAGGCCTGTTCTCTGGTGGGGTGGTGTGCAGAGCAGAAAAGGTCTTGGCTTAATGTAAGCACCACTTAACAAAAACAAAAACATCAGTGTATTATCAACATTATTCTCATCCTCAGTCTAAAATTCAGCATCTTGCTTTATTAGGAAGAAAACTAACTCTATCCCAGTTTAAACCAGAATACATCTAATTTTGCATAAGAAAAACTCAGAATTGCACTGTTCCCATATGTTCTCAGTGAAGGATATAGATGGTGTGACTGCAAGACCCTGCAGTGTTAGGGGTAACTCAAAATGCTGGTAGTCGAATCTAGAGCAAGATCTCCGAGGGTCTGCTTTTGGAAAAATTAGTGTTTGCACTAATTTGGTGATTGTGCTTCCTTAAATAGAAAGAATTTTTTTTTGTTAAAAGAACAAGTCAGGAGGAAAATCTTAGCATTTTTTTTTCTTGGTATCAACAGCTTCACAAATGATCTGGAGCTTACAGGAATACTTTCAAGAACTTTTTATAACAAATGGACAAAAACCACTATATCAAGCTTTTTCTCCTTGACTGGTTGGTTTTACAATGTTCTCAGTATGACATTACAAAATACAGTTTTTCAGCTGTCATGTTATACACGTTTTCCTGCAGAATCTTGGTGTATATATACATTACCATTGCAGACAGTAACAAGTGCATGCAGAGCAATTGAGCAGGAAATATCTATTATGCAGAGTGTAGGCACTGTATTTTCGGTAGCTAACTGCTGCTTATCTACTTAGCAATAACACTTTGATGCTACTAAATAAAAGATTTTCATGCAAGAAAGTGTTTCCTGATAGAGAGATTGTTTAATTGTCACGTCACTCTCTGTACCTCTTGTGGACAGTCTCCAGTTGACTTTTCTATAAAGCCTGAGGGTAGTTAAATCCAGGGATGACTCCTATAGATAACAGGCAAAAACCATGTTCAAGGATTGGCTCCCTTCACTCCACATATGTCTGTGACTTTCACACAAAGAGCTTTGTACCCTGTACTACCACTGCTTGTCCTCCTGAAACAAAGAAAATATGAAATGTGCTCAGTTTCACACCAGGAAGGACACTGAGCTTTTCCAGTTTTTAAAGCATTTTGACTAGGGAAAAAAACAAAACAAAACAAATGAAAAACAGAAATAAAAAAACTTCTAGGAAAATAATTCTATCTTAAAATCTGCAATCTGCTATACAGGGAGCTGTCTGTAACAGGGGGGGATACTGTTCTATTATCAATGCACATAACTACAGTGCTATCATGAGCTTCCTTTCATCTGATTAGCAATGAAAATTCCTGATAATCATTCTTACCCATGATGCAACCATAATTTTTGTGCTTTCAGTAGAAAGAAATAAATAGAATACAACTAAAAAAGTCATCTGTTACTTTTTTTTCCCCCTGAAATTGCGCCAAACACACTCCAGTATGCTATGGTACATATTATTCTAACAGAGCTATAATTCTTCATTTTCCTGGAAGGGTATTTTGCTTATTTAGACTTTTTTCCTGGCTGTATATAAAGACAGTATTAGATTGCAAAAAATACAGTGTAAATGAATTTTCTCTTTAAAAGGGTTTTTCTTTTGTTAGCTTTTTAAATGTTAGTCTACTGCTCTTGTAAAGACCGTTCCTTGTTGCAATCATATTTAATTATTTTCAGTGTGAAAGGCTGACTTATCTTTATGTAATGAAGAAGGTATCTGCATTACTAAATTCAACCTTTATATCTGCAGTAGCCATAGCTTAGTTAGAGATAAAACAGAACTATTGTTCATCAATAGACTATAGAACAATTGTTCATCAATTCAGTTATCTTGGTGTTTGAACTAAAGACATCTTGAAGACTTACAAAGTGGAAAAGTGTAGGACAAGAAAGACTTGTGATATATGGCTCAAACTTACTAAGCAGTGAAAGGCTTACAAGAAAATAATAAATCAGAAGAAGTGGAAAAGCTGTTCTTAGGTAGTCAATATTTCCTCCACCATTGGTTTCTCCTGTCTATAGCTCTGTAGTTTTACCTCAAGTTTTCAAAATATGCTAAGGTGAAGAAAAAAAAGAACAGTTTGACATCTGGGAGAAACAGAAGAAAGGGAAAGATGAGAAAAGTAGGAAGGAGGAAGGAAAAAAGACATGCCTGTATGTAGCTATTCATTTTTTTTAAAAAAATACACTAAAGTTCTAAGACAAATATTTCCTTGGAAGCTGAAGTTTATAGCTCCTGTAACAAAGTTATTTTTACCATTTTTAGTAAAGATTTGGAAACTGGAAAGCAGAGTGCATTTTACATACAATGATACAGGCATCAACTAACGAACCCCGGAAAAAATTAAAAAGAATATGAATATACCTCCTGTGAAGTAAATTACACTATACAAATCATAAAATGCAAAGGCAATATTATCATCAAGACACCATGCCAAATCTGTGGGAAAATGTAGTTTTTATCAATATTCAAATGACTGCAATAAGTTTCATCTATAATTACTTTAACATTCTGATAGCAATTAATAACCCTGTAATAGATTGTGGTCATTCAGTACTAAGGTAAAATTTACTATCCAGGTCTAAAATTACTTTAGTAATGCATTCTGTACAGTATTTTTTCAATTTTTTTGCCTTGACTCTTTGAAATGGTGAGGTGGCACAAAGCAGTCAGTCGAGATATGGATTGGCATGTTCAAAATTTATGTACTCTCTCTCAGCTCACAGGAATGAGTGAACCCATGTCAGTGTGAAGAGTACACAGGAGGAAAGAAATGAGCTTGTTCTGAAAGTTTGAAAATAAAGAACACTTAACTCCTGATTATCAATGCTGATACAGAATACTAACCCTGCAGCAGCTTTGAACTCTCAGGGCATGATGCATGGGAAAAATTGATGGCTGAATGCACTATAATATAAAAGTAAGAAAATTCAACCAGTTCCCTACTGTGCCAACTAGACCACAGAAACAAAAGTATATCCTTTTTCTTTCTTTTTATTCAATTCAATTCAGGCTTCCAACTTAGTTGAAAAAAGATATAACAGATGAATTCTTTATTTTCAAAAGCTCATTTATATTTTCCTCTTCTTTAATGCGTACAATGTTCTATGGTTCTTTCAGTGGCAGGGACAACATTCAAAGCCATCTAATTACATAACAGATAGCTCTGTGATAATTCTGTTGCAATGGATATATATCACTTGCTTTACAATTGCAGAAATATTCCTTAACTTGCCTTGCATTCCTTACCAGACTCCACATCACTTAGATTTAGGTATCCGGGCTTATGTTTTGGATCTCTGGGAATAAATGCTCTCCTGCTGGAACCACCAATCTTAACAGAACACACTGGATGAACATAAAATGAAGGGAGGGGTGATGTCCCGAAAGGCAATGTCTCCCATTCCTGCTGAATACACATCACAATTGCTCTTAGTAACTGAGTTAAAAAACTTTTGCATTAACTCCTTCTGTCTGGAATGAAGCTGCCTGGCTTCACTTTAGAAATGGCTGTTCAATATTACCTCCAGAGGCTTTTTTCTGCCATATTCTTTCTCATTAATCTGCCTACCCCTAGTTTTTTGCTGTTTTTCATCTGCCTGTCTCTTCACAATAGAATCTGAAAATTCAGGGGTTATCCTTTCTCTGTAAATTGATCCTTCAAGTCTCTGATTACAAAGAGAAGTGTGTCTCTTAGTCCTGGTTACTGTCATGTAAATCCACTGCAGATCACTGAGGAAACTGAGGGCTTGCTGTTCTCACAAATTCCCTTTACACGAAGTCCTGCTGGGCCAGTAATACATTTTCTGGTATCTTGCACTGTTCTTAGTATCAGAGAATGCATTTAAAGATAAAAGTGTATTTCACATAACAGGGTGCATAAGTGAAGACAGATTTTATGTAAATTAAGTTTAAAAGCCTACAGACTTAATTGCTTGAAGTGATTTCTAACCAGGGAAGTGTCAGAGAATTGGCATTGTTCAGCCTGGAGAGGAGAAGGCTTTGGGGAGACCTAATTTCAGCTTTCCAGCACCTAAAGGGAACCTGCAAAAAAGATGGAGAAAGACTTTTTACAAAGACATGTAGCGATCCAAAAAGGGGAAATGGATTCAAATTGAAAGAGAATAGGTTTAGATTAGATGTTAGGAAGAAATTCTTTACTGTGACAGTGGTGAGGCACTGGCACATGTTGCCCTGAGTAGCTCTGAATGCCCCATCGCTGTCAGTGATCAAGGCCAGGTTGGATGGGACTTTGAGCTACCTATTCTAGAAGAAGATGGTCTTGCTCAGGACTGGGGAGGTCTGATGATCTCTAAGGTGCCTTCCTAACCAGGCCATTCTATGATTCTACAACTTTATGATTATGAAAGGTGGTAGAGTGTAATATGCATGAAGACATTTCTCCTGCCTCTTGACAATTGAATTTTGATTAGCTAGGATTACTGTAGTGCTGTGCATGTCAACTAGGAATAAAATGATTGTTAGCACTGGAGAATAATCTGCTACTAAGAAAGACTTAATGTGCAATAGCCTGTGTGGTATGGATGCAAATTTTGGATGTTTTAATATGTAAAATGGGCTTAAGGGCTTTGCAGTATGTCTGTATAGACATATTCCTCCAACCAGTATTGGAGGTTAGCATCAGTAATGCAGTACATTCAGCAGTTGAGGCTTTTTACCATTTTCTGTGACTGTTCAGTCACACAGTACTATTAATATTTTATGACACTACGTTCATATAATTTTATTCTGTAACTTGACCTTGGGAATGTTTATATTTTGAGTAATGTATTTGAAAGGTACACAATATATGGAAACCAGATAAATCCAAGGATTAAAGCTGTTCCCTTTGGCCATGACACCCAGAAGAATTTGAAACAACTGTCTTGATTAAAGCCATTATAAAAAAGGAATTCACAAATTAAGTCTGTTGTTGCACAGCTGTTTCTCAAGATGCTGCTATTCACCTTAGTTTAATAAATTTGGAAACCTCTTTTGTCCTGGCACTACCTAAGTACTCTCATTTTTAACTGCAGAGAAAAAGTTTCCCATCTGGCCCTCTATACTTTAAAACAAGTGACTATGACAGTATTTTTTTTTTAATAAATATCCTAAGAGAGATAATGCCACTGTATTGGTTTTTACAGTGTAAAAGAAACACTGGGATTACACATACATTCAAAATCTCTTCCATCTCAGGAAGAAGACAGCTTTTTGAGGTAGTATTCAGCTGAAAAAAAACTAGGAGCACCAACTGCTAAGAGACTGGAATGTAACTGGAATGTTACCTAGATTAACAGCACTGAAATCAACCAGTAACTTACGCACAAATTTAATTCATTTAAAAATTAAAGACTAATGAAAAATAAGTTTTGCTTCTTCTCTCTCACAGCTGAATTCTGCTCATTGAACTCACATTTTTTACTTATGAAAGTGCTATAGGTTTTCACGGATTGTTCCCAGTCCAAGGGACAAGTGTGGCCCACAGCTCTTGTTGGACCTTGCAGTCCTCACCTCTGCTGTCTGTGGTGTGGATGGAGACAAAGCAGACATCATGTCACCATGCTACTCCTGCACAGGAACAGCCTGACCAGCAAGGTGACTCAGTGATGACTAAACACCTCAGCAGTTTTTTCCTTACGTCTGCATTTACTCAAACTTTCAGAACTATGAGTACACTATGAGGCAAACATAGTTGAGTTCCAGGAGGCATAAACGTTGCTAAGCCCACAGTGAAATCCCACCACTAAAATAATAAAATTAAATAGGTGTTTGAAAGCTTAACGTTCAAAAGTACAGAATCAGCAGGTTGCAAAAACCTACCTCATAACGATTCCATAATTTTTCTCTCTATAACAGGAAAACAGTAAATATATACGATTTTAATGAGATATGATTACCTTTTCAGTTTCAGTGGTTAATTTTCTATTGAGCAGAGACGACAGATGTCCATCTCACTCCTTCTTGACATATTTTGTTTCATTTTAACACATTAACTGTCTCAAAGCGTCCTGCTCTGGAAATCTGAAGATTGGTGACTTGCTTTTGTTTTTAATGTCTAATGTTTTTAACATCAGATGTCAAGACTATAGATTTAGTCTTGAATCCCTTCTCACCTATGCCAGGACATAAAATGGAATCAAAAATCTTCACCATTCCTTGTGCAGACCTCCTATAGAAGATAGGAACAGTTTTTGTTTCCAATCTACTCTTGATTTGATTTTCACACTCTGTTTTAGAGAACAACATCATTACCCTTCCTATTTATTTTTTGATCTCATTTTTAGGGGACAATAAGTTGAATGTGCAGATAGAGGTTTCTGCTGACCCCACATAAAACAAAGCCAAAAGGAAGACATCAATTATCTCTGAGTTAAAAAGTGTCCATACTGCTTTCTACCTTCTTTTTAGGATTTGGGCTAAATGCATTGACTATTGCAGGGTAAGGAAGGAAAAGCAAGTAAAGAAAGGCAAGGCAAGACAAAAACATACAAGCTCAAAAGTCTTCATTTGGCTACAAATAATGAATTTTTGGGTTGGGTTTTGGGGTTTTTTGGGGTTTTTTTTGTGTCCTTCCTTCCTAGTTCCTTCCTTTCTCTCTCTCTTTCTTATTTTATTTTAGTAGTGTCAAGGCAACTCAGATGAATTAGAAGAATACGAAAGATATAAGAAATCAAACTTCTTTTCTCAAAAAAAGCAAAGCCTGAGAGGATGGATTTAATTCTTGACTGAGAATAAGATGTACTTGGAGATTGCAGGAACAGTGGCATTTCCTTGTGGTGGGCAGGCTCAGTGCAGAATGACTACTGCTATGAGACAAAAAATGTAGAAATGTTTCTGTTAAATAAGCAAAAGTTTGGACTCCCTGTACAGTCACCCTTGACATCAAATCATCTTTGGAATGACAAATTCACTATGAGGACTGACTTTTAAATAGATGTAAGATTCTCATTTCTTTGGAGAATAAAGATCAGCAAAACAGCAAATGAAGAAAAATTTTTACTATCATCTATCTATCATCTATCTATCTATCTATCTATCTATCTATCTATCTATCTATCTATCTATCTATCTATCTATATCTATCTATCTATCTATCTATCTATCTATCTATCTATCTATCTATCTATCTATCATCTCTATCTATCCTAATTTGCAAATGTTAGGCTTTGTCTGTGTTTTCTTCTGGTTTTAACAAAAATTCTGTGAAAAAAGTAGTGTTCTACCTGAGCACAGTCTGCTTTTTGTAATGTAGTACAAGTATTTGGCTTTTATTTTATAAATGTTTGGTCTTAAATAATTCAAATAAGTATTTAGGAAAATATTTTCATTTCCAAGGTCAGTTTTTAATTTTTGTTGCTTCTGATGAGAGCAATATGTATGCATGAAAATAAAAATTTACCTTTTGTTATGTTAAATCTCATTGTTGATATTTTTATGTGTGAAAAAAAAATCTCTCATTCTAGAGTTTAATACTCATAGTGTAAAGAAGATGAGTCAGAAATCTAGCTTGTCTCTCTGAAGGATTAATATTGTGTATTTGTGTTTTATTCATTAATGCACTCCAAGACACCTCTTCAAAATTAGACCAAAATAAAATTCACTTAATTTCACTTGACTAAAAAAGATGCATTTATTTTCCTGAAGCAAAGACTTGTCATACATTCATATGTTCCCTTCCTTCCCCTAGAGAACACATATGTCACCTCCATGCTGCCTCAGCCCACTGAGGGAATAATAATTTTTAATAAGACTGCTATAAAAAGACAGTTAATTTGCATGTGTAATATCCTGTTATGAGAGCAGTTATGAAGAACAACCATGATTACAGATATCAAAGCAAACAACCCTGAAAACAATTTTATTGTCTGGACAACACCATCAGAACACTACCAGGTAAACATGGTATATCAGTTGTTGACTAATGAGACAGAACACAATCAAAATCAATTACTACAGTAGTGGAAACACTGTAGAATCGAATGTTCTTCGAAGAAAATAAAACTGACATATTTTGAAAAAATAAACCATACTTGCATTGTTGTACCTTTCTTCAGACACTGAAATTCCCTTTTTGTTACAGAAAATATTACTGGATCAGATATGGGCAATTATATCCCACTTGTGAAATCAGAAGTTGACTATGTATATATATATATATATATATATATATATATTTGTGTTCAGAACTGGATGGTGTGTGTTTATTTCATTATGTTCTCCACCAAAGGAAAGGGCACAAAGGCAAAATATTGCTTTTACTGGTGGTGGATGAACACAATCTTATATTTTGGATTATTGGCACTTATCACCACAGAGTTAAATGTCGCAACCTCTATCTAGAAGGAAACAGTAGAAGATAAAGTAGAACATCACAAACCATGCTTGCCTGTCAAACACAGATAGCAATACCTGTCAATAGCAAATGAGAGTCTATTAAAAGAATGGTATTATAATTGAATTGTGTGGATTTAGAACACTGTTAATTACACGTTTTTCATAAAATGTATAATTACAGCTTACTGACATAGTGTCCATTTGGAAAAGCGTTCACTAGATATGATTATACTTACTGGAAAACATTTAGATAGGAAAATTTCGACTGAGACACTTTCAAAGGCACTGACCTTTTCCCACTGAGGAAATGTAGGCTTATTTCAAAATAAACAGCCTACTAAAAGCACATAATCTAGGCTCATTAGGAGTCTTTAGTTCATCTCTTACAAAGTGCTGCTAATACCTTCCAGAACATTTCCTAAAAAGAAGCAATGTGCTGTCTAAATCAAAGTTCTCTGTCACCAGGGTACTTCTTTAAATCCTAACACATGTTTTTTTATTAACTCAATAGTTGAACTGCATAGGCAGTTACCTTAAGATAGATATGCTAAAGATTTATAATAACACATAATCTTTTAGATGAAATTGCCTCAGCTCTGCAGAATAGCTGCGCAGATACTTCACAAAGAAGCAAGGTGCTGTTGTCAGTCAGATGTGCACTTCTCACACTTTAAAACCCACACTGGATATTTGCTGACATGAACCTGTACATCTCCCTGGTAAGATTTTCCTGACATCTGTTTCTTGTAGTCATTTTGAAAACTATTTCTTAAAGACTGTGTGAGACATTGGTATTCTCTCATGAAGGAGAATCATTTTTACCTGGAATTAAAATAAGTTTTGCCAATGTAGACTTCCTTCTAGTACATTGGTTTGTTCCACTTAAAAGTAGTATATATATCCTGCACATTCAAGCTTATAAACCAGTCCATTATTGAGTGCTATAAATACCGCATTTGGGCTAAAAATTTGTAGATGTCTGCTGTGCAAATTCTTCTTGTTTTTGCAAATGCTTAGGAACCCCATTGTAACTATTTTCCAAAACACCGAATGTGTTGTTTTGTCTAACATTGCACATGGCCTTTTTTTGTCTTGCTATTTGTTTTGTTAGTTCAACTCTGAATTCAGAAAACACCTTTCTGATTCCATTTCCCTTTAGTAATTTGAAATTATCATTCTTACTACAGGAACTGAGTATCATAAACACTACATGTGCTTCAGTCCAGACTTCATGACTTCTTTGCTTGGCAAATCCAATTTGAAGGGTAATTCTAGGTCTCTCAAATGACTTTGAGTGTTTCGTGCATTATAATCTGATCTGCCATTTAAACTCCCAAATTCAATGAGACTCATACTTCAGTCTTATGTCTGGGACAGATTATTTTATGATTCATTTCTCTATCCTGCTTGAAAAAGCATGAATTGATCACAATGATTGCTACAGCTCTGTAGCACTCAGAATCTAGCAATGTCTCTTGTGCCTGAATTAAATTAAAATTCTGAATGAAAAAAAATATAAATCAATAACAATCTACAGCAAAAATAACATTAACTGGTATGTCTTCCTCCTGGTGCCAGAATAAAATAGTCTGAACTTCCACTGGCTGTTGTCTCCACGTTTAGAAGTTATTCAAAAGTTTGTTTGAGGTTTAATTGATTCATTAACTGAGATTTTACTAAACCCATATACTAAAATTTTCTAGTGGCTCCTTGAAAATGTGCTTTACACTTAAGAATTCTTCAGTTTCCAGTGGGTTCCTCAGTTTTCTGGCTGCTTGCATATTTCTTACACATCCCAAGGATATTAGTTAACCCAGCTGCTCCCCAGCTCCAAGAATTTTGTCATAGTCATAGAGTTTTCAGTCCCATCACCATTTAAATTCAAACATCTGTGGTCAAACTTTTAGAAGTGCCATGAATTAATGCAGGTGAGAGTTCCCCCACTGGTCTTCTTGCCCTTGGCATCCATGCATGTGTTTACAGATAAACTCAAAAGTTGATTAAAGCTGAGTAAGAAATAAAAGGAAATGGTTCTGCTCAGAAGAAGGATTTACACAAGGTACATAACTGATTACTTTTAGTCTGGCAGTGCTTGTGATAACGTGAAACAAAAATGTCATGTGACATTTTTACTCATCTTGCATTCGCTCTCACAGCTCTTCAAAATAATTTTCTTACTCCTCCAGCAAGAAAAATTGAATTCCTCTTAAGAAGGAGTATCTACGTGTTCAAAGCTGTATATATCTTTTTCCTTTAATTCTCTAAAATTAACTTTACTGTGCTAGAAAATCCTGTGATACACAAAGATTTTTAACAAGTATATTGTTTATTAAACAAGTGTATGGTTTATGCCTCTAGAACAGAATGGAAAAAGACTGGGAAACAGAAATAAGAAACCCAAGTTTAGAAAATTAAAAGCCTTTGGATTAGATCTGCATGAATTCCACTAGATATCATCAGTTGTGTTTGGATGATAATAAATGTCTCCATTTACCTTCCAGGTTAATTAACAATTTCATGAGGACTCTGCAATGTTGGCGAACACCTGACTAATTTTCTAGTGATTCATATATATCTGCAGGACATGGTCATGGTATGAGCAAAATACAGGAAACTGCTAAGCAGATGCTCTAGCTGTGAGAAGTACAAAAACCATGTTGGTGCAAATTGGTTAGCTGCTGCTTTGTTTCTCCTTTTATTGGGTTTGCATGGCAAGGTTTTGATAGCAGGAAGGCAACACGGCTGCCTTCTTTGAGAAACTGCCAGAAGCTTCCCCTATGTCCAATGGAGCAAATGCAGCTCCAAGACAGACCCACAGCTGGCCAAGGACAAGTTCATCAGTGACAGTGGTAACGCATCTCTGACAATGTATTTTAGAAGGGGAAAGAGTTACTGAAGAACAGCATTTTCAGCTGGAGAAAGGAGCGAAAATATGTGGGAGAAACAACTCTGCAGACACCAAGGTCAGTGAAGAAGGAGGGAAGTAGGTGCTTCAGGTGCCAGAGATTCCACTACAGCCCATGGTGCAGACCATGGTGAGGAAGTTGTGCCCCTGCAGCCTGTGGAGGTCCATGGTGGAGCAGAGATCCACCAACAGCCTGTGGAGGACCTGACACTAGAGTGAGGGCATGCCCAGAGGAGGCTGTGATCCCTTGGGACACCCAGCCCAGAAGAGATTCCTAAGTCCTGTGGATTCCTGTGGACTTATGGAGAGAGGACCCCACAGTGGAGCAGTTTTGCTGGCAGGGCTTGTGACCCCACAAGGGAACCAAATGGGAGAAGTCCATTCCTGAAGGACTGCACCCCCTGGAAGAGATCTATATTGGAGCAGTTTGTGAAGAACTGCAGCCCGTGGGAAGCACTGTATTGGAGAAGTTCATGGAGAACTGTCTGCCTTGGGAGGGTGCCCACACTAGAGCTGGGGAAGAGCATGAGGAGTCTTCCAGCTGACTTCCCATTCCACATCCCCCTGCACCACTCGGGAGGGAGAATGTAGAGAAAATTGGGAAAGAGGTTGAGTCCGGGACAAAGGGACGGGTTAGGAGAAGGTGTTTTTAAGATTTGGGTTTCATTCACTATTCTGATCTGATTGGTAATAAATTAAACTAAAGCCAAGTCTGTTTTGCCCATGATGGCTACAGTGGAGCCTTGTCTCATGATTCTTTTGTTATATTTTCTTTCCCTTGGCCAGCTTAAGGAAGGGAGTAATAGAGAGTGTTGATGGGCAACTGGGATCCAGGCAGGGTCAACCCTCCATATCACTGCAGTCACTTATAAGCCTCTACAAGAAACCAGGTCAGGCTTGGATGCCATGAAATTTTAAATGGCCAGGTTTTACAATTTTAAGCAGGTGAGCTACTTAAATGTTCAATTATCATAGTAAAGGAAAAATGCACCACATGAACAAAAAGTGCCATGACTGAATGAACATTAACCTGCTTATCTGATGTTTCAAAAAGTGTCAAGTCAACATTATCTCTTAGATGAACAATTTTTTATTACAGTTTTCTGCTGGTCTTAGAATGCAATTATGCTCCCATCTAAAGTAATATTTATAGAGAAATCATAATTTACGATGTGGATTCTAGGTACTCTAATTTCTGAAAGTATCAAAGAATGCTTGGCTGTTATGTATGGTATTGCATAGATCTTTTCAGGAGTCAAAATTGCTGAGGTGACCCTCAAAACTCTGTATAATGAGAGACATTGCAGCAAAAAAAGGCATTTTATCAGTGCTGGCGTTTTTTTTTTAGACTTCTAGTACTGAGGTCTCTGCTAGAGGTGACAAGATGCTGTTATGAAAAAGCTCATGGTCCTGAAGCACGGCTGCTACTGGAGTACACAAGCAGATATTGAGAGGATGAATGAGATAAAAACATCTGGCAAACTGAAAAAAAAAGTCGGGATATAAACTGACCTTGAAAAAAAAAAAAAAAGATTGCACTAGCTTGACATTTACAATTTTTCTTGTAATACACCAGTAACCAAGGAGTAACAAGTGAACTAAATTACCTAATTGTCTGAAAAATTAGTCATAATTCTATGAAATTTGGTGTAACACTTCAAAGAAAAAAAATCTATAATGATGAAGAAAATGTAAGAAAGCTCATTTCTGTTTATTTGTTTTATTCTTGTTTTTAATTTATTTAAATTTAATATTTTTATTTTGGCAATTGGGGGTGTGAGAAAGAGAAAAACGGACTATTAAAAATTAATGGATATCAAGTCAGATAAGGTTGTTTATTCCTTAAAAAGGCTATAGAATTGATTTTGCCCTGTAGAAAATTTTCAATGAACACAGACCTTGGAAAATAATGACAGATTGTTTTTTCCACTGACCTTGTAGTGTGAAAAGGTGATCTGCTGTGTGATAATACCATTATTTCTCCACACTCTGTTATATCATATCTCTGAGCCTACTTATCTTATGCCAATTGGATGTGTGATTCTCATGGTTTACAGATTCTTTACTGGATAACTTGCTTTAAGGGCACAATCCCCCATAGTTTATAATTGCAAGTAAAATAATGGAATGCAGGGAGAGCTTGACTACATTGAGTGACTAGTCTCTGGAATTAATTTTGGTATTCTTACACTAACTGTAAAGAACAGAAAAGGTATTTTCTTGGAAAGTTAGAAAAATTCCACTAACATATTCAAACTTAAATTCCTGAACAAACACATTAAGTTCTGAGTTCGTCTGGTACCAAATTCAGTCTCTGGGGGGCTTTACAGTCTCTGTAGATGGGACTTTAGGCCTGAAATCTTTCTTCTTTCAACATCGTTCTCCGGTCTTAGGTCTCAGATCAGTCCTAATTTCCCATAACATAAATGTGATGTCCTGATCAGCAAATGATCTTAAACTGAAAAAAGCTCAACCTGCTTTCCCTGGTGCAGAGTCAAGCCATGAATCTGGGCTGGTAAGAAGTCTGGCTATTTGAAGCCTTTGATCTAAACGTCTTCAAGGCTTTAATATAACTTGTAGTTTTAACAATGACTCAGACCAAAAGAAACTGTTACTTTAGTTTCAACAAATCGAGGAATATATATGTTTTCTAACACAGAATTGATGTTGAATGTGGGGAAGCTGCACTTTTATATAACAGTTACTTCAACAGAAACTACTCCAGATTATGCAGCATTCTCTTAGGTACTAATCATCACCATATGACTGATACTAACCTGATTTAGGCATTTAGTGTGAAGTATATTCCCATCACACATATCACCAAGTGTAAGGGAAACAAACTCCATTTTTATAGTTCTAAGCAGAGAAGACAATGGGTAGTCTCTGAGGCAGAACATTTTTTTCACAGCAGTGTTCCAGAAAACTACATCTTATTTTGAAATGATGAAGAACCTCCTAAGAAGCAAGTAATACATAATATGAACATGACTATTTTTTCACATGTTTTCATAATACTCTAATAGCATAGTACAGCATAATGCCCACAAAAGAAATCCTTTCTTTATTCTACATACTACAATACTAGAAAATATTTACTAGTATTATTTCAGACAAAAATATTAGGATTGCAGGAAAAAAAAAAACCCATTTGCATTCAGATATACATAAAGGGGCCACAAATACCTACATATTCCATGAGCCAAATGTTGACTCCTTAACAGAGATATAGATTAGAGCTTGACTGTTGTGCTGCTTTTAATTTGGCCACTGACATGTCATGAATTTTAGAATTTCATTCTTCTATTATGTATTTTTAATTTAATTGAACACATTTAAGATATTTCTGAAAATGACAGAGAGGAAAAAAAAGGAATGCAATACAAATTGTAATATGAATACCAACAGCATTTAAAAATAGACACCTTTTTGATGAATAACAAAAGGCAGTATTTCCTTACTAAAAGGTGTTAAACATATATTTAAAACCAGGCTGCAAAACCAGTTTGAGGTATTCTACCACCAGATAGAATCACTGTGATTCTTAGGGCTTAACTCCATAGAAATATAGAGTCATAGAACGGCTTGGATTGAAAGAGACACTAAAGATCATGTAGTTTCAATCCCCCTGGCGCAAGAAGGGATGCCACCCCTTTTGGATAAAATTGTTCAGGGCCATGCCCAACTCAGCCTTTAACCAAACCTCAGGGATTGGGCATCCACAAATTCACTGTTCCAGTGTCTCATTACCCTCTGAATAAAGCATTTCTTCCTAACATCTAACATAAATCTCTTGTGTCTTATTTTAAAACTGTTCCCCCTTGTCCTATTGCTATATCCCCTTGTAAAATGTTGCTCTCCCTCTTTTTTAAAAGCCCTGTTCAGGCACTGGATGGCTAAATGGTCCATGAACGAAATGGTTCATGGACTGCTAGGATATCAAAGGGGCACAGTTTAGGCTTTACTATTACTATTAGAAAGTTCACATACTGAAAATATCTATTATCCCTGACAAATCCTGGAAACTCTGGGATTCTATGAAAAATATAATTTCTTTTCTTTAACATCTAAGCACAACATTGCATCTTCACAGAACTGCATCAGAATTAATGCATTGGCATAATGCTGGAAGTCAGAAGGTAGGAAGGCTGCATAGTGCAGATCTTATCATTTCATCTGTCTGGGAGCATATGCAGAACAGCTGGTAAATGCTAGTGGGAACACAGAGATCATCTCCTTTGCGGGCTCAGGAAATCAAATTAGGAAATCTGGATTAGCTTCCTCCTGGATTTGATCAAAATCCAGAAATGAACGATTAAGCCTCCTTTTACCCTTCATCACTAGCTGTAGGCTAATCACAATGTGCCTGTCTGCTTCTGCAGAGCAATGAGGATCAAGTGACAAGACCTTGTTGAGACATGGTAACACACAATGACAGAATCAGGCTTTATACGTAATGTAGCATTAGTTGACATTTCTTTTAAAAAAGACTGTGAGTACCAACCTCTATTTTGAGGAATAATTTAGGACTTAATGACTAAGGATAACAAATTATCAATTTATACTCAGGATGTCTATACTTAGGCAAGATGAATCTGACTCTGGTGACTTTTGTAAAATTTGGATACTCCTCAGGTAACAGGGAACATTTTGCTGCCTCGTTTATCTGGTAAATCTTGAGGTCATTTCTGCACAGTGGACTTGCTTTGACAGCAGTACTAGAACTTGATCCAGAAGCTAGCCTTAAATGAGCAGGCAATCATTGCTTTATGAGGGAGGTAGCAGTAGGTGCTGGATTTTGATTCTCCATGCAGGATGTTTCCTCAACTCCCTAAAAAAGAGTACTTGTCAGTATATTAAAGGCTGAATTTCATTCATTTCTTGAGAAGGGAAGGGGCACTTTTGGCTGGAGCACAACTCCAGTCTGTGAACTAAAAATCTGGGCCTAGATATGAGAATCCATATCAGTAACGACTTAACTTGTGTTCAAAGGCAGCTCATGTATTTTCATGTCTTTTCATATCTGTTCATATCTTTTTTGTTGTATAGAGATCCTGGGCAAGAGTTGTAGTTTAGCTCCAGCCAGCAGCCAAGCTCCATGCAGCTGCTGCATGCTCACTCCCCTACCAGCAGGATTATGGAGAGAATCAGAATGGTAAAAAAAACCAAACTTGTGGTTTGAGACAAATAGATTCTACCAGGGAAAGGAAAAAGCACTCACACAAGCAAGCAAGGAATTAAAGCAATGGGCAGGCAGGTGTTCAACCATCTCCAGGAGAGCAGGGCCCCACTGAGGATAACACTGACTTGGGAAGACAAACACCATCACTCCAAATGTCACCCTCTTTCTCCTTCCTCTTGATATATCCAGCATGACATCACATTGTCTGGAATATCCCCTTGGTCAGATTGGGTCCCCTGTCCTGGCTGTGCCTCCTCCTGCCTCCCATGCATCCCCCAATTCCTTGCCATCATGGCAGTACAAAAACCAGAAAGATTTTGGTTCTGTGTAAGCCCTGATCAGCAGTAATTAAAACACGTCCATATTACCAACCCTGTGTTCAGCACAAATCCAAAACACAGCCCTATACAGCCTCTGTGAAGAAAATAGCTCTACCTCAGCTGAAACCTGCACAGCAACTAATACTCCAATGTCATGACCCCTATTTCAAATCATATTTTGATACCTAATAACTGGTTAGTTTTTAAAATATTGAATAACAATCATGTCAACAGCATCTTTCTTAAAGGGCATGGAGCATGCACACAAGTGTGTGAATGTAATCCTTCAGCAGTAAAACAATATCATTCATATTTTATTTTTTATTGAAATAGCCAATCAGTTTGAAAGCATTTTTAAGGAATCTATGCTAAAAATTATTAAAAAGTTAATAAATTACATCAAAAATCATCATCTGCATTATTATCCTTGGAACCTATATTGCGATAAATGGTCTATAATTGTTCAGGTTATCTCACTTGCCTTTTACATAGAATTAACTTGGTTCTGGGAAAAGTGTTTTAAAACTTTATTTGAAACCTATTAATATCTGAAAATTTTCAGATGTCTAATTTTGGTAGTCAGTATTTATATCCTTCTGGCTAATGTGAGTATGAAGCATATGCTGTCAACATAAAAAAATATATATTCTCAAAGGTTTCCCTCCAAATGCAGATTGAAATAACAGAACACTTCCACCCATGCTTGATCATTAGTGTCCATGTTTGATTATTAGTGATTATTAGTTCAATAGGGTGTCATATTTCTATAAAAAGAAAAGACAAGTGGTAGAGTTAAAATAAATACATACTTCAGGCAGCAGTAATTTTTCTCCCATCCAGTAGATGAAAAGCCAAATGGAACAGGAAACAGGAGCTAATATATAGCACTGTATCTTAAACCAAACCAAAACAAAATAAAAAAACTTTTCTTAATTACCCCTGTTTCATTTTAAAGAAGAAGACAGGACACTATTCCTTTATTCTGCTTAGTGATGTAATGAATCCTAGAAGGCAAAAAAAAAAAACCCTCAGTATTTGAGGGTAAACACCTCCCTCTTCTGGCACTTTCTATGAAGTGCCTAGCAATTAAGATTCTGGACACTGCATGAGGCACTGTTCAGTGCTCTGTGTACATATCATATAGGAAAGGTGGCCATTAATTCTTTTAAATCCAGTGTGTCATTAGCTCGAGGAAGTATAGAAACAGGCTTTTTTCTGCTTATTCGCCTTGATTTTTTTTATGACCCAAGGACCTAATTTTCTTTGTTACAGATCTAATCAAAAGGGGTAAAAGCAAGGCAAAAGGAACATATGTTTTTAGGATTCTTTAGCTATTAGTGCTAACATTATTAGCATAAGGCAAAAGTCCTATCCCATTTGGTTTAAATTATTTAATAGTCTAAGACAAAATTAAAAGGCATTATCTTCTTATCAGACAGTTACATGTACTATGTTAAATGGTAGGCCAATTTTCATGAATTATTAATAAACACAGCAATTTAGCCAAAAGAAAGTTCATTAATGTCCAAAGAATTCATAATTACAGTCTCCCCCTCTCTATGAAGCAAGTATTCCAAAATTGTATCTACTGACAGCAGGCACATTTTTTAAAATATGTGCATGTATTTCTAGCAGAGTGCTCATCAAATATAAACTGTTCCTTAAATTTATCAGCAAGTGCCACAGACAGACAATATTATGCTATTACAGATGTTGCTGCCAACCAAATGATCATAGGTTTATGTAATGGTACCACATTATGAGAAACCACTTGGGACTATGTTAAGAGAAAGTGTTGCTAAAATGAAAAGGGGTGCAGGCTTTATCTAGACTGTTAGTACAGACAATGACAATTTATGGCAGAAATATTGTCTAGCTTGTAGGATTCTGAGATTTATGAAAAAAGTAATTGTGAACAGTTCTCAAGTATCTCTTATAGTCACTTTTGTACAAAACTGTAGGGGGATAGAACATAAGCAAATAAAGGTAATATAGAAAGTAATCTTACCCCCTAAAGAGTTGCAGCTGAACCAATTATTAAGGATTAGGAGCAGGCCTGATGTTGACAGACCACAGCTGTAGCCAATAAGAAGAGTGCTATAAAAGAGTGGATTGGTTGGCTGAGGGGAACTGGAGTCAACTGGCTGCTGTGAGGATAAGGAAGAGTCAGTACCTAGAGGAACTGCCTATAAGCAACATCAAGGAGGTATGAAACTCTAACAATATGGAACCCTTGCAGCATAATGAAACCACAAAACTGTAGAATCTGTCCTGAATACAAATAATTAAATTATGTCTAACTATAAATATTTGTACTTACATTTAAGTGCACAAATGTTCATATTTCATAGTATCTTTTTTTATACAGATAAAACTTATCAGTACCATGGCAAAACTTCATTTGGAAGTTTGATGTATGTGAATACACAGCATGTGCACACAGGCTACTTGGCAAACTCTTATATGTACTGGATTTATCTTTTGAAGATAATAATTTCTGGTCTATGTACCATGTAAGTGCTTATGTTATTTTGCTTCATTCCCTTAATGGAGGGTAATGAATTTTGTTGCAAAACCATGAATTATATTAAAGATGTTTTAAATCTCTTTCTTCTCATTAACTATTTTATAAGGAAGATAATGAAGAAAAGCTTGACATTTTCACAAATATTTCTGCTCATGATTATATATTATTATTTATAGAAATTAGGGAAATGTTCCCTACAAATTGGAGGTTTGGGCAGGGTTATTTTCTCACACCTAGAGAAAGGCTAGTATTTCCACAGTCATAGACAAGTTATCATGATTTATCAGTATACATGTATTAGACCAGATAAACCACAGAATGGTTGAAGTTCAACAGGATACCAGGAGGTTATCTGGTCCAAACGCTCAGTTCAAATAGAGTCTCTAGGATCTCAGCAGATTTCTAACACCTCCTCATCCTCCCTGGGCAAACTGTGCCAGTGCTCCTTCACCCTCACAGTAAAGAAGTGTGTCCTGATGTTCAGAGGGAACATCCTGTGTTTCAGTGTGTGTCCCGTTGCCTCTGGAGCTGTCACAGCATTTGAGAACGGTCTGGTGCTGTCTTCTGTCTTCTTTACAACCTCCTTTCAGGTATTTCTACACATTGATGAGGTAGATCCCCCTGAAGTTTTTATTTCCTGGAATGAATCTCTCTCTCACAGGAAAGATGCCTCAGTCCTTCAATCACCTTTGTGGCCTTTTGCTGAGTTCTCTCCATTATGTCCATGTTTCTCTTGTACTGAGGAGCTCAGAACTGGCCACAAAACTCCACTAGTGGCTGAGTGGAGAGGAAGGATAACTTTCCTTGATCTACTGTAACAATCCTCCTGATACAGCCCAAGCCACTATTAGTACTTTTTGTTCCAAAGTCACATTTCTGGCTCATGTTCAGATCGGTATCCACAAGAACTCCCAGGTTGTTTTCTGCAAAGCTGCTTATGTTGGGGCCAATAAGCCAGAATACTGATGCGCGAGTCCTTCCTCCCTACTGCAATGGTTTGTACACCCCACCATCCCCCCTGGGGTGAGGATGGTCTCATCACTACTGCCTTGTCATTTCCACTGCAGAAATAGCAACACTGCTACAGAAGAGAGTGAAAAAAGAGCCCCTGGTTTCAGCCTGTGTCAAAACTTAAATCTACTTCCTCCAAGACTATGAGGAAGAAGACTTTTCCTTAGTTTCACTTGAAGCAGCATGGAACCCATATAGTTTATACTAATAGGAGACATGAAATAATATTTTTGCAGTATGGTTTATGACAATTTAATAAGTGCAAGATGTGTTTTTCCAATATGGTTCAATGCTTTATGAATAAAAAAAAATAAATTGATTATTGCTTGCATTCACAATAAACAAGCAGCAGTGACTCATCCCCAGCAGTTGAAATAGTTTGCTTATAATGGATCAAGGTGCTGTTTAGAGGTTTGATTATGTTTTTACTCCTAATGTGAACGTTATTCCAGATTAACAGTGATATTTAAGTGGTCTTTGTGCGACCCCTGGTGGAGAAACTTCTCAGTAAAGCACTATTTACATGAAAAAAAATAACAATTAGCAATAATAATACCTACCTGTGTTCAGCTGACCCACTTTTTTTTTTTCCTTGTAAATAATAATGGTCAGATATACACACATTATTATTTCTGTACTTTACTTAAAGAAAAGTGACATAAATGGGTTGGCATGTCTGTGCACCATACATAAATTAAATTCTACTCATAAAGGTCTAGTGGAAATCCCTTTTAAGACTGTAAAATTAAAGGACAAAATAAATGCACAACAAAGTACAAATTTCAGGTACTGGTTTTTCAGACTTTAATTTCACTTGCAAAAAAATGGAAGATTTTAGAATTTTTTTTTCAGGCTGAGGGAAAGGACTTGACAACATCATCATGGGTGTAAGTCCAGCACAGAAAAGCATTTCAGCATTATAAAGTAGCAAAATCCTAAACCATAATTGATGTGAGGGTGGTGGGGCACTGGAACAGGCTTCCCAGAGATGCTGTGGAAGTCCCAACCTTAGCAGTATCCAGGCTAGGTTTTAAGGGACCTAGATCAGCCTGATCTAGAAGAAAGTGTTCCTAACTATGGCAAGGGAATAGGAACTGGATGTTATTTAAGGTCCCTTCCAATCCAAACCATAATTCTATGGATCTGTATCTATATTTGTACATGGTTTTTTTTTTTCAAAATAATTAAGGCACAGATATTCAAAAGAGTTTTTGTAGTACATCATAGGTTGACAAAGAGAGAGAAAGATGAGGCAGAAAGGTTAGGCCGAAGTTCACAATGTATCTTCCCAAAATTACTATTCAACTTAATAGGATCAGAGTTCTTTAACTGTTCAGTTTATTAAAAACAGGTTCTCTTGTTCCCCACATCAATACTATGATCACTGGGAAGTGAAATTGCAAGTTTGGTATTCTTTTTTCTTTATAGATTTTTGCATAAAACCTGTGGATAATTTTTTTCTTTTCTTTTTTTTCTTGAGCTTAATTATCCTTTACCCCTTACCTTGCTGTCTTTTCCCCAAGGAAAGAGTAAAACAACTTTACAGTACATCCCAATCCATCAGTACTTGAAGCACTTACTAAACTCTGGGAAAACAAAATCAAGTCATTATTTTTCTTCCATGTAGAATAAAGTCATGAACCCATATGTTCCACTTCTTCACAAATACTCAGAGTGTCTGTACTAGGAATGTACGTGGAGCCAGGAAAAAATATGAAGAGCTGCTGCTACATGACTGCTAAAATGCATCCTGAAATAGTTTTGCCAGTGCCAGGTGGTGCTTGCTAACACAGTGTTGAAACATGAGTCCCAGGATGTTACATGACAGAAAGTATTCTTAAAAGAAATAGAGAGGAGGCTGCCCTATTTTTTGAGAGAAAAAAATGTTTTTAGGCAGGAGCACACAAGAGGTAGTGTGCTGTTCATGCTCACAGCCAGGTCTGTTTTTGTAGGAACAGACATGCATCTTTTGATGCTTTAAATGTTCTTGATTAAGTCTCCTTTCTTTATGTTATTCTTCTTTGGAATCTGGACATGAATTATCCATTAAAACATGGAATCCCTATTATTATTTCCAAGACATAATGGATATTAAAATATTATAGGTACATAGCTTCAACCACATTAATTCAGTATATTCTGAAGAAATGCTATAATAACTCATGTATATGGTTCCAGTAGATTATTGTCCTAATAAGTGTCTTTTGCATTCCAGGCATCCAATCTGATTAGTCAAGCAGATGGAAGAGCACTTTGTTCAGTCCAAGTATAGGCTTCAATCTATTTCTGAATTGCTTGACTTAGTTTTGGCATTTTGTGCTGGCTGGTTGTTACAGTTCCCCATCACAGCACAGGTTTAGTCTTCTCAGGCTGTAAATGTTTGACTCAACTGGCTTACCATAACTTTCTGAAGTTGAAAAGCTTAGAGATAGATCTCCTGTTAGTCTTGGGATGATTTTCAAATACTGACAACAGAGTGACAGGACCAGTGAAAAAAAGAATTTTTCATCGATGCAGCCAGTGTCTAGGAGAATAAGCACTCTATTTTCACAGGCCTAAGAAGTGGTCTGGCTAACAAAGGTTAAAATAAAGTATCTGAGGAAAAGGTATGCAATTTAACATTACTTCTTAATTTCATTTTTCTTTGATAGAATGGAAAAAGACTGGTATTTTTAGATTTCTGATCTAAGTAGGCATAGGTAAATAAAGGAGAAATCCCAATGGTTTATGAATTATGAACAATTTACAAAGCAGGGACTTCTTTTAGCCACCAGAGATTGGAGATAGGCTTTTGTCCGCAAGCAAGCATCCACTTTAAGACTCTTTACTTTGTGGCAGAGTGTTTTTTCCCCTGAGGTGATGTGAAAGGACAAATAACACACCATAAAAAAGCTCAATAGAGAAACTCAGATCTGTCTGCTCTATAACAGTAACTAAATGCAATATTGCTCATTTCAAGGAAACCCTAGAGCTTTAAAGACCAATAATTTTCCAATGCTAAAGTGTGACTTTTACTGTTAATTATTTCCAGAAGATCTTGCTTAGCCATTATCTGCATTGTGGGTGGGGTGGCAACACCTTGGGATCAATCATTTGCAACCCACTCCCTCCCTTCTAGAAAATTCCCTGTTCCCCGTTACCTCATTGGTCCTCTCCCCAAGAACACAACACGCTCTCCCCACTTTTCTAATGGTGCACCCCCAATCACCCCACCTTGTCCTCCCCCCTGTACCCTTTACCTAATGGTTGAGTTATACCCCGAGCCCGCCAACCCTTCCCCCCCTTATAAACCCCGGTCCTGCCCGGGATCGGGGCTCGGGCAGCCCGGCTCCGGTCCCCTTTAGCTGAGCCAGTATCCCGCTTTCCTACCCTGCCTGCACCCTCGGACTTTCCGATATTACAGCCGGTTGGAACAGCACCCGAGCCCCCGAGTCCTCCTTCTGTCTGGCCGCGCCGTCTGTCAGTCATCCGGGACCGTGTGCGTGTGTTCGCGGCCGAGACGCTCCCCAGCGCGACCCGTGAAGGAGAGATCTGCCCGCACCCAGCCCGTACCGGGGTTCCCAGCAGCAGCGAGGACCCCGAAAACCTGCAGTGCATAGCTGGTGTCTCAGTGTGTTTTATAATGGTGAATAACCGCATTCCTGCTTCCCTGCTTACCTTTTAAGTTGCATGTGCACTGTGATGAATGAACCCTTTAAGTACCTAGATTTTATGTTTTCCTATGTTTCCGAATCAGGTTTTTTTCACACTCCAATATTTTGTGCAATAAATGGGTAAGATACTGGTGAATAGGGTTTCAAAGTACTGGAACGTAATTGTTTTTACTCTAAAGCACATTAATCTGTAGGACAAAGAAAGGACTTCACAGCAGTTATGGTTGTCATTTGCAGTAAAGCCTAACCTTTTCTAACACAGTAAGTGCCATTATCTGTAGGACACAACTTGATTTTTCTTAATGCAAGGTTGACATTGTTAGTTTTATGAGGAAAATAAAATGAAAGAAAATCAATAACAGAATGACATTATTGGAGAAGCACAGGGGGGAAACATGGCATTTTCTTTTAGAGATATGAAAACTGAGGAGTGTTCTGTGCCACTGTAGTCTGACCAGCCATATGCACCTAAACAGTTTCCTTCTACTTTCTAACAGATTAAGTTTAGGAACTGCGTGTGTGCACAATTTCACTCGACACAGATATGCACTCAAAATAATTCCCTTCATCCCTCATTTTCATTCTGTAATTGGAGACTATTCCAATGCCTTCATGCATAATATGCCTTCAATGTAGGTCTGCATCACCTTTGGAAATAGAAGCTGCCCATGCTCTGAGCTAAAGACAAGTTAGTACCACTACATTAGCATGGTACTCGGTTCAACCATCAATCAGAAGGATTTATTAGTTTGGACTTGGTGCTCTACTATTGCTAAAGGCTAAGTCAGCTTCATCATAGGCAGAAACCACTTGCAACTGCCTGCAAAATGTTATGCAGACACACCTCTTCATTTCTGTACTACTGCTAAATTGCATTCAGTTGTATTGCATTTTGAATTATACATTCATAGTTACAATTTATTCATGTAACCAGAATCTCAGCTGACCTTCTGAATCATGTTGGAATTGCATTTAAATTGCCATGATCTGTTAATCCTAGGTTTTCCTTTCAGAGAAGCTGGGTAATGCTAAATTATAAGAAGCTGGTTTGCACCTTGTCTCACCCTGAGATGGAGCTGTGGTTCAGGCTGGGACAAATACTATACTTAGCAACTCACAAACTCTCAGAGGTTTATTAGCATAAACATAGACAGGATGACAATATCTCTTCATTATTGGATGAATGAGGGGGTTTTAATACCTTATACACTGATGAAATCATAATACTTAAATTATGGTAAGATACCATTCAATCACGTTTTTACTTTCAAATCCTTTGGTGGGTGAGTTAAATTTTGGAAATAACTCTTATTTCTTTGACTAATATGATAGATCTATGTCCTTACATGTGCAAATGTTTGAATCAACTAATACTTTTTTACTTATACTTCTTATTGCCTCTACATTTAATTATATGAAAAATAAAGATTAATTGTTTAATTTCAGAATGTCCTATGAACACATAACTATGTATTTTTCTATATTAATTATTTAATAAATAAAACATGACATTTCTTCTAGTTCATGCATATGTTTTCTAAGAGGGTGAGACATGAGGACATTGTATTGTAGACAAATGCAAAGAGGCTAGAATTTTTGTCCTAGTTGTTTTATAACAAAAATTAGTATTGCTAGAACCAGCAATCCTGACAACATTAATACTAACAGAACTATTCCCACCTGCTGCCACATACAAATTTAAAAACTTCAGTATAACTCTTTCTTGGATGCAGTTCCTATAGGTCTCTAGCTTTTGTTTTAAAACCTGAATAATTCATGAGCAACAAGTCCAGGTCCTTGGGAGAAAACTATGTTTAGAATACTAAGGGAGTAAGGATTTTCTTCAACAATTTTGTTGTAAGAAAATATGAAGGGTTGCAATATACTGAATTTAGTTCTATTTTGTGCATTAACCTGTAGCTATTAAATTCACTTCATCTCTTCCTTTGCTTACAATACAAAAAGATAAATTGTTGTATGTTCATGTCCTCATCAGGAGATTTATTTAAAAAATAAGCAAGCAAATAAAATGCAAATAATTATATATTCTGAGGAATGCATTTTTGAGTGTTGAAATTAGCAGCATGAGTGGTATTATGAGATTAGAGTCCTGTAAAATATGGGGGGTTTAGCATTCATGCACCCTTTTTTTTTCTTTTCTGAGGGCCATTAAAGATTTTCAAACTTTTCATTTCCCCAGTAATATTAAATTATAGAAGAAGAAAAAAAAAAGCAAAACCAAAACTGGTTCAAAAGGAGAAAGTTGCGTTAAACTCACCAGAGTTTAAAGCAGCTATAGTTGCTGCTTTAAAGCTATAATTTTGGTAGAGGATATGGAAAACACAGTACAGCATCTCTTGTAGCTTACAGGACCAAGAGGTCCCCAAGCTCTGGTGAGTGTTTCTAAAAGAGACATCTGTAGAATTTCATGGATGCTGCTTTCTCTTTAGGTCTGTATAGATATGAGATTGATGGTATATTTTTCAGAATATAAATTTAAATGGGAAAAAAACCAAAACAACAACTTGTACTGCATTCAGAATATTTCTCTAAGGGACAAAACTTCTAGGGAAAGTTATATCTGACTTTTACTAAAAATGTAATGTTTGGACTGAAAAATCTTCGATCTAAAAATTTCTGGGGAATGGGGAAAATATATTTATTTGAGAAGGTTGAGTCTGATCAAAGTGACATTTTCTAATGGAATAAACACTGGCAAAATATTTGATAAATTCTATTCTAAGTGAAATATAGAAAAATAATTATTTGTGAGTTATCTATGGACATTCTCCTGTTAATTCAGCTACGATTTAATATTTCTGGTGTTTATACGCACACACACACGTGCACTCATATTTTTTGAAGATTCCTTCAGAGCTAAGATTTAATATCATGTATTGGTTGAATGCTGCATTTCAAATAGCTTGAGTTCACAGGGTGAAAAAACAGGTCAAATGCAATTTCTGAAGTTCAGTGTGAGCCAATTAAAAAAAATAGATAAGAGATAAGTGAAATTGTCAAATTGTAGGCTTCATAATTACTAACTCAGATAAGTGGTCATTTAGATCAGTTTTTTAATACATGTTCTCAACTAACAAAGTGATAAGACATTTAAAGGACATTTTACTGTACTGTAATTCCTTACAAAGATTGTATTAAGAGAAAGTTAAACATACACAGTTCAGTGTCAGGAAATAAGCAGTGTAAGTTACATGTGGTGAACCATGCTTTTGTTTACAAGTACAATGTTGTTTCTCAGTGGGAATAAAGGACAATGCCACACTTATTGAAATACAAAATAAATCACTTCCAGAAATTGCTCTACCTTTCAGAAGAAGCAAAAAATGAAAGGCAAATTTGCCATTACACTTGCTGGGCATGTCTTTAGCCAGTCATAACTACTGCTTCCACTCAGAGGCACTTTTTCTAAAAGTTATTAGCTACTTTGGTAATAAATGTTTTAACATAAATGAATTTTATTTTATGAATATTAAATAAAATGAATTTTATTTTTCCCAGTGTCTGTTTTTCAACTGCAGTAACAGATTTGGTTTTCAATACCTAAAAGCCGTTCTGGTGTTTAAAATAGTCATAAAATACTGAAACACGTAGTATGTTTTGGTTGATCCTTCTTTGGAAATGTAGGTTCTGCTCATCATGAATGACTATAAACAAACAAAATCTTCAGAAGAAAAGGACAGTGATATTGACTTTCTGTCCTCTGAAACTAGGGTGAGCAATTTACTTGAAGAGCCTTTCTGATACTTTGTCTGCATTATTTCCAATTTCACACAGTATTTAATGATACAGCTGGAAAGGAGCTGTGATTATCCTGTAACATCAACAAAGAATTTCAGAAAATACTAAGGAAATTCTGACATGTGTGTGACAGAATAGTGGCTATAATTGATTGTTTCCAGTTCCCTAAGGCATTACATCTTCAAAATATCCCCTGATGTTATCTTACAAGTAGTCCACACTACTTAGGTTTGTAGAAAATTGCCTAAATTGCTGGATTGATCACTTAGTAGCACTAGTAGTGAACTGAATGTTTTGAGAATTGTATTTCTGAATGATGAAAATAGGAGTTTACAGCATCATTACTGGGAACAAAAAACCCTGAAACCTGTTCTGGCCAATGGGATATATTTTCCATTAAAAAGGATGTGACTTGAAATTTGCACGTCCTTTATTTTTGATTTATGTAAGGAAATTAAAATCAATATAGTTCAAACTTGGAACCTTTTTTATTGTATCAGATTAGACTCTTAAAATTCCAATGGATACTGACAAATCTAGAGAAATAAAGACACAGCACAAAAGATTTTCCTGCAGTAAATTGGATTCTCTTTTGCATAAATTAGATGAGGTTAAATGTGTCATTTCTTTAACGTTTTCAGTAATACTTAAGTTCTTAGGGAAAGATCCTGAAACTCAGAAATAAACAGACGTTGTTTTGTTTGTCTTTAGTCTGGATTAAGGGGTTTTGTGTTTCCATGGAACTCAGAAGTTGTCTTCTTACAAAAAACAGTAATGGAGATTTTTTTTTTTATCAGCTCAATTTGTGCAACTTTTTTTAGGCAGTATTGTTTCGTTTTAGAGCACATATCATTAGGTTCAATTTCTTTTGAATGCTGATACCATATTACTTATGGTAATTAGTGTTTATGTGATACTTCTCACTAAAGCAAGCTCAGAGGCAAAGGTGAGCTCATCTTTCTAGTGTGTGGTAAAAGGATGAAAAGAAATGACTGAAAGCTGTGCCGGAGTAAGTCCAGACTGGATTTTAGGAAAAAATTCTTCGTTAAGAGCATGGACAAACAATGCAAAAAGCTCCCTAGGGAAGTGATCATAGTCTCAAACCTGCTGGTGTTCAAGAAGCGTTTCAACAATGCGCTTACATATATTTGGTTCAAGTTTTAGACTGCCCTTGTGGGGTCAGGATGTGGCACTGGATACTCCTGTAGGTTCCTTTCAACTCAGGATATTTAATGATTCTAAGAGAGAATGATTCACTCATAGATCTTATGTTAGAGTCATTAGAAAGCTCAAGCATTTTGAGTCTTCTGCTGTAATATCAAACTATCAGCAGAAAATTCTAAAAGTTCCTTAATGTCTAGTTTCAAAGCTGGTTGCTCAAAGTATCATTATGACTCATTGTTCATGATAAATGAACAGAGAGAGAAAAATTGCTAAGCTTTTAAGAAACCAAAAGATACAATGTCCGAAAACAAACCAACAGTTCTGTGAAATAGTTTGTTTTGAAAGTCGGAATATACTGTTTCTTGAAACAAGCTTTCAAGGAATAACATTAGAAAGGAGGAATAACATTAGGAATAACATTAGATGGTTTAGGAAACCATCTAATCCTTTAGGGCCCTAATGATGAGATAATAAAGCACATTTTTAATAGTCCTAGCACCTTTTCCTCTACATGTTCTTTAAGACCCTAGGCATCTGATCACACATCTTCATTTGATCCTGCTGTTTTAAAGTTATTAATACTTTCTAGCATGAATATGCTTTGCTTTAATTTAAATTTATTCCTTTTCTTTTGCAGTGTCCAGCAGAGATATGGAAAATAAAATGCTCTTTTCCATTTTGCAGCAGCTCTTTACAGTCCTGAAAGTTTCTTTAATGTTTATCCCAGACCAAATAACAGGGATTCACTCAATCTCATTTCATTCAAATTTCATAAAATCTTATCTAATCCCTTTCTATTCATCTGTATCTGTCCTGAAGTGCAAATATAGACATAATAATCCATCTCAGGCCTGCTGAAGCCAGCTTGGGGAGAGGGCTACTTCACGTCGTCTATACATCATACATATAATTTACTTTTTTTTCAACAAAGATCATTTAATTAATTTCTATTGACAGAACAGAGTAGCCCCAGATCTTTTTTTTTCCCAGAAGCTACTATGCAGCCACAACATATTCTGTACTTACACAACAGAAATGCAAAGTATTGTCAAGTCATAGTAATATACAACACCAACCAACTAACCAACCAACAAACCAATCAACCATCTTATGAAGCAATTTGATACTTGCACTTTTTCTATGATGTTGTAGTTGCATGATATATGCTAATAGTTTTTTTTATTTACATCATGAGTCATGAATAAAGAAATCAATGGGTTTAGGTTGCTCTTCTTTCTGTTTTTCAGTTACTTGAGTTCCTTTTCAGAGCTTGATGTTAGCAATGTAAAATTCCCCTAGCCTTTGAAAGACCTGGTAACAAGGATAGCACAGCTCCGATATAAAAGTTTTTTAATTTCTAAATAATTACTAGGTAATTATATTTTTTAAATTTAATATTTCTATGTTTTTTTGAGAATTCTTTTGTTAGAGTTTGGTTTGGTTTTTCCTGGGTTTGGTTTTGGGTTTGCTTTTTGTTTCATTAGGATGTTTTGGTATATGGAGGTATTTTTTTTTTCTAAATTAACTGGAAATTCAAGGCAAATAATTTCATCTCTTGGTAACCAAATGTCCTAGATTTGGCTGGGACAGAGTGCATTTTTTTGCTAGTGGCTGTCACAGTGCTGTTTTTTGGATTTAGTGTGAGTATAATGTTGATTACAGACTCACACTTTAGTTTTTAGTTTTTGAGTCTTTACCCTAAGTCAAGAACATTTCATTTTTTTTTACTCTGTCAGTGAGCAGATGCACAAGAAGACAGGGGGGAGCATGGCCAGGACATGACCCAAACAGGCCAAAGGGATATTCCATACCATAGGATTTCATGCCCCATATATAAACTGGGGAAGTTGGCCAAGCAATGCCTGTCACTACTTGGGGACAAGCAGGGCATGACAAGCAAGGTAAGTGGGTGGTGAGCAATAGTTCAGCAGTTGTTTCTCTTGCATGGTATTTCTTTCTCTTTTTCCCCTTTAGATTGCTGTTATTGCTGATGCTACAATTGTAATGAGTTCAATCAGTATTTTTTCCAATTATTGTACTATTCTTATCTCAATCCATAATAATTTATTTTTTTTTTGATTCTCCTCCTGATGGAGGGTGGGGAGTGAGAGACAAGGATGTTACTTAATTGCTTTCATACAATAGTATGAAAGAAAACAAGAATTATTAATTCTGTGAAGATGATTATTTCTTCCCTATTGGATTAAGTCCATCTCTATACATGGTGACTTTTATATAGAAATATATAAAAGTGTGAGATTGAATTCTAGATTAAAATATTTCACTTTAAACCCATCTAATATAATTATACCTAAGGAAATCATATTTTCAATCCCTTAGTATTCGATAACGATTAAGTTTCTTGTGAATAATTTGTGTGGTCAAATACAGATTTCTACCTTAGTGTCATGGGATGAGTGAATAAAAAAAAGAAAATACATAGAGAATGAAGATTCACTTGCAGAGAAGAGAAAAATGATAGAAAGGGAGAAAGTTCAACCATACTGTGTCTATTATTTCTTGTAAGGGATCTCTGAGATCATGTAATTAGAGAGAACTGGGTGCAGAAAGATTAAAAAATAAAGGATGACAAAAGGCAACAGACATTTTATGAGTGACCTGAAGTGTACAAGGCAAGTGATGACAGTGAAGGGATTAAAAAATAGTTACACAGTTTCTGCTCTATCTTCAAGCATAAAATACTCATAAACCAATTGGTCAATTCTAAAATATAATATTACAGAGAAGTGTAGGAGAACTGGAATTGAGGAGCAGAGGAAATGAGTTAACCCAGATGCAGAAAGGAAGTACAGGAGAGGCTGTACAGGAGATTAGCTGCTCAGGATGTCTATAAAAACAGAATTTTTGCATGAAAGATGGGAATTAGAAAACTGCTTAAATTGTCAGGACTAAAGGTTTTTAAAGAGCAGGATAGAATCAAGATAGCCACAAGTTATTGGTCACATTCCTCAAAGCTTGAAAGGATGCTTTTAATGTCTAATCTCTTTATTGCTCATCTGGATGAGAGAAAACGATGAATTATCAACAAGTTTGCAAACAATGCGAAATTGGTGGAAGTGATTCCCAGGCTGATGGACTGAGCTGCTATTCAGGAGGATTCACACAGGCTGGGAAAAGAAAAATGTACTTGAGTCCTAGGTGGCACAAGAAAAGCTGAGATATTGGGATTTATTCAGTCTAAGGCAGAGATATTGGGATTTATTCAGTCTAAGGCAGAGAAAACAAGGGGGAGGGGGATCTTATTGCTTTCTACAACTGCTTGATGGAAAGGTATAGTGAAGAGTCGCACTCAGGCACAACAGGCACAACTTAAATAGGGAGGTATTTCTAACGTACTGTGATATACAGGGTTTGCGCTCTGCTGAAATTGAATTAAAAAAAATTAAAGTTCCCTTTTTCCTTTGCATTAAGGACAAATGCCTACTTTTTAGTATCCAGGTTATGGATAGTATGTGGAAATTAAATGTCCCTGCTTAGCCTTCACAGGCCATACTGACAACACTGTGAAATCACTGTTTCACAATGCTACTTTAATGTTAAATTCAGCAGCCATGGAAAAATTCCACTAATAGCAGAAGCCTCAAATAAAGAAAACAAACTAAGGAGGACTGAACAACTGCATTGTACTAGCGATTGTGGGTTACACACATGTGTAGATTGCTCAGATAATACAAATTGCTTTATATTTTGTAGGTACATAAAAAAAGATGTGTGACAATATGATTGTATTTGCAGCATATCTGTATGTACACATAGCCTTACAAACATAAATCTACCTATAGATATAGTATAAACATAAATTTACCTAGAGACATATAATCTTTCTGACTTATATCAATGTCTGATACTGTGGAATCAGCATGAAAATATCAAGGAAGCATGAAAATAATCAGATTAAGACATTACTTTCCAAATGATGCCAATGCTAATAGGATTTTGAAGAGATAGATTCTATGATTTTCAAACATAGAAAATAAGGGAAGTTCTCAAAGTCTGACTTTAGCCTAATGAGACTTTTCTTCTTGATAAACGCAGCATTTGATAGACAAACATGTGTTTGTTCAAAAATCAATTCATAGGAACGTATTGTGCACATATTCTTCAGCTCTGGATAAGTTCATATAATATTATTTACTACGTACTAGAGAAAATGTAGGATGGTGTCTTCACCATACACATCAGCTGTAATGTCTGTAAGTCAGAATTTATAAGAAAATATACACATATTTGTGGAGAAGCAGTTATAAAAATATATGTGGAAATGGAGATGAGATATAAGCTGTGTTAGAACAAAAGGAAGGAGGCATAAAGGATGATAGAGTATTTTCTTTTGAAGAAAAAATATTTTCGACAATATCTCTAAACAGCATCTGTTTACTGCAATAAAATCAAATATGCAATTTTAATTTTGAGTTACATATTTGAATCACAATCTACTAATAAAAATACTTTGAAATATTCTAATCCTCTCAAGGTAACTTCAGATAAATGTTTTGCAGCATATTTAAAAATCAAGACCTCAGTAGAGGGAATTTTGGTGTAGATCACAAAGTCAGGATTGCATATTTTTAACATCCTGACATCAATCAAACTGCCCAAGTTGCAAAAAATACCATAATTTAATGAAATTTTGATTAGCACTGAACTTTAATCTTTAAAAAAAAATACATACCGTCTTAGGTGACGATGTAAGATGCAACTAACAGTATGTATTCTATCACTATCTTCATAAGCTGTTAAGAACAGGTGGGGCAGTGTTCTTTATCTCTTCCATGGCCCATCCCTTGGTACTTCCTCCTGGGGGCACCTTCTGCTAACGGGGCCATCGAGTCTCCCTACATGACTCATAAAATTACATCATCCCATTGTGAGATGCCCCGCCCAGGGGGAGGAACCAAGCATTCCTACCTGGATATATTCTGAGGATTGGAATACCTACTGGATTCCCAGGGGACAAGGGCTACATAACCACCACAGGACTGTCAGAGGAAGACCAGACCCTTCTACAGGATCACTGCTTCAATGGAACCACATCACCACTTCAACAGGAGTGCAGCCACCATTTAATCAGACTGCTACCACCACCCTGACCAACAGGGTATCAGATTGTATCTTGACTCTGTCAGGTTAAGCCAGTGTTTTCTGCCTTTTTTTTTAGATTTTCCTATTAAATTGTAGTTCTGACTTGGAATCTCTCACTGGTTTGCTTTCAAACTAGCACACACACACACACACACACACACACACACACATCTATATAAACACCCAAAAAAAATAGTGGAAAAATTCACTTAAATATAACTAAATGAGAGCTCTGATCTGTCTAGGGATAGATTAAATACATGAATAATTATATTTGAAGTGGAATAGAATTCAACACTGAGTGGATGTGTGTATATGACAATGTGTTTAATAGCAATATCATATATCTGCTAGCAAGTATTCCTATTCATTCAAATACTCATTGTAAGTGCCAAAAAAATTAAAGTTTGAATGTGGATGTTTAAAAAGACTATCTACTTTAAAATGTGAGAAGTAGCATCCCTATTTCCAGAAAGCAATTAAGAAGCAATTATTTATAAGGTTTTACATATAAAAGTTACTCTGTTGAAGTCAATGGTAATTTTGAAAGGAAACCAATTTCATGAAGGATTCTTCATAGGATGAGAATGTACAAAGTTTTAAAACGTATTGAAACAAGGAAAAATCTGTCACCGTCTTCCTTGATTTTAGTCATATTTAAACAAATGGAGCTACCAGAAATAAATCCAAGAGAACTATTAAGATAAACTCAATTAATATCCAGAATATATTTTTTAAAGCACTAGTGGAAGTTGCAATTCTACTCTAAACATCACATTTTACATCTGCTTTCAGTTTCTAAATTTGGATATTCTATAATCCAGTGGAGATATATCTGATCATTTAGAGAACTGAAAACCACTGTAAATATGGTACAAGATGACCAAGATTCTTTCCTTAGATACACAATGTTTACCTGTGGAATTGTATGGAAGGCAAGTTTATAATGGAAGCTATATATATATATATATATATATATATATATATATATATATATATATATACTTATATATTCTTTTATTTCTTAATGTTATAAGGAAGTCTGAAGGTTTTCAATAAGTATTGTTTTATTGCAGAGTTATCTTTTTTTTTCCCAGATGGTTTATTGTACACTGTAACTACTTTATGGTGTTGCAAATGAGATTTTTGTTTTGCTTGCTTGCTTGGTTTTTTCCCTCAAAGAATATCTATCCTCTCACTTAATTCTTTTTATTATTGAGAACTTTTATGAAGATCAATATTTTTATTTCTTATTTCCAAATCACCATCTTTTTTCAATTAACTGTAATTTAGAGTTACTTCAAATTTTCATTTATATATTACCTAGAATATGTTTATAGATTTTCATATGCTTCTTGTGGGCATATTTGCTGTGTATAAACACAGTCATTTCTTTTTCTAAGATTCTTATTACATAGATGAACATTAATGGCTAAATCAAGGAGCTGGATTCTACTCTATGAAATTCAATTATGCTACTAAATTATATGTCTAGGGAAAATCTTGCTTAACATTTCCACTTGGCCTTGGCACAGAAAGCAAAATTTGCTGATAAAAAAATGCTAATGACACAAAGTTATAGAAAGAGTTAATCAATAAAAAGGGCAGTTGGGAAAAATTCACAAAACCATTGCTTTGGAGGTTGAAACAACTAAAGTAGGAAGAAATTTAATAATGCAAAATTCAAAGTCAACACCTGTAATTAAACGATCCTGTACATGTGGTACAAATGTACATGGATACACGCCCCAGATGAAGGATGACTTTTAAATGCCCCTATGACACAGCCATGGAGAAAGCAAAACAAACTGAACAAACAACAAATCAAACAAGTTAGGTATTACAGAGACAGGAAAATATTCTTAATGGTGTGTAAAGTCACTTAAATCATGACACAGTGTAATCATACATGCTTAAAGGTAATTATGGACCTGATGCCAAGAAAGGCAATTTGTACAATCAGAAATATGGAAAACCTGTCCTACTGATGAATCAGAGAGCTTGAGCAGTTGAGTTTACCATTTAAATGCTGAGAGAATGGCTGCTGTTCATAAATGTGTTGGAAAATCCAAGGAAAAAGATTTTAGAGGAAAAGTAAAAAGTTACAGTAAAATACTTTTCTACTCTCAGTTACAGATCAATTTAGACTGAGAAATAGGTGCGTGTTCCTAGTGCCAGAACAATGTTGTTTCATATCTGTTTTCCAATAAGAGCAAAAGGAACAAAAATCCCTGAAAGGGATGTGAGATGTGGTGGGGAAGTATTCAGATTTTCTGCTGCAGTTGTCATCGTTATATGTCAGAAGATGCAAGATGTGGCATCATTAGGTACTAGATAATTTGATCTGTCCATCATTTTCTTGACACTAGACATGAAAGTTAATACTGAAATTCATCTTAGTCACTTCAGCAGACAGCTAGCAGAAACAGCTTTATCTATTTTCATATATTTATGTAAAGGAATTTGTTGGTGTTTTTTGACATTTCTATGAAATTTGATCTAATGATCTATCTGATTTATGCATGGCCTGCAAATATACTTATTTCTTTTTCTGCTTCATGTTTTTCACAAGGGTTCTAAACATTGAATTCCAAACTTAGATAGCTGTTGTGGTTTTAGGTGTCACTCAGCTACACAGATTTGTTTAATTTTTGTTTTCACATGCACTGAGTTTTGTGCTGTACCTATGTAAGACATTTAATTAATCTGTAATATTCTCTAGAATAGTTATTTTCCCATAACTGGCTTTTAAATTTATTTAAAAAATAGATTAATATCTGCTATCGTTGTTTGTTATTGGTCATGGGGGTTTTGTTTGTTTGCTGTTGGGTTTTTTGGTTTACATATAAAGCTGGGGGAAGAGGAAGGACATTAACAGTGATGGAATTTGTCTTCCCTAGACAGTGTTATGTGTGATAGAGCCCTGCTTTCCTGAAGATGGCTGAACACCTGCCCACTGATAGGAAGTGGTGAAAAAAACCCTTGTTTGCTTTGCTTTGCTTGTGTGTACAGCTTTCACTTTACCTGTTAAACTGCATTTATCTCAGCCCATGAATCTTCTCACTTTTACTCATGGGCAGAGTGGGTGAGTGGCAATGTGAGGCTTAGCTGCTGGTCTGGGGTTAAATGATATTTTTCAGATGCAGATACAGGTGTTTATTATAGCTATAGAAAATCACATCTACATACGCATTGAAAGAAACTTCCCTAGAAGAGGATTATCTGATTTTTTCATCTTCTGAACAAAACCCTATGCTATGCTATTTACTATATTAATAGAGATAAAATTAACTCAGTTCTAATTAATCTAACTGATGTAGGAAGTTAAAGATAGGTACTGTAAACAAACCAATTCTAAAAGAAAGGTATACCCTTAGAAGAGACCTATGCTATCAACATTTGTATTTTTTTTCATGTTCTTATATTTTTGTTGTCAAAATTGCATGTTTAGTATCTCTTAAAGTTATACTGAAAAAAACCCACATTAAATTTTAATGAGATAAAATTTCATTGAGCTGCAAATATTTTTTTTCATTTTGTCAGGTTAACATATGTCCACATATGGAGTAACTATTACTGATTTTATACTAAGACCACAGGGGCTTTACTAGGAAATTGCTAGATACTCTGTATGATCAATAAGGGAGAATAAGCAATATACTTCTTTTTCTGAACATTGTTTTTCATTTCCTTCTTATTATTTCCAGAAACAAAAAGAAAAATAAAAATATTTAATATATTAACAAGCAGATGGAAGTAAATGATAAACATTCAAAAGGAAAATAAATGTAAAATAACTAATAGAACTGTTGCTTATTTTGGTATATTAATACAAGTACCAAATGTTCTAAACTCATAAATACAGCAGAAATGGCTCCAGCAAGTAGTAAAATGCAGACATTTTCAGTGAAACTATCTGTCATTCCAGATCAGTGTTCACAGGTGTACTATATAGTTAGTACAGGACTTAAATTGGACAGAGATAAATATCTTATGTAATGCTGACAGAATGTCAGATTTGGGCAAGAAATGAAGGGTACATAGAAAAGAAAGCAGAAAAAATGTAAGTAGGAAAGAACTCTCACAGGGAGAATAACAATGACAAAAAAGAAAAATGTTGTTCCAACTGTGAAGTGGGAAACTGGAAAGAGAACTGGGAAAGAGAACCATTGTGACATGGTTGGTTCTATGCACTGCAATTTAACACACTGGAAATACTTTAAAGTACCAGCAGTTGATATTAGCTCTATGATATAGAAAGACTATGTAAAAAGGAAGTAAAGGAGTGATTCAAAGTTCATCAAGGTAAATGAAAAGATTGTATTTTATTTAGGTGGGTTATCATCTGTATTTTCATAGTCTAAGGCTCTGACAAGGCTGTGATCTACAGAACAACCTACAGTGGGAAGCAGAGCAGAAGGTATCAGATTCCATGCTTCAATTTATTATAATCAACTTTTGTTTTATAATTTTTTTTACTAATCTCAAAATGCCTTCATGGCTCATGACAACTGATTTCAGTTCAGATCTTTCAAGAAACCACACAACAGCATAAGGAAATCTCAACGTCTTTTAAAGTCTTTTAAAGGATCAGGGACTTGTCTTTTAAAGGATCAGGGACTTGTAGAATAAAGTGTGAAGATAACCTCGCCTTGACTAAAGACTTAATAGTAGAAAGAAAAGTTTGAAATTGTAAAACTGATTTGAAATGCAATAAAAGTATTGCAACCTCAGTTTCATTATTTGAAGTCTTCTAGGTCTTTCAGCTGAAGAAATAGAAAATAAAAGAAATAGCTAACATACACCTGTAGTTATACATCTTAGCAGTTGCTGCCATTTTTAGAATGAACAGGGCTTTGATTCTTTTAGAGATAAGTAGAAAGTTAGTTGAATTTAATGTGATGATATAACAAGACAATATAAAAACTAATTAATGTAATAGAGATTTAGATGATCATTTACAGTCCATCTTACGGTTTGGTGTAAATGATAATCAATCATGAGAAGTTCCATAGTGCCACAGTATATACTTGTGTACAAGATATTTGTGTTCTAGGCAAGCATATAAGCAACTTGCACTCCTATATCTGCAGGCTATATGACTGCAGCAATCTAGTGCCTATAAAAGTTGGTCCTTTTACTTCTACTCACCATGAACATGCTAATGTCCTGGTGGATAAGGTAACCATGAGCCAGCAATGCTTCCTTGTTGGCTGAGAAGGTCAGTGGTATCCTGGGGTGCATCAGGAAGAGCGTGGCCAGCAGGTCACAGAAGGTGATCCTGCCCCTCTTCTCAGCCCTGGTGAGGCCACATCTGAAGTGTTGCATCCTGCTTGGGGCTCCTCAGTACAAGAGAGACAAGGAGCTACAGGAGAAAGTCCAGTGAATTCTAAAGCATCTCTCTTTTGAGGAAAATCTGAGGGAGCTGGGCCTGTTTAGCCTGGAAAAGAGAAAGCTGAGGGAGGGGTTTTATCAATGTGTGCAGGAAAGGGTGTCAACAGCATGGTGCCAGACTATTTTCAGTGGTACTCAGTGATATGAAGAGGGACCAATAGCACAAACTAAACCACAGAGAGTTCCACTTGAAGGAAACAGCTGAAGCAGGGATGCTCTTCAGCTCCATGCAGCCCTTCCTGCCCAGATTGGGACCCTCCTGAGCTAGACCTACTGATGGGTGTCTGAGAAGGAAACAGAATCTTTGGAACAATGAAAAGAGGCTGTTTGCAAGTTTACTTGTGTTTAATGATGTTAATACGTAAGTGTGATTTATCTGTTGCATTGCTTATCTTGATCTTGAATATATAGCTAATTGATTGTTCTTAATCATGTTCTCAATAAACCATTTCAGTTCTGATCTGACTTTGGGTCATGGGAACTGGCCTGCTCTCCCCCATGACTAAAGAAGTTTCTTTAGTCTTACTCAGAAATGTTGACAGAGGATTTCTGGAATCAGTTAACAAGTTATAGTTTTCTTGAGACATCCACTTACCCAACTGTACTTCCATAAAAAGTAAACTTTCCCCATTCCTTTCAGTATTTCTTTCTCTATTTGTCTTGTCTTTGAATCCTACTTCATTATTCACATTTATCAAATTATTTGTCTTGTATCATTTTTCAGATCTTTTCTATTAGCAAGGTCATCAACAAAGTACAGGACTTAGGGCACTTACTATCAACTTCTGCTATGTCTTGTTTCTGCTCCTGCTGTGGTTGATGTGGTGATCGTGGTGTTTCATGTGGGTTTTTTTTGTTATCCATAGAAGCAAACATACGTTTTTTAGAACAGTTAATTGCTTCTCAGTGAAAGTTTCAAGATAGTGATTGACAGCACAAAGCTTAAATTTCACATTCCATATTTCTGGGGAGAGAAAGATTCCTATGTACAATCTGCTCTGATACTCTAAAAATGTTTGTAATCAGTATTCCATTTTGCCACAAAACAAAAAAAAAATCATGTGAAACAAAAATTTAAATTTTATAATTTTATTTATATTTCCTTTCCACTCAGTTCTCTTTTCCCTACTTCTTTCTATTTCCATTACTGAAATTATACTTTACATATGTATTCAATCCAGACTAGTTTTATATTTTCCACATTCAATTGATGTGATTAAATTTGAGTTCCTGGTTTCCTCAACAGTAGGCAAAAGTAATATTTGCCACTGAAGAAATTACAATTGTTCTCAATAACACAATGTGTGAATTATATAATTATATACATATTAATTTTACTCTTTTTTTTGCATCCTAATTTGGTTATATGAATATTTTTTGATAGTGTGAAAGTATTTTGGTTTTCTAAAAACTGGAAGTTTTGATTAAAGATATAGAAAAAATATCTATATCTCTAGCTTATAATGTAGGTTAACTTTCCCCAGACTAAATTTGGGCACTGTGAATGTGTATTTTGATGTTACTTTTCCAATCAGAAGTGCTCATAAATTTTACTGTTTATTTGAGTTGAGTAATCTTGTTCATAGTCATTTCCCACTGTCCAAAAATTGAATCAGAGCAAATATTTTGGGACATAATTGCAAAGAAAATTTGCCAAGAAAGAAACATTACACTTTCTACGCAGGTAGATGTGTGGCTGTCACTGTAGAGAGGTCCCTAATAACCTAGCAGGTAATGACCAGTTTTTTCCTATAAGGACTTTTGAAAGAAAAGTCCACTTATTCCATTAAGGTATAACTGAATCTACAATCAGGGTCGAAAACCTACTTAACAATAATAGAAAAAAAAGTAACTTCATTAAATACTAATAATTTGCACAAAGACTAGTCCAAAATACTTTATAAAATATAATCTTCAAGACTTATAATGCACAAATATTATTCCTGAATTAATTAAGCCAACCTGACCTTGCTATTTGTTACTTAGCAAAGTAAAGTTTATTCATTTAAGGACTAATCTAATGCCAGCTCAAGATTAAAATACCCTTCCAGTTAGCATCAGTGGTTTTGTAGTCTCCAAATAATAATTAGACATTAGAGTTTGCTAAATAATAATAAGACATTACAGTTTTGTTTCTCTACCTAGGTAATGAATAACAATTCCTACCTGTCGGTAATACATTGTCCACGAAAGAAAAAAACTTTTTTTTTCCAGTTCTTGTACATTTTGTATGTGCAACTTCTCCAAAGTATTAGTTTTTAGAAAGCATTAAAAAATGCCACAGTGCCAAACCTGAATGTGCTGTGGGTGTTCCTATAAAAATCATGACATCTGTATAAATGCAAAGATGTTTGAGAGAGGTAAAGTAGTATCTGTAAAATTTGCAGTGAAGGATTTTTAAGTTATTCTTCATTCAGTGAAAATATGCTACAGAAATAGACACAATCCAGACTGTTGCCATTAATATAGACATGTGCATTTTTTGTTCATTATTCCTCTGCATTTTCCATCTTTCTATTTTCTTTATCTTAGCAACAATATTTCCAGAATAAGATGGCATGGAAATTGTTATAGTGCTTTCATTTTTAGTAGATGCATAAATGCAATGTGGGGACAATACCTTCATTCAGTTTAGGTCTAAAGGTACAAAGCATCCCATTTTGTACTTTTTTGACTTCCTATGGCTCGTGCTATTAATATATTGTCAATATATTCAATATATAGAGAACTAGCCCAAAACTTTACAGTAGACATATCACCTTCACACTATGGCACAAATGCTAAAGCATTTCCATAGCAAATAAATTTGGTACCTTGCCTAAATAAAAAGTACAGGAGAAAGCACGCTGTACTTTGTTGGAAAATGTTATGGCCAGCATTTTTCATCCTTTTGGGTTATATCCTATCTGTTCTTTTTTGCATTTTTGCTTTGCCAAATGTAAAAGTTTCATCTAAAATGGAGGAAAATGTTCTTTCCTTAATGTTGTGCTGCACATATTCAATCTAATTGGTACTTACTGGAAAGAACTATTTCCTTCATCAACTTTCCTATTTCCTTAAGCAAAAGCAAAGGTGTCTGCTTCTCTTTCTTTATTTTTAAAGTTGCAATCCAGGCATTTCTGATAAAATTATGCAGAAATGAAAAGAAGCCAATGTATAAAACAGCCAAGAAGATAAATTTAACACTCTCCAACTTTACCTATACAATAACATCAGGCCTCCCTGATGCAGGGAATGATTGGCATCCAACTCCATTGATTCAGAATGCTGACCATTTGTTTTATTAAACTGTATTATATCACATTATACTATACTATAACTGTACTAGGAAGAATACTAAAGAAAACTCATGGCTGTCTCCTGACAGTCAGGACACAGCTTTTTCCAATTGGCCAAGGAAACAAAACAACCCTCAGCAGAATCCAATTGACAAATCACTTCAGGTAAAACAATCTTCCTAACACATTCCACATGTGCAAAACAACAGGACCAGCAAGTAGAGGTAAGAATTATTTTTCTCTTCTTCTCTCTGTGGTTCTCCAGGAAAAAAACCCTAAGAGAGAATTATGTGTCTCTGTTCAGAGAATGTGAGTGCCACATACCTGTAATTAAGCCCAATGTCTAAAAGATGTCAAAGGTAATAATGTAATTGCTATCTAGATTCTCAGAAACTTTTAAACTGTGCTCTTTGAAAAACATTTTAAGGATATGTAATGTAATACTGCTTCCTCTGTTTTTTTTTTATAAGATGATAAATGAGATTGCCTATCATTTGATTTTAGACTTGAAGGCTACAGGCTTTATAATTTTTCTTTTCTGTTAATATTTCTGATATATGCCTTTAATTACCTCATTAAAAGGAAACAAGGTAATGCAGAATTGATACCTCCAAACCATGCATTTCTGTTTACTCTCACTTTAATTCTAAAATTCTGTTCTGAACCACTTTATAATCTTTTTATTCTTATTATTGTGAGATTCAATTAACATTAATTGTTATGATTATTGTGTGTTAGTTTAATTTATATCAAAATGTATTTCAAGTATTCATAAATGCTTCTATATGTTCACAAGTTAAGATCAGGCCTTGCTGTTTTCTTTTGAATTTTTATGTGGTAAACATCATTACAGTTGGGTAATAATGGTGATAGTATGTGACAATCATCTGATGAAGGGTTTTTTTCAGAGAAATTTTGAGAAAAAAAAAACATAATTCTTGCAGACAGTGAAAAAAAAAAAAAAAATTGAGGAATAAAATCTTTCCAGGGTGAAGCTTTCACAGAGTTAAGTTTTTGCAGATGGCTGGAAAAAATCCCATGCTGGAGCTACATTTTCCCACTACTGGAAGACACTGCTTATTCATCAGCAGCACATGTACCTACTTTAAGTAGAATACCACTAACTTCTACCAGTTTCACTGATACAGATCACTTATTTACTAACCTCTACTTTCATTTCAAACTTCTGGCCTCCATTCCAGGGATGCTTTTGGACCAATACTTTTAATACTTGAGTATATGTTGAATATGCCTCAGGCTTTGAAAAATATTACAAAACTGGAAATAAATGGGCAAATAAGAGATACTGCTAAGTCAGTAGAAATTAATTGTCCTTTTGAGCAAACTAACCTCAGTGATGGGGTTAGTAATAAACGTAGGGCCCAAAACCTTGGTGTATTAAATTTTACCTATGTAAGTACATCCACATGATGTACTTACATAGGCAAAATTTATCTTCAGAACATTCAGGAGAAAATTTTGCCTGTTGCAAGTTTTGGAGTAAGGCTAGTGACCAAGTCTATAACTAACCCAAGTTCTTATATCATAGAGAGAGAAGTTGAACCAGCTTGGCTTTTTCCTTTTTAATTTTACTATTTGCACAGATCTTTAGGAAATTATTATATTATTGCTTCTGGCTTAACTCAGAAAATCATAAATATATTCTTGTCAGTGAGCTTTATATATCAAGATGAAAAAATCCCTTCCCAGTGCTTCAGTATATCTGCATAAAATCACATTAAAAGGGGTTTTGCCGCACCCTCCCAAATAATTCCGGATCCTAGAATGATTAAAATTTTAAGTAGTGCAGTATTTTTGCACTAGACAATTGAGAAGCCTGTTACTTTTGTTGCTGATTTTAATTATTTATTGAGGAAAAAAAAAAAAAAGAATACCTGTTTCACTCAGGTGAGATTTTTTTTTTTTTTTACTGTCATGACCACAAGTGCTCCTTTTTAACTGTCCCATTAAAATAGTGAACTACTGACCTGTGGAGATGTTTTAGACCCTTATTATTAATTGTTGGCCATTTTCTTCATGATTACTATTTCCATAAGGATTTATTATAACATTAGATATTTTTGAGGAAACAAAAAATAACTGATTTAATTTTGAATCTCTGGAGTTTATTTTGATATTATGAACTCTTTTAGCAGTCTTTGCAGGGAAATAAAAAGAAAAAAAAGGTAAGCATATTCTATTCAGAAATATGTTTTGGAAGACATTTGGAAGAATACAGAACTATTACCTGAAGAATGCAGTAAATATGGATGTACAAATAATGCTTGTAGACTGGGTAGGAAATAAAATTTAAATAGAAAAATGGAACAATCAATTTGTAAGACTGTATAGAAGAAATAGCAGGAAAACACAATTCAATAGAGTATTGGTTTTGAGGAATTGAAAGTAAGATAATATTAAAAATCAGTTTCAGGAATGTAAAAAAAGCTTCATTTTAGCAACAGCTGGAAAAATATGTTGTTATATTAGCTGATTAATTATATTTTAACATTGTTATGATGAATTTTAAAAATATTTATGATTTATTTTATATTAAAATTCTGTTGAAATTAATTATATTGTCTTGGAAATTTTAAACAAACTCATCAGTTGAAGTGGTAAATTTGTACACATGAAATAATAACTGTTTCTACTTTAATCACCAATGCTGTATTTTCTCATCAGCAGGTTTATAGCTGGGAATTCCCCATCATTTTTTCCCTTAATATAATATAGTTTGACAAAGTTTCATAGAGGCACATACTGGATTTAGTTCTATTTATTTTTATAAATGATCATAATAATTATGGTATTCATTGATATTCTCTATTTTGATTAGGATTATTCTTCATAGTGGGTATCAATAATAATCTGTGTCCAAATACAAGACTTAAAATAACCACTCTCATCTTCAATATTATACATCAATATTATAGAATCATATTTTTGAGAAAAACAAATCTATTTTGCTGCATAGACATTAAAAAAAGCTGTTGATAAACTACATTGAGAAAAAGAGCAAAGAGTCTGGTGAGAGCACATACTGATAGGTAAATGCATACGTTCTCGATGCAGCAATTTAGTCAGTGACAACACAACATTTTTCATTAGTCTGGGATCAGTGTTTTCATCTTAAATAAAGAAAATCTTTTTTCAGTGACTCCAAGGGAAGCAAAGGTCTGTGATAAATGAGCCAGTAAATGGCTACATATATCTGACAATAGTAATCCATCTCTTTATTTCCTCAGGGAAAGACAGTAGTTCAAGTATATGCTACTAACCAACAAAAGTGTGCTGTCTTTTTATCAGGTGATTCTAACTTTATTCTTTCAAAGCACATTGCCAGTTGCTTTACCCTAGAGAAGACTTCAGTTTCTGTATCCTAACTGGATGAAATTAATTAACTAACTTAGACTTCAAGTACATCACTAGATCAGCTATATCTCTGTGGTCAATGTGGGTTTTTTTTTTGTTTTTTTTTTTTTTTTTAACATAAATATGGTGATTTTTGAGGGTCCACCTGCAATGTTAAACAAGAGAGACCAGAAAGTGAACTCTAGCACTACAGCCTCATCACCTATAGAGTTACTTGTTAATTCAATTTCAAGCTTTGTTCAAAAGAAATTTTACAGTATTGAGATATCTACTGATTCAAATGAGAGCTCAGACAGCTCAGACACATGCAGACAGCTGTCAGAAATGAGTGTCATCCCCCAGGTGTACTTAGGTATTGAGCATCATTTGATTTTTCTCTACTGTATCCTGCAGGGCCTATGGTATCTTACCAGCCTAAAGTGCACACATGTCCTGTAGTTCCTGCACTGGACACACTACAGGTGCTTCTGGTTCTGTGGGGTATCTAAAGCGTCACTTAGATGACCATTTCTAAGTCTTGATTTCTGTCCAGATAAGTTCACCCCAGATCTGAAACCCCATGCAATCATTGCTGCTCCACATTTCAGAATCAACCAGTAGCTACCCAGAATAGTGTATACCAGTGTGACTGTTTTCCTTGCATAAAAATGCTGTCGTTTCAATGTCATGATTATATTTCTTTTCTGAGTAAAGATATACTGAGAATTCCAAGACTCCTTTTCTTTTCATTCTGTTCTTTGAAAAGACTCCAAAAATGGGCTAAATCATAAATTTCTGAAGTACATAATGAAATATTCCTCTTTACAACAATACTAATGGATTTCTTATTCTGAAAGCTGTGGTAAAGAGGCATGATAAACAAGATGAGCAATGAACTGACTTACCAGAAATAAATACAGAAGTTGTAAAAATAGTTTTATCATTCTTTTTACTATAAGCTGACAATTCAGCAACTTGAATTATGAGAAATTTCAGATTTTAACAGTTTGTTATTTAAATAAGCAATAGAGCAACAAAATATACCTAAGGTAAAATGAAATATTACAAAAATCACAATCACCACTAAAAAACCTGTGTTGAACAGGAAGTAACTGAATCAAAAGAGCTAAATTACAGCAACAATTGTACATAATTTTGCTTCTGTGTCCTCTTGCTAGAGGATTCAGTTCTTTGATGAGTTAACCTATGTTGAAAGCAAAGCAACACTGTTCACTTACTCCCTGCACCATTCCAAATAGTGGAAGGAATAGAAAGAGAAAAAGCCAGAAAATTCATGAGTTGAGATAAGGATATCTTAATCAGAGAAGAAGAAAGAAAAAGACAATAAAGAAGAAAGAAGATCATCATCACTGGTTATAAAACAAAACCCAGCTCGGCCTAATCACTGTGGGCAGCAAAGCGGGAAAAAGAAAAAGCCATGACACTGTGCGAACACTGCTCAATCGTATTCAGAACAGCAGCGGGTTTTCAACATTTAGTCACAGACCCTAAACACAACACTGTATGAACTGCTATGAAGAAAACAATAACCAGAACAAGTTTTAAGGGCCATTTATCAGAAACCAATTTTTATGTGACAGAAGTATGGGTCTGTGTATCGGCAGCAGTGCCGCAGCCAATTATGTGGTTTGTTACTATATAGCACCAGGATCTGGAGTAGTTGTTATTTGGCTGAAATTACATGATTTGCATCATCTAAACCAACCTGTCAACCTGAAAGTGACCTAACCATGATTTATGACTGCATTTTTCTACATTATTAAAAAGAAAAAGGAAAAAAAAAAGAAAAAAAAAAGAAAAAAAGAAAAGGAAGAGTGAATTTCCCCCTACTGTGTACTAAAGCCACCTGACATAAATGTTTACTGGTTTACTCTAGTGAGTATTGCTTCTGTGTTGAATTCAGTACAGCACTCAAGCAGTACGTAAAAACTCTGAGTACTGCTCCAACGTGGCAAAAATTAGCAGCCATTTCTTACAAGAGATCTTACATTCCAGAAATTACTTTCTGGTCAAATTAAGATTATATCAGAAGAGTGATTGAAAATCAATATAATGATTTCTGAGTTGCTAACATATGTGGAAATAGTCAAACCCAAGAAAACAATACCTCAGTTCTTTAGAATTGCATGTCTGTGGAATAAAAATACCTCAGCTTTGTGCTGAGTTACGATACCCTGTCATAATTTGAAAATATTTACTCCCTATGTTGTTTTTCCATAATCCATAGGAGGGCCTCCCAAAAGGAGACGGCATTTGCTTTCCTACTTTCAGAGGAAAGCCAACATTCTGCGAGAAAATGCTTCTGCATCTTGATGGGATTCTTAACCAACAACAACTAGTTGTATGAGGAGATGCCCAATTTTTCATGTTTTTACTAATTTCTTTCTATAATCTGATAGATAAGTGCAGTGATTGAAATATATCCTTTCTTTCAACCTGTCTGTCCATACGTAGATTTTAGATTACTGCAAATATAAGTATTGCTGGTATGACAAGATTCAAGACATTTCAAATGTGAGAGAAATAGAAGTTATTCTGCAGACTTGCCTGTCTAATCTAATTTTAGCCACCCAAAAGTTAAGTATGTGAATCGAGCAGCTCCTCTGTATGCTCAGTATAGTTAATGGAAGGAGACAGTGTGAATGACTGTTAGACAGATAGAGTGACTGTTCCTTCAGCTGTAAAATAATGACCCAAGACAAGTGGAAGAGACTTTACATAATTTAAAGACAGATAAAGATGACAAAATTTTGGTGACTTAAACTTTATAAAAAGAATCCCAATTGCAAAATTCATTTGATAACCCAGAAGTAAATAAAAGTTTAAAAAGTCAGATAGAATTTGTAAACATCATCTGTTTTTACCTGGAGTAAATGGTTCCAGGTGCACCTCCTAGAATGTGATTGGTTGTGAACAGTAGTGAAACAAGTCCCCAGTAAACCAGCTCAGAGTAGATGGAGTTCAGCACAGAAGTTCCAAATTGTCCAGGAAAGATCTTTACACTCTGTAGTCTCATAAGCTTGAATAGAAATCCTATAACAAAATCTTTGATTAGGGCTAATCAGTATATAAACCAATAATAAGATACCTTGGTATCTACATTTTCACAAGTATGCAGGAGATGGGAACTTTGAAAAAATTATGATCTAGAAAAAGTTTTCTCCTCTATTGTGTCAAGTACTTCACTAATGTATGCATAATTTTAAAGTATATATTTATCTGATAAACAAAAAGAAAGGATAAGTTTTCCATTTAAAACAGAAATTAGGGAGTCTGTGTTTAACTTTCTACTTCCATCCACAGTTACATTATCTTCTGAAAATACAAGATTTCCTTCAGTCATATATTATAGGAATCCTTAGTGAATGACTTCTTTATTTGGGTACACTCTCTTTAATAGAATACTTAAGGTGCAGATTTTAAAAATCTCTTAAAGGATACTACTACTACTACTTCCTTACACTTTTGAGGAAGATGGCAAATGCTGTTGTGGCTTTTATTTATTTATTTATTTGATTGCCTAGATAAACAGATATGGAAAAAAAAAAAAAACCAAACCTAAAACAGAGAAAAAACAGCAATGAAGCCTCCCACACTTTTCTCTTGAAAATCTCCTTTAGTGAAACTTCAACCATATACACATTTATTATTAAAGCACCATTCCAGAGACAGCTATTCTGAAGAGGTACATCCTTGCCATTTTTGCTATTCCCTTCACTTTATTCCTGGTGCAGAAAGTGGCTGTATAGCCTCTGCTGATGCTATTCTAACTGGTATTACCAAAAATGCAGTCAAATCTTTTTGCCTTTTTCACTTCATTTTTGATTTATTCATTGTCGTAGTCATTGATTCACAACCTCCTGATATTTTGAAAATGTAACTTTTTCAGTTATTGAAAAAGAGATTGACAATGTGATTGAAAAGAAAATAAAATTTGAAGCTCCATCCCACTAGCATCTTCTAATGAAAGTAGCTGCTGGTATAAACAGTACAAAGGCAAGTGTCTCTTTCCCTCCACTCCAAAACTTGCCTCCACAAATAAAGTTACAGTTAGTTACTGATCTTCAGCAAAATCACAGAAGCTGCTTGCATTTGGAAGTGGAAAGTACTAAAACTTTAACAATATAAGATAGAAAAACAAGCTCTTAAAAACTTTAGAATAACACTCTGGTTTAAGTGCAGAAATGGCTAAGAATAGATAATTACTGAAACTGAGCTATTAAGTCATTAAGCTGTGGTGATTTGTAATATCTCTCTATGCTTTGAGTCTAAGACAGTTGCATTCTGTGCTATGAGTCTGAATTATCTCTTTGGGTAACATTTAACTGCAGCTAACTGCAATTTAACCAATACAAAGACTTCAATTGTTTTAAGAATTTTTTTTTAAAGAGCCCCCCACCAAAGTCCTAACTATACAACAAGTATGCTTTGTTGCAAGAGCAACCTGTAAAAAAGGGATCTCCTAGAATAGACTCCCACCTCACTCTTCAGATATTGTCTTCGTGGAGCTAGGAAAAAAATCCATTTATTGAACCTTACTTAATTATGTTAATGGTGCTTCTGCTGATATTTGAGACAGAGTAGTTTATTTAGTGCCTTCCTTTGGGGCTGGCATATATGACAGAAGATCTGCATGAGGTCCGTATCTTCCTGAACTTGCAGAGTTGGGCCAGCCATCTTAATCAAAGCTTCTCAAGTGGCTTTCAGTTCCTACACTCGAGCAACTGAATTAAGCCACTGTTTTTTTGAATACCAGCTTCATATGACTTTGCATACTTAAAGAGCCCTGTTGTAGCAGGGCACTTGGAAAATCTGTCACTCAATAGCAACTTGACAAGTTGAATATGAACTCACAGTGTGCCCTTGTGGCCAGCGGTATCTTGGGGTGATCACAAAGAGCGTGGCCAGCAGGGCAAGGAAGGTGATCCTGCCCCTCTACTCAGACCTAGTGAGGCCACATCTGGAGTGTTGTGTCCTGTTCTGGGTTCCACAGTACAATTTATGATAAGGTTGGCGTTGAAAACATGTGAGATGAAAAAATTACAGTGATAGAGGTAAAGCATGAGAAAGTTGTGCTGATGATTCAAATATCATCTTGTGTTTCAAATGCATCTAACAAACCTGTCACAAGATATTTGCAGAAATTTTTCAGCAATAATTTTAAAATAAGTTAAAGCAGGAAACATGCATACATAACTCTCTACTAAATATTCTAAGTTCCAAAAACTTGTTAGAAATGGGAAAACTCAATTTCTCTGAATACTGTATTATTTGATAAAGGCACAATGTTAACCTTTTCTATATCAATTTATTTGAGTTTTACAAGATACAACTTTCTTTCAGTATTCTTGTCTTCCTCCTAAAGTGAATATTCATTGAATAACTTATTTTAATAAATTTACTGAGATGACAGAAGTTTTGCATATAAACTTCTCAGGATGACAGTATCTGGTTGATGTACTTATAATCCAAACATACAAATTTCCTGAACTAAATGTAAGCAAGGATGAAAGACCCTTCCCACAAGCATGTTTAAACTGGCTTAAATGTTATCATATTGTCTGATTAGTGTTCTGTTTTCCTTGATAGGTCTCAGTTTTAAGGCTTGAAGAGTACAGACTTAAGAAAGTCCTCTGTTTGGAAAACTTTCACTCAGATTTTTTTTGCAAATATTATGAATTCTTTGGAATAGGATCCATTTGTGCCAACATTTGGGTTCTGTCTTATGTAATTGCGACACAAATTCCAAGCCCAGCCTCTCAGAAGAATCTCAAAGTGAGAAAATCTGGGATTCTTCCAAGCTTGTTTTCTGGATTTTGACTACATGTGTTACATCCACAGTGGAATCAAGTGATTTCTGTGCTGGTGTGGTTTACTGTCTGTACTGGATTGATCTGGGTGGGCTGCCAGGTGCCCAACAAGCCATTACCTTTCTTTCACTCTATCAGTAGGAAAGGGGGAGAAAGTCTGATTAAAAGCTTATGGGTCAAGATAAGGATAGGGAGATTGCTTATGTATTCCCATCACAGGTAAAGGAGACAGAACTTTAGGAAAGTCATTTAATTTATTGCAAATTAAACACAGTAGGATAATGAAATTTAAGAGCAAACCTGAGCCCATCTTCTCCCAGTCTTCACTTATCCAAGAGGTAAGAGGGATAACAGAGGGAGTCCTGTCCAGGGTCACCAGTTCCTGCTAGAACCCTGCTCTAGCATGGGCTTTCCACAGACTTCAGCTGTCATCAGGACATATCTACGTGCTCTGGCATTTGATTGTCTACAGGCTGTAGGGTGGATCTCTGCTGTACTGTGGTGCTCCTGGGGCTTTGCTGGGACGACCTGCCTCACCATGGCCTGCATCATGGATTGCAGGGGAATCTGCCCCTGAAACAGCCCCTCCCTGTCCTTCTTCACTGACCTTGGTGTCTGTAGGTCTGTTTCACATTTTTTCACTCCTCTCCTGCAGTGTTGTGCAGCCATCTTTTCCCATTTCTTATGTGAGCTATTACAGCAGTGCTACTGCTTTTGCTGGTTGTCTCAGCTTTGGCCAGTGGAAGGTCATTCATGGGACCAGAAGGAGCTAGGTTTTGGTGCTTGTCCCAACAGCCATCCCTGCATCTTTCCACCCTGGCAAAAGAGCTGGTGTTTTGTTCCATACAGATGTCTATGTGTCTGTGTCTGCAGGAGTCTATATTTTTTCCAGATCTTCTTATATTTTGTTCCCTTTTCCCTATTTATTATATAGAAAACAAAACAAAAGAAAATGTCATGCCTCAGGTGAGCCTTCTGGGCTCAGCTACTCAGCCTTTTGCCATAGCCATTTTTCTGTTATGAATTCAAAGGTAGGTCTTATTAGAAAGAGAGGAAAAAAAACAAACAGCTGACAGCACTCATATATAAAATGTTGACAGCATCAATTGTAACAAAAACATTTTGCATATAGATTATAAATTCCAAAGAAAAAAGAAATAAGCCGTAAAGCAAAGAGTAAATCTCATTCACTTTTGAAAGGTGGTAAGGATAGTAACTGCACAGAAACATTTCTTCATTTGCTGCAGAAACAGATTTCAGCTGAAAACTGCATTGCTGTTTTTGCTGTAGAAAAACCTTCTACAGATCAGTAATCCATAAATATATATCAGAGCTAGGACTTAAAGCCTAATGTGACTAATCAGTTTAAGTTTTGAATGTAGAACTTAGGAGGCAATACCTGACTGCAAATAAAGCCTTACTACATAGTAAAGGCTATAACAGAGGGCTATATTAATCTTAGGGATGGATGAACCTTGGAATTTCTGCCTGCAAAGCAAACTCACCAGCCTATCTGATGTGCTCACAAAGACTGCAAGCGCAGCAGGGTGAGGTATTTGATTTGTGAATGTTTTTGTTCAGCAAGAGAGAGCATGAAAAATAGTCTTTATTTCCAACCAGCTTGTGGCTTCATGTTTTGTTTACAAAAGTACAGCTCTGCTTCCTATATTTTTTGTAATACAACTTAAAGACTGCTTTTCCATTTTAAATACCAAAACAACGGAATCCTGATCTCAGTCACCTGAAGTTTTATATCTTCTTCATTACACTTATTTTTAACCTGGGTTTTATCTTCCTACCTTAGCTTTGGGGTAGAAATCATTGGCCCTTCCTAACACTGTAATTATTTAAGGAGAGCAGCCCATGGAGATTTTAATTTTTGAATTTGTGAAAACAAGAAAGGTAACATGATGAAAAAAAAAGTATCCTTGCTGATGTAGTATTCTTGTGATCCTAGTACTGATACTGCATTGTAGAGCATTGAACTTCCCTCTGGCATTTCTGACGCTTCAAAAAAATGTTGTGTTAATGAGGATATAACATATTGTTTGTAAGCAAAATTATGTTTTCGGTAAGTATACTTAGAATTTCTTAAATATTTACTGCTGATAATTTTGAAGAGTAGAGAAAACAAGAGCCTTCCTATAACCTTGTTAGCTAATAAAATGGTATTTTATCCCCTTTTATGTCACCTTCCTTCCAGGTCCTCTGGAAGAATTTGTGCTTTTTTGAGGGGTCGAAAAAAATACCCAGTCTAGATGCTGAATCTTAGGGAAGCTACAACTCAGAATAGATAAGAATTCTTATTCCCATGGGAAAAAAAGGGTGGAATATGGAAATAAAAGAAGTGGAATCACTTAAGTATCTGCATCTATTAATTTTCTCTGCTGAAAAGGTCACTGTTTAGGTTTCACAGAATTAACAAAGCTGGCATACATTTTAACGTAAGAACACATTTATTTGTTTCCTTATGTTATTTTTGAGGGTGAGAAAAGCCATAGTACATTTCAAAGGAAAATTGATATCTAGTTTCATTTTTCAACGATAATACCTTTCATGAGTGATATCATAAGTATTATGAAGCTGAGTGTAAATGTCCTTTATTGGTTCCTGTTAAGTTCAAATATTTCTTCTGCTACATTTTCATCCAAATTTTTCTTTTCAATATTATAGTACTATTAGTTTTTACTTTTTTCCCCTCACTTTCAGTCTTCCCATTTTCTTCTTTTTCTAGAGTTATCTTAGTTTTTAGCAGATGCCTTCACTGTATTACCCCACTCCTTGGCACAGATAATATTCAGAAAGAATCAATAGAGATGCCATTCTAGTTTATTTTCACCATTCTTATTTCACTGCAAATTTACTAAAATCAGCCTGTTCCAGTTCTCATGGTTTGTTTTTTCTTACCCTCCTCTTATTTCCATGCTCTGCAGCGTTGATATACTTAAATTAGTTCAAACTGCAGTTTGCTCTATAATTCTGTGAAAATCTCTTCTTGTAATCATCAATAGAAAAATTTTATTTGTACAAATGACTCATTTAACATTCTTATATGGATCTTGACATAAATTCAGACTCTGTTAGCAGAAAATACTTGAGAAAGAATTTTATATCCTTACTGGCAATAATGTGCAGCCTTTGCTTGTATTATCAGTCATAAGAGTGATCCAGTTTGTCAGATGAGTGGAAATGTATTTTCCTACCATTCTCTTATCATTTCCCTTTTTTTTTCTCCCCCTAGATTTGTTTTCTTCTGATTTTGTGAAGTGAATTAGTCCAAATAATGTCCAGGAAATACTGTAAAGACCACAAGGGGATTGGTAAAATCAAAAAACAATGCCTTTCAGTGAACTGCCAGCTCAACAGTGAAACAATATTACACTACCTACCATATGTTCAGACGAAGTATATTTATAAATGTATACATCTATAAGTATAGATGAAGCTTCTAAAGTATATCACTTACTATTCCAGATACTAAAAATAAAGTTCAATGTAGTTGGAAACATTGTAGATCAATGTTACTGGAGTCTGGCAACTCCCATTTCTATTTTAGAAAAACAGCAGTTCTACTGATCTGATGTTTAAAGTTGTATGAATTGAATTATGTATGTACCTTCTGCACTTGGCTAGATAAATAAATCAGTTTCAAGCATCTGAGCAGTATGCTAGTGAGTAAACCTATAACCTACCGTAACTGTAGAGTTTGGGAAAAGATAATTAACTCGTTTATTTAATATTTGAGACAAAAAATAAACTGCTGTATATTTAAAGTCTGCACTTTATTCAAGCTTTCATCTGATTGATAATAACTCTGATTCAGAAATTGTTTGACTTAAAGAAAATGTTTTAAAAAATGGCTAGAAATAAATTAATTTGGTTTTCTTTTACCAATATAAAAGCTGACAAAAATTTTGCTTGTCATTGTTCAATTACAGTTACATTTGATGTTATAAAATTTTGTGTTTTAATCTTTGTGTTTAAACATGTGTTTTAAATCTTTGATGTTATAAAATCTTGTGTCTCCTTGTGTTCTAATTGAAGAGGCAAAGTAATATTTTGAATTTTGAGATTTCCAAGTATTGAAGGTAGTGTTGCATTACCTGTTGTTAGTTTTTAGGGGTTCTTTTGGGTTTGGGTTTTTTCATTTGTTTGGTTTGCTTTGGTTTAGTTTCAGTTTGTTGGAGTTTTCTTTGTTTTTGTTTTTTTCTGGTTTGTTTGTTTATTTTTCTTTAAAGCACAGAACACTTCAGATTAATATTAATTTAACAAAGCTTTCTTTTATGTCTCTGACACAATTCTAATTTCTATTAAACTGTTTTGCATTGCTTCAAAATGCTGTTGATCTATAAGTTGTAAATATGCAAAGGGCTAATTTGTTGTGTCTCTAGCATGCCTCAATTTTCTGATTTTGTGTTTATTGTTATGCTTGTATTTGTTTGAACATCATTTCATTGCAAGAAAATATTCTGCAGCTAAAAGTACTTTAAACTATTTTGAATCTAATAACACTCTGTCTTCATCTTAGAATCATTGCTGACTTGGCCTTGTTCATTAGTAAGGCTTCTGTTATTTTTCTAGCTTTTTGCACCCATTCCCACAGTGACAAAACCATAGTAATATTACTTATATTAATATTTAAATAATACTCATTATTAATTTTCTTTGGGTTTCCTTTGTGTGCAAAGAATAATTTCCTAATTAATAATGTGCCATGGCTATTAAAAAGAATAATTATTCTACAAATTCTAACCATCTGTATGCTTGTGGTGACTGTAGTTATAACTCTTAAAAATACAGTAAATATAGCTCTCATATGGCATCGTGAAGCAGCCCTTCCTTACAATGGAAAAGAAATTAGGACACCAAAATTAAGACAACAAAATACATTTAGAAGTGTGGAGTAAGAATTAGAGGCCAGCTCATGGTGGAGACTTCAAAAGCTTTTACCTTCTATTTGGCCACATGGGGCTAACTTAGATACAGGAAGCAGTGTAGCACTCTAGATATTGTTGGTTAGTGCAGAAATGTGAGCCTATGACCATTCAGCACTGCCTGCACACTTTGAAGGAGTAAAGTGGATTGACTGGTTCTGCCATCCCAGCTAGGCCACTGTTGGATGTAAGGAAAGTGTGTGGTAAGCATGGATATTTGCATGACATTGCTTTGGAAGCAAAGCCTAAATGCCTTTGGTAGGGTAGTGGAGGTAGAGGAAAGTCCCACATCTTTTGCAGTTTCAGCTTCAGTGAAGATTTCTTCAGCAATTCTCAGAGAAAAAATATTTAAAGATGTGTATTCTTAAATGTTTTCAGTGACTTGAAGGAACTTTGCTCGCATTTGGTTAATATATTTTATATAGAAGATTAAAACCACAGGAAATGTCTCTCTAGCTGTCTTTTCAAAAGTCAGTTGAATATGATGGTAGAAAGTAATGTTAATTGACTTAAACTTGATAGCTTTGAAAGTCTAAAACTGAAATTCTGCCATGATTTTGTCAAGGCATAGTGGTAAGGATGCTCCTTTACTACACAGGGCACCACAGTTTCATTCTGGCAGCACACAGGAATAATAGTCTTGTGAATTTCTTTGCTGGATACAGGACTGTGACTACAATTAAACCGTGAAGTTTATAGAAGAATAGAACATCTGAATTTGCATTCAGTAATATATGCTAGCAGGCTCTTTAGTTCATATCATTACATGCCAGCTTCCTGACATGTAACAAAACCAATTAAGGAAAGTCACCTGAGTAAATGTAGCTACCCCAGGCCATGAAACAGAGCTGAAAAATATTTCACATCATTGAAGGCAAAGTAGCTATGATTTGCCCTGTAGCAAATGCCTATTGTTTGGCAGATGCAGGTAGTGCTCTGCATTCTCTCTTTGAGGGCAGCCAGGAGATTTTACTGGATGGAGCATTATGGAGCAACTATGGGAAGGACTGAAAGACCAAGATCCAGCATCTAACAATGAGACAAATGGATACCACTCCTGTGAGAGATAATAGATTATGCCTTTACTTAATGGTAGTAGGTCCTGGGCTGCTTATACCATAAGCAGTGCAAAAGACCATGGAAAGAAACCACTTCAAGGTCAGCTACACTCCTAGGCTGCATGAACTCTAAATGCAAAAGGAAAAACACAGAGAATCTTCATATCCCTCTAGTACCGGGGAAGGTTCTGAACAGTGTTGATACTGTTGAGTTTGTAGACAAGGACTGATAGACACAGCTACATAAAATGTCTCTATATTACATATAGAATGATTGACGTTTGTTTGGTTTCTTTCATTTTTAAAGGAGGCATTTTACTCTATGGAGATAATAAAATATCAAATTTAACTCTATATGCTTCTTAATTGTAGCTTTTAATGTAACATGTTTGACACAGGTCTCTCTCTTAGTACACTCTGCATTTGAGTGATGAAAACAACCCCCAATTAGAAAAAAAAAAACAAAACAAAAAACTAAACTAAACAGAAGACCAAATAAAACTAAACAAAATAACAAAAAAAGAAGCAAAAAATATGCAATTTACATGCTGTCATAAATTTGGCCATGTGAGATAAAATCTGGGCCAAAGAACACAGAGGGTGCCATAAAGGTTCTGAGTAAAAGATCTCCTCATGTGAAAGCAATGAAATTATGAAGACATTGATCTAAAGACTGAAAAAGTCTCGTAGGTATACAACTTGCAATGTATTCACAGAGAGATGATCTGTACAGGAAGTCATTACAACACCTGAATAATTTAAATTCTCGTTAAGATTCAGACACCATGTATTCTGAGATACAAAATGCAACTTCAGGTCATGGATGAACATAAATGGAAAATACATTCTAACCTCTAGACCTGTAGATTACATAAAAAAATGACATATATGTTCCAAAATGGTTGACTTAGTAGTAAGGATTTTGGAAATCCAACTAATAACAATGTCTATGGATTAGGAATAAACTCATGCTAATACTGAATCATGAATCTTGAATGTTTTTAGCAGCATGGGTGCTAAAAGAAAAAGCAAAAAGTCAGGGTCCTGACACTCTAGTCTATTTTGATGTATGATTGAACTTGACATTTAGTCATCTTTAAGTTATGTACATGATAATACTACAATCCCATAATAATAGGAGTCACTTTAAATTCATACTATCATAGGCTGGGGAGAAAATAAAATGTTGGGATTTATGCTATGCAGAGAAAATGTCATATCAAGTAACTAAATATCATCCTAACACCTTCCTGAAACTGAAGATTAAAATTCATAAACAGACACATTTAGACACCTAGACCAAAAAGTAGAAGACTTTTATCTCAGTAGTTAGTAGATCTGTACATGGGCTGGAAACAGCCCAGGAAAATATGGGAGATAATTTAGTAAGAGTCAGAAAAAACAATGTTGGAGAGTATAACATAGCTATTCTATCATCATCTCCGCAAGGAAGCTTCATTTCATGCTTAGGACTGAGTTTCACTTGTTTTGCATTGGCTTTTGTTAATGCCCACGTACAGAAGAAATTACCCATTTGCTTACACAGAGGAGGTCTCTTCAGGATACCAAGTGCCCTAACATCTATTTTGCCTCTACAGGTGAAAGAAAAAAAAAAGTAGAATTAAAAATTCCAAACTTGCAGACTCCAGACAATTTTTCCCTGCACTGATGTGGAAAGAGTTTGGATGGGTGGATGAATCTGCATTTCCTATATATAAATGAAGCTACATAGATTCAAATGAACTAGAACTGCTACATGGACTGTAAGAATATGTGTTATTTACAGTCCATCTTGTTGCTACTTATTCTATCTGAATTTTTTCAATTTTTCACACAAATAAGAAAAATGTAATTGTACATGCACATGTCAAATCTGAATACAAGTTCATGCAAGATGAATATCAAATTTGTGAGTTAAGGGTTTCCAGCCTATGCTTCAAAAACCCTGTAAAGTGCATCAGGAAAATGCACTTATCCATTTATTTACATCTCCTGAACTATCTGCTACCACTACCATTGAAATGTGACTCCTTCTAGTCTTACACAAAATAGATTATCTCCTGCAAAACTTCTAAGTCCTCCCTTTATATGTCATGTTAGTGGAGCTTTTTTTCCCCCCAGTTCTTTTACTGAGAGTAGTAAACTGTTTTATTTTGTTTTTTAATTAATTTACTGAGAACAAACAGACAATAGAGCCAAGTAGAAGAAAGTTTATCTCACCAGAAGGATGATGTATGTATCTAGAACACTCTGAGAAAAATCTCTGGGTCAGTTCTGCTAGGCATTATTACACTGGAAATGGTGAGAATGGAGCACTCTGCTCAAGCATGCAGCATGATGCCTCTATTAATAATCTTGATTGTACAAAATTCTGACTAGCAAAATTTGTGTCATGCCTTCCATATGAAAAAAATGCCTCATAATTGAGGCTTTTTCTCACTTTGAAGTGTGTTTATATCTAGACTTTTTTTCTTTATTATTTCTTTCTGAGACAGCTTGCATCTGTAATCAACTGCACCACAGCGTGGGCAGCAGATGGGAAGAAATGGAAGCCATAATGCTGCTAGAAAATATGACAAAGCTACAATCTAGTTGCCATTACTGAAATTTGGTGGGGCGAAACACAGGACTGGAGTCTGGCTATTGATGACTACAAGCTGTTCACAAGGGGCAGGAGAGGAAGTGGGGGTGAAGACACAGCCCTCATTGTGTAGGGATGGGGTCAGGAAGGCCAAGGCATGGCTGAAATAGACCTTGACAAGTGATGCAAAGGGTGACAAGAAAGACTTCTACAGGTATGTGAGCCACAGAAGGAATGCAAATGACAGCATATGCCCCTGTTGAGCACAACTGGCAACCATAAGAACCGAGGATGAGAAAGCTGAGATACACAACACCTTTTGCCTCAGTTTCACTGGCAGTCTCTCTTCCCACTTCCCTTGAGTGGATGGATCATAAGAGAGGGACTGGAGGAACAAAGTCTTTCCCACTGTAAGAGATTAGATTCGTGACCTGCTTGCTGGCAAGACCAGACTGATCTTCACTAGTGCTCACATTCATTCACACACCTACACTTACTCTAGTTACTGGTACCACAGACACTGATCTATCAAGGTAGAGGTATTGCCTTAAAAAGACCTAGAATCAGCTAAAAAAATAAAATAAAATATAGGTGTTCAGAGAATAGAGAAAATCATGTTCATGGCCACCTGAGGAACCTGAACATACATAAGTCTGTGGGACCTGATGCCATGCATTCCAGAGTCCTGGGAGAACTGACTGATGCTGCTCCCAACTCATTCATCGCCATATTTGAAAAGTCATGTCAGATAAAGTCTCAGGTAACTAGAAAAAGGTAGGCATTGAACCCATCTTTAAAAAGGATATGAAGGAAGACCCTGGGAAGTAGCAACCTTTCGGCCTCACCTCTGTGCCTGAGATCATGGAACTGATCTTCCTAGAAGCTCTGCTAAGGCACATGGAGGACAAGGAAGGGCTTAGGCTTCACCAGGGGCAAGCCCTGCCTGACCAGACTGGTGGTCTGTGAGGGAGTAGCTACATCAGTGAACAAGGTAAGAGTTCAATGCCGTCAACAAGGTAAGAGTCCTAGCTGTCAGCTAGTCAAGCTTCTGTAGTACCTTTGACACCGTCCTCAACAACATCCTTCTCCCTAGATTGGAGAGTGATGGGATTGATGGATGAACTGTTTGATGGATAAGGAATTAAATGGGTGGTTGCATGCAGAGGATAGTGGTCAATGACTCAATATCCAGACAGAGACTGGTGACTGGTGATGTCCCTCAGCAGTCTGTATTGGGACCAATGCTCTTTAGTATCTGCATTAATGACACAGACAGCAAGATCAAGCTCATCCTTCATTGTTTATATTGAAGACATAGGAACACAGGATTAGATAGATATCTTGAAGCACTAATTCCTGTTTCTTGGTACTCATGATTTTAGCAAACTCAATTTGGAAGACCAACAGACAGGTTTATGATATTTTTTTCCCCTTAAGTCCATTGACATCACAGTTAATAAAGATTATTTTAATATCCAGTGGCATTTATTCAATTAAGCATTTACTTTCTCAGCAGGCTGCATGCTGTACAATACATGTCCTTAGGCAACAGATAAAGAAATCATGAAAGTCTAGACAGTTCCTGACTTCAATCTCTAACTTTTATCTGAGAAAGTTTTTCTATATCCAAGACTTTAAAATGAAAGATGAAATACCAGGATTAAAATTCAGAGGTGGCAGTGATGGTTTAAGATGAAACAGAAAAAAATAAAGCAAAATAATAAAACCAATCCTCTGCAAATAGAGTATCTTGTTGCATTAACTGTTACTACCGATTTAAGAATCAGAAATGCAGTTTCAGCTCCATGAAATGAGAACATTAAAGACTTAAATACCATTGATTCTGATGGTAACAGAGATTTTCTCAACACAGTTTTGAGAAAAACACCATGAAATGAAAGAAACACCTTGCAAGATTGTTATTTAGCTGGATGGCACAGAGATGATTTTTATATGTACCTCTTTTTCTTGCTCCAGGTAACCTCACAGTGAGCCACATATATAATTAAATATAATGATTAGTGTCATACAAACACTTGAAGAAAAACACAGCCATGCTTGCTTCCTTTGTACTTGTGACAAACTTCTATGATAAACTGGGTTTATTTTTTTTTAAATAGACATAGCAATACAAATGCAAGAAGATCTTAATAGTACATGCTTCTTTAACACCTGTCTTGTATTTCATCTTCCTTAAATTCCTTTTGCAATCATTTGTGGGCCCATGGTTTATCAGAATGAGGAGGAAAAGGGCAATGAAACAACTCCCTTATACCCTAGAGAAAATATGAAAACTTTCTACATGTGTTAGACCCTACTAAAGCCCTGTCAAAATCACTTGGTCAAGAGTGCAAATGTCTGATATGGTACCAAATCACTGGTTAATTTTCAGGTCACAGAAGTGAGTGAAGCGACACTAATTAATGTCAAGGAGTCAAGAATGCCTCCATTCAGTTTCTAACACTTCCTCCACCAAATAATGATTGTGTTTACGTGGCTTTGTATTCTATAAATATAATTCAACATGAGAATGTACAAACTGCTGCTGACCTTGTTGTTAGGTGTTTCTGTGTTGACTCACAATCACAAGGCCAAAAGGGAACTGACCGGATGAAACTGAACATCCAAGGATTTATTGTTGCCTAAGTATAATCTTAAACTTTTAATGAAAACATAACAATTACTTAGATTATTTGAGCTGCAATATTATTAATATATTCTAAATGGCTACAGATAACTTTGTTTAGAATCACTCTGAAATGTGTCAACAAACATGTTAATATTCATGTTTAACAAGTACAATAACAAATTCAATTATTTGTGTTTCCCACTATCTCAAATTCTTGTGATGTTAGATATTACTGCCTAATTAGGACAACTACAGAGATAAGACTTTCCACTTGCTACTCATTTACACATGTTAGTAAAGTTAATTTATGTCAAGGGATAAATTCCTTTTATCCAAATGCAATGCCATGTGTTTGTGAAGGCTCATTATCAGTGGTTTAATATGCTTAATCAATTCCGAAAAAATTCAAATGTCAAAGAAATTTTTAAGAAACAACATGTATGCAGATAAACTACAAAGGGTCTTTTATCCATATTTATCAATACAAACAGCTGTCTGATTATTTTCTGAAGATAATTCATTCACTGTAGCATAAATAGAAATTATATGATGACAAAGTATGACTTTCAAACTGGGAAACTTCAATAATTCATAAGTTTTCTTCATGGTGTGTGTTTTTACTCCCAGTACAAATTAACTTAAATCTACTTTTTATTGTCTAGAAGTGGTAAAATCCTCTAAGGGAGTGTAAAAATCCTCCAAAATCTTTGAAAGATTTTATCTAAAATTTTTAGAATTTTTCTGTTTATGGAATAAAAAGCTGCAGTTTCATAACAAGGTTTAATTGTCTTGACCAAAAGTTTTAGGGTTTTTTACCCCCCAGTTCAAGAACTTTAAATGCCACCAGGGACCATTTACAAACATACATACCCATACACACACACAGAGACACAGATTAAAAAAAAAAAAAAAGATAGAAAAAAGGAGCCAGAACATAGACTGATGAGAAGGGGATAGTTGTATAAACACATTCAGTTGCTGACTATGTTTAATTATTGAATTAATAGTATTCTGTTTAATTTTGTCCACACAAACACAATGGCCTCTTAATATTGATTAAAAAAAATTGCAATGTTTCTGAGAGACTGAGATAAAGTGGTTTTCAGAATTTATTTCTCTCTAAGCTGAAGTCCTATGTGCTTTTGAAAGAATGGTGGACATTACCAACTGTCATTTTTCTACATATTTTTGTTCTAGTTATAACATTGTCATCCTTAATTCAGGATTTGGAAATATCAGTGATCTCAGAATATCTGTGTATATTTTTCCACCACAGACTAAAGAGACCTATGATTTTGATAAATCTAAACAGATCTGCCATCTGTTCTTTTTGTCAGTACAGTGAAGAACATATTAAACAGAAAGGTGCCATCAAGTAGTTATAGGACACAATTTCATAAAACATAAAAATCTTCTTCTATCTATTTTTTAAAGCAGGTGGTAAAATCAAGTAAAATAATATTTTAAAGAATATGCTTGATTGTGGGGGTCAATGAAATATTTTAGGGTAAGTTTATAATTTATTTATTGTAGGGTAAGTTTATAATTTGTCTGTGTAATATAAATTACCAAATAGTGACATATTCCTTCCAGTTTTATGTATCACATCAGGGAAAAATAAAATCTTGCTGAAATGAAAGACTGAGCAGGAAAAGCAAAGAGTACTTGATTCTTCCTCCTGCACTGTTCCAAAATTCAGGATTTTCAAAACTGTGCAGATATGTCTGCCTTTCACTGATGATAGCAGTTATTTTTATTTCTCTTATTTCTATCCACTCTTTCTGTTTGTATCCTCCACCCACACAAACAGGCATGTGTGCAAACACACACACAGGCAGAGATAATTACATTTGGGAAGCACACTCATTGTTACTAAATTAAATCGTAGTTCCAAAGTGAACTGGGCTAATGCTTATTACAGCAGTTCATTTGGAGAGTGACAACTGAATATGAAGTTACACAAGTACTTCTAATTTAAATATGCCCTAATTTAAGATAAATAACATGATGTTTAAAATTCTGGCATCCTCTGGATCATTGTATAGATTAATCTATGTGTTCATGCTACTTTTGCCAAAGTTGAAGCTGTAACTAAAGTTGTTTTTTTTCCTGTCAAAAAAGACAGCAGTGAATTACCTTAAATATATTTTTCTGTTTGTAAGGACTTTTCTTTAAATGATTCTGTATTTTTGAAATGCTGTCAAAATAGAGCTTTTTTATCTGTCCACAGAAAAAAATTTAATATGAATGTTGACAGTATCTGTCATTTTAAAATAAAAACTAGACAAAATGCTACATGGTTAAACTCAGGGAATAAAATAATTTACTTGATGAAAGTAGATTTTAGGATATTTTTCTACATTGCAGACTTATTATACATACCCTTATTTTTAATATCCCTGAATTAAGTGGAAACCATAATTATATTTTCCTATGATTATTTTCTGAAATTATAGCCCAACCATTGCCAGAAAATAATCATAGGATGGCAAGAGATTAATCAGTAAAGCCTTTTTTTTCAGTTAAAGCTTAGGAAATAAAGGTTCTTCCTAACTCAGAGACATTTCCATGTTTTTGTTTTTCTGTAGACAAAATTAGTTTTTAACCTCATTGAAATTCTCAACCATAAGAAGTTTTATTAGAAAAAGTAAAGAATAAGGTCATTCTGTTCTCTCCATAAAGTAGATTAAACAGCTACTATATAAAAGCATTAGAGATGAGATTACCTTGAGATTCACTAAGGAACTTCAGACATCCCATAACAAATTTGCTCCAAAACTATGTAGGTAATAAACAAGCAAACAGGACTGGTCTGGTCTTCTGAATAAAAGAACAGCACGATGTATCACTGAATGCGAACTTAATTCACAAGGACATTTTCTTTTTCAAATGCTGTTGAAATTGAGTATACAATTTAAAAAGCCTCATACTAGTAATGAAAAGTGAGCTGCCTAGTCACAATAACTATGACAACCGAAATACACTTTTGGTAATATTGAAATAATTCTGTACATAAATATATTTAAAAACTGGTTTGTATGTAAAACACATCAGAGCAAAGAAAAGAAAAAGGTTATTTTTACTTTAAGTGCTGAAGATAAATAAAGAAAGCTTCAGGTATATATAGCATTCTGCAGCTGGGAATCTAGCATAACATTCATGATTAGTGCTCACCATCTCTTAGCTTTCATCCTGCTTTTGCAGGTAAACAACCAACTTATTGGATCATCACTGACAAGATCATAAATTCAGAGCATTATTTATATGTTTGGTAGCTATACTGAGTCCCAGTTAATATGTGGATGAACAGCAGAGGGTTTTATGTTTTAAAAAACTTTATTGCTTCATAAATATATTATGAATAAATACAATAGTTTGATTTTGCAGGTGTGGAAAGTAAAATGCAAACATATTTTTTCACATGTTTAGCTGTTTGGGCCCTACTAAAGTGCCTGTGTTAGGAGAGAGGTTTCTCTGTTTCATTGAGGGAGCACAATGCACTGCACAAAGAAGTAGTGGCATGTAGTGCCACTGTATATCCAGAAATTCAGTCTCTCAGTTGCCTTTCCTAGTCCTTAAGCAAGTGCCCTGCCATCACAAAGGGAATCATATCTACATCTCATCATTTCTAAATCTACCTTTCTGCATGAAGGCAGCATACAGGTGAAATCAGGAGCCCACTGTTTTAAACATATAAGCATGATATCCCTCCTCTTCTGGCTTTTTTTTCTTTTTGCATTCACTTCAAGAGACAGAGAGGTAAAGTAGGCTCTCATTTAGACATATCACTTAGGTGCCTGGGCTACATGAGAACAATCCTGTCAGAAGTGACTTGTGAAGAATATGCACAGAGCTAAGTTTGTGCTGCTGCTGACTTCAGGAGAGATCTTGGACTCTCTCACAGATGCTGAAACTGCTTATGACTCAGCTCTGGGTCAGAGCCAAGTACTCATCCACAATGCTCCAGTTTCCAGGGAAATGAAAGATGAACTCAGAGGCTAACTCTTTGAATTTATGAAGACACATCATCTAAAATAAAACTGATGACAACTACAGTGAATCACTGCAGAGCTATATATCCTGACTTCTGGCTGTTTTCTTTCCTCTTGAACAAATTGTATCTATTTAAAGAGTATTAAAGATGGAAAAATGTAAATAGTTCCTAAAGAGAAAGAAGGCTTGAAATATTTCAGTTCTTGAACATATTTTTAGTAGAGACAATATAAAGAATATGTTTAAGGTGTGTTTTTAAGTTGCTCAATATTTAAAGCCTCTTATAAAAAAACCCCAAAAAACAGTCTTAGGTCTTAGATCATGTTCCTGATGAATATATAGAATTTTTGTTTTATGAGATATTTTTTCCATATTTCAACCTCTGAGTTTATGTAAAATTGTTAAATATTAAAAAAGGAATAGAGAAAGACAATGTAGCTTAAACTTGACATATCATTATCCAGATCAAATTCCAGACATTGCTGAGGCAAATACAGGGATAATATTAAGCTTGGTAAGACCTGCCTTGTAAAAACAGCCTCAGGAAAGAATTGCAACTGCATGATTCTCAGTCCTATACCTACTATTTTTCAAGTTTTCAAAAGTCACAGTCAAAGGTTGATATAAAACTTCAGTATAGCCTAGTTTAGGATGGATCACTACATTATCTTTACCTTTTTTGTCACTCTTGTTCCTTGAGGAAACCAACATTTATTATTCAAGTGTTGCACTTCCATTTCTTCTTCAGAGGGCACACACTCTCCCTGGACCAGCTTATTTTATTTGGCTTTTATTAAAGCAAAATAAACCTCATGAAACAGATAGTTTTAACATTTTATCCTTCATTAGTTACAGTATCTTCTCATATACACTTTATTCTAGGTGTGCATTTTATTTGGTTGTTTTGTTTTTCTCAATAGCTCATCATTATTGCACTGCTAAAACCTCCAATCCATATATTTTTATGTCAGCATGTCATTACAGAATGTAATATATATGATAATGGTGCAAAGTGTGACTAGTAAGCTCCTTCTTGTCATCAAATTTGAGATACTTCCAAACCATCCACCACTGTTTTGTTGGAGAAAGATTATCCAAATCCTAGAAGGACTAGTGTTTAATGCATCTGAGTCACAGAAAAACATCTTACTGTTTCCTTTTGGTTCCTTTAGGTGGTTGAAACTACATTTGCCAAATACTTTTTTCCATGCGTCTTACCTTTCTTATCTCAGAAGCCCAGAGTATAACTTAGCATAACATTTTAAAAGTGATTTATGTGCTTAGGAGCCTGAATCTTGGAGGAAAATAATGATCCTGGGATCATAAATTATTTGGCCTTTTGAAAACCTAAATTCTTGCCTCCTCTGTGCAGAGAGAGTAAGGACATAGCCTTAGTCTTACATAACTAGAGAATTAATAGGCGTTTTCTCATAGAAGAAGAGATATTTTCATACTTCGTCCTACTATAACGGTGAAGCAAGCAATCAGCAAAATAATGGAACCATATTTTTGCTCCTATGTCTTGTCAACCAAGGGAAACTGAGGCAGACCAGCCTTTCATATTGGCACAACTGAGGCAGACCAGCCTTTTGTATTTGCACAACTATACAGCACTTACTCATTAACAGTAAAAAAATTGGAAACCACCTTCCTGGATGAGCTAAATGTATCTACTCTTTCATATCACCTGAGAACTGACATGAAGTTTTCCAAAGATAATTCTTAACACTTTGAAGAATGCACAGCCTACAACCAGCAGCTCACACTGCATTTCACAGCCTCATGTTTTGAAGGTTTCATATGAACTACTATCATCATTGAAACATGCATCTTCATTTTTCTTGTTATTGACACTTTGAGATTCAGAGTACTTGTCATCTAGTTCTAATTCAAAAAGGCCCTGTATTTTGCAATCTTTAAAAAATCTTCCCCGTGACCTTAGTCTTGTGCAGATCAAAAGAGAAAAATGACAAAATTAATATTGAAAACATATACAAGGAACTTTTCAGAAGAATAAATGCATCTGTCGCTTCCTATTGCCTCTGAAACAACTTTCATTTTCCTCTCACTTTACACTTAAAAAATTTTCAGATCTGATGGTTGCAAAACAGCATTCACACCATAGTCTGACTTTCATATTACAATTTCTAGCACTATAGATAATCCCTATTCAGGGACCTCCACTGACTCAAGTGATGTCTTGACCATATCCAGCTCTGAATGAAGATATGAAGCGTGACAATGGCTTCATAGCAAGGAATGGAAATAAGAAATCAAAAATGCTCTTTGTTCTTCATCTGAAGGGAGTTATTCAGGTATTGATCAGCTGTCAGATGTACAGTAATCAACAGGGCATGGGAACAGGCCTGAGCCTCTTTATTTCAGTTGTCCACTGAATTCTCCTCTAAGACGATCTGGATAGAAGCACTTTGTGTTTTTTAATCTGAAAACAATATTCCACCTCATTGGATATTCAGATATCTGTTCTACATTATCTCAATGACTACTGTTATATTAAATTCAGCCAATACGCCCCGTTTTATATATATATATATATATATATATATATATAACTCTTGTAGTCAAAAAGTTTTAATGACAAGGCATATTTTATAAATATTTACTTATAAAAAATTACTTTTAACTTTCCTCATTTAACTTCATGCTGATGTAGTGATGATTTTAAGAGAGACATTTCATTAAGATAGGAGCCAATGAAAACCAGCTACTACATTGTACTGAAAGTTTTGCTGGAGAATTGTGCTTGATGTCTTTTAAAGAGTAGTTTTCTTTATAGTTGGAAATTTGCTAAGCAAGTTTCTTTATACTGAAATATTCATTAAGTAGATCCATAAAAGTACTCCCTTGCTATTTCTGTGGCTTCACAGGATCTAAACTAAAATAAAGTCATTATTTAGGCATCAGCAGTATTGGAAATGTGAGAAAGCTAACTTTCTAAAGAATTAGAATTCTCCTTTTAAGGACAAATTTTGGATGCTATAGATCCCAATGTTTTCCCTTGGTAGCATCATACTGGAAAGGAAACAAAGCTAGTGTAAAAAAAATACATAATATCACAGAGATTCATGGGTCTGCAGAGAAATTTGACTTGATTAAAGTACTCATAGATGGATTGGGATCATCCAGTATGTGGTGTACAGTTGTGTATAGGTATTTCTGGCCTATAAAACATAAAGAGTTTACAAATAAAACATAAAGAGTTTACAAATAAAAATATTAAAAACCGTTCAAACCACCTTATTTCGGGTGAAAACCCCTTAAGAACAACTGGATCTCAGTGGTTTACCAGTATGAGGGAAAAAAAAGAAATCTAGATTTTACGAAATTAAGGTTATTTTGAGCACTGCTTGAAATCTGTCTAATTGTTCAGTTCTTTTTCTCTCTATGGAAAATTTAAATAAAATTTTTATGTGTAAATCATAGATAAGTACCAGCAGATGCAACCAGGAAGCAAAACATTATTCTGTATGAAGGCTCCTATTGCAAGCTCAGATTTTTCAACATATGTGTCAGACAGAAGTTATTTAAGTTTTAAATTTGAAATATTATGTTAAATATTTTAATTATTTCTAGGTTTCAATTTCTTTTTTAGGAAATGAATGTTAGGTTACTAGGAACTCTCTGACTCACAGATAAATCTGATAGTTGAACATAATGCCTTCTGAATGAACACATTCTGAGCAAGCACAAAGAAAGAACAAAGCATATTTTACTACGGATAATTTAACTTATATTAACTCTTGACTACAAGAAAGCAATGAACTCCAGCACACTCCCTGGATTTCATAGTCACTGCTCTGCTCTCAATTAGCCCTCAGTACTCTGAATCAGAGTGCACAGGTCTCCAATGTATGTCAATCACACTGTGCTCCTTATTCAGGATTTGTCAAAAATCCCAAGCCTTGTCTGTACTGTCACTTAGACAAATAATTTTATCCTGGGTTTATGTATATTGGTTTCAAAGCCATTCTGGATGCCTCTAAGAAACACATATTCAAGGGGGAAAAAAACCCCTGGGATTGAATGATGTTACCTAAATAAAATATTAACCAAACTTCACACTACCTTCTGAAAAAAAGTGGGGTATCTTGTAGCATCCTCAAAGACATAGATGCTAAAAGTCTGTTCCAAAAGAGACATAACCTGGGCTCCCAGGCAGCTTCATCTGCTCTCTGACTATTCTGGGTTGACATTTGCCAGTGATCACACGCTCACCTACACAGCTGCACTTGCTCCAGTAACTGGCAGCATGGGCACATGGATCTCTGTGACGCCAAGATCCCACTCTAGCTGTTGGCACAAAAGTCCATTCTGCTGTCTCCAGTTCCTGGCACTGTGACTCCATGGTCTGCTGATGTGGACTGACTGTAGGGGCTGACACTCAGACTCTGGTCTTCATTTTCCTCTCAACATTCAACGAGAGTCCATCCACTGCAAAAGGAGTTAGAAATAGCATTTTATAAGTCAGGGCAGACTGTGCTGATGACATGCCAAGCATTGCCAGACAAACAGCTTCCATGGGTTTACATGGAATCAACCCTTTTATCGCCTTATTGCTCCACATTTCTTTTTTTGGTCTTATACAAAGCAACAACTTCCCTCTCTTTCCTAACCTTCAGTCCTTTCTCTTGGCATCCCACAGTAAATCTTGTGCTATCCCAAGATGCTTTTCCCCTGCATCCCATAATGTGTCCCATACTTCTAGGCAGTGATCCCTCCTCAGTCCCAAAGGTACTCTGGACAGCAGCTCCCTGACTCTTCCTGATGGGTGTCACACCTGGGCCAGAGCCTGGTAGTCTGTATGTGAATTTATGTGTGCTGACATGAAAATTTCTCAGCTCCAGACAGTGTCTTTGAGCCAATACTTACAGACAGATGGAGATTAGAAAGAAGCACTTACAAGAGAAAATGAACTCATCCTGATACAGAACTATTGTCCTTGCTTCTTTGTGATTTTAACTAAAGAAAAAGAAGATCTAGAGTGCTGCAAGAAGCAGCTGGAAATCAATTTTCAATCTGAAAGCTGACGATCAATATTACTTTCCATGCCTGAGAAGCTGAAGGCTGAGGTTTTCCCTCTGGATGACCAGAGCATCCATACTACCAGGGTGATCCACCACCATCTGTCTTTTGGTTAAAATAATGTATTCTTTATGTTGCATTTGTGTATGTGTTTTGTGGCTACAAGATAACCTAGTCTTTGCTCTACAGATCCTGTGCATAAAGAGCAATGGGATTCATTACTGTTGAGACTCATTATGCAAACTGCTCCCCCAGATCCATATTGTAGTACATTTGAAAATCATTCCACATATCCAAATGTTCATTTTCATAGCACTTCATTTTTTCTTCAGACAATCTGCAGCACAATAGTCTGTGCAACAGTGTGTCACATTGATATAATCAGGGGAATAATATATGTGACCCAAAGGCTTTTTGTTCCTTGCAGCAGTTCTCCTGGTAATATCCCTGCAGTAATTATGAAGAATATGCAATGATGTGCAGAAATACTCTTTCCTCTGACACCCTGGGGAATTCTACAGGAACATGTCCTTGGACTTTTAACTAGATGGATGTCCTACAGGTCTTTTTTTAGCATGGTGTATGTGGATAATTTTTTATTCTAAAGTCTGTGGAGCTCTTCAGAAGTGATGCCCTTGAACTCCTGCCAAAGGGATTCCCTGAAGGCCTTGTGTTAGACAAGCATAGTTTGTCCCAAATCTTTCAGAAAAACTAGTTTATCACTGCTGGAGGTTTTTAAGAGGGTGATGACTCCTGCAGTGTATATTTGCTTGGGATTTTAAAATGACAAAGCCTCTGAGAGTATTCCATGTTCTTGTTTTGTCACTTCTATTAGTTGCATTAATAAAGGTTTTCCCCTTGTCATTCTCCAGCAGTTTCACTAACTATTCCTCTCATTTAGAAAAGCTCTAGTGTATTCCATGTTTGATGTCACAATCTTATCCAAGACTACTTTATATTAGTTGAGTATAGGCAACATAGCAATGATGTTGCAAATGTATCTGACAATATGTAAGTGTGAAATACACGAATGCTGGTGTGATGGAAATCACTTACAAGTCAGAATCAAATGAAATCAGGGGAGATGTATGACTTGGGCCAAACAAGCTCACCACTTTATAGCTGGATGCAGAGCCATACTGGAAAAAGTGAGAAGCACATATTGTTCTTTCCATGCTATGCAGAATAAAAAAAAAAAAAAAAAATCATGTGGAGTTAAGGTGATTAGAGATTGTGTCTCCATTTTTCTTTTCAAAATGCTTTCTATGGAAGCAGGAGAAATTCTGCAGCTACTCAGGAGAAATTCTGCAGTTACTCTGTCAAAGAGCTGGAGGAAAAAAATAGACCATGAGTCTTCTAGGATAAAACTATACGGATCATAAATGCTTTGCATGAATCACTATTTGTTCTTTGACTTCTACTTCTTGCAATCTTACGAAAATATATTGTTGTATATATTGCATGCAGATATACATACTTTTTTAAATTAATGACTTTCTAGTTTTCCTTAAATGAACTAAAATCTCAACCTTTCTGCTCTTCACCTAAGGCCACAAGAATCATTGCTACATTCAGATAATTCCTATCAGTGTCTGACATTCCGTACTCTATTATAGAATGCAACTTCATTAAAATCAGTCTACAAGGACTTCTGTTCTTCTTATCTACCTGCAGGATTTTCATTAAAGATAGAGGTAATTAGGCTATGCAAAAGAAATTATACAGTTCTGATCTCATGCCTGTCCAGGGAATGTGTGTTCTAGTCTTTATTCTAGGTATTCTACTCATTCTTCTTCTTCATGTATGTACTGGGTAAATCCAAAGACTTGAAAGTAAAGGGAAGATTTATGACATGGTAGAAATTATCTCACATGTTCACAGGCTCTCATAGAAATATGATCATGTGGAAAATTTTTATTTCAGAACCAAAAAGAAATTACCTAGTTTACAAATCATATGCAACAAATGTAGCATTAGTTAGATCAGAGCATTCAAAATATCTGAGATAAAGCATTTAGAAAATATGAGTGTTTAAAGTTTTACATTTTGACATTTAGCAAGGAGTGTTTTAGTGGAAACAATCTTCCAGTACTGGCAAAACAGCAATGTGTTAAGGTATTAATAATAATCCTTTATTTCAAAAACTTGTAATAAATTTCATTTGAAGACATTCAGTCTTTTAACAGTGAAAAACCCACGTTAAATTGTGAGTAAATATAAACAGACATGCACACAAAACTGTAATGTCTTAACAATAGTATGATTCACACCTTCTAACTGGCTTTTGAAAATACTGTTTTCTTTTTTGCTCCCAGCTTGATGGTTATTTCTGCAAAAGTAATATTTTTTAGAGCTTCTGAAATGGAAAATCAACACTGTAAGGTTGTGAAGAGTTCCCTGTTGCCCTGGTGATTTACCATTGCATGCAATTTCAACCTTTCTTTTATATAGTGCTATATTAATACTTGTGTATGAGCTATAGGGGAAGAAAAAATATAATTTGCAATGTCATTGAAACAAGCAGTGTATAACAAAGTGCCACATGGGGTGTTGAAGGTATAATGGCTGATGTTCATTCACAAAATTTGCTAACATTAAAGCTCATAATATTTTTTGAAAAGCAAAGTGGATGTATAGGTCACTTGAACAGTCTGCCTTCCTTCTGTTGAATTTTAAAAATAAGAGGTAAAGAAATCCATTTCAGTTTTCCTTTATCCTGATAATTTTGATGATTATGATCCACAAATGGTCTTGATAGCTGTGCAGTGCGTTATCAGTCACATGACCCAGCATGTGTTTCCACAGTGCAATACAGCCAGTAAACCCACACAAATATTTAAAGACATAGATTTTTACAGGTCATTATGTAGCTATTTTAAATCTCTCACAGTGGACCACACAAAACTTGTGTGTCACTGCTGGGAAGCCTTCCCATGATGGTTCAATTGCCACTCTGTCCACATGTGCTGTAGAAGCTGCTGCATGCAGGGAAGTCTTTGAGATTCCCTGTGTTTACAAGAGAGGGATTCTGTATGACACTTGAGAACTTCTTTCCTTGTTGCCATGTCAGTTTGTGTACTTTTCATGAAGCAGTTGCAAGATAAAATTTACATGAAAATCCATGAGACTTGGGACCAGAACCCACATGTGTTTTAAGAGAGGGTCTGCAGGTACTACAGAGCATGTTCTTTTCAAGTTTATGTTTCAAAGGAATAACAAAAGCCCAGATTTGTTTAATAGCCACATCCATTGCTGTATCAGGGTCTTCACCTGAGCGGAACTTTGTCCCTCATGCTTTGTACTGAAGCCTCTGACTTTCACCATTTTGCAAGTATTTCTTACAGGCTACCTGTTATCAGATGTGTTCTGCTGCTTTGGTATTTCAGCCTCAGGCAAAATGTTCCTTCTAAACATTGTAACCAGGTTTAAATTGTTATTTCTAATTCTTTCCACACACTTCATAGGGAACAAAAGTATCTCTACTATGAATCTTTTATTTTCTAAGTATAGGCTAAGAACTCCACAATTATTTTTAGTTATTAAATAAGCAGATAATCAAGGCATACATGAATCTCCTTAGAATAAAAATACAAATTTTTTTTCTTGCTGATGTCGAAAAATGTGTTAAAAGTCAAGCCAAAATTTTTCTGAATTGCTTTTGCTTGAGCCACATTTCAGAGGCAAAATTTAATAAAATATTATAAATCTGTAACAGTGCTTCCATGTAGTATTTCCACAAATGGAAAGAGCAATTGGATTTTTGTGCATCTTCACATATCCAAGTAACAATTCAGTTCACAAGGATGAAATTTATGAAAATGTGGAATAACATATTGAAGCTGGGAGCATTGCTGTCTTTTCTTCTGCATTTCTTCTTTTCTTTCTTTTTTTTTAGTCTTTTCCTCTATTTAGGAATATCCTTGCAATAGAGCCCTACTACACTGGCAGGGTGTCTTGGCAAGGGTTTACTAGTGCTGTCACAAAGATTTAGTTTGGCATGAGGCAGAGCAAAGACTTTCTCGGTTTACCCAGAATAAAGTTATTTCTGTCTAAGAAGAGTAATGACACTCTTTTTCAAAAATTTTAGTAGGTTTTACATAATGATGTCAATATAAACATCCAAGATGCTCCATTACTTCCATGAAGTAAGCAAATGAACCAGGTACCAGTTGCCAGAAATTTCTGTGTCAAGGGATTTATTTTGTTCAGTAAATAGCGCACTGCTTTCTTTCACATACGAGAATTTACACAATCTTTAAAAGTATATCAGATGTCACCTGCAATAGTGGAAGTTAGAAAGGTGAAGGTGTTAGTTAAATTATTTTGTGCCTGAAAATAATATCTCCAAGGTGTAATTTTTTTTTTTTTTTAGATAATGAAGTTGCTATGGAATAGCAAAATATTTAAAGAAACATCTGTATTCAAACAAACAAAAGTATAGTGGAGCTTAATAAAAATCATACAGAGCCAGGAAAAAGAAAGAAAGCTCAAAATAGGTTTTGTTATATTTTACTGTAAGAGTGACATTCTGCTAGAAATCTTGTAAAAGGCTTCATAAAATCTTTTAGTTTATTTTTCTTTAAAAAAAATAAATGCAACATAACTATAATGATTGCATGTAAAACTGATTTAGTCTAAGGTACACAGGAAAAAACTTCCAACAAGACGCACTAACGATACTTATCTAGCATGATACAGGTACGTATCATGGTATTTAAGGTTTGTTCTTTTCTCATTGGTTTTTCATGACTCATTGCAGAACAGGAAATTTGTATTTATCAATTTTACTAGTATTGCTTGCTTTAAAGTAAAATAGTATAAAGCAGTGTCTTCAGAAGAAAGTTATAGAATTGTGTGCTTCAAACAACAGTGCGAAGAGGACAAGGAACAGTAACTATTTTTTTGAACTTTTGAGAAACTCACTAGCAAAAACAATCAAATATTGTAGGATCAGCTGGAAATGACAGATCTTCTTAGGATAAGATGATCAAGAGGATTATACTATTTCTTGAGACATCATAGTATCTGGAGAGAGAGCACTCTGCTCTCCAAAGCAGTGCAGTTGTCCTTTTAAAAGAACTCAGCAGTTGCAGACTCTTTTCGTTAAATCCATTTTTGCTGATGCTAGTACTTCCAAAGTAGTTAACAATTGCTAGAAAATGAAGTCAGCCTGGAAAGGTAGAAGGTGGAAGTTGTCACCTGCAGTACAGAGCAGTGCAGAAGTTACAATGCAAGGGAGAACTCTGAGGTCAGAGTAAAATGCCAGTCCTTTCACTGTGTACTTGGTAAGACCTGGAGTACAGTACTTCGAAATGGGTTTAGCAGTTAAACTAATGTAAGCAAAACATATGGCCCTGGAAAAAACATTAGATTACATAAAGAGTACAAGAGGCCTATGATTTCAAAATATACATTTGACATTAACTTCCATTCCCTCCACACCAATTATTTTTCTTTATGCTTAATCAGGGATCCTCATTTGTAAAAGAAGAGATCATTCACTCATCTTGATCCATAGACAAGGAAAGAAAAATAGAAAACATTCAGACCATAGAAGACCTCTCTGTACAGATCAATCTCTCCTGCAGTTCTTTCTGTCATCAAAAAGACCTTTTGTCAGGACTGCGCTTTTTGTTTAACACAGGAAAGCTGATGAAAAAATCAGACACTTGAAAGAATAAAGGGAATAAAGAGCAGCAGAAAGTATTGAAAATCATTTTGAATGCTCACTTCATAAACAAAGCTACAAATGTTCCTCTCTGGTCGATGACTTCGGGGGCTTCTAGCACAAAGAATAACAAATTCAACTGACTTCTTATGCTTGTAGAACAGGGCCAGAATCCCAGTATAGGCTGGTAGAAGAGGGAGATTGATTGACCTGTAGAGCAGCAAGGCACAGGGAAAAACAAATGTTCTGTATTTGCTGTCCTTGATGTACGATGTATTCCAAACGCCCAATGTTCTGGTTGAGGGAACTCTTGCTAAGATGAGAATGCAACAAATCCTAACAATTCTTACTATTGCTAAAATAATTCATGTCTCATTAAGTGACAGAAAACCAGGTTAGTAAAAAGGTTTAGGGCATAATATACAACTTTAAAGACACTTCCCTTGTCTTCACATATATATGTATACATATACATGAATATATACTATGCTATTTTTAATGTCTTATGCCACTGTACACTGCTTGTCATTTACAACCGTCATAAAACATTATTTCATGATGCAAAGAAATATTAAAAAAAAAAAAAGGTAAAGAAAACTGCCTGCAAACTTTCATTGAAGACAGTAGTAAGAGAATGCTTGAACAAAGAAGGAAAAAAGAGAAATGCTGCAACCACTTTTACTCAGAGCCTCCTTGTTTTTTGAGGTAAAATGATCAAGAATTCCTCTGTGGTATTCTAAGGAAATTTTCTTCTTGTACTGGCTTTCTTGAGAAACAAGGTCAGTCTTTCCATATCTCTTTCTAAATGAAAGAGATCTTTTGCTCACCTACCCAACACTATAGAGCTCCTGAGACTTCTGCATTATTGATGGAGATGTTGCAGACCTGCACCACAGCTTTGCCCTATTCTTCAGAATGACTTCAAGGCAATCTGTCCTTTGAGTCTAACTGTTCTTTCAGCTCAATCACTTCTTTCTATAAATCCTCAGAAATCTCAAGATGGCTTTCTATTACATGGGAAAATATAATTAAAAAAAAAGAGGAAAATAAACCAACTAAAAAAACCCAAACCACAAATGAAGCAAAATTCTTACACAGTGAGAGATTAATTAATGCCTTCTCCAGAAATATGATCAAGCTCTTCATCCAAAATATAAATTCTTGCATAAATCTGGCTTTTGGAAAATATGCATGGTATCTTTCAAAACTACTGATAAAATTATATATCTTTAAGGCTCTATGAAAAATAAAAAACCTGAAGTTTCTTATAGCTCAGTTTTTTTCTCTGTAACATCAAATTTTTTAGGCACGGTTGATTTTTTTTTGCATGTGACCATGAACACTAGTAACCACTGGAGTACCAGCCATGAGAAAAGGGACAAAGTTTATACAGCAGTTTTCTCAGACACTGAACTATGGGTCATGAATTGACTTTCAAAGGAATGACCACTCATCCTCACCACTTTTCTTGGCTGTTTTAAAACTTTCAAGGTTTCCATTTATTGTTAACATCAAATCAACATGCATTGCAAGTTGCCCGGAATAAAGAGACAATCTTTTTAATCAAAGTGTCTCTGTGTCATCATGACAAAGTCCCTGTAAATATCTATAGTAAACATATAAAAAAAAATAGGATATTTTTATGCAAACAATTCCTTATTTCAGAAACCAGATTCTCTCCAAGGAGATGGAGTCAATATTTTATGGCAAGGCTAAATGTCAGTCTTCAGGCCAATGTTTTAAGGGCTCCAAGTAGAAAAAAAATATACCACTACTTGAGAAGTCACTCACTGGCATTTTTGGGTTGTTGCCTATCTGAATAAAATATGTGATTAGAAATGACCATGTATTTTTTTTTCTATCATTAGCATCTTCCTGCTATGACTACATGGATTTTTTAAAATTTTATTTTAGTCTTTATATTCCCATAGTCTTTCCTCTAATTTTAGTGTATTCCTACTTCTGCAGAGATCACAGAAGAATAAGTTGCCAGTAAAGTAACCATCACACTTTTTTTTTTACAAAAGAACTGAAAAATGAAGAAAACTATGACAGCATTTATGATGTGCTAGCATAATGAAAATAATATATAAACAAAAAACTACCATACACTAACATGATTATGACTCAAATCATGCAGATGAGAGTTAGCATGTTAAAATAAATTATTTTAAATTAAAAATATATATCTTATCTATTAATCTGAAATTAAACATTTACAAGTGTCTGTCCATACACAAAACACTAAATAGAGTTGTGTTTATTTTTAAGACAGTGAAATGAGAGCTAGGAAAGCAGTAAATTTGTTCTTAATCCATTTGTTAATTTGTTCAACTCACCTTTCATATGTGGAGATGGTTTGAATTCTTATCTGGCTGCTGTTGCCTGTGCTCTCTTGAGCGTCTTCTCAGACAGCAACTTATTAACAATTATGATAAACACCCTAGGAAGATTGACAGAAAATGTACACACTACCATTGAGAAAAAATATTTTCATACATCTTCTAAAATGTGCTATTCTCTACCTCCATCTACTGGAGAATTGTTAACAACTAACTGACTGAAGGTTTTTCTAATTCTTCCTCAATGCATCTGTTATTTTCAAGGAAAGCTAAACCCCACTTCAGTGAAAAAAAAAAAAAAAAAGACTTCAGACTATGTCCCTCAAAAATAACATTTTAGGCATAATCATTAGCTCAGTCATTTCTGTTTGGATATAACCATTCTTATAAACATCTAAAGCTGTAAAAACTATAGTGACCTAAATTAATTAGCAATATTTTTTTTTTTTCAAAAAAGACAAACAAATGAGAAGCAAAACAAACAATCAAACAAAACCCCATAGCAGCATCTCTTAGTCAGTGGAGAGTCCCTAGATACCTTCAGCAGAACTGGAGAACTTCTCTGCATTCCAAGACTTCCATAAATGGTGTCTATCTATATTAGTAGCAAATTTAATTCAATAAAGAGTACACTAAAATAAATAGTGCTGAGGAACTTGATATCCACATTGCAAGCATTTTCCAGTGCTTTACCCCAACCTAGTCATAGGCTGATTCTGTGTATTGAAAACCCTTCAGCAGATGAAATGACAGATTTTCTGGCAAAGTATAATTGGAAAGATGGCCATTGTGTACAGTTTGAGAACCCTATATGGATGGCACTTCAGCACAGAGAGAACAAATGAGCAATTTATTCAAAAATGGACAAACAAGGGGAAAAGCAACCCTTTTGGTCTGAACCATAACACATAATGCAACCATGCTGAGAGATGCCACTACACAAGCAAAGCTAAGCCACTCACAACTGATCTTTTGCTTCATGTCATTTTAAATTCAGGTTTTGTTTCCAAAGAGGTCTCATGGCAGCATGTTTGCAACCAGCTCCCTCAACAAAGCCCAGCCACATCACTTTCAGCATAAAACACAGCATTCACTGCCACCTTGATAGAGTACTATTGTTGGAAAAGTTGGAAGTATCTCATTGTATGTATTTTGGACATAGTGGGTGACCTGTATTACGTGTCTTCCTAAATTTCAGACTACAAGCCCACAACCTCTGTTTTCCAAGCAGGACCTGCTAGATGACCAGGACACAAGTACTTTGGATGAAGAAGGGGCGATATGCAGATTACTCCAATTGTTCTTATTTCAATTATAATCATCTCCTGGTGAAATGGAATCCCTTTTGCAGAAAGGAAACCCAGGCTCAGAATTAGAAAGAAATAGGGTGGAAAAAAGGGAAAAGGAAAAAAAAAAAGGAGTCTCTATAAAAAATGAGTAAAGGTTTTGTTTTTAAAACCCATGAAATAAATGACTTCTATAATTTGAGGCATATGAAAGCAAGAAAAAAAAAGTAATTTTTCTTTGAAGGAAAAACAATGTCAGTAATAGCTGAGTTTATTTCATTATGTATATAGAAAACACATATTTAATTGCAAAAACATAAGGAATAACCACTGAATAATTATTGATACTGCTTATGGTTTGCATTTTTGCTTACAAAAAACATTTGAAAGAAATAGAAGTGTATGAAGTTATGTAGGAAATACAAGCATATTAGCTAGGTCACATTCCAGTTACTCAGATGTTACTTAATTGACAGAACTTTATATGGAACTGTCAACATGTAGAAAAATTATATGGTAATTAAAGAGCTGATGGAAGAATCGAGGAAAAATTTTCATGTAGAAGTATCAAAACAATGTGTGCATTACTTTCAAAGTTTGGGTTTTTTTTCTGTTCAGGTAACTTACCAACTGTAGGTTACTCCACTGCATATTGTAGAGGCCTGAACCTCCAAATTTCCTGACCAAGTACTTAGTCTTAGCACTGGGAATCACTGACTGACTTAATTTCCAAAATTCAGTTTCTTAAGGAAGGTGAGAAGCTGGGGTGCTCTAAGTTTCTCTCAGATGTTGATTTAGGATATTGCCAGAATATCCACTTGGGGCTTAGCAGTCACTCAAGCTTGGGAAGTGGAGCTATAACTTATCACTACTTCCATTAGAAAATATGGTTTTAGTCACTATTGTAATGGTTAGTCACATTATAGAAGCACTTAAGGATGTGGAGTATGTCCTAGTATTTATCACCCACTTTTTTTTTTCTTGTTCTTTGTAAAAAAAGCAAGTTTTCAAAAGACCAGTTTGAGTACAGGAACATCAATCCTCCCAAGGGAGTGTCAGAAATGTCAAATGCACCTGCAACAGGCAGTAACAACCACAATCTACTCCTATCCTTTTGTCTGCAGATGCTGTTTTCTTCTATTTGCAAGTACTGCAATTCCTTCACAAATCACTGTGGTCATCTATTGACTCATACTCCTCTAAACCTGCAGACATTGTCATCACTGTACAAAAGCAGAGTGAAGAAAACATCAAACTATAAAAAAGCAAGAACAGAGGCCATCCTGTTCTCCACCTCTCCTTCCAAACCCTCAGCTTTGATTGGAATCTGAAAGCTATTTAGGAGAAAACATTTTTCCTCCTTGACAGGCTAGAAAGTAATTTGTGTGATTCATGACTTTTTGGGTGACGAGACACTTTTGAGATGTTTCTGAAGAGCTGATTAATATAATTGGAGATTTCCCTCTTGGTATAAATGGCTGAGGAAGTTTAAACTAGATTTATGTTGCTTCTTGAAGGTAGTGTGTGAGCTTACTTCCCTTCTCTTTCTTCTTTATTGGTTTACTTAAATGGAAATGCTGAGAAGGCAAGACCATAATTCAGCAATTCACAAGTCATAGCATACAAATATAATGTGTTCTGTCTTACCAACTATATCGAGGACTTAGAATCCAATAGGACGGGATCCAATATCATCAACCTTATCAAGCATTTACATGAGTCTGAAAATATATTTGGTTTTTATATCAGATGTCATTGTGTGTTCATTCAAATGTAAAAAAATAAAAAACCCCAACCAAACAAAACACCACGACCAACTAATCAACCAACCAAAACAAAACAAACAAAAAATCCCCCATGCCAGCCAACCAACCAACCAACCAATAAAATCATAGCAAAAAGCAATAGTAAAACTTTAATTCATCTGCAGAAAAGATGAGAGCTAAAAGACATTCCTTTAATTATGTGATTTAAAGAATTATATGTAAATTACTTAAATTATGTGTAAATATTCCTGTATGACTATTTAGGGATATAAGAACATTAGAGACCAGAAAGAAATATTTGTCCTAACACAAGAACTGAGAATCTATAATTTAGCTTTCATTTAAACTAAAAAGTTCTTCCAGGAGCCTGACTTGTATACTGTAGTAAAGTTATTTAATTATTTGGTTTACCAATTCAGAAAAAAAAATAATGAGTCTTGTTCTTTCTTACTGTCCTTCGTTCTGTTTTTAATTGTCATCATAATTAACAAGATGTTTTTCTGTCAGAATTTAATTACGCCTCTCAACAGTGCCATCTGGTGGAGTTAAAAATAAATTATTTCGATCTCATACCTTTGCATCTTAGCTCATAGCTTACCCTGTACATGAATGCAGGCAGCATTAGGAGCAAACAGGAGAAAATGCAGATGTGTGTGCAGTCACAGGGCTTGGATCTCATTGTGATTATGGAGATGTGGTAGGATAGTCCTCCTGACTGGAATGTGCTAGATCACTGTTGGCAGAAGACATGGTTGCAGTGTTGATATATTATGAGTGGGGGAAGGCCATGAAACACAAAGCTCAACAGGTTGATATACATTCAGCTTCAAGTGGGAACACCCAGGTATCTCCCCTGATGGGGAGAGTTTAACAGTGCCTGACAGAACACTGTGGCTCATATGCATATAAAATGTAGTTTGAGATAAAATTCACAGAACTGAAGTACTTTAAGAAAGAACATATTAAAACCCCCTTTCTATTATCCTTGTATTGTCTCTTGCATCAAATTCCTGAGAGGGCCTTTTGGTCATCTAGTCAGCTACAGAGCAGAGAGGAAGGGAGTAAGTGATATATTTGGAGTGCATTCAAAAGCCAATGCTTTACTGTGTTCCTGTATTGGTAATAAAAATGTGAGGAATTAAAAATAGTTAAATATTGCATATATAAATCAACAGTAAGTAAGTGCTGGCAGTTTTTCAGAAGTGCTGCAGTGCTGCTTAATTAGGTGTGTGAGAGAACATGGTTTCCTAGTCATAGATTACAGGGAATACTGGACTGGGCTGAGAGGATTTAAACCACCTTCTCTGTCCTAGTGATAGAATAAGGAATGGTGGTTAGCTCTTGGAAGGAGAAAACACAGTAGTGACAACATATGCATGAGCTAAACATGTGCCAAGATGCAAACCTAGGAGCCATGTACCAGGATCTGTTAAATCACAGAAATTAAACTACCAAAGAGCAGAGCAGGCCATCAAAAATTCTTACTCTCAAATACTAGGGAGGTGCTAAATCTTACATATTAAATAAATAGAAATATCACATGGGAAAGTCTTGATTCTCTCAGGGAAGGTCTCATAAAAATGTAGATATGACAGAAGCTGATTGAGAAGTTCAGATGAAGCAGACTTCTGCATTGCTGCATTGGAACTAATACAAAATGCTAGGAGAATTATGGTACAAAACCTAATTTGACAACACATTTAAAAGATATCTGTCAAAAATGTTTTGCCATCATTTTGGTAAGCACCATCAAAAAAAGAGAAAAAAATACAGTGATTTAAAAAAAGAATTGCATTTTAATATATGGTAGGATATGTAACTTTAAAAAGTAAACTCAGAGGAGACAAGAATAAAGCAAAAAGGATTTTTTGCCTTTTATGTCCTTTGTTCCTAGCTTGATTTCTGCCTGGAAATTTAGTTCCTTTTTCCTCTGTTAGGTTTTAGGTAATCCCTTCTGGTTCCTAGGTATTCCTTCTTTATCACATTTTGATCTTTATTTTCAACAGTATTTTTGTAGACTTTGTAGTGCTGCTCACCTGGGAGATTTCTTGTCTGTTGCCTTTTTAGAGTAGTATAATATACATAGAGTCATACAAATAAAACACCACAGGTTGCAAGAAGTGGAGGTGACTGTTGCACAATAGGGTGATTTTGTCCTTTCACCTTCCTCAGCTTCATCATACTGAGAAAGCCAAACAGGGCTGGCAAAAAAGAACTGTACACTTTGGACAATGCCTATTCAGAGAGATAGACTTCCCTGATTAAGGAGGACCTACACCTCCAAGTTCTTTCTGCATGGAGAGGTATTATACAACCATGGAGTGCTTATTTAATATTTGCTAGCAATGATACCAACCATCGGCAGGAAAAAGGGGATTTGACAGACTAAGACTGCCAAATTTGACACAACCACAACAATAATTCACCATAAGGCACAGTCCTGGCTAGCGCTGACCAGCAGACTTCAAGGGCAGATCAGGAGGCTTTACCCTACTGAGTCCTGTGAGAGGACAGTTTCCCAGTGCTATGTGCAAGGAACAATGGATGCCTTCCCAGGACTGAGCTGGGCTAGCTGTGCACCCCAATCCTCATGCAGGTAAACTTCAGTTAGGCACTGAGTCACTTACTGAAAGGGCTGCAGTAAGGATGGATAATGTTCAAAAAATCAGAGCAGTACTCAGCAGCAAGAAGATTGATGAGTTTTTCGTAGATGCCCTGGAAGTCCAACAGCCTCAACCCTGCTTTGTTAGGAGAGAGCTAAGACTGTGCTGGAATCAATAAAGCTTAGAGACTACAATGTTGGGACAGGCTGAAAGACTGGCTTTTCAACAACAAGACAAAGGCCTTTCTCTTCTTGCAGATGTTCTGGAAAGGCATATCAGAAAACCAAGTGTGATATGACACAAAGACAGGGCAGTCTGTGATTCTGTTTAGAAACTTCTTGCTGCAGGGTGAGGATGGGATAGTAGTGATGGTCCATTTTCTCTCTATCTGAGCTGCCTGAGAGGTTTTGCTGTTTGTCAGGGTCTTGCATCCAGGATGTGTGGAGAAACTAGTGAGGCCTTGGGCAAGCTTCTTGCTGCTCATCCACGTGAGCATTAATGACACCACCAAAGTAAATGCTGAGCATACCAAGGATAAGCATAGGGTTCTGAGTATAAGGAGCAGTAGCAAGGTTTTTCATATGGGGATGTGCTTGCTTCTGCCAGACAGTGGAAAAGAAGCACGTAGCTGAAGTCTGCCAGTAACAGAAACACAGAGAACCACAGAACCATCAGGGTTAGAAGAGAACTTCAAGGAAGTCCAACCCAACCATCAATCTATCACCACCATAACCACCCTAAAGCTATACAGCCAAATGCCACTTTCAGAAACTTCACGAGCACTACCAGAGACAGTGACTTCACTTCCTCCCTGCGCAAATTGCCTTGTGAAGACTGACCTAGAACAGAGACTAGATAAAGAATAAAGTAGGTATTTATTAGAAGGCTTCAACTGATACACCTCAGGCAGTAAAAGAGCCTAGCCAGGGCTACACCCAAGGCGAACCCAAAATTGTCACAAAATGGATGACCGGTCAAGGCTCTCATATTTTTATGTTTTGGTCCATTAGCATATTGGAGCTAATTGTCAAGTTATAGCTTTTGGTTATGAATTCCCATCCTTCTTATTTTCCTCTCTCTGGTCCACCACTGTTTATGCTCTTGGGCCTGAGATTTGGATTGATGGCCCTTGATCCCCAGCTAGAGAAGGAATTTTAATAGTTTTGTCTACCTACTCTGTGAAGAGAGCTTACTGTCCCCTAATATGAAGCTCAGAAATACAGACTAAAGCAGTAGAGAATCTGAAAAATATAAAATCTAAACCTGAGGTATCAATTCCAATGGCTAACAAACCTTTCAGTGATTTTTTTTTTCTAATCTCTAATGTGAAACTCCTTGGGTGCAACTTGAGGCCATTTCCTCATCTTTTCACTTGAGACATGGCAGAAGAGACTGACCCCACCTCACGACAACCTCCTTTCAGATAATTGTACAGAGCAGTGAGGTTCCACCTGGGCCTCCTCTTCTCCAGACTAAGCAATACCAGTTCCCTCAGTCACTCCCCATAAGATATTTTCTTTGACCCTTCATCACCTTTGTTGCCCATCTCTGGACACAGTCCAGCATCTCAATGTCCTTTTTGAAGTGAGTGGCCCAAAATTGAACACAACACTCAATGTGTTGCCTCACCAGTGCCGAGTACAGGGGAGCAGTCACTTCCCTGGTCCTGCTGGCCGCATTAACCTTGATACAGTCCAGGATGCCATTGGCCTTCTTCATCACCTGGGAACACACTGGCTCATGTTCAGCTTTGCATCAACCAGCATCCCCAAGTCCCTTTCTGCTAAGCAATTCTCAAGCCACTCTTCCTCAAGGCCACAGTGTTGTGGTTCGTTTTGGTATGTTCTGTTCCCCCCATGCTATTATGTTAATGGTTCTGCTGGTTGTTCCCTCCTTTTCCCCGTTATTTGTCAATCTCCTGACTCCTCCCCAGGTTTCCACAGTTACTATATGTATCCCTTTAATTCCCCACCCCCGGCTGCCTGCCAGTCACTCGGCACTCCTGCCTCTTTTTCTAGAAGCTTCTAGCCAGGGTGTTGGGTGGTTGGTTCAGGGGCCGGGGCCCCTCCCTTAGTTTTGTGTGATTGGTTTTCCTGTTATGTCAGTTATCAGTATATCACCCCTTTCCTGTCTCTGATTTGTCCCTAAGTTGTTACCACCCCTACCTCCCACCTTCCTTAAAACCTGAGGTTTCCCCTCCCTCGGGGCTCTCCAGTTCTTGGACTCCTTGGGTATAATTGGTCTCTCCAGGGGCACAATAAAACCCGATCATGCCACCAACTAGAGAGTCGTCTCTTCATCCTGCGGATCGAAGTCCTGCTGGGCTGCATCCTTGAAGGCAGTTTATTGCCTTAGGCACTGTACCTAGCAACGAAGTTGGGGGAGTGTCCACACTAGCTGAAGGCGGGCTGGCCAGCTAGCCAGGGTGTGTCTCCATTGGCCGGGTCACTTCACCACAGCACTGCATCTTGTTGTGACCCAAGTGAAGAACCCATCATTTTGTCTTACTGAACCTCATGCAATAGTCCTTGGACAATCAATCCAGTCTGTCCAGATCTCTTGCAAAGCCTTTCTACTCTCAAGCAAATCAACACACCCATCTAACCTGGTGTCATCTGTGAACTGACCAAGGTACACTGAATTCCCTCATCCAAATCACCATTAAAGATGTTAAATAGGACATGCACCAATACTGAGCCCTGGTGAATACCAATAGTGATAAGACACTAACTAATTGAGGAGCTAGTATCATGTGCCAGCCAGTATTTTGGTCTCAGGACTCCTCCAGAGTATGAAATGATAGGACAAGAAGAAACAGCAAAAGATCTTTTCAATGAGAGTGATCAAACACTGGAACAGACTGCCTAGAGAGGCTGTGAATTCTTCATCCCTGAAGAATTTGAAAGGGTGGAAGGACAAATCCCTACACAACAACATTCAGGTTTGAAATATGTCCTCTTTTTACTGATCTAGGACTGATGTCTCTAGGGCTCCCTTTGAACTGGAATTATAATTCTGTGCTCCTCCAAAGAGCAAGGGAAAGTCAAGTGAAACTTGCCAAATGGAGGAGGCTGCCACTGTCTACTGAGAGCAACTGGACTTTGAGAGAAGGTTCAAGGAGAGTCAGCAGTCCAGAGCAGACAGAATTAACATGAAGCAGATGAAGCTTCCACCTGCACCTCAGCTGAGATGTTGAGAGAATTAACAAACTGTCAGACAGGTCTCAGTGATGTGGAGAAAGAGAACTTCCTAGGGCCAAAAGAGGATTTTTAGACTTGGCTGCCAGCCAGGTAGTAACTCTTCCTTGACATCAAGCCTAGAAGCAAATCTCTGCAGGTAGGGAAGAATCTCACTGATGTTAAGCTCATATCTTGGAACTGTTTTCTTTTAAAGAAGAAATTATACTGGCTTACCTTTTAAAACACCTTTTAAAATACCTTTATTAGATTAATTAAAATAAAATAATTAGTATAGTACAATTTTTGGTTTTGTGCTGATTTTTAAAATTATTTTTCCTTTTTTTCCCCTTTTCTTATCTTTTACAGTTTGTTAAAAAAGAAAAAAGAAGAAAAGAAAAAAAGAAAAAAAAATAGAATTTCAAGCAAATTGCCCTGAATGAGTATGGGTATGATCTGTCATGCAGCAGTGATTCAAAAGTGAAAACATCTTAAATGGATTTAGTGAAACTGCAGAGCAATATAATTTAAAAGCTACTTTATACTGTACTGGACATGGAAAAATCACCTTATTTGATTGTCTACAAAATATTTGTTTTTATTTTGAAAGCATAGAAGCATGAATCTAAAGGAATTGCACAAAAATATTTTCTACAAAGAAGTTGCCTGAATATAGTAAACTAGGATGAAATAATCGAAAATCAATAATTATTTTATTTCTCAGTTGCGCTGTTGAGTTTTTTTCCTTTGAAGATATGATTGAGAAACGACATGACCACTAGAGGGCAGAGACGGATAACTTTTTAAATACATTAACCATAATTCCTTCTGCGAGTGCTATTTTTGTGACAAGCTAGTGATTTTGGACTGCAAATGAACTCCTGAGCTAGCTACTGACTAGAAGGGAATGAAAGACAGATTTAAATTCAAACATTCATTTGCATACCATTAATTAAGGTATATGAGTCAAAATAATTTAAAGAATTACTAGGGACATAAGATAATTGCAAAATTACTGATGAGACATGCAATCAGTAATCGAACAAGATGATGGGAAGAAAATATATGAGCATGATAAAGCAATTGTGAAAGGAAAAAGTTATGCTAACTGGGGAAAAGAGAAAGCAGTATTTCCATATGTCCCGGGGGTGGGGAAAAAAAAACTTGATACAGATTTCTATGTTTACTGAAATGAAATACAGTATTGAAAATTTATATATGGCTTATTTATAGATTGTTAGAAGAACATGTTTATACTAACTAGTTTTATGTAGCATATAATTCCAAATAACTTAGATACATACAAATATATAAATATATGTGTAAATACTTAACATTGTGTCTTGTTGACTTAATCAAATTTTATCACATGCTACATTGGAAAGAACATAACCTTTTAATCACATTTAAACATGCACCTAATTAACTTATATTATCTTACAGATGTCTTCATATAATGTCTATAAAACTAAGGTGACGATGCTAAAATGCGTTTTGTAATTGTAAAAGTAGTAACAGCAAAATGTGAATTTTCTATATTGCTGACATAATAGATAAGCAGGTTTTTTCTGGCTGAAATTCAGTTCAATAATGTTTAAAACATTAAAATGTATTTTCTTGACCCATTTCAATATTCAGTGGAGAGATGTGATTTAATTCAGTTACCTGAACACAAACTCTTAATGTCTTATGAGAAAACTTAGCCTGTTGGAATAATTCAGAAGGGTTTTACAGTTGTGATGTTCAAATTATAGGAGAGTTGCAGCTTTTGGAAAGCACCTGGAGCCCACAAAGGATATACTGGGTAGACATGTGAATTAATGCAATCAACAGGCCCAGCTCTGGTGTTACACTCAAAGTCTGGTTTATAGAGGAGGAGGAGGAAGCACACCTTTCAGATAAGTACAATCAAGAATTTATTGTTAATATAAAAAAGATTTTAAGAGTCTAATCAGTTTTAGTCTGCATCTAATTGTTGTGGAAGAATAAGAAATAATGATGCAGTTAAACTGTTGTGCACACACTTCTTTTATACCCGTCTTCCTGCTCATACTCTCACCCTTCCCGGGCTCCTTAGGGTCCTAAGGCTGGTGGCTTCATTTAGGCTGCATTTGGCAGGGTATTGCCATTTTCAGTCTCTGGAGTTCTTTGTCAAGAAAGGTATGACCTTCATGTTGATGGCTCCTTATTCCTTTCCCTAGTATTAAGTTAGGATTATTCTTGCATGCTTGCAAATGCACTTATAAATCTTTGCTCTGGTTTTATCACTGGTTTGCACGTCTGAATTGCGAGCAATGGTACTATGGACAGTGCCTTTTACTTATCTTTGATATTATTGCTTTGTTCTCTTTGTTAGTTTCAAATCAATCTTTGGCCAGCTGGCCAAATGACCTGATGACATCTGCCAGGGAGCAGAAAGAATGAGTTTGCTTCCCAGGAGAAGGAGCATGGAGCCAAGATAACCCCAGTGCAGACCCTGACCTTACTGAGGGATTGCAGCCCCACAGCAGCAAAAAAGGGTGACAAATGCAGGTCTGGTGTCAGCAACAGGTCTCCCTTACAGTCCAAAGATCCTTAGAAAAACACAAAGTGAAAATTCACAGCTGAAGTCAATCCAAGACCTCCATCAGCAAGTCAGAAATATCAGGGGCCAGAGCTGGTTAGAGGCAATGGATGCCCAGGTCTAAGCTGAAAAGCGCTTATGGGTTCATTGTCAAGGTTTTCCAGGTAACACTGGCGCAACCCACTGAAGCTTAGTGGTGCCCTTAAAGCCCTGACACTATAATGAAAACTGCAAATCAATGTGAGAAGATAAATTATGATATCTGCAAGATTTCTACGGTAAAAGTATCCCTTAGAAAAACATACATGTGATTCTAGAATATTTAAAATCAGATAAAATAAATTTATGTATGCTGACTAATTTGAAGGCTTCTATTTATCGTTTCCCTGAAAAGCAATTTTTTTTCACATACTGAGCAAATAGGTTTTAAGATTGCATAAAGTAACAACAAGGTAAGAATGAAAGACATCATGTAGTCCTTGAGATCATCAGCTTGTAGCCATGTTATAGGATGAGTAAATTGTTGTGCTTATTCTGATTCTGAATGCTTTTCCCAGAAGTAGAAGCACAGAAATAGAAAATATGTGGTTGAATTAAGATATTCAGCTACTACATCATGGGCAGGATCATGTTATAGTCAAGATAAAAAAGACAGTTCTTGGGGACTCAACGTTCTGAATCCCTAAGGAGAAAAAAAGATAGAGTCATAAGGAAAACAAATGTCTTAGGATAGACACCATCTGATTAAATATCTTCTGTGTGTTTTAGTCTGAGAACACCCAGCACATCTAAATACTCACTAAAAGAACAAGAATTATTTTCTGTTCACCCCATAATAAATTGGATAAGTACAAGTTCATTAATGGAAATAAAATAATCCTGTCTCATATATGATGGCATCTCTTTATGTAAGGTTTTGGCTTTCAAGTACTTTAATTTGTGCACAGATTATTACAACAAATTAAAATATGTAATGTCCTTGATCAGTTTCTAGAAAATATAAGAAAATATATACAACAGTCAGCTAAAAATAGGAAAAGGGATGGAAAATTCTTGTTGAATTAACCTGAATTCAGATTATTCAGTATGCTACTATAGCATATGAGTAAAATAGGATACTTAAAATAAAGAAGTAACATTTAAACTATCATTACCATACTGTAGTCTACAGCTGTATTTACTTGGTACTGTTATTTATGATAGTAAAAGAGAAGATCTAGCAGGTCATCAAAGGCTAATAACTCAATAAAGTTTGAAACCATTTAAAATAGAATGAAATAAAAACAGTTTGAAAAACATTAAATAATGAAAAACATAAGATAAGCTTGTATTTCACAATGCCTTTCTTACTGGATGGTAAAAATAATGCAATTGAAAGTTTATAACTCTGAACTTTATATTTAAACTGCCAAGTTGTATTTTATCATGTATTCTGTTGCAATATTACAGCATGTCCTTTGCCAGCTTTTCACAACATTTCAATGATTTAAGACTTCATAGCTGTTTAAAAGTAGATAATGATCATTTATCTTTCAAGGCCAGGTTGGATGGGACATTAAACAACCTGTTCTACTGGAAGGTGTCCCTGCTTACAGCAGGGGGGTGGAAATAGATGATTTTTAATGTCCCTTCCAACCCAAAGCATTCTATGATTCTATGAAACTTTCCTATAACCAGTGGTTTATCTTGTTTCATAGATTATAGTTATATTGAAAGAATGAAACACATCAATTTGTGGGATAACATGGTTTAGGATGAAACAGTGTTTAAAGATATAAATTTCCCACTCTTAAAGTAAGTTGAGCTTTGAAATCAAACACCTATTTTCTATGGAAAAGATGCTGACCCCTGAAAACTAATTCATGCCAGGGGTCATCAATTTTCAATTTCCACACTCACATGCCTATTACTTTTGGGATCACTAATAATTAAGATGTGAACAGGATTGATTCCAGATGACCTTTATGACTTTTTTTCTCTTGGAGTTTGCGTGACAGGGTAGACTACTGCTTTTACAGTAGCAATACACTTCTTCAGATAGCTGTTGGGTTTTTGCCAATAGACTCCGTCAGGATTTGACACTGATTGTGATAGGAAACATACAGATGCAAAAGAAGCTGTTCCAAAGAACTTGCAGGTATATAGAGGGAAGGAAAAGCTGCTATTCCTCAGCAAGGTATAAACCAAATGGGTTATCTAAATACATTACTTCATTGCTTATTGCTCTTCCCAGTATTTCAAGTGCTATTTGCATCAATTTTTCATATTATTTTTAAACTTTAATAAATGTATGATTTTTTCTTTGATGATACTTTTCCCTTAACCATTTGAAATCTAGATTAATCAGTAGAGGGAATAAATAATAGTTTTCTAAGTGAATAAATTATAACAGTGTTAACTACATATGGGCTGTGAACAGTCTGAAGGCTGGAGAAGTTTGTACATATTTTAAATGTACCTAAAATAAAATACCTTAGATTCATGGGGCTAAAACTAGAAAACTAGTAAAACCAGAAGATTTTATTTTAGTGGATTACAGTTCTCAGCAGGAGGAAACAATTTGCTTCTCCAGTAAGTTAAAAATACTGTTTAATTAGTAAAATTATCTCAATATTTTGAAATCAATATCAAAAGACTCCTACAATTTTCAGATGGTCGATTGATGGCATTTTGTTTGAGATGTACTACCAGGAGAGGGTGGTGTTGGGCTATAAATCTGAGGCAGTCCTGCCTGCCTTCACTGAAAGTTCAGTTTTCACTTGAGTTTAGGTACATTATTTTTCACAAGAAACTTTCCATTTTGGCAAAGAAGACCTGGACATTTTAACGCTTTCAAATATACTCTATATACTCTCTAATACTTTCAGAATGAATAGAGAATGAAAATATTTCTCTGGTGAATTTCCACCGTTCCAACCCCAAAGACAAACATTTGAAATGAGTCATAATAGTATGATTGTATATTATCAGTGTGTATGTATATAAAAAAGGAAATGTAATGAGCACAATGATTTAAAAGTTATCTAAGTTCTTCTTATATTTTTTTCTTTTCCTGTTGAATAATTTTCACTTAAGTTCTTATTCAGTTACAAAGGAATTGCAGATTATGAATGACAAGTGTGATTTTCTATGGTGGTGTGAAAAACATGATGCAAAATTAATCATAACAAATTTCTCACATAAACTTTAAAATATGAAAGCAGTATTATTACTGTAGTTCCTAACAGCTGCCCATTCTTTGCTTGATAAAACATTCTGTATCATGGAATTGTGTTTACAACCAGGAGAGACATTTGCTCTGTGCTGCCACCTGACTCTCAAGTCAACCATACTGCAACTTAGATCCAGCAGCTTCATGCTGAGGATCTGCCATCATGCCATCAGATTTCTGCCACTTGATCAGTGTCCTTTCTGCTAATGAACAGATTTTTGCAGAATTTACATTTGTATGTAACTGATCTGCACTTTAAAACTGCTCCTCCATATCTAATCTCTATGATGCGGGGTAATAAATACAAATGGATGAAGAAAGCAATTTTTACATACTATGAGAATCTCTTAGTATTCAGAACATTGGGTAGCAATGTTTTGCTGGGTTTTTTTCTTCCTTTGTAGGTCAAGTGTCAGAGAATAAAATATGAAAAAGAAATTCAAATTGCAAGCTAGTACTGGGAAAGGAGTGAGCATGTTTAATGGTAACATATTACTTGACACTCCTTGGTCAATTCTTGTTTATAAACAATTTTCTATTCAAAAAATCCCAATATATAGGTTTATTTCCAATAACTCTATAGGGTCAACAAAAGCTTTGGTAGAAATCAATGGGGGTTTTTCCTGTTTACCTCAGCATTAGTCTTAATCTCAATCAATGTCACCTGGATAAAAGTGACACAACTGGACAGCAACAAGACAACACATAGTTAATGCACTCTTTATCTTTGCAACATATGAACACATCTATGTAGACCATACTCTCTCTATATATAATTTTAATTACTCACATTGCATTATTTTGATCTGCAGTCAAAAGTTCAAATTCAGACATTCATTGCTATTTATTATAATTTATTTGCTATCTGCATAAATAAGAAATGAGTACAGTAATGTTCAAGCTCTCTACAGTTGATACTTCAACAATTAAAAAGAGATGCAGTTAAAAGCTTGCAGGTCAGAAATGCAATTCATATTTATAGGAAATGAAATAATTAGCATAATGCTGACAGTGTCAAAAGAATAAAAAAAAGTTAACCGAAACATAAAAATAGTTAATGTAAAAGTTTGAAAACAAAATGTGGCAGCATTGCTAGTATAGAAAAATACACTGTATTTTTGCAATAAAGAGCCAATAGAGATTCACTGATTCTGTGTTGTTTGAATAGAATAGTGTAGTGCATTTTAATTAAATAAACAAATTAAATTAAATTAAATAATAAAATTAAATAAATCAAATGAATTAATTAAATATATTTGTTTGAGCTTCAGTGATTTGTTTGCGCTTTAGTGATTATTCAAAGGATAATCTGTGTTTATGCTGCCTGGTTGTAAAAGATGATTGATATTTTAATAACCAATGTACTGGCATCAGTACCTTGAATTTCAATGCTTGCTTGTTTTGTGTTTTAGAAAATACAATTACTTGAGTATTTTGGAATTAGAACTTAGGCAGAAGACCTGTGACCTTTAGAATTTAGGTAGAAGACCTGTGATCTTCAAATTAGGTTTTATAAATGTTTATTCTTTGGTCCATGTTTTAGCTGGAAGTTCATTCAAAGTGTCCAGTGCTTTTAAAGTTACATCCTTTGATAGTAATAAAATATATTTCCAAAATTATATACTAAATGTCACAGAAGTGCAGGCAGTTTTTTAAAAGAGCATAAACTGATGATAATCAAATCTCAGTGGATTTCATTACCTGTTTTGCACAGTTTTTTACTGGTTTTGACTAGAATGGAGATAATTTTTTTCACAGTAGCTAGTACAGGCCTGTGTTTTGGATTTGTGCTGGAAACTGTGCTGATAACACAGTGATGTTTTCATTATTGCTGAGCAGTACTTACACAGAGCCAAGGCCTTTTCTGCTTCTCACATCACTGCAACAGCGAGGAGTCTGGGGGTGCATGAGAAGCTGGGAGGGAGCACAGCCAGGAAAGCTGACCCAAACCATCCAAAGGTATATTCCATACCATACAGTGCCAAGCTGGGAGGTAAAACCAAAGGCAAGGTTGCCCAGGGGGGCCCTCTGTTCAGGGACCAGCTGTGCATCAGTTGGTAGGTGGTTAGCAGTGGTTTTCATTAGCATCACTTGTCTTCCTTCAGGTCTATTTGGTTCCCTTTTTTATTATTATATTTTCCCTTTTTTCATTAAAATGTACTATTGTAATAATAACAATAATAACAACAACAACAACAACAAAACAACAACAATAATAATAATAATAATAATAATAATAATAATAATAATAATAATAATAATAATAATAATAATAATAATAACTGTATATTTAATTTAAAGAATTAAACCGTTCTCTCAGCCCACAATTTTTCTCACTTTTATCTTTCCAATTTTCTTCCCCCCATCCTGTTGGAACAAGGAATGAACAAGTGGCTGGTGTGGTGCTTAGTTTCTGGAGGGGGTCAAACTGTAACAGATTGGAACAAGAAATATCAAGTAAAAGACAATTAATGGCCCACATTTTCATCCTAAAAAGGTACCTTTCAAAACTGGATTAGGTCACTATTTTAAATTGCAGCAGAATCGCTGTCTGCTTTACTCCAGACAATGCATAAATATTACAAAGTAGTCAAAGATTGGTCTAGAGTCCTGCAAGATTGAATAATAATACATTTAAAAAGGAACATGTACTTATAATCATTGTCATTAAATGAGCTTCTTAATATACTGGGATTCCTCTAAGCTAATATCACATGACTTGATTAGTATGAATTGTGTTACTTTAACATGGTATTGAAGAGATTTTACACTATGTTTTAAGATAATTAAAGTATTATTTACATTTCTCTCCACAGTAAAAGCAATACCATGGTAGATGACTTTGAATAAAACCAATTACATACTAATTATACTGTTTTGAGGTATAGTAATCCTGTTCTAATAATTGTTTTAAAGTATTGTGCCTTAAAATTCTGAACCCAACAGAATCTGAATTCCCAAAGCATTTCACAGAATCACTGAACCACCAAAACTGGCCGGGATCTGCTTAGATAATAGAGTCCACCCTCTGTGGCTCAGGCAGGGTCAGCTACAGAAACGTGACCAGGAACAGGTCCAATCAGGACTTGTGTATCTCTAGAGATGGAGACCCTACAACCTGTCTCTGCAACCTGCTTCATGATTTGAAGTCATTGCAACATCAAGATGTCAATTTTGTGCATAGTAGGCCTCTGAAAGATGTAAAATGTCAATGAAAAAAACCAAGTTCAGCTTTGGTAAAAATATTGCCATTGTTTACACAGAAAAAACCCCAAAAAGGCAAAATATTTCAGTAATAAATATAGATATTTATTTTCCTAACTAAGACAGATTATATGCAACAAAGAGCAGCTCTCTAAATTCAAAAATATGGTTCATTCTGAAACCCTTTTTCTTGTTATTTCAAAACAAATTTGACTACAACCTGAAAACAGAGGGGGATAAATAATTCATACTTATTCAGTCACTTATGCAGTTACACTGCACATTTTATTAATTCACTATCCATATTCTTAGTTATTAATTGGACTGAGATAGTGACTACCATGCTGTAAGTGATGGTCATGAAAAAAATCTACCCCTGATGTCATGCAGAATACCAGTCCCAGCTACTGACTCAGTAGCTGTCCTACAGAGAAGCTCACTCCTGCTGCTGCTCTGTGACTCAGTGAAATCCATATGGCTTTTCACAGGTGCCAGTACTTGGTCAGTTGTTACATCTTTCAATCACATAAAGATTTATGGAAAACTCAGAAATTTTTTTCAGAAATTGTCCTTACTATGGGCTCTAGAAAAAGCTGCTTTGTCTATAAAATTCCACGTAAAAATGAGGCCAATTTGTTGCAAAGGTTTAATGCTCAGAAAATACTTTATTCATAGGAAAGCTACATAGCAGGTAGAGTGTAGGGCAATAGATTTTTGAAAGCAGAAATAATGTATATAGTCCCTGCCTTTTGTATCTGTTATTGCCATTGAGAAAAACTAAAGGTGTGCAACAACCTGATCACAGCTGGTGAGATGAACTCTCTCAATACAGTCACTACTTTACCCTATTCTCATCTTCTTAAATAGAAGAAAGAACAGGAAGTTCACTCTTCCTGACCTACTTTCTGCATCTTTTTTCAGCAGACATATTCTTGCTCCTGTACCTATTCCTCACCCCTGAGGACACTAAATTGAGTTTTTCTTTCCTCAGCCTAAAGAGGATTTTCTTCCCTTTTACAGAAGAGAAAATGTTTGATTCTGCTGTACCAATGTTCTTCTTGGTCCATGTAAGAAATCCCAATATCTGAACCACAAACAACAGTTCAAGGTAAGATGCAGTTTACATGAATAAAAATTCCTATTCTTACCTCAAAAGTGAAAACAAAAGTTCATTTGGTCTGCATTAGCTGATTGTATAAAAGCAAAGTAGGAGTCCACATCTGCCCAATAAAAAGCAATGCTGAATAAAGTTGTAAAAGCCCATTCCTCTTTGGAAAGAGAACCATATGAGTCTGAAGTCATGCCATCAAAATTACAATGCAAGTTATTGATATACCATGCTGAAGTGATTAAAATACACCTCTCTATGCATTTCAGCATTTTTTATACACCTCAAATTTTTTGAAGAGAAATCTGACATATCTTCTGAACAAATGAGCTTAGGTGTAAGTATACACTTTCTTGAATAAATGGAAAATTGCTGTAAACTCCTAATTTTTTTTTAATCTAGGAAATGGTATACTCCTTACTCTGTTGATTGTATTTTTTTCTACATAATGTTTTTATTTTTGTAGTGACTAACATGAACCTTATATTTATTAAAGTTGCTTTCTAAAAATAAATGTCTGTTTGAAAATAGAAGCCAGAAATGAGATTATTGGCAGATGTAGGTTTGTGTCTTCTTCCCACTTTGACAGAAAGGCTGAAAGTGGGTTGTATAACTAATAAATGGAATTTCTCTGATGTGCTCTATTTGCTCTGTGATAATAGTGTGAGTGGGGACAAGGAGTATGGCTATGTGGCAGATTAGTAAGCTAAGAAAACACACTTGAGGAGGTAACTGCATGTAATAGCACAGATCTGTCACACCTTTCCTGAGTTGTATCTGTGGTCAGGTGTATTCAGATTTTTACAGCTTGTGTACTTCCAATTAGAGCCCAATACTCTTGCACTCTTCACTCATCCATGCATCAACTGCATCAGCAAACAGTGAATTTACCTACAGACTTTTGGGAAGTAAAGCCAAAATAAGGTGTTTGGGGTTCTTTTTCTAGTTCTACTACTTCTTGAGAAGTCTGGCTTCCTGGATATAGTGCAAAAGGGGAAATGGCCATTATGGATTTAGAGATGGGGAGCTTTTTTGTACTTCTGTGTTGTGGGCTAGCCACCTAAGCAGTAAAGCACCACACAGCCTGCTCACCTCCAAGCCACAGGGGAATGGGGAAGAGAATAGAAAGACCAAAAGAGAAAAAAGAGAAACACTCACAGTTCAATAAAGGAAGGAAAGAGAGGGGGGAAAGTATGTAAAAGTGCTCCCTCATCGCCTCACATGAGTAGGGCAGTGCCCATTTTCTCCCTGAGCAACTGGTAGTTTCCCAAAACCAGCTCTCCCCTTACATTTTCTTGCTGAGCATCACACTACATGGTAGGGTGTATCCTTTTGGTCAGTTTGGGGAGCTGTCTTGGTTGTGTCCCTTCTCAATTTCTTGCCTACCCCAAACCTACCCATGGTGGGGCAAAGTTGGAAGAGTGGGAAGTCTTTACATGGTACAAGTATTTCTCAGAAGTAGTAAAAAACACTGTTATACATGTTACTGGTTTAGTCACAAATTTACAATATGACACTATACACACTGCTTTGAACATCAACTGCATTCCAAAATTATCCAGCATTCACTGGTATCTGCGAGCTTAAGATAGTTAAATTCTAGAATCACAGTGAATTAGTGACTTCCAGAGTAGTGTGTCCCAAGGACTAGCATCTTAAGGCACACAAGACAAATTAACCTAAATATGCCCATACATTAAATAAAAGGACAATAGATCAACAAACTTGGACTTAATGAACTTTCAGAATCCCATCAATCCTCTATTGGGAAGCCAGAGTGGTGAGAAGCATGCTGCCAGCCATCAAGATCCACTCTCTGCTGAACACTACCTATACTTTACAGATCCAGTGTGTTCTCTGACAGGCATGCTTACTTGCTTCAGTTCCTGTATGATGCATTCAAAGCTGGAGTTCAGGACACAGTGCCTTTGTAAAGGGTATACATTTTCAGAAAAAAAAAAAGATAAAATCTTTTGCAAAGCAGAGCTTAAATACTAATTCACTAGTTCATTAAATTAGTGCTGGGTCTGTGAATCTTACTGTGTATATAGAACCTTCAAGAGAAAGAAACTAATTGCTATGGCTATTGGCAATCTAGCCAAATACCAAACTTGATTGTCTACTGCAGACTTTAATCTTAAGGTGTTTTTCCAAGTTGCCTGATATAATCTATTTTAGCTGGATTTGGTGGAGTAGCAGTAGCATGTAATGTGCAATTAGGTTAGGCACAAGCACACATTATCATGAATAGACTTAGGCATAGTCAGCATGTAGAAACTCATTTGTGTTTAATAGGATACTAATGTTAAATATCAATGCATTATTCATAGGCAAAAGGAAAGAAAATTGTTTTACACAGCAGTTTCAATATTTCATGTTTTCTTACTCATGTTTATTGAAAAAGAATAAAAAAGGAGTTTTGTAACACCAAAAAAATAAATGTAAACATATGCAAATCATATCATATCTTCTGTTCTGATTATTGATTTCTGCACCCCCAGTAGTTATTTCTACTTCTCTTGCAGTACAGAAGAAAAAAATATTCCATAACTAATTTGAGAATATTTACACAATTCTTTTATCTATGAGCTTCATCAGCTATTGATACTGAAGTGATTTTTTTTTAAGTTTTATGAGGGCTAGACAGTCAGTTGCTCTCTCAGGCCTGAAAGTCAGGAAATCTGACTGTAATACAATTGGAATATTCGTAACTATAATTTGAAGCTGACTACTCAGAGGTACAGATGGTAATTAATTGGCTGACTGTAACACATTGTTTAAAAAGAAAAAAGTAAGTAAAAGGTAAGTAATATATATAAACTTACAAGTATTTTTAAAATGGATACTGACTGGAAGCCCAAAGTAATCAGAAAAGAAGTCAAAGTCCATAGAAGTCTAGGCAAATTCGATTGGTTTCACACTGGCTTTTCTCTTGTACATGGACAAAAGGTACTTTATCCCATTCAGCTTCAAAGACAGTTTTGAATGGCTATATGGTAGTGGAGAAGATCACTTCAGTCTAAACCTACAGTTATTAAGGTCAATGGACAAAAAGGCTTCTGAGATTTCAGAAATTACTAAGAAAAAATTGATTTGTAGGGACCTTTTTGTGCTGTTGGCATGCTGCATAATGCCAAACCATGACTCAATTTTTTGTGTGTATGTTCTTGGGTCATTGGCAAGCAAAATACACTTTGAAAAATATCCAACTGATTAATCATAACTGAAGATTGCATATACTCAGGTGACTTTTATTTTCTACAGACCAGTCGCCTCTAGGCATTTTTTTTTAATTGACATTCAAATATCGCCAAATTCAGGAGGAAAGGCAGGGAGAATCTGTCTGTTCCAAGAGGTTGATTCAAGAAATATTTCTCACTCCAATACCAAAATTTATGAACAAGATGAACGATCTCAGAATTGGATAGGAGATTTTAACTTTGATAATTAACTCTTACGTTGTGAAAACTGGAAGTTCTCTGTCAAGGGGTTAAACAAACAACAAAAAATCCCAAACAAACAACAAAAACCCAAACAAACAAACAAAGAAATAAAGAAGATTCAAGACCTATTGCACAGATACTGAAGAAGGAAACCACAAATTTCAGAAACATTTACATATTTTCAGTGATCTGACTTACACAAAAAACCAGGATTACTAAAGTGGTATGTAAGGGAAAATACCTTGGTTTCATCTGTTTCCATTGCATCATATTTTATTAAATGAATAAGAATCCAGTATTTTGTAAGGAATCATGCTCTTAAGTATAGCAGTATAAAATGCATTTTCACTCAAGTACAACATTTAAAGTACCATATGACTTTTTAACTTGAAAAATGAAACAGAAAGAATATTAAATTCAATGCACCTTTCTTTGAAATTATTTTTTTCAGGATATGTGATTTTTGCATGATGGTAAATACCAACGCATACAATGTCACATATATGTAGGTGCAGCCTAGAAAGACAACCATGTCCTCAGCTGCATAAGATAGGTGGCCCGGAGGACGAGGGAGGTGATTCTCTAGATGATCTTTAAGGTTCCTTCCAACATAAACCATTCTACGATTCTGTGATTTAATGATTGGTGTACTTATATATTAAGTATACAAATATGAGTCTAAATTAATTTAGCTAGAAAATGCATAAGGATAATAGAAATTTGTTTCTTTAACCTGTTTCCTTACAATTTGAAGCTCTTTTTCAGCAGATTTTTCAAAGAATTGCCTCTCAATAAGAGTCATATAAAGACGAAACTAAATGCTTAAAGAGTAGTCGCTAGGCCAGTGTATCACTTGTAGAGGGGAATCCTTACCTTTCTTTACACAATGGCAATATGTTCGTGACTGCAAAAAACCACACAAACAGTGTGTTCAGAGCAGAAGGTTTTGAGTAGGACCTATCCCAATATGTAAAAAGAGACATTAGTTCTGTGAGGGAAATAGGTGTTCAGTGTCTGAATTACATAATATAGTAGGCACTGTTAGCTTCCATAATTATAGTACATTACATTATGGGTTTTTTTTTGTTTTGTTCTGTGTGTATGTGCATATGCCATGTTCTTAGTTAAGTCTTAGCCTTGGTGACAGTTCTTCCATATACAATTTTAATTTATAATATATGCATGAGTTTTGAGTTCCTCAGCAGGCTCTTTCATGTGTGAATAGTCAGATGCTACTTAGTGGTTCCAGGAAAATGCTTCCTTTCAATATCGTGTATTAAGCTGTCAGACCTGTACTCATGCAGAGTTCAAAGGGTTCATGTTGCAAGAAATATAGGTGAAGAGTTGTTGATACAGACTTAAAACTTCTTGCAAGCAGGGAAGGATATATTATTTACCTCCTACATCTTGTGTGCTATCAATGGCTCCTTGTGTGCATTCTGAGAAGTGACAATGAGTTGTGAATGATGGGGAAAAAATATTTTCTATCCTCTGAAATTGCAAATGCAAATGTCTATTCCTCCTGTTATGTTTAAACAATGAAGTTACAAATTAACAAGTCACCATGAAGATTAACATTTTGAAGACTAATCTGCAAATCATATTCCTGCAGTAAATGTAAGTCTGACAGTTTTAGGCTTTATATATCCAAAGTTCACAAAATTTAAAATTGTTGGAGCAATTGATTAAGACTTGAAGTACAGGGTAAAAACCCTGTGTCAGTTCAGCTGACATGCAGATGCACTTGCAGAATCACATTCTCTATAATAATCTGCTTAATGATTCATAAAATTATGGTAGAAAAACAAACATTAGTCATTTTTATAACTTGATAAATATGCAGGTTTTGAATCACAAATACTATTGATAAACATTCTCAGTGGTTTTTAATTCTGTATGCTTAGGTCAGGAAACTCTGATCTATTTTTAGAAATTAATTTCTCGAAATATTTTTGTGATCATGTTTTACTCTTGTGGCTGTCAACTCAAAAGCAAATAATGATATTGTTTTCACTTTTAATGTGAATATCTATATTTAGAGATACTCTCTATCTCAAAAAGCCAGGCACAAGTGTTAACACTTGAAAAATGTTCAGTAAAAATAGAAATAATATAACTTAAAATTCATAAATTCAAAACTAATAAGAAAATACTTATTTATTTGGCTGGTCACAGACAGCTGAGAACCTTTGAGCCTTAACAGTAAAAGGCTTGCAAATTGAGATTGACGAGGTTCATTAAAAGTAGCAAATTGAAAAAAAAAAAAGTGATGTTTTGATAGAGATGGTAACTAAATTGTTACAATTCCTCAGGAATATTTCCTCTTATTTTTAATTTTTTTCAAATTATATATAAAATATATATAAATACATAAATGTATATAGATATAAATTTATATATGAAAGTTTGCATATATGTGTGTGAGCAAAAATATAGGAAAAGATCTTGATAGCCTTCAGCACATGGAACAGTAAATTGCAATAGCCCTTTTGAGGTCAATGAGGCCACCTAGAGATCCATCAGTGCAAAAGAAATTACTGGAATCTGACTGGTTGGAAACTCTAGTAAACAGTCTGTATAATAATACAAGCAACAGAAAAACAAACCAGAAATGTTGTGCTGTAGAGGGCAAATTTGCTGGAGCACCACATCTATTGTTGCTCACAAAAGGCTTTGTGACTCTGTGGCAGCGGGATGAACAAGGAAGTAGCATTTGCTGCTTATAAAACCATCCCATGCACTGCAGGAGGGATAAGGAAAACCCTCCTTGCATGGAATAAACATTTTCCTGTAGCTGTACTGTATCTGCTAATTATTTGTTTATGAGCACAAAGAAAATAATACCTTAAGCATGATACATGCCTTCAAAAATGCCCTCCCCCAAACCAGACCGTTTTTTATCTAAGCATTGTTTCATGGAAATGCAATACAATCTCACATGGACAGATACCAGCACTGTGCTAACATCTGTAAAACAGACTATTACAATCAACCCAGTCTTCTTCCTACAGAGCAGGATGGGCAGTTTTAAAAAGGACTGACGGCAGTCATTGTGCAAACATAAGCACTAATATTCCTATACTATAATTTTATTTTTCCATAATAAAGTATGTGCAACTGTGCATACTCACCCCTACCCCATTCACACTGAGTGGACTGGATTGACAGCTTTACAGTCTCATTTATATATTTGAATAATTCTGCGCTTCAACATAGACATATTTTCCAGAGGACAAAGTTTCCCTTGTGGTGTGTTTTGTGGAGTCTATTTGGGCTGGAATGCTTTCAGGTTTCTAAAGCAAGCATTTGCAGATAAAAACTAAATACAAGGACTGCCCAAGAGAACAAACTGTAAGAGCTGCAGTGGATGTTTACTGATTTTTTGCAAAATAGGGTATTAACAGCCGTTAAGAAATCTGGAAGATATTTAGCTGAATTTTACTTTCTGAGGCTCACTTAGATAAGGGGAAAAAGAGGTGAGAGAAATTGCAGGAGGAGGAGCTGATCTGTCTCAAGGTGGAGCTGTATCTTGTATTAAATGACATTGGCAGATTAAAGCTCTCTGGTGGGGAAGGGCTTAAAGGCTGAGTCAAAAGCCAAGAAGTCTCTTTATTTACGCCTACCTCCCAGCCTCTGGCAATCTGACTAATAACAAACTGAGCTAACAAGAAAGACTAGAAAGAACAGAGAGAACACAGGAGCAGATTGCATCTAAAATTCTGACAAACCAAGTGATCAAGTCAAGCTCTGCTGAGCATCTTGTTTGTTTACTGCATCCAAATGCTTGCAAACAGTTAACTATATGCAGAAAAGTCAGCCTAGCTGTGAAGTATGCTGTGAATTTTAATTGAGGAAAAAGGACAACTGCTTACAGGATGGTCTGACGTGCACGGCTGCCTGGAAGATTTTTTCAATCGAATGCTTTGTACTTTGTCTTCTGAACAAGGATTTTAACTTTATGGAGCTGTAGTGTTACCGGAGCTTGCAGCAAAGGGAAACTCAGAAGAAAGTGTGCATTTTTCAGAGGGAAAAAATTATATTGCATGGAAACAGCTGCTCCAACTGTGCATTACTGAGTGTACCAGGGAGTGTTGCTGCTGTTCAGGTAAGAAAGACTCCAGTTAGTTAATTAGCTAAGCACATGAGAATTTAACTTCTCAGTAAAAGTTGCATTTTTTTCTGCATGATTTTGTATGATTTTTATGTTAAATGATGGCAGTTTATATTGTATTTTAAACAGTTTGCAGGGACATTTATTCAAACTGATTACTGTGTAGAATATGTGCATTAAGGGTTGTTCTTTAACTCTTGAGGTAGAAGAATGGGTGTTTGATTTTATTTCAAGCGCAAAAATGGTCTTAAATGCATCATCTGACTGTAACTCCCATGAGAATTTAATAAAAAATCCCAAAGGCTTTTAGAAATTACTAATTCTTAGCTTGGGGGTTGGAAAATCATCAACATAGTCATTTTTTCTTTTAAATAATTAATTAAGACAACCAAACAAATAAACCCCCAAGCATAATGAAAGAAGCTATTTCAATGTTTCAAAACCAAATCAATTATTACTTTGCAATCATGAGATGCCTTTGCTGTAAGGTGACTACTTCTGGAAGTATTCAACTTTGCCTCACAGAAAAAACTGTGACATTTTTTAGTCTTTTAGAATTCCTACAGAGTTTAGTTACAGAATGCAGTCAGCAGTGACTTACATGAAAGCAGATAAAAAAAACTTAAGTTACCATGTGGAATTTGCTGAAAAACCTCACCACATGAAAAGGTCAGTTTTTCAAGTCTTTCAAATTACATTTTGTTGTATTGTAAATTCTTTCAGTTCAATGTTAATCTGTTACACGAGAGCAGTTTTTATTTTACAATAGTAGCCCACTGAGAACTTCATTACATGTTTCTGCGTGTTTAGAAAAAAAAATGGAGAAAGGAAAAAGAATAAAAATCTCCTATTAATTTTTATTGTGTGGGTATATATATGTGTGTGTGAGAGAGTTCTGGCAATGCTGCTTACAGAAGTATGACGATGATTAAAATGTGAATGTTTTCCAATTGGTTACAAATGTTGTTACTTTCATCTCTGAGAGGAAGGCTTTCATTTTAGTAACCTAATTTCTCAATATGCAATAGAATGCAACATGTCTTAAAGATTTCTTTTTTCATTTAATTTTGCTCAGGGACTTTATAAGTGTTGTTTGAATTTGATACGGATTGACGCTGGAATTTCTAATGAGAAAAAGTGTACAGAAATAAAGTTGAATTAGTCATAGTGTAGGTTTGAAGCCAGCATCTGTGTCAAGAGCTTGTATTTTTTACCTTGGGTAACTGAAAGGATAGTGATGCATGTAAAGCAAGAATAAGTCTCTGGCATAATATGATCCTGGAATTATCCTGCATATTTTAAAATAACATCTTGACATGATGTGTCTTATCAAATACTTCTTGGGAAAACAGACTTAAAGATGTATATATTAAACATGGGCAGCTGGAGTTCAAGGAGGGTTATATGAGGCAACAAAATTATATTGCAACTACTAAAACAAAGATAAAAGCTCATATTTTTAAGGACACTTTTTCTCACACTGTGAATTGCACTTACTACTTATAAACTCGTATTTCTACTCTCACTTATCAGAAGCTACTCATGGAGAAAAACAAAATTCACTGTGGACACACTTGCTGTTGTTCTTTGTGTGTGTGTGTGTAATACTCATGCCACAGCATTTAAGTGCTTGCATGTGTAAAGCTTTGCAATCTGTTCTAAGGGAAGCCTTGAGAAATAGTGTTTCTAGTAACAAAGGTGCATGATATTCAAAGTATGCATTGATGAGATGCCAAATCATATGACCACACTATAAAAATGTTCATGCATGTAGTTGAATTGATCCTTGTAAACATTCTAATCTTTCAGAAACTGACACAGTTGGTGCTGTAGTGACTGTACTTCATCTTTCAATAGCCTAGTTTGAAAGATTCTGACCTTTATTAGATGGATTACTTAAGAGTCTTGCTTAGTTCAGTACTCAAATAAATAGCACACCCCATAAACATTACTGTTTTTAAATAATCCATTGCATTTTAGGGGATTTTTTTTGTTATTATTTACTTTTTTTGTAATGTGGAAATACTTAACTAAAGATTATAAACAGTGATTTCCCTCTATCTTATGTATCAAGAGTTACCATTGGTCTTGCTAATTAGGCAGCCTTGACAGAAAGAAACAGAGAATCTTCTAATAGACTATAGGACAACTTAATTCAAGCCAATAATAAATGACTGATTTAAACATCTAAATTTTACTTGCAACTCCATAGCTGTATTGTAATGATGCATTTATCAAGTGTTTCAAGGTCTAAGATCAGATTGAAAGGTGATAATTATATTACATAACATATAGTTGATAGTAGTAATAATTTTTAATTTGTAAAGCACAGTCAGGTCCATATACATTTCACTGTAGAAATTGATGATTATTATCATTGGGAGGAGTCTAATATTTATCTCAAAAAGTTTTCCCTTGCTTGCTTGTTTTTTCTGGCACACACTGCATTCTCAGTTCTCTTTTTTTAACGTTGTGTATGCAAATTTTTCAGTATGTACATTACATGCAAATGTTACACTACTTTGTACTGTGGCCCCACTTTCACCCACAGACTACAACTTATGCATGAAAATTTAAGCAAAGAGAGATGATTATTTTGTCTATGTCCTTTTCAGTTTGTGGGTACAAGGATTTCAGAGGAAATACCCTTTGATTTCCATACATAATGCAGAACTGTAGACAGATTCCCTGTATCCTGCAAGAATGGGCTTTTGCTCACAACACATTACTGATCCAAACCAAATCTTATTTCTCTTCAGCAGCTGGGTAACATTAAGTTAATCTTAGCAAGGTAATCTTAAAATTTGCAGTGCTATGTAGTGACAGAAAGCAATGGTTCAAAATATTATATTAGCTTTGATATAAGTTTCTTGGAACAGTAAATTATTACTGTTTTCCACTGGCAGTCTATACAGTATATGAATAAAACCAACACACCTGATTACATCCTACTTTGGCTATCAGCATGAAAGTACTGAAGATTTCCCCTTATGACTGTTTATTCATTCAGTACATCAAACTAAATTTATATTCTCTAATTAGAAAATAATTCAATTGTTTTGCATGATATGATAGCACTTGGAAGGAGAAGTAGCTCAGCGATGAATATTAGGAATGTTTTTTTCTTCCTGTTATGCCAGGGAAAAGAAAAACAAAAAGAAAAAAAAAACCCAACCAAAAACAAAAAACCAAAACAACTCAAGCAAACAAACCCCAAACAAAAAACCCAAACCCTGTGAAATCATGACTCTATTATTAATTTTTTTTTTTTTTTTTTAGTAAAATCTGCTGGACAAGATGAAGCTTTGGATTTTCGTTCTATGCTCAATTGTGGTTGCATCCGATCCTTTCCAGTCACAGCCTTCTTTTTCTTCAGTCAGAGGATCTTGTCAGAGTCTGTGTTCCTGTGAAGAAAAGGATGACACCATGATTATCAACTGTGACAAAAGAGACATCAAGATGATATCAGAAATAAACGTCCCACCATCACGGCCTTTCCATCTTAATTTGTTAAACAATGGTCTGAGTATGTTACATGTGAATGATTTTGCTGGCCTTGTTAATGCTATTTCTCTGCATCTTGGTTTTAACAATATAGCAGATATTGAGCCTGGGGCTTTCAATGGTCTCAGCCTTCTTAAGCAACTTCATATCAATCACAATTCTTTGGAAACACTTAAAGAAGATACGTTTAATGGATTGGAAAATTTGGAGTTTCTTCAAGCAGACAACAATTTCATCACAGTGATTGAAGCAAGTGCCTTTAGCAAGCTCAACAGGCTTAAAGTGCTTATTTTGAATGATAATGCCATTGAGTATCTTCCTCCAAACATATTTCGTTTTGTGCCATTGACCCATTTAGATCTGCGTGGAAACCAGTTACAGACACTGCCCTATGTTGGCTTTTTGGAACATATTGGAAGAATACTAGACCTTCAGTTGGAAGACAATAAATGGGCCTGTAACTGTGATTTGTTGCAGCTGAAGATATGGCTAGAAAACATGCCTCCTCAGTCCATAATAGGTGATGTTGTATGCAATAGCCCTTCAGTTATCAAAGGCAGCATATTAAGCCGGCTGAAAAAAGAATCTCTTTGTCCCACCCATCCTGTTAATGAACTTGAAGATCCTTCAGGGTCACTGCCCTTGGTTGTAACCACCTCTATCAACGAAAATTATCTATCAACTAAGGTGATTCCTCTCCTGAAAGCTCCTACTAAAGAACCAAGTTTAGTGCTTCATACTTCCAAGCCTACTACATTTCCAGGAATCTCTTGTCCTGTCCCTTGTCACTGCACCAGCCATATGCTCTCAGGAGTTCTTATGCACTGCCAGGAGCGAAATATTGAAAGCTTGTCTGATTTAGGACCCCCTCCTCCAAACCCTAAAAAGCTTATCCTAGCTGGAAACATTATTCAGACGCTATTGAAATCAGATCTTGTGGACTATGCCAGCCTGGAAATGCTTCACCTGGGGAACAATCGCATTGAGATCCTCGAGGAAGGTTCCTTTATGAATCTGACCAGACTACAGAAACTATATCTCAATGGCAATCATCTTACAAAGCTAAGTCAAAATCTCTTCCTTGGCCTTCAGCACCTTGAGTACTTGTACCTTGAATATAATGCCATCAAAGAAGTTTTGCCAGGGACATTTAATGTAATGCCAAAACTGAAAGTTCTCTACCTAAATAACAACCTTCTGCAGGCTTTGCCACCCCATATCTTTTCAGGTGTTCCCCTCACCAGACTAAATCTGAAAACAAACCAATTTGCTCATTTGCCTGTGAGCAATGTCTTGGATGAACTGGATATGCTGGTACAAATTGAACTTGAAGACAACCCTTGGGACTGTACTTGTGATTCAGTTGGACTGCAAAAATGGATACAAAAATTGAGTAAGAATACCATGATGGGTGATATTTTTTGTAAATCTCCCGGACACTTAGCAAAAAAAGAATTGAAATCCCTAAAGAGTGAAGTCTTGTGTCCAGGTTTAATAAACAGCCCTCCCCTACCAACCCATGCCAGTTTTGTAGTTGTGACAACTTCTTCTCCTACTGCCAACACCGCAGACACCATCCTGCGGTCTCTTACAGATGCTGTCCCACTTTCTGTTCTAATATTAGGACTGCTCATTGTGTTTATAACTATTGTGTTTTGTGCAGCAGGAATAGTTGTTCTTGTCCTGCACCGGCGCAGGAGATGCAAAAAGAAGCAAGTGGATGAACAAGTGAGGGACAGCAGCCCTGTTCACCTTCAGTACAGCATGTATGGGCATAAGACAACACACCACACCACGGAGCGCCCAGCTGCCACTCTCTATGAGCAACGAATAGTCACCCCAATGGTTCAGGTGTACCACAGCCCGTCCTTCAGCCCCAAGCACACCGAGCAGCAGCAGGAGGAGGGAAGTGAGAATGAAGCTAATGATTCCAAATACCTTCGCCGAAGTCTCCTGGAAAGAGAGAACAGTTCACCACTTACAGGTCCAAATGTCAAATACAAGGCTACAGATCAATCTGCTGAATTTCTGTCTTTTCAGGATGCTAGCTGCTTGTATAGAAACATTCTTGAAAAAGAGAGAGAGCTGCAGCAACTAGGGATCACAGAATACCTAAGAAAAAATATTGTCCAGCTCCAGCCTGACATGGAAGTTCGTTATCCTGGAACACATGAAGAGTTGAAGCTTATGGAGACACTCATGTACTCCAGGCCAAGAAAGGTTTTTCTAGAACAAACTAAAAATGAGTATTTTGAGCTCAAGGCTAATTTACATGCTGAGCCTGACTATCTGGAGGTCCTGGAGCAGCAAACGTGAAGTGATAATACATTGGGCTGGGGCTAAATTTCTGTGATTTTACTTTAAGGTGGAATCATTGTAAATAAAAGTGCCTTATAAAAACATGTCAACAGTCAGAACTTAAGCACAGCAGTAATCCTAGCAAAGAAAAAACTCAGGGATCACTGTGGGAAGCCATGGGGTTGTGAGCAGGCAATATGTCAAACCCCAAGTTAAGCAAGAATTTAGTATGGTTGAACTGTGTGAGGAAGATTGCTTATTGCACTATTCCTCATCATTTTGAAAAGGTGTATATGCCACTCTCCGTTCACTTCTCTGTTTCCCAACCTATGGAAAAAAAAAAGTTCATTTCCTTTACCCCTTCTTCCCTCCATTTAATTAGATTCCTTTAAAACAACAAAAAGACCAAAAAAAAAAAAGAAAAAAAAAGAAAATTCCAACACCTGTGTTTGTATTTATAACCTTAGAGTGTATATGTTAGGTTAGTACATGCACTGCATACATGACCACTGTCTACAACTACACCTTACATACCTTTACAATAAATATGAAAGGAGTTGAAAAGTTGTTATACTAAATGTCAGTCAAAAGGAAAACAGATAAAATATTTTTGTGTATTCACCCAGAGCCTGCAAATATTTAAGTATTCTACACAGAACTTTATGTGAATTCTGTATCAGTATGTGGAAGGAAAAATATGCATCTATGTTTACCCAACATCTTCAACAAAGAAAACTGCAAGCCTTTTGCTACTTTCCCTATCTGATAGCTTTACCTAAGTTTGGACAATCTTTTCTTGAGCTGCTGCTATAAGATATTGTGCATCACTGGTGTTTCAACTCATAATCCTGGGTAATTTGAAAAGCTACTGAGAATCAGCTGTAAATATGTTACTGTGTTTAATAAGTTTGATTTTTTTTTATAAATATATATATATACATATGTATATAAATAACTTCTGTGCTGGCTTTAAATATTCTTGAAGGAAATGAGTTTGCTGTGGCTAGGAATTTCCAAGTGCATATACAGGTCCTTTTCCACCCTAACCAAAAGCAACGCTCAGACAGAATTGCAAACTGCAACAATACACACATAAGGAGGAATAATAGTATATAGCTATTTGTATAAAAATATATTTTCTGAAATTAGAATAAAATAAGGTGTTGTGGGAAAAATAGGTTACAAACACATAGAACACTGCAGGTTTATTTTTGCAATGAATTCTCGCTAGATTTATATTTACTATTTATTCTGTATAATTTTGTATTTTTTTCTTTCCAACTCACAAGAGAAGAAAAAGCTTACTCCTGGCTAATTTTCAAGCTAATCAAGGAACTGCTCTCTATTAATGAAAAAGAAATAAAGAGTTTTTTAAATGTCTTTTTCTTAAAGGTTACTTTTTAAAGAAGGCAGCAACTTCTGCATGCACAAGTTTAAATCTACTTGGGAATTAAACACAATGATTCTCTTGCCATGTGGACAGAAGCTTCTTATCCTGAGTTCAGTAAGGTCATTCAATTTCTGTGCATGACTGATGTGGTGCCAAAACACAATTTCTGACCTGCATCTATCTTCCTCCAAGCAAATCTTTTGTAAACTGACTATGCATGAGTTTGTTTTTTTTTTCTAATTCCTATTTGTAAAGTGAAAAATCAGCTTAATTATTACATGTATAGATATGTATGCTAAATTTAGCATTGAAATCTTGATAAACGCAAAGTGAAAAGATATATATTTCTTTAGTTCAAAATGCTGTCCATGTCTTACCTATTTGTATATACAAATTAGAGTTCTTCATATTCTTCTACATAAGTTTCTGACAAAAATTTCCTATATTATATATGAAAGTCAGATTCTCAGTTCTTTCAAATTTGCATAGACATAACAACTTTTATGGTGCTATACTAATTTCTGTAGTTTGAGGATCTGACCATCTTTTTTCTCTGTTAACAAATCAACTTCCTTATTAATATTTTTGAGGTGTTACCAGTTTTTTATGGAAGTAAAACCTGGCTTTCATAAATCAAAATTTCAGTTATTAGAGAAGTATTATTTCTTCTTTCTATATCTGAGAATAATTTAATCAGACAACCTGTGTATTTTGGAAGATTATGAAGAGTAAATGTGGCAACAATATATTTTGTTCCATTGCTATCTTTATTCCAAATTATGAAAGACAATATTGAATATTGCTTGTGCAGGTAGGGGTGAGAAAAAAGGGAAAATGTGCGTGCAATAACTTTGCATTAAATGAGTTCTATGATGTTATTTTAGATGTACTTGCATATTCAAGTTCATGTAAATGTGTTTCATGAGCATAGAACCTATGAAAACCCATGCCTGGATCTGGAGGAGCAACTGGGGGACAGATGGGATGGCTTAGAGCATTAAAATGACACTAAGTGTCTCCATTTAAAGAATTTTGTTTCACACAGGTAAAAAGAATCAAATAAATTTATTACATAGAATAATTAAATACAGTTAAAAATTGAATTTATTTAATGGAAATAGAAAGCTTTGAATGCTGAATCAGACATGTTAAATTGTTCTTTTTCAAATTCTCAGATATCTCAAATTAGAAAAAATCAGAATAAAGGAAAAATCAGAAAAAATCAGTAAAGGAAAAAATCAGAATACAAAAGTAAATGGTACTTGATAACAGAGTTTATTATTTCAGTGTCGTTGATTTCAGCAGTTATTTCAAAAAAAAAAAAGTGTGTAAAAATAACACCCTGCAATTGGCAAGATGAGGGGAAATGGTGATTCAAGCCCTCCGGCTTAGATTTAAGAGAAATAGCTTCAGACTAAAGACAATTGCCACATGCACAGATGTCACTTTGCTTAGCTGCTAACAGTTACTTGGCAGAATGTTGAGGACAACAGTGTGGCAAACATTTTTTTCCCTTGCAGTCTCAAAGCATCAGAAGGAAGAGTGAGCTAAATTAGTGTCAAAGCAAGTCAGTTACACAGCTGTATGGGAGCCTCGCTCAGCAGGATTAAAGAGACCTTTACCATTTAGCTTTCCTTCAGAAGGGAGAGTCATGCCTTTCACTTTATAAGGACAACTGTGCTCTGTGGAAGTCTGTATAACACTGCAAGTGGTTTGGCAATATTCAGGAATCTCCAGGATGTGGCTCACTGTCCACTTTCCTACCATCATGTTGCCTACTGGGCTGCCATGTAGTGAGACTTTATAATGAGAAGGGAGGGGTCTGCCTTACATTCAGACAGTGATTTTTCCAGCTATAAGGAAACTGTACAAAATGCCATAACAAAAAAGGACAAAGGTTTGACATCATATGATCATTTTTCAGCTAAAGAAAATCATTGTCTGCTTATAAAAATAAAATCATGACATAAGAACGGCATCACATAAGAGAGAAGGATGTGATATCCATTCCTAGAAGTTTCTTGGAATATTCTAACAACTGGAAATGTGTTGTTGATGTTATTGATGTTTGCAGAAAGATGGGAAGAATATTCATAAATTTACTTGTTAAAACCCTATTGTCATTTTTTTTTTCTTCAGTGACAGGCACAGTTAAGTAGTTTGATACATTTTTACTTAGCTACAATAATGGAGGTTGGAAGGCAAAGCATGTTTGACAGTGTGCAACAAAGTGGATCCATTCTTTTCCTGTCAGGATGAGAGTGTAATTGAGTGTGAGAACAGTTCTTCGTCAAGCACACTGGTGTAAGTGGCAGCTATGATGTTGTTGCTAGGGTACCTCAAGGTAACCAACACTACCATTTTTCACCTCACATTTGAACAGACCTGTTCCCTAAATAACCATATTAAAACAATTAATTACACTTTTTTGTTTTAAACTGTTCTTATATTTTCAACTTCATAGAAGACAATTGTCTTCTCTTTCTTTTTCTTCCTGCTACAGGTAAATTTCCCACAAACTTTTAGCACTGGCACTTGATTGTATTGCCTGCAGTGATGCCTCTCCAAGCTTTTTAAAATAAATAAAACCCAACCCTGCACTTAAAAAACCCTATCCAACAAAGAATATAAGTGTACACATCAATTAGGACATTTGCCTATTCAGAAATGGCCTAATATTTTTAGATGTTCTTTTCCATTTGAATGACAGATCAACCTTTCTGTCATCTATTCCAGACTGAAAACTAGTTTGTACTTATTTTCAGTGATGTGTCAAACCTATCAGATTTGAATATGATCCTTTTTAACTTGCAGTCATTGTTTCTCTGATTGGAATCTGAGGATCAATTTTCAGCCCCTCTTTGCAAGACAAAAATGTTCCCTGTATGACTCCAAATGGAAGATGTTTGCCATGTACCATTTAACTTACCTACAAAGAGATTACTAATTGTATAGTGTGTTAAACCAAAGAAATAAGTTTGGCCAGGATGGGAAACCACAGCACCTTAGAAAGATTCATTTCTTGTATGTTAATAAAAAATAATAGTTATCACAAATAAGACATTATTTCACAGGATAAAGTGATAATGGCAAGAGGAAAAAATGGGGACTGAATCTCAAAGTCATCACCAGAAGGAATTCTGGATTATCATTCTGAGGATGTCAATGTCTACAGCAACACACTTTATTAGTCATGCCGAAACAATCTGCAAGTTTCATGTAGATGTACTGAAATCATCCTGAGATTGAAGATCAATCAAATGCTTAATTCAAAAGATCAGAAACTTTCTTAAGACTGGCACATTTGTCTTCTGTTGTACTCCCTAACACAGAATATCTGCATTTCCATTAATGAATTTCATGCTCAGCCATAGACTACCCTCTGACATTACAATCTGTTGCAATTGAAATCTACTCCTTGGAGAGTTTTTTAATTGTCTTCAGTGGTGAGTTCCTCTGGGACCTGATGATTGGTGCACCACTGGGGATCTGAGACAGGGAAGATAATCTTGTGTTATGAATCAAAAACTGTCTTTCTTTTTCAATTTTCTGAAGTTTGTGATATTCTTGATATTGTTTGAGGAGCAAATCCTTCTGTTCCTTAAAACAGAAGTGAACCGTAGCTGGAATCAATATATTTTCCATAATGAAAAGAGAAAGCATGGTGGGTTTTTTTCCAGCACATCTCCTAACAGTCAGCCTTGGCTTTTTGACACAACAGAACAAATTCTAAAGAGCCACAGTCTAATGGAAAGCAGCTAACCTTGAGGAAGAACATAAAAGGCCAGATGCTGTTCAGCTCTATGAAAGCAAAATGCGATGAAGAATTTTTATTTTATTTATTCAGCTTCACCAAGATGCAAGAGTGTGAGTACACGCACACAGTACATTTCATAAAATATTTACCAAAGTTTCATGTTCTAAGACATTAACTTCAAAACATTCACAGTATGTGAATATTACTACTGGAAGGACTACTTCTACTTGATTTTTACTTACAGTTTATGAAATGGAATGCTGGAATACGGAAAAGAAGAAACAATATGGTTTCATGCTTCAAGGAGAAATGTTATTTATTATAATTTCAGCTGTTTGTTTTTGTTAAAAAATTCATCCAGACTATTTCATTTTCAGATAATTTTTTTACAAGTTTAGAAGTTTTAAAATTCTTCTAGTTTTAATTATTTACCAAATAAACTACAGAAGAGTAATTACTTTTTCAAATAGAAAGAAATCTGAAACCCTTTATACATGAAGAAATACTATAGTATGCCAGGATAAACTTGCTTTTTAAAAGAAACTGTGAAATTTGTTTTGTCAGCTCTTAAAAGTTAGCATTATTTTTAGTTTTAAATTAAGACAGCACAGCATCTTTCCATTTTTCAAAATTCAAAGCCAACATAACACTTCCATAATGACGCATATTTGGGTTGAATGCATGTTAAACAGTTCCATTGTAAGACATATTAACAAAAAAATAACAAACTTTCAAATATAATCTACTACTTTCCCTCATATTCTCAACTGAAATGGCGTAGTGTACTGTGTAATAATAATAATTTAAAATGTACATTTCCTGGGAAAGGAGACCAAACTAGACAAATTCTTTTGTATCTTTGTTATATATGCTTTTTGGAGAGTAGAATATATGGATTCCCATTCGTGCAGCACATCATGTTTACACAGTTCATATGGCATGCAAAAAAGAAGGATTTGGCCTAACTAATAGTCTATGCAAGCATGATTTTTGTCAGTGGAAAGCTGTTGCCATTGCAATTTTAAGATCTTGTGTGTCAAATATCCTTTAGATATACTTGTTACATCAAATCCCATAGATGTTGTTTGAGGAGACCCCATAGATATCAGATATCTATGAAACTTGATACAAGAAGTTTCAAGCTTGATACAAACAAGACTCCAGGCTGAAAATTCTGGGATAGTTTATTGGAATCCAGACACCCTGGAATTTTGGGTACTTGGAGGGCAGTGAAAAACATCTATCATTTTTAACAGAGGAAAGGTTCTTGAGCAACAGTTTAAGACTTGGATTGCTTTTCTCCTCTTGCTCATCTTGAGGTGCTCAGTGTTCCACAATGTTGTATCACATTACTTAAGGATGAACATAAAACATCACTAAATCTTGTGTTAATGTAGCATTTAGATGCCATTTTAAACAAAAGGTAAATGTTTCCATCAAATAATAATGAAATGAAGATTAATATTTGGAGATTTTAATTGCCTTGTGTTACACAAGTGTCTTTAAGTAATATATCACTTCTGGAGAGATGGGGGGCAGGTGGCATTCCTGATCACTCTCACACATTCGGATTTCCTGAAGGGAAATGTTGTGCAGAAGATAGCTATTTTCATGGTGCCATACATAATAGTATGAAGGCTGAATCATATTTTATAAATTCTAAAGTAATTGTTTATTATAGGCTCTAAGGACTAAAATGTCATCTGAAGTTCTTGCACTCTCAGCTTCCTTGATTATTTTTATTCATAAAAATGAGTGCAGAATATACAGAAGCTTTATTATTCCCCATATAAAAGCATTTATGTAAAGAAAAAGATTCCCCTCTGAATTTTTGATTAATGCCCTGATCCAAGGGCCGTTAAAGCAAAGGAATTATGTTTTTCAGATACAGAGTAATGCAGAAGCATCTTAGAAGTCTATGGTTTTGTCTGCACAGATACATACAGATAAAAAGTACTTACAAAAGTATTGGGGTGTTGTTGCTTCCTATTGTTTTCCAAACAGCATAAGTTGGAACCAGACAAAACCAGAGCCTGTTCTTAACTATAAGGCCTGACCATATGCTAAAATAAATACTTTACAAAATTTATTCTGAATACTCCCATGACACAGTCTCCTGAAAAATGAAAAGGCATGTGTCTGTTCCTTCCCCTCATTTTTTCTAACACCTAGTATGTTAAGAAGATCACAGTGTGGGTTATAAAGGTAAATGTGAATAATAAACACCTGAAGTACATTGGAATAATAAGAAAACCATCTTCACTACTGCAGCATTGAGATACTGTACCTAAAGTACCCATGGAACCTCACACCCTTGAAGCAGGAGGCTGGACTAGGCAGCTTCCAGAGGTCCCTTCCAGGGACAATATCTGTGGTTCTAATATGATTCTGCAAAATATTTTTTAGGGCAAAATAGTCTACAGTCTTTCTTTTCTATGCACAGGCTTCCTGAATAAAAAGTTAAGGAAAAGGCAATAGTCACCAAACACTGACATGAAATAAAAGCTTTTCGTGTAACTCTTTCTGTAACATGCAGATACAGTCATTTGGATTTTGCATCAAATAAACAGTACTTCTTTGATAGTGGTATATTGGTGATGGTGAACTCTGGCTATATAAGTTTATTATTAAAAGCACTTTCTTCCAGAATAGATGACTTCAGATTTCTAAATAAAATACAGAAACTATCTGAAACACTTGAAGAGTGTCCCTTTCTGTACTGGTAGAATTAATGATTCTTGTTTTCATGACATACTGCTGGTGTAATTCTTCACTCATTTCAAAAGTAACAATCATAGTTTTTCAAAATTTCTTCCAGGTTTTAATTCAATATGTTCTGTTTGTCAAAAGGACAAATTATTAAGGAGTATATAAGTAATGTATGTTTTAAATTAAAAATTATTTTACATAAAAATTCTGCTTTAAATCTTTCAAATTATGAAGCAGCAATTGGAACAAGAGTCTTTGGTCTAAGTGCAGTGCTTCATGCTACTTAGTAATCAGCTTTTTTAAAATCCTCCTATGATATGTTATCTGCTACCCAAAACCCAATACTTCCATACAGATTTAGGGCAAGTATTTATGCAATTATATTTTCATGTTTCTTATAGTCTTTAGCTATTTAAGTTAGCTATTTTTGAAGACTGGACACTAAATGAGTCTTTGATTTGTCCTAGGATGGCTGTTAATAAGGTCGTTATATGTACTTGTACAAATATTACATACTTGTATATCTTTGTGAAAACCAAATTTCTCAGACCTAACTAGACCTATATCTGGAAATGGTTTCCTAACTTTTCTAATAGAGTATTTTTTAATAAAAATGGCTATAATTTGTATGCTTTTGATAGGTCTGTTATATATTAATCTTGTAAATTAAACCTCTGAAAGGTAGTACATACACAGACATGTTCTTACCAGACCAATTATTTAGCTACATGTGGACGAAGCAAAGGACTGAATTAATCACAGATAGTCATCCAAAATATTCAATAGAAAAAATTCTAGCTTGAGATTAAACATGAACATAAGAGTTCAAAAGTTTTTTAGGAATAAACAAAAAATACTTGCTATTCCTAGAGTTTAAAAGCAGAAGATTAAACACCAATCAGGTAAATCTTTGACAAAGAACATAAATTAAAAAATGTATTTGTTTTCTACCTAAATATGTAAATACACTGCCACATAGTTTTGAAATTTTTATTCCTACATAAGGTGTGTTTTTCAGACAACAAATAGCCAACACAGCTGTGGAATTTGCCTGACTTAATACACAGTTGTATTCTCTTGGTACTGCAGTGAATCCCTGGTCTCACGTCTAAAAGGTAGATCCGAGAGAGGACTGAAAAACATTGTGTTTTAATTAAAACAAAAATTCATTAAGATATTTCAAGTATGTATCCACTGTTCTCTGCATAACTTATCATTTTATTTGTCATCCATCTCATTTAGTTCTTTATTTTCTTTCCTTTTTTTTAATTTCTTTTTTCATGTATGTAAAATTTTGTAACCTGGATAAATTTAAGTTGTGGGGTTTTAGGTAGCAACTGTTTGTTGTTCACCACTGGCCAAGGATCTCTATAGTGAGCTTTTAAAACAACACAGATCCTTAAGGTCCCAATAAACGTACTAGTGTATAACTCATTATTTTTGTTCCTTTCTCTTTTGGTGTAAAAAAATCACAATGCAAACAAGCAAATAAATATTTATATGAGGAGAGGAAGAAAAAGAATTACATCTCAAGTTGACTTGGAATTTTCCATCAAAGTACAACTTGATGGAAAAATATGTTTTGCTTTAGGAGTCATATGCTTTCTATTCGTTAAAATGAATGCGTTTATGAACAACATTTAATAAATATTTTGATATTTTACTTCCTGTTTTCTTACAGTCCTTAGCAAATTTGAAGTTCCAACTTTTTAATTTGATCTAATGTGTGTAGAACACAACAGCTCATTTGTGTAGCATATCTGAGATTATCAGTTCTCATTACCTTAGTATAAGAATACAAATTATTAGGTTTGTGTGCCAGACTCTTAAAATGCATTCCTGGATAGGATCTCTCATACCAAATGACTGCCAGCCCCGCAAGCCTCTGCGGGAGCTGCCTTTGGATTAGTTGCTGATGTTTATTCCAACCTTCTAAAGGAGATTGTGGAGGAGATAAATTGTACCCTATACTTAATGTTCACATGGTAGATGAAAGAGCTAAGGAACCTATTTCCACAGCTGGGAACAGCTTCTACTGGTGGATCAAAATTTTTTACTGCAATTATGTTCTAACTAGTTTAGAGACATGAAACAGTAACTACTGAGAAACACCTTTTTTTAAAAATATATTTAGGAAAATATAAAGTCATTCTCTCTGTAAGATCTTGTCCTATTTCCTCAGGTTTTGATGGGTTTGATTTTTTTAATTCCTTTTTTTTTTTTCTTTCTTCTTAAGTACCTAAGTCGTAAAAAACTACTTAATTTTCCTTGATATGCAGGAATAGGCGTAATTTTTTTAAGACTAATTGCTGTGGAGCAAGAGGAAGCTATATCATATATTAATGTTACATAATTATTTCTTATTTTCTATTTAAACATCATCGTCTGCCTAAGTCTTTAGCTTTACCTGTGAGACTTTCCTAAAGAGAATATTTTCCTCTTTCCACCAGCAAAACAGAAACACAAATTTGAGAGGAAAAGATTCACTGCTAACATATCTGTGGCAGAGGTTTGTGTGTTTTTCTACCCATTTACCTACTAACCTTTGTTAAGCTGTTGCTGTATTGATGGATCAGTTTTTCCACTCCAGCTGCCATTACATCTGTTTGTCAATCATTCCTATTAAACATGCATTTGAATACAAAACTCGGCTGGCCTATCAACAGATTAAGCTTCAAATTTAGGAAGTTCAACAAGTAATTCCATCTTTGATAAAAGGTTTGAATTGTCTGTATGAAAGAAACATGGCATATCAACTATTTCCTTTATGGTTTGTAGTTATTAGAATAGAATATTAGATGTATTATCAATGACAAAATCCTGGCACATGAAAAAATTACAAGGTCCAAGATCCTCACTAGATCCAGAGCACTATGGCCCCTCCAACTACTGATGCTGGGACCTCTGCCTGCTTTGAAAATAAACCCATGCTATTAGCAAGGATTTTCTGTAGTAGTTGATTTGGACAGCTAAAACATTAATTGAAATAACGATAAATTTTTGGCTTTGTGTTTATGATGTGCTCCCTTTTGCCTGTAACAAAGTTTGAGTAGTCAGTTTCACAAAAATTTCTGGTGAAGTAGAGAGCCAGGTATGGCATTAGTAGGATTGAATAAGACATATAAAGAACATAAAAAGGCTAAGGTTTAAGCACCGACACAATATTTAGGCACACTGACTTTTATATTATACCTTTAACAACCTCTCATCAGCAGAAGTTACTGAAGGTTGAACACTTCATATTCTGTACCATTTTAATCCAAAGAGCACAATTTACAATAATCTTTCTGAAAGATCATTAGTTCATAAGGCATACAGCTTTTTTCAAGAGTAATTATGAAAATATTTAAATCCATTTTAAAAAGTAACTGAAATGCCTTTCTTTGAGGACTTCTTGAGTACAGGGCCTTATGCTTTTGGAATGTAAGTTCCTTTTTTACTTCAGTCATAGTCATTCCCTGACTGTTTTGAAAACATTTTAGAAACCACAACTGCCAAGTTCAAATTGTGCCATACATATTTTTGTGACATGGAGTTTATAAAGTTTCTGATATTTGACTATAATTTTTAGATACTTATACCATCTATTAAGAGTTTAGCTGGAAATTTACATTAAGAGTTTACATTAAGAGTTTACCTGGAAATTTACATTTGTGTAGATGGTTTGGTTTCTGTTGCATATAAATATGAAGGAGTGGTTCATCATCATTAAGAATGCTTGGACTTTGTCTCATTAACATAGTCTTCTCCATTTAAAGGAAATTTATATAAAGCAATGGATGCTACAGGTTATGTATCCAGTTTAGAATAAATTTTGTGATAATCAGCATTATTTTGTTCTAAACAGAAAACTCTTAAACAGAGCATATTTATTGAAATGGAAATACAAAGCTTTGATGTAAGTTTCTTTAGAAAGTGAAAAAAGAAGCTGAACCAGACATGGTGGTTTGTACAGACTGTGTGTTTCCAAATCTTTTTGACATGCTGTCCAGCAGAATAAGCCAGATTACTAAGGGGTTTGAAAGGAGACTTCCTAAGTGATTTTAAAAAGTAATACAGTTTCTTAATTCATCAACTGTTATTAAATTAGTGTGTTCCCTTAACTGTCACCTCAGGTTACATCCAAACACAATTCTACAGTTATGTCTAACCACGGGGCATGTATTCACAAAACCATTTAAAATGCATCTTTTTTTTTACTGATATTCTCTGTGTATTGTTCCAGACTACAATTTCTTTGTAATGATTGCAGAACAGCAATATTGTTAGGAAGATGAAGTTTAATAACATGTCACATCTTCAGCTTAGAAATCATTTAGTGTAACAAACAGATGGATGTCTTTCTCCTTCAAAGCAAGTACTGTTGTAAACTTTCCCTCTGAATGAAAATGAGTGAACAGCAATTTAAAAAAAATGTTTGTGTGTAAAATGCGTAAAATATGCACAAGTATTTATGTGTACGTCTATACGCTTCCACCACAGGTTTGTCCCTCATGCCTTTCCTTAAAAAAAACCCAAAAAACATCATGCAGTCCCCATCTCTGTTTTTCAGGTCACATCTGAAAATTCATTTTCCATTATGCTTCAAAAAGATTTTAAAGGTCTTATTTCTGGTTTTGGTGAATAAGCAAGCCATTTTTTTTTTTATTTAAACATTTCAAAAGAAGTTGATCCACATCCAAACACAGTACAAACAAAGTTCTTTCTATCCCTGTTTGTTTTTCACACTTAATAAGCCACTTCACCTGCTCACCATCAAGAGCAGATTGATCTTCACTGGTGCTCACACATTCATTCACACACCTACACTCACAGTTCCTCAGACCACACACACCAATCTTTATAGAGCAGACAACATCTTAAAAAGAAAAAGTCAGTCAGTAAAATATAAAATAGTCATTCAGAGGATAGAGAAGCTCAGATTTGTGACCACCTGTGGAAACTGACCATACATAAGTCTATGGGACCTTATGAGATGCATCCCAGAGTCCTGAGGGGATCAGCTGATGTAGCTACCAAGACACTCTCCCTCATACTTTAAAAGTCATGGCAGTCAGGTAAGATTCCTGGTGACTGGAACAAGGGAAACAATGCATCTACATTTAAAAATGCCAGAAAACAGAAGACCCTGGGAAGATCATGAACAGATCCTCTTAGAAGCTTTGCTAAGATAATAAAGGACAGGGAAGTTGTTTGAAACAGGCAACATTGCTTCACCAAATGCTCTAAACTGGGGAGAGATGGATTTTACAGGGGGATTTTATGGGGTGGATGAGGAATTGCTTGGATAGTCACATCCAGAAGGTAATGCTCAATGGCTCAATGTTCAGACGGAAATCAGTGGCAAGTGGTGCCCCTCAGGGGTCCATATTTGCATCAGTATTCTTTCATGTCTTCATCAGTGACATAGTTGGATTGAGTGCACCCTCAATCTCTTTGCAAATGACATCAAGTTTAGTGGTTCAGGTGACACACCTGAAGGACGGGATGCTTTTCAAGAGGGGAAAAGCGGGCTCAGGTGAAGCCATATGATGCAAGGTGCTGCATCTGGGTCAGGACAACCCTCAGTGTCAAAACAGGCTTGGAGTTGAAGGGGCTGGGAGCAGCTCTTCTGAGAAGTACTTGGCGGTGCTGGTGAATGGAAACTGGACAGAAAGATAAGAGAACCTTCACCAGCAAGTAGATGAAGGAGATTTTCTTCCTCTGCTCTGCTCTTTTGAGACACCACCTGTACTGTATCCAGCTCTGGGTTCTTCAGCTCAGGAAAGAGGTAGACCTGTTGAAGTGGGTCCAGAGGAGAGCAACAGAAATGATCATAGGCCTGAAGCATCACTCCTGTGAGAAAAGTCTGAGATGGTTTGGGTTGATCAGCCCGGAGAAGACCTCAGGAAGACCTCATCATGGTCTTGCAGTACATGGGAGTACAAAGGGAGCTTGTAAGAAACATGGGGACAAACCTCTTGCATGGACCTGTTGAGATAGGACAAGGGGTAATGAGTTTTAATTAAAAGAGGGTAGATTTAGACTAGCTATAAAGAAGAATTTTTTACTATGAGGGTGGTGAAACACCAAAAGAGTGTCCCATCCCAGGAAAGATTCCAAGCCAGATTGGATGGGGCTCTGAGCAACCTAATCTAGTTGAAGATGTCCCTGCTTATTACAGGAAGGTCGGACTAGATGTTCTTTGAGGTCCCTTCTAACCTAAACTATTCAATGAGTATGTGAACTTAAGTACTTCACCTAATTTTGTATATTTACTTTAAATTTATTTGTAGAAGAACAAGAACAGATCTGACCTCAGGAAACACTTATTTTTGGGAATGAGTTTCAGGTTCATTTTATATATGGTCCTGTAAATCTGACATTTTTCTCTGTCCTTTAAGCTATATAAGTCATTCTGTCATGGCTCATTCATTAGTGGATTGATATATCAGCATTATTTGTTGATAATTAGATCTATCAACTATTTCTACATCCAGATATTCCTATTTATCTTAGTTAAAATCAGTGTAATTCACAATGCTTCCGATTCAAAACTCATTATTCTTCCGAGGAGAAAGGCAGGACCGCATTCTTCATTTTACAATTCTCAAAAGAAGGACATGTAAAATGGGATTCATCCCAGGGTCTTTTTTTTGTGGCTGAGAGAAAGACACATTGTCTCTTCACAATGTAGATATTTAAAGTAAATCAGATGAATCTGCTCTAAATTTTTTTTTTCTCTTGTGAGTATAATAGGAGATCAGGTGATGTAGACACCTTTATCACAGCTCCCCAAAGCTGTATGAGGCAGAATCCTCACAGAGAGCTGTCAGGACTTTTCCAAGTTCACAGGAAATACCTTGCAAAGGTAATTCAGTGCAGGTCCCTTGGGTCTCATTTGTAGAAATTCTTTCCTGCCTAAAAGAATTGTACTGACAGTCTATAAATATAACATTTATGGGGTTTGGAGGGGAATTACTGAAGGTGTATTGCTGGGAGGTAAAAATGCTTTCCATGATTTTGTGGTCACTTCAATTTAATTCTTTCCCTCCTGTAATTATTTTCGTACTTCTGATTAGTCATTAAGTCACTGGTTTCCTGATTATTTGATCAAATTAATTTCCATACTGATTATCTATAATTTTACCAGTTGCTCAAACAATTTCCATTTACTATGTTTCTAAACTATATTAATAAAACACTGAATGTGAATATCTACGTTAAGTCTGCATTTGCCTCTCATCCTTTCAGTACTAATAGAGGAAAATAAGACATTTATTAAATGCAAGTGTTACTTTGGCTTCATTCTGTAGAGATTTTTCATAAAGAGTAATTATTTTAAAGTATGTACACAGAGTAGAAAATAATTCTAAACAAATATTTAACATGTAATTTGCATGACTGCCCAATGGCCTGGCAAACAATGAATTAGGATTATGATTTTATGAGAGGCCTTTTCAAATACAAAGCATTTTGGAAGACTGACTTTTAATATTACTGGGTGGGTTTTTTTTTTTCTTTGTAGTACTTCATGTGCTGAACCAAAACTTTAAGTATTGAGTATAATATATTACAACTTTTGAAAAATAAATTTGGGCAAAATACTATAGAAGCATATATAACATATGTTGAAGCAGTATAGCATATATTGCTTCAGCATTATAATCTGACTTGAACAGTTAAAGCTGGCTTGATATATAAAGCTCAATTATATTACTGAGCTTAAGTTATGGGACTTTTAAAGGTAATGACACCATATACTTTATATTAAAATTTTAAGTGTCTTAATATATTCACCAAAAGCTGACTACACCTTTGAAGGGAAGGCGTATATATATATTTCTATACACACAGACACATACATACATATGCATATAAAAATATACATATCTCCAAGCTTTTATAGATATAAATTATAGCTATCTCCAAACTTATCTTCTGTCTCATCACATGCTATAGCACTGCATTTCATGTAGCTGTAACATTTGGTTTGGTAACTGGTAACATTTGATTTAAGTTTAAACTTTATGAAAAAGAGAAAATAGAAAACAGATATTTCTATTGGGAAAAAAATCAATGACAAGGAAAAAAACCTGTGGCACAGGAACAGGATAAATAATAGCAATGCTATTAAAAAGCTCTGGAGCCTAGGACTGTATATTTAAGTGGATTTGCCATACCAGAAGAGCATAAAAAGCAAATTATTAAAGCATATATATTTATTAGAAATGGTGTACTGCTTTCTCCTTTTCACATATTATTATCCAAACTACCTTTGCAGTGAATATGTTATCTATCACATTTGCCTGACGGGCAAATCATGCATTTATACTTACAATTTTGCCATTGTTTTGACTAATTCAGGCAAGATTAAGAAGCAAAACCACACACAGAAATAATGTGAGGCCGCACAGAGGAAAAAAGTGCGTAATGGATCCATTTCCTTCTCCTTGTGAAGGAGTACGTTTCTCACTTTTTAGAACAAGGCAAAGGACAAGTGAGGGAAAGTGAGTCAGCCTAAGCTGAAAGGGGCAAACTATACCAAATGAATTTGCATTCTCCAAAAGCTGTGACTGATCCATTGGCAAAACATCGCATAGTATTTGATACATGAAGCTTTATACATTTCTATTAAATTATCTGAAATTCTCCTCTAAGTGAAAAAACAGATCAAAAACTAGGGTTTGTGAGTCAGTTACTGCAAAGTTATTAATGCTTTGGGTTCTGAAGGTGGGAGGAGTGTACAATACAGGGACGTTCACAAGGCACGTCAGAGCATTTTCTGTGTTTCAGTGGGGAGGGCATGTGTAACTTTGAAAAGAAGTTTGAGATATTTTACAATATTATAGAATGCTATTTAATCTATATGCATTTAGCCTTAAAATCTTTCATTGTTTTTGCTTTTCTCATACCTACCAAAATTCCCAGCTCTTTTCTCTAGACTTCACCAGATGAAAGACTTATAGAATCAAAACCTTTTTTTTAATACAAAAGAAAAAATTGCAATAAGGTGGGGGATTTTTTGTGTTTTTATTCAGATCAGATGACTTGAAAGTCATAATAAGGGACAATAGACATCAACAATAATAGGCATATAACATATTTTTAAAAAACTCTTTACACAAGCACTAGATATATCTATTAATGACAATCTAAACTTTGACTAAAATAACTCCAGTCTTTAAAACTTTTTGATGCTGCACAAATTTGTCAGTTGACAAAGAATTTTTTTTTTTTAACCTGGAGGAATTTCCAAATACATTCAATTCTGAATACGCTGCAACCCAGTGACTGTGGAGATGACTTCAGATATTGAAAGAAAACATGTATCATATTCCATTCAATGGACACACACTCCCACCATATACACAAAAGGGTCACACAAGCACAGTGACCATAGTCTGGTAAATTCACTCGGGGTTGATGCTACTAACAAGGGAAATATTGCAGCTATTCTCCACAATAGTATGTATGTTGAATAGTCAGAAATAACATGTATGTTTACTTCAATTTTCTGTAATTTAAAGATTGTAGAAATAAGGAACTCTTAATGGTTTTATGGCCACAGAGTATTCTAAAAAAAATAATTTTAGGAGGGTGTTTCTCCTTCATCTGTTTGTCTTCTATTAGTTCACCACAGCTTAAATTTTTAAAATTGTTTTAGATTTTTTTTTTAATAATCAATGAAAATTGATGCAGCATTAGACTAGAGACACTGACTTAAGTGTCCAAATGTAGTTGTCTAACCATCTGTCAAGGTCAGTGAAGAGCTAGGTAAGAAAACCCTTGGAGCCAAGAGACTAGTCTGCTAATCAAATGTAGGTGCTTCTCTTAACGTGCTACGTCCCTCTAGCCTCTCTTGCCTCAATTGTCTGATTATCCCCTGACCGTAAAGGAGGCTTTGACAGCTCTCAAGGCTGCACTTTACTGTTACAGACTTGCTCTTTCCCTGGTATAAAGAATTTCAACTTCTCTTCTGCCCATAGAACAAGCTCAACAGCAAGTGTGGAGACGCTCACTGTGTCATGAATTTTTCATAATAAAGATCACAAAATTTACACCATTCTTTAGGAAAGATGAGGAATAATTGCAGAAAACCTAAAGAACTGGTCCACAAGAAGAGATGTCATGGCTTGGCCTTGTTTAGATTGAAGATCACTGTGTTCTCCAGGATGATGTGGAGAAAGCAGGAAAGAATTGAGGTGAAGCAAGAATGACCAGTTCAGCTTTAAATTGTTACTCTGGCCAGTGGCTTGAATATCTTGAATTTAAGCTTCGTATTGCACGTCTTGTGAATCATCTGAATTTTTTTGCATGGATTGAGTTTTAGTGTCTTCATTGATTATTATATTGACTTGTATTAATGACAATATGCTCTTCAAACAGCATTATATTTTTGCTAACCTGTAGCAACAGACTAATATGAGTATAAATGACAAACTATATCTGCTGTTTTCTCTCTGTCTGTATGTTTCATCCTTCCTATATTCGTAACATCTGTAACAGGATATTCCAGTCAGTATTGTTCCCAATGCAGCCAGAACAAATAGCTTTCCACAGAATATGGGAATATTTGCTAGAATCTCACCTGCTTGTATTGATGTATTCTGTTTCATCAGAATACACGTGGTTTACATGTTGCCATTGTTTTGCCTGTACAGACACAATCTGTCTCTTGAATCATATAATTTAGAAACAGTTCCATTATTTCAGAGACATTAGTACTGCTAAATAGGTTTTGTCATCTTATTTAAATCATTTTATATAAGCATTTGCTGTCAAATGCATGCTTGAGACTTTGTGAATGATTCTAGCCTACAGAACAACTGTCAGCATCAACAAAGTTATCTGTGCTAAAACACAGATGCCCATATTAAAAGTAAATGCCTTTCTTATTCTGTGGAATATGCAAAAAAAATTAACCACATCCCATCTTATTAACTGATGAAAAGTGATGCATTTTTCTCCCCAGGATTCACTGGAATACTGGTTCTGGTTTAGAAATAAAAACTGTATTTTAGTTATGGAAAGAATCTATTCATTACAGTTTTACATATGCAGGCACAATAAAGACATTTGCAATAGATTTGCTATAGACATTACGAATTACTATGAACATTACACCACAATATAGTTAACTTACCAGTCTAAATTTTACATTCATATGTTTAATATAACATTGAATTAGCATGTATTCCATGATGTATATAAATTAATCTTTTAAATGCCATGAGTTTTGTAAGCAGCTGTATTTAACATTCTAGAATCTTCAGCAAAGTTACTAGCAAAAGCTTCCTTTTTGATAAGTATTAATGTTAAAATTTAAAACAAAATAGAGCAAGAGGTAGCTAAATATGATTTTTTTTCTGATTTTCTTCATATTGGCTAAAATTACATAGCACATAATTCAGAAAACGCCATCTAAATTTTAATTAAATTTCTGAATCTGTACAATAGCCTGAATTTACATTCAAATTACTAAAAAAAGGTAAAATATATATGGACTGTGATAGTTAGTCATTATGAGCATTTAATATTCACTTCAATATTGTATCTCTTTGGTGTATGCAACATGTAACAAAATTCCCTCACTCTAAAATGAGAGGAATCTCATTCTAATAATTTCCAGGCTTTCATGTTGTATCTTTCATTGGTGAGCTTGAAGAAAATGCATAACACATTATATCAAATATCTCTTTAGTGGTAGGCATAACTACACTATTTTTATTTTATAGCTACATTATGATTTGCCTAAGGGGCCTCAAAAAGCCAGAGGCCATTATGCTTTAACAATTCCTGGATGATTGAATAAAATAGAAAAAAAAAAGACTAATTATGGATTGAAGTTGTGTATTTGAAATTGAATTAATGTATTCAGAAAATTTTTGCTCTGGACTCAGTTTTAAAGGATTAAAAGGCCAAACCATGACAAGGTTGGGTACTTTGAAGGCTGATTTAAATGGTAAGGCTTAATCATCTTGTGGGTATGGAGGCATAAATCAAAATGGATTAACAGTTTACAACTTAGCGTTTTAGTCTATATAAACTTTGCTGGATATTTTTCAAAGTCAATGAAGAGTGATGAGCCCCCTAGCACATTCTTTAACAGTGAAATGAGTTGTGCCTAAATAGTATGCCTGTCTTCTGAAGGCTTGTATCTGGGAAAATTAAGTTTACCTTTTTTGACCCATCACTCAGCTGTATCCAACTCCTGAGCATACACTGTGGAAACTATGTGTGTTTGTACAGCACATGTGAACTATTAGATGTGAAAAGAAGCATAGGTGCCTCTGTGCTCAGAGTTATCCATGCAAGGGAATTGAGAACCCTGTGTTAGAAACCAAGGGCTCCTACACAGTGCAGAAGAAGAGGTACTTTTTCCATGGTCTTGTAGTGATGGGACAAGGGCGAATGGATTTCAATTATATGAAAATATATTTAGGTTAGGTATAGGAAAGAATTTTTACTATGAGGGTGGTGAGACCCTGGAACAGGTTATCCGGAGAAGTGATGTCCCATCCCTGGAGGTGTTCAAGGCCACACTGGGTGGAGCTCTGAGCAGCCTGGTCTTATGAAAGGTGTCCCTGCCCACAACAGGGGGTTGGAACTGAATGATCTTTAAGGCCCTTTAATACAAACCATTCTATATTTTTATTAAAGTATTACTACTCTTACCTAACTGACAGCCTCCTGTTTAGTGCTTAAGTGACTGTCATGAGCATGAGAAATGTACATTTGCAATCCTTCATGCATGTAGGGGAAACTGAAGCGCAGATTTTCGTTGTACAAAAAGATACTTCAGCCTGTCACGTTTGTTTAAAGGCATTTCACAACCTCTCATCAAAAGCATTATAGAAGTATACAGGAGGCTCAACTACACTTTCTGTGTCATATTATTTCTTAAACTAGGATTTTCAGGAATAATTGGGCAGATGCTATGATGTTCAGGATTTCTAACCTGAAAATGTTTAGTAATACTATCTGTAAAGTCTGCATTAGTATAAACTCCTTTCACTTCAGTGACAGAGGAATAGGCATTAAAATTTTAGATTTAGGTACCTACTTCCTATTTAATTTAAGTGCTTTGGTATTTTCTCTTCTTTCTGTTATTTCAAAATACATGTATAAAACACAGAAATTGCCCAAAAACACTAGTTAAATTCTCTTCAAAGCTTTACCTACCTTTGGTTGAACCTGATCTGAGCTGTTAACAAGACTCTTGAACACCAAGTCCTTTATGATTTTTTTGGCATTTTAGTAGTGCATTTAGTGACTATACCACAATAAAAATATTTGCTGTCAGATTGCTGTTAAATTCATACCTTTGCTACTGATAAACTCCTTAATAATGGTACAAATTGCTAATGTTTGACAATGTTAAAGAAATCCACATTAAAAAAAAAAAAACCAAAACAAAACTAAAAACATTTCGGATAAAACTGCAAAATGCGCAAATACAATTTTGACAGAAGTACATTAAAATACCATTCAGCAGAGCCTTTCTCCTGCACATACTCTGAATAAACTTCTCTTTTTCTGATCCACGAGGAATAAGGAAGATTCAGTTGTACTTCTTTCCAACCGCTGCCCAGCTACTGCCCAGAGCTGCTTTAAGTTCTTCGCATGAGAGACTGGGAGAGCTGTGCTGTGCTGGGCTGCGCTGCCCCGGGGCTTCCTGGGGATCAGAAGACATTTCTGCACCAGCCTGGGCTCCTCACATTCTGACCTCCTGCAGCCACCTCCTACACAACAGAGCCAGATGGGTTTCCTGCAAGCAAGGACTAGCTTGCCTGAGGAAAATGAAGATGCAAAAACATGGGCGTTTCAGCCTGATCCAAAGCCTGCTGAACTCTGTGTTTTTGACTTTGGCTGAGCTGTTAAGATTCAGTCTCGATCTGTCCAGTGTCAGTGAAAGCTGTGTCTGGTTAGAAAGACAGGTATTGCTTTGTACTGCCAACACTCCATGTCCACCAACTTACTTCTGATAGTCACAACAGAGACAAAAAATCAAGAAAAAAAAAATAATGCAAAATAAAAATTATGATTGCCAACTTGGACATAAAAAAATCCTGTTCTGTTTAATAATAGATTTTTTAGTAGCAATAATTAAAATATTGACTACAAGAAGTGAAAATAAGCAATACTTTTATATGTAAATGCAAAAGAAAATCTGAAGCATTTACCAAAAAGAGTATTTTATATGCAACTATGAAAATTGTTCCTGCTTCAAGTTAGGTGTAAGTCCTTCTTGGTTTCTTCTATACTCACTGCTTCTTGAATAGTCTGTGATACAGTCAACAAAATAAATCAGATTGTGAACACATTAAAGTTAACCAGATCTATTCCTTACCCTAGAAATGTTTAATTTCTGTTGACAGTCTTGTCCTGAGTGGTTATAGCTGGAAAAGTAAAGCAAATTACAATCCCATCTTGGAGCATATCTGCTTCCAGTTTTCAAAATGAGTGCCTTTAGCTCAAAAATCTCTTATTTGTTACACTGAATTTAAAAGTTGAAATTTGTTGTTAAAGAAGCTTTAATGAGAAGTAATTAATGGATGTGATTAAATTAAACTCCTATAAAAATGTCGAAACCTTATGGAGACTCTACCTAGCTTTCTTTACTACAGAAAATTTATTTTTTTTTAATGAAAAATAGAATGATATGATGGAAAAGCGACAATTGTTGTGTAACCACAAAGACCATGAAAATTCACATAAATTTATATAGATTTAATATAAATAATAAATATAACTATGTAACTAATAACTATAGTTTAATAACTATCTGGAGGCAGGAATAAAAAGCATTTGGGCCAATGCCATGATACTGACATTGTTTATTGAAAAAGAATTAATTATACCTTTGGTGCAGTTACTTCACTTCCCAATTTCAGGATGAGCAGAGAGCATCAAAGAGGAACTGTTATGGACTGACTGCAACCTCCATTCCCCATCCCCCTGTAACACACAAGCTGTGTCTTTATCTTGACCCATGAGCTTTTTCATCTTATTTTCTCTGCCTGCCCTATTGAGGAGGGGGAGTAAGAGAACAGGTGAGTGGGTGTGAGGGGCTGGTGAAGGTCTGGCATCCCTCCAAGGTCAGCCCACCACACAGGCCACAGCTTAAAACTAAAGAAACCCCAAGACATAACTACACAAGTTAGTTACACAAGTGCTAGATTCAAGCTTGTACTTCAATGCATCTCTGCATAAATTCTGCATGTATGACAGCTGAGTCAAGAATCTTCTTTTCCATGGGTTTCTGTGCAGTACTTTCAATTTTAAAATAGGCAAAAATAAAATCACACAGTGGTTTTATAGGGATATATATCAGATTAAAATCTGCCTTTCTGAAGTGTCTGCTCTGAATGAGGATGTTTAAAACACAGGAACTACTGGCTTTAGCAGATTCAGAAGCTGAATTCAATTTTATTCCATTCCATGACGATTCACCACTCCAGATTATACTACTAAAGAAAAAAAAAAAACCAACAAAAAAAAACTCCCACACACCAACCAACAAATAAACAACTATACCAATACCAAAAAATCCCTCATTAGATCACTAGTGTTTTTTAACTGCTACAACTTTGAAACAATATTAGATTTATGAGTTCCTATTTCTCATAAAGAAGAAAAAGAAAAAAACAACTTTCATTAATTATCTATATATACATTTAAAATACCAGAAAGCAGAACAGCCAGGCAGAGTGATATTTTCTCTAATTTGATAACAAGTAGTTTACACAGAACTGATAAGAAACTCTTGGCCATTAGATAATAAAGCCTTTGGGTTTGGAGGTAGGTTTAAGTTGTGGAAATTTCTTGTTCTTCCATATATTTTGCCACAGAGTAGAATACATACTCTGTTTTCAGTGCCCAAACCCCTTCGAAGTGCTTGAGGACCGATACAGACCTAAAGCAATCCATGAAGCCAGGCTGCTGAAATAAGCAGAAATGATTTGCTAGAAGAGAATACTGAGCAGAGCTGCAGGCCTTATGCTTTATTTCTTAAAGAGAGGCACTTTATTCTGGTCTGGAAAAAAGCTTCTCTCTCCATTCGGGATTCATGATCCCCCTCCTGACATTAAGGGCCTTTATCACATACAGAGTAATTTCTCAGAAGTTGTGATAAATTTGGTCTTCTTGTCCTTTCTAGTTTAATGGTTGAAGTGCATATTTTTATGCATATTTTGTTGAAATCCAAAGCCTGAGGGTATTTAACTTGTATAATCTATGAAGTTGTAGATATTTTCTGTCTTTGTTGTTACTATAGTATAGTTTGGATAACATTCGCATTATTATTGACAATAGTTTGAATGCAAAGTATTGAGATGAGTGTCTCTCATCTCAGAAACAGTCTTTGTTTCTGTTCTGTTTGTGGTCTAGTATTCTCACCTTAAACTATTATCCAGTTTATTTCCTCCAGGAACGCATAGAAGGAAGAGTGACTTCTTAATGGGACTGAGTTAAACAGTAAATAATTGTAAACTGGCTATGGCACATATTCTTGAGCATTATATTTTGAAATGTTAAATATTTTTAAGTTTGACATGTGATTTATGTCAAGTCGACTGGATGTGGCAATGACTAACTGAGGATAGTGAGATTAGGAAATAAATGCATAAATGCTTTTTAGAATGCTTTTCAATTTGCAGAATGAGGGCCCTGCAGTACATAAAGACAACTGGCATGATGCCCATGCACTGGAGCAATAAGGGTAAAAGTGCTAATAATTACCATAGTTAGATGCCAATTCACCAAGATACCTTGTAATGCATACAGCTTACACCTTGCTTGTATACCATGCTGATTTGATGTTGCTACCAAAACTAAAAAAATTCTTATTTAAAAAAATTCTGGTTTATGAGATACTTGACTAGAAATATTGTTAAAAGAAACATGTCTCATACACCAAAAGATTCTTAATAAAAGAAGACTTGTTTTTAAACAAAATACCTTTCTAATTAGGCATAATCTAGAACAATATCATATTATCAAAACAGTTCCTTTTGATTTAGTGATTTTTGTTTGCTTTCTTTGGTTGTTATTTACCTGTTGTTTGTTTTTTACTTTTTTTTCTAACAGAAAATATAATTACTTACTGGCTAACTATTTTTTTCTAATTAAGCACGCCAAGTAAAAACTTGAATGAAAAATAAGAGCGTAACTGAAACAAATAGAGGCATTTAATGAGATTCAGAAATAACGTTTGATGTACTGTGTAAGATTATAAACCAAAGGTTTGATGCCGTTTGACTTCTCAGCCAGGCAGGACTAAGTCTATTCAAGATCAGGTAGGTTGACCTCAGAATGGAGCTTAGGGAAGGTTTCACCTGCCTGAATTTTAGAAAACTGAAAGTTTTAATGTCTTCTTCCAAGATGATTTCCAGAGGCTGCTTCTGCTGTCTATGAAAAGAGAAAGACATATTTGGATGGTGAATTTTCTAATAATGAAAAAAAGGTGTCTATTATTAGCAGAATGATTGAACTCTGTCTTCTGACATTAATGTAATGAAAGGCAGAGATGACTTGACTAAATTTGGTACCAGATCTTGAGGTGTCAAACATGGTCAAAGAAATTCAATAATGTAGTTACTTGGGGGGCAGGAGGGGGATGGTTTCTATTAAAATAAATGTTAGTAAATGCATACAAAGTCAAGATTTTATTTGCATGGCAAAATCAGTATGTAATTGCTCCAAGATTTAATATTTCTTCAAATGCTACTTTTCTTGTAAAAATAGTGAAAATTGATTATAAATACATTTAAATGCCAGAAAAAAAAATTATTTTAACTAAGACAAAGGTTTCTTACTTTAATTTTCAAATTTAACTATGAAGCAGCAATGAATTTGTCATCTCAACTCTCTTTTCCTCTCATATATAGTTATGGCCTAGGTCTATGAAATATTTTAGTGATTCTTAAGGAGATTCATGGTTGTCACATCGAAATCCTACACCTATTGAGAGAAGTATCTGTCTAGAGAATCTATCCTAAGAAAACTTAAGAAACACAAGTTGATATGGCCTAATGAGAGAAACTGATAACTAATTTTCATATTTTAATGTTGCAATTTAAAAGATAAACATTCCTATATAAAGGGTTTTTTCTCAAGAGTTTTATTCATTTAAAGAAAGAAACAATTATTTCTGCAATTCTGTTTGGCTAATCATTTTTTCAAGGTTCCTCTATCATATCTGCTAGAAATGTGGATGTGTTGGATGTGTTATAACATCCTGTCAAAGAGAGTTATCTTTTATCTTTAATATGTTTGGAGTGATCATAAAATCAGAGAGCATGCTGAGTTGGAAAAGACCCATCAGAATCATTGAGTCTAGTTCATGGCCCTGCACAGGACACCCCAAAAATGACACCTTGTGCCTGACAGTATTGTCCAAATGCTTCTTGAACTCTGTCAGGCTTTCTGCTATGACATCTTCCCTTGGGAACCTGTCCCACTGCTCAATCCCACTGTGGGTTGAAAAACTTTCTCGGGATTCATTTTCATACTCTTAAAAATTACCTTCTGGATGAAAGATGGTATAGGAAAAATGATTGCAGAAATGTACTTTTCACTAAAGAAAATATCAATACAATTATGATTAGCATAGATTTGAAACTTGATATATTCTATATTTTCTTATATTAGATGTGACTGTCTGTATTTAGTTGACATTGGATTAAATTATCTTTATTGTAAACTTAAGGTTCAAACTTCAGCAAATTAGGCTCATCTAAAATACTATTTTCTAATGCCTTACAGTCAAAAAAGCCTTTGTTTTTTAAATGTCTGTAATGTGTTGTTACTGAAAAATAGCTTTTTTGTTTTTAAATTACAACTTCACCTTTTGTAATGCCTCATGTAGCTCCATTCTGAAAAATAAGATATGATCTAGTTGTGGTTACTCCTATGGAGTACTGCACTTGTCAGCATGTCTTTAAAGTGCAAGTATAAAGTTTTCTATTCAGATGACAAAGTTAAGAATAGCATCTATTTATAGGCAGCATTTATGCTTGCAGCACATAGATAAAAGCACTTAGCACAAAGGTATTTAATCTCTGACAAAAATGTCTACTTAAAGGTAAGCAATATATGTATAAAAACACCTGTATGATATGAAGCTTACAATTAAACATTGAACCTTAGAGGGTGTGTATAGACTTCTAGCTTTTGTCTTCAATATTTCCCCAAATAAGAACTTATTTATTAATTTACAGGACATTGATTCTTTTTTTCTGCAGTCCTTTCATCTTTCATTTAGAAAGGAAGACTACATGTGTAAGCCTTTAGAGTACTTCCAGAATTCTAGAAAAAAACCCTGTCCTTCTGTTCTTAAAAGAGAGCCATAGAAACTTTGCCCTCGTTCTTCACATTGACACAGATGTCAGTTTGTAGCCACCTCTATTCAATTTTAACAGGTTGTGCTTCTTATTTGGGGGAGGGGAGTATTGGAAGAAACCAGAAGCTGAATCATATCCATTAAAAAAATATCTAGCACACAATAGAAATCAGTTATAAAAGATCTCACTAAGGGAAAAAAGATTTTTTTCATGGAGGAGAGATAGTGCAAAGCTTTAATCCTTGTAAAGGCTTTCTATGGACATGAAAGTGTATTACATTTTTGTGTTAGTTTTTGTACTGAGACTGGCAGGTGGCTGGAAAAAGACTCAGGAGAGGTTAACACTTGTCTTTTCATAGCTTGAAAAATTCAGGTTTTATCTTTTAATCATTTGAAATCTCAGAATGCTGAAAGCATTAGAATTTTACCAGTCATTTTCCTCATAACAACACTATGATGGATTTACATGAACTGTGATCCTTATCTGAGATTAATTTCTAATGAGAATTATATATACACATATGCATGGTTTCTTCCATTGGATGTTCTCAATTCAAGTTAATTATTGACGTAAATTATATAAAGGCAGAACATAATTATCAGTTCATGTGGTAAAATTTCCCTCATATCTGTCATGGCTTCTAAATATATATATGTTGGCTTTTATGGTTTGGTTTTTTTTTTTTTTTTTTTTTCCCTGTGAATTATAAATGCAATAAAGGTGAAAGCTTCAGACAAGCGTCAAGCTACTTTTTCACATTGCTGTTAAAGATATCCCAGAGCCTCAAATGGTTTGGGTAGGAAGGGACAATTAAAGATTATCTAGTTCAACTGCATTGCCCTGGTGGCTTTCACTGGGTCAGGTTGCTCAATCCAATATGACTGTGAACACTTCCAGTGATGAAGGATCCACAATTTCTTTGGACAACTTGTTGTGACATCTCACCACCTTCCTTGTAAAGAATTTTTTCCTCACATGCACTAAAAATCTACCTTCCTAAAGTTTAAAAGCATTGGCCCTTCCACTGACATGACAGGCCTTTCTAGAAAGTCTCTCTCCATTTTTTTTTTTGTAAGCCCCCTTTAAACTATTGAAACGCAGCAATCAGATATTTCAAGCACTTTCTCTTCTCTATGCTAAACAGCCCCAAACCCCAAACCTCTCAGCTTTTCTTCATAAGAGCGGTGTTCAAGACCTTTGTTGTGGCCTTTCCCTGGGCCCACTGAAATCTGCTGGCTGGTTACACTGTGTTTCATGGATCTCAGGATGGCTGCCAGGGCACACATCTGTCCCACACTCAACCTGTCACATTCCTTTCTGCAGTGCTGCTCTCCACATATTGCTCTCCCGATTTGTACTTGTGCCTGGCATGAGTTCATCCCTGGTGAAGTTAGATGCCATTCCAATTTGTTAAATTACTGTTAATTGTCCAATGCTCCAATATATCTAAATCCCTCTGCAAGGGACTTTGTCCCACCTCTTGTAGGACCATAGAAAGGTTTGGGTTGGAAGGGACCTCAAATACCATCCCATCCTATGCTCCCTACCATGTGCAGGGACAATACTCAATAGCAGCAGCAAACTTCTTAATGGTGCATCCAACTTCTGCACCCAGATCATTGATAAAAATCCTGAAGAGAACTAGCCCTAGAGTCAATGCTGCAGCTGACAAATTAGCAGTCAGATGTAGTCCTATTCCCTACATTTTGAGCCCTGACCACAAACCAGTTCTTCATCCAGTGTGGCTTGTAGAAATCCCACTAGTTACAAATTCTCACATAATTTAGATACAGAGGATGTTCTGTTCACCAGCACAGAAAGGAAAGAAATGTTCAATGTGAGTGCTTCCTTTCCAGAAGCTACAGTTTACACACAAAGACAGCATTGGGCTTTCATAGCTGTCCAGTAAATCCAACATGGCATCCCTTAGCACTTCTTCACATTTCACTTCAACTAGATGACAAGTATGAAAAGTCTTAGTCTAAATTTGTAAAACATAAAGCAGTTCTCTTGCCACAAGTGGAAGTGCTAAGGAAAACACATAAACTAGGGATGTGAGATTGCCTGGAACTGTTTACACAGAAAAAGAGACATGGCTATTACGGCTATTGTATCTGTTTTATATCTCCTTTCACTACATAAACACTCACAATCTGCGTATACACAGACATAAATAAAGAAAAAAAAAAGGTTGACCTGCATTTTCTAGTGCTACTAATAAGTGAATTTAATTTGAGCACCCCGAACAAAACTTTCAGCAGCTGCTGGCAACATTATTAGACTACAACTAGATTTATGACAAGGTATGTGGAAAAATCCTAGTTGAGCTACAAAGACAGAGAGAAATAAGATGATTTAAGGTTGAATTAGTTCAGAAGAGTAAATTAGAATGGACCCATCCAAAACAAATAGGAATTTGGTGGAAAATCATCTCTTACAAGATATACCATTCCATTTTGTATTTTACAGTTATTAGCTACTAACCAACATAAGAAATCTTATGCATGAAAAATGTACTCATCATCATCTATTTTACTCTCCTTAACTGCCATGTCCAATTTATTTTTTGTTTTCACTTTTCTTCCACCATGTTTTTCTTCCAATAGCAACAACTGCATTCTTTATGTGTACAATGCCATGTTTAAAGGACTTGCACTACATAGCACATACTCATTTCAGGCCAGCCCTTTGTGGTTAATATAGCATACTGCCTGTGTTACCTATGAAAACCACAATAAAGAAAATACTTCAGCTAGCAAAACTATATAAAAAAGTATAAGATTTTTCAGTACAAGGAGGGGCAAATGTGTGAAAATTCATGGGCTGACATAAAGACAATTTAACAGGTACAGCAACCACTGGCACTTGCTAGGGAAACAAAACATAGAATTAACCCACTGCTCTGTGGGCAGGAAGGTGTTCAGCCACCTGCAGGAAAGCAGGGCTGCGTCTCCAGTGACTTGGAGAAACAAATACCATGACTCTGAATAATCTCCCCTTCTCCTTATTTCCTCCAGCTTTTATTGCTGGGTATTTTGGGGTCAGCTGTCCCAGCTGTGTCCCCTGCCAAATTCTGCACCCTCAGCCTACTCACTGGCAGGATGGGAAGCAGAAAATGTCCACTAAGAAGAAAATTAAATCTATTTCAGCCCAAACCAACATAAGTTGTTCTTAAGTTAAACTTAATGCCACTTTGAAACAAAGAGACTTTTATTGTTGTCTTTGAAACAAAAGAGACATCTTAAATGTTTCCAAGCAGGTTGCACCCTGCTGTGCCCCATCAATATTGGTTTAAAGAGTGTCAGACAGATTTCAGTCCAAACACTAGTCTTAAGGAGTAAGAGAAGGAAATAAGAAATTTTGGAGATCCACGTATTGCTGTAATTTATGTCAATAACAAATTAACAGTGAACTATGAAATCATGTCTCTGAGTTATGATAACAACTGAATTTTACAATTCCATTCATTAGCCTTTTAACAGTAATGATTCCCAAAAGATTGTCCATTCTGTAAAATATCTTTAGGTCTGTAAAAACATTTTGTAAGGTCTAAACCTGTCAAAAGAAGCAAAGCATGGACATGTGACTGCTGTTTGTTCTCTCTACCTTGACTTAATCTTTCCATACAAACTTCAGTGGAATATAAAACACTGATCATTACTGGCATACAGTGGAAATATAATTAGTGCATTTTTGGTTTCTTCCAGATGTGATGCTTGTTAGAAAATTAAAAAAAAAAAAAAAGAAAAAAAGTGAGTTACAAAGAAAGATTAAGGTTTATTCTCTTATCTTAAAAGGAATCTTGTTCCTGTTTCAAATAACTAAATCTGTTGAAGTTTTTAATTTTATTTTATTTCCAGTGGTTTTGAGAAATACAAATTACATGCTACCATGTAATATTACGTTCTTAGATAATATATTCAACAATGTAATATTGTAATAATAACATATCTTCACAGATATATATCTCTGTAAACAAGACAACTATGACATAATTGATTTTTCTCCACGGGTTTGTACAAAAAAGTCACATACTCAAGATTTTAGAGTGCAAATGCATCACTATAGCAGTGACAGCAAGTAATAAAACCAAGGCTTTATATATATATTTTTTCCATTGGTTTATTGAAATAAAGGTCAATGATGCAGATCATGATGCAAAGAAAACCTTTGAATCCAGCCCTGTTCTATACCATCATAATCATCATAAAAACAAACAAACAAACAAACAAATAATCAGAGTGCTTTTATTTTCCTTGACCTATCTCTTGCTGAATTAGCTTTTCTACGTTCCTCTTAAAACTTTAGTATTATAGTTTCTGACAGTTGTTATCAAAATAATTTGTTGAATGCAAAATGTTTCCTGTATACTTTTGCATTTTTGAACTCTTTATGATTGTTCTACCGATGATATGTCTTTTCATTTCTATTTTAGTCAAAGAATGAATATTTAATTCTAGAAGTCCTCATATCATAAAGTCTTCTATCAAAATCTAAATATATTCTAATGATTTGTCTAGTTATTTAAAGATTTCCTTTGGACAGACAATCTGATATTGTATTAGTTTCTCTTCACCTTATAAGAAAATATGGGGTTTTATTTCCCTAAAAACTGATTATGTCTCTTCTCACTCTGGAAATATTTGCTGCATTATTTTACTGCATGACCAGGCATGATTTAGAAATTATAACTGACAACAGAGAAGAAAATTTTATTGTCTGATTAGATGACATCAATAAACTATAAGGCTAAAACTTTCTCTTAACTGTTCTACAAAAGATAGTGATCCTGTTTTGGTCCTTGCTCATCCATGTATGTGGGAGGCATGATCATGGAGAGGAATTTTTTAAAACTAAAATGATTTATATCTTTGTCAGCAGAAAGTAAAGTGACATTTTTCTTTGTATGTTAAACCTGTAAAGTTCTAAATAATTAATTCTGAACTACACCATATATGTTTTTTCATCGTACGCATTACGTCTGAATTTTACTTCAAGATGACAGACTGCATATTTGAGTAGCAACTTGTAGAGTATCTTTTATGTTGAATTTTATATAACATGATGATAATGTCTATTTGCATTTTTTTTTTTGACCATGAAATTAAACTCATGTTCAGAAGTAATATCCTTCTAATAACCAGCAGGAGGGGAATAATGTCAGGGGATGAAATACATAAAACAGATGCCACTTCTGAAATATTTCCTTCTATCTTCTAAAACGTGAAATAAAATTGAAGTGCCAAATGCTTACAAATGCTGTAACTTCTTTATATCCTATTGTCTAAATTATAGTGGACTTTGTGTCCACTGAGATTGGAAGAAGCAGTTGTGCAACTTTTAATGGGTAATTGGAAACACATGAAAAGGTATTAGACTGTAGTAATAAGTAGAAAGATGCAAACAAACCCAAAGACAAGAAAAAAGGAACCACCATTACAAATACTGCAAGTTCTGCAGGAAAGAACTTGAAATATTATCCATGTTTTGCACAACAGACCACCTTTCTACTGAGGAAAATGGCTGTCATCATGTTAGGACCCCTGGAAAGATTATAAGAATGAGTGCAGCACCAAAGAGAAGGGTAAGTATTAGTTTTACCTATTCCAGAGTGACACTTTGTTTTAGAATATTAATTTTCTGTATAACGTTACAGTATTCGATTACATTTTTGTAACCGGACTCAAGATAACTGTTTTAGTTATATTTGGTATTTAAAATTTTGGCTGAGCTAACAATAAATTGCATATCCATGTGCAAAGTGTGTTAAATTTTTGCGTATATAAAATTATAAGTATACAAGGGGCAGTTACTTTCACTGTGATAAGGCAGTATAAGTAAATAATTCCATGAACAACATCTCTTCCACAGAGGTTTAAAACATCTTAATTAAAAAACGTAAACTTTCTGGAACCAAGATTAGTCACTCTTTCTGTAAAGAGACTTCAAGAGTCTCTTCCTCTGAGCTGTTCCTGATCTTTCCATTTACTGTTTACTTCCTAGCAGATGTGGCAAATTCATTCTTTGGAAATGATAGGTTGCTGCAATTACAGTTAAATCAGAAGCTTGGAGTCTTTCTTTATTAATCTGATTTCCTACAGAAACAAAATTTATGACATACTCCTGTCTGTATGTCTTTGTGATCATTACCCTCACCAGCAAATGAAATATTGATCACCTTTGTGAAATCAGTAAAGATCTCAAAGACATTAAATATAGTGCAAGTTTCCTAAAACTTGATGGAATTTTGCAAAATTTTGCTGCCTGCCCCGTCAACATTTTGTAATGTGTAATACTAACCCTCATTTTTTTCCCCCAATTTACATATTTAAGCAGAGATACCAAGTTTACATCCTACTGTGCTGGTATAACCACAGAAGACAAGGGGAATGGATTCAAACTGAAAGAGAGGAGGTTTAGAATACATGTTAAGACGAAGCTCTTTGCTGTCAGAGAGGAGAGGCAATGGAAGGGGTTGCCCAAAGATGTGGGGGCACCCCTGGAGGTGCTCAAGATGATCTTTAAAGTCTCTTCTGACCATGGACAGTCTATGATTATAGGATCTGCCTCTAAGTGAGCTGCCTCTCAAGAGAGCAAATTCTCAAATTTGCTATACTCAGAGGACAACTGACAGCAGAGCCCAGGTTGATCTCCCCAGTCCTTCAACCATTAAGCAGATGCAAAGACATCTGATGTAAGTACTTCAGTGAACTCAAGGGGAATTTTTCCCAAGTATATACCTTGCTCATGATCTTTTGGGTCTGTGTGAGTCCAAACATTAATACATTATGGATGTTGCTGTCTTAGACTCTTAAGTACATTAGCTCTGTAAGTAAGTTAGGACTGTAAGTGAGTTACTGCTGGGCTACCGTGAATTCTATAGAACCTTTTATTAAATTGTTTAACTTAGGCTATGGATTAAGTGCTGTTAAATTTAAGTACTTAAATTTAAGTACTTAAAACCTTTAGGCCTAAACCATTGATCACATCTGAGGCTAGGTTTGTCAAGGGAGTCCACTCTGAAACTGGTGACTCAATAGGGGACCTCCTTTCTTCCTTTCTATATTCCCATATGTGCCCTTTTTCTATCCCCAGCATCCACACAGATAATTTCACACTGATTTTAATTATAGATTGATTTATTTTAGATTTTAAACTGATTTGTTTTTCTCTTTGCTTTTACCATCTAGTAAGTAGTAGAATGGATCTTGCCAATGAACTTTGTCACACTCTCACTTATAGATTAAACCTGCTTCTGCCAATACCTTTGCTGGACATTCTTTGAATGGCCTAAACCTTTCATTCATGACAACTGCTGAACGTGTATCAAGGCTTCTCCAGTCTTTGCATCTAATCTTTGGTATCGCTCCTGTTTAGAGTACTTTAGTTTTTTCCTATTTGTTTTTAACTTGATACTTTGGTGAAAATCTAGGATTTCTTGCAGGATTAAGTCTTATTAATACAAGGATATTTTGTGCCAGCTGAGAGACAGTGAATTTAATATTTTTTTTAGTTTTCCTATTAAGATGGGTCTGAACAAATAAAGCATTGTATCTTTAGATATGTGTAATACAACATTAACCAAAGGAATTGACTCTACTGCAAGAACGTATGTTAAGAAAATGCTAAATGTGTACTTAACACTAAAAAATCCATACGGAAATGTTATTATTAGTTCTGACAAAAGTTAACTTTGCAGATAAATTACAGAAAACAGACATTAAGCTTGGCTTCTTTCCCCCTCCATAACACCCAGCAATCACAGAGATATTTAATTCTGAGGATGGGAATAACTCAGACTTTAAACTTAAAATGAGCTTTTATTTCATCTTACATCACTGAAGAAAATGCAAGTCTGGGCTTTGATTTTAATGAGCACAGATGTGCACCAACTGCAGAGAAATAAATTAATTGTTTTCCATCTAATGCAGATGTGTCACCTTCCTAGTTCTGCCACCAAAACAGTTTTCCACTTTGTATATATCAGAAGTAGCTAGAATAAGACTATAGAAGCTGGTTGTTTCTGAAGTGTTGAGATGTAAAAAAAGCCTCACATACAGCTTATTCACAGCCTTTGATGGTAAAATTCTTTTTATATACAACAGGATTTTTTTTTTTTGCATAAGCGCCAAATAGGCAAAAGCATTAATAAAACCAAAATACTATCAGTAATATTTTGTAACTGAATATATATATGCACTATGTAATTGATAACTTATTATATACCACTGGTCATAAAACCATCAAAGCATTGTTCTGTAAAGCATGAGTCAATAAAATTATATTTTCATTACAGGGTCTATTCTGATCTCATAGGATAGTGCTTTCTACTACCTTATTCAATCATCTGAAGATTTTCAACACAAGTGTTTCTGTTTGTAAAGGGTTGATGAATTTAGAATTAATCCTGATCTTGTTGTTTCATGTCAGAAAAGAAAAAACCCAAACCTTTGAAACAAATCCACAAAAAAAAAGCACTGAGTTTATTTAGAAGCATTTTTGATCAGCTTTTCTTTGTCTCATTTGCCTGTTTTGTCTCATTTTGCTTTGTATATTTTATGCAAAATATGCTTCCATTATGACCATTGCAAAAATTTTAAGATGATTGACTAAGTTATGGTGAGTTACTATAAAAAAAATGAAGTCAGTTTTAGTACTGGTAGAGTAGTGAATACTATGTGCAATTTGGTTATCATTTTTGTGTTGAGTATTTGTTTACAGCCATTTTACTACTCAGTATTCCTTCTTATTTCAGTGCTGACAGCCAGACACAGAATTTGTCCTCTCACTTCTCTCTTCTAATTAGATTAGCTAAATCTCTCAGAAAAACTGGCAGTGTGCCACACTCTGAGATTTTAATATTAATTCACTATAGGGTGTCCTGCTTTATCTTCAGCCCCACTGCTCTGTGCATCTCATCTCACCTTGGACCATCACCGGAGGTAGCTAATGAAATTTCTTTAAGAATTTCCATCATACCAATGTCATTTTTACTTGTCATTTATTTGAAATCCATTCAACAATTTGATGCCTGATTGCTTCTCTGAATGTGAAGTCCTAGACTGCTGATGTAATTAACTTTCTATAAGCCTCTTCAAAACAGATCTACTTTTCTGGAAGTGCTTGTGTTTTATAAAACAGCCACAAACCTTAAGAGGTGACCCTTTCTTGAGAAACAAAAGTAGCTAGTTATCACTCCACAGCCCTAGATTTTTATTGCCTTTTGTAAAATTTGGGACACAGTTTGATATAAGTTTAGTATTACTCAAATATTGCTATGTTACCCACAGATTTGAAATTCTGTAAGATACCAGAGCTATTGTTCCATGTACATTTAATGTGAAGGTTATCATGAGCTGAATTAGAAACACTACTGTGTTGGTTTTGTATGTGTGTCAAGGCTGCCAGGGGTAGGAGGATGGGCTCTGGTCTGTGACAGAGAGAGCCAGCTCCAGCTGGCCCCAGCTGAGCCACCCCAGGGCACAGCCGAGCCCCTCAACCAAGATCGTGGCATCTCAGGGAAAGCATTTTTAAGAAAGATCAGAAGATGCCACACAGACAGAAGAGGATGGAACACAAAAGCAAGAAACTGTTCTGTGAACGCCAATCTCAGAACATAAAGAGTGGGAGCTACAGTTTGTGGCAAAATCTCTGAAGGAGGGCATCCTCCCCTTTACCCTGTGAAGGAGACTGCTAGAGCTGATATTCCCTTGGAAGGGCACACGGAGGAGACAATCACTGCAGCCTGTGGAGGATTGCACACAGGAGCAGTTGGATATTTCCCAAAGGAGATTATGCCCATGGGGACCTGGCGTGGGAGCAGATTTTTCTCCTGAAGAAGCTCACCCAATGGGAAGAGCCTGCACCAGAGCAGGATAGCAAAGGGCGAGACTGCTGTGTTCCAACCATATTGCTCCCTGTCCGTTCCTGCGCTCCTCGAGGTGGGGAGAGGATCTGGCAATAGCAGAGTGAAGTGCCTGGGAAAGGGTGAAAGAAAGGTGGGGGTTTGATTTTTCTCTTTCTTTCACACCACCCAAACCTTTATTAACTGCTAATAAATTGAACTAAGTCTGTCAAGCTGAGACTGCTAAGATATCTCATGACCTTTATCTCAATCCATTAGATTTTTCATCCTATTCTCTCCTCCTGTCCCACTAAAGAGAGTGAGTGAGCAAGTAGCTAGGTGGTATTTTGGGCCTTATCTCTCCACAACTGTTTTTTGTTAACTTTCTAATTACTTGAGTCAAATAGTAATGGCATTAAAATACAGAGCCTTGATATGTGATCTATCTTTGCTGGCTAATTCCAGATATCTACAATTTAGAAATCTATGTCTGAGCAGGCAATATTAGGTCTCCTTCAAAATCCATAGAGAAAAATGACCATGCTATGATGTACTTGCACTGATTTATTATAGTAATCTTATTTATAGCATGATAAATCACACTATCCTTCTATTGATTTGAAGAAATGTTTGCAAACTCTAAGTCAAATTATAGGGATACTACTAGACCTTACCTCTCTCAAAATTAGTTCCTTTTTTTCATGTGTTTTCTATTAAATATTGTCTGATTTGCAGCAAAATATTCTTAAGAAGCATAAAATAATTCTGAATTTTCACAAAGCTCTCCAGATATGAATTTCAGCAGAGACTTGCACTTCTAATTTACTAATATCTGGATTTTCTCTACTGAGATGCCATAAAAAGCTGCTAGATGAAACACACCTGAAATATGTATGAAACTCAAAATGCTGATGCGCTCCATTTGTGGAGATAAAATCATCTAATCATGTGCCTTACGTTTGCTATGCACCAAAGTAGGTCTAGAGTAAAGGAGGCCAGTGATTAAACACATTAGGTAACATATAATATGAAACCATTCTGACAACACTGTTGATCTATGCAGACTTGGCTCATTGCATTATCCCATTAGTTGTATTAATAATTATAGAGACATTATATCTGTAAAATGCTATGAAAAACTCGAACAGATATTTTTAATTTTGAGGAACTTTGAAATACAGATCTGCAGTCAACTAAATCCTTATGACAGAGGAGTTCATGTTAGGGTAGAGCTACTGAGAAGGAGGTGATGCTTATCCCCAGAGAAACACGAGAGAAACAGGAACATCAGGCACATCTGTCCAGCCAGAAGTGCGCATCTGCAGACCTACAAACACCATGAGAGAGCATTCTGAAGTTGAAGACAAACCTGGCACCAAATTCCTGTACATCTGTCATCCTGTATTTTCTGGAAAAGGCTCTTTCATGCTTTTCAAGGCAAAGTTGTAATCAGACATGCTGTCATACAGGACACAGGTCTACCCCTCACAAGATGTTCCCCTGAACTGCCTTCCCTCATATCTTTTTTGACAATACAATAAACCTATCCCTCCTCCTTTAGCTGACAACATTTAGTACTATAGAGGAAGTTTCTTTAAGGTGGTGTAATCTATAGAATATAAATGATAAAGATATTATGTCTACCTCTTACGTATGACAGCTGTCACTTCACCATCTAAAATGCTGGACCTCAGAAAATTCTTTTTCAACCACTGTTTTCAGAATTGAAACAATGTTTAGGATCTCATGTCTCAGATACCTCTTTGTTTTTTTCAGGAGCATAAGGCAATGCCAGCATTTTCCACCAATCTTTTGACAATTTACTAAATACAGTGTTCTTGAATGACCAAAGAAATTGCACTCAACCAAACAAAATCATAAAATATGTTGATCTCTCTCAATATCTGCTGTTGTCTGAAAAATAATTCAGGATTATATTATCAAAGAATGTTCTTCTAAACAAGTGGAGCTACTTTTTTTAAGATTTGATGTACCAGCTTCACTTCCTCATAAGGGCCTTGAAATATTTTCTTCATTCATCTCAATGTCTTAAGATTGGAGTCAAAACTGCAGTAATGTCATTCCCTGTCTGGAAAGTTTTCCAACACTTACAACTCTTCAGAAAGGTTGAACCAATATTTTTCCCCTAGTTTCATTCCACTCAGTGTCCCAAAGCATTACAGATGACATTGGCACTCTTCTTGAAGGCCTGTACTACAGCTGTATGAACAAACAGGGACAAGCTGATTATTCAGCAGTCAGTCTGTCTCAGCTTCCTAATGCAGGTTATGTATCTTGAACTATGATTCTAAGATACCCACATGACTAAAAGATCCCCATAATGTCTCCATGACTATTCTATTTTCCAGAAAAAATGGTGGGGAAAAAGAATGACTTATTTCACTTGAATTACTCAGCGTAATTAATCCTTTTTTTATATTTTACTTTAGACATAATCCAGACTGAGAACACAATGTTTATTATTAGGTTCTTGTCTGATCATGAGCAACATGGTGGTTTCCCAAGAAATAAACATGTCAAATTTGGCAATTTGGCCTTTCATATCAGTTTAAAATGTTGGGAAGGTGCAAAAAAAAAAACCAACCCAACAAAGAAAACCCCACCACTCCCAAAAAAAAAAAAGGAAAAAAAAAAAACCTAACCAAAAAACCCAAAAATGTATCAGGGGAGGGGGAAACCTAACACGCCCCTAAATTTTGTAAAAGAAAGATTTACTTGAGAAAAAGTTCAATTCCTGAAATAAGAAGTAGGTCGAGACTGAGGCTCTAAAGTTGAACATCTGGTTTAGCATGTTATAACAATAAATTCTAGAGAGGGTATAAATGTCTAAACTCACTTTCAAAATTCCAGAAGTTTATCCTACCTTGTGGGTGAAAGCTTCATCTGTACAAGAACTACAACAACAATTACATATACACATATTCTTTGCAGAATCCATATAATTTGCAGCCTCAAATTATATGGAATTCAAATCAAAAGATAACTGAATGAAATATAACTCTGTACCTACAATTTTTAGAAGTTAATTATCTCTATTTCTCAGATAACGGCAGAAATATGCACAAATGTAAATAGTGTACCAGAGAGATGTATCCAAGAGCTATCATTGGGATTAAATAACTGCTGACAATTAAATTAAAAAACCCACAAATATAAAATCTGATGGAATTCAAATAACTTAACGATTCAGTAGTTCAGATGACAGCTTTCTTGAGCTGTACTCTTTGCATTACAATTCAAATTACTTCATTTCGTAATATAATTTTCTGGTGACTAAACCAGTTTACTTTAGTTAGCTGTTTGAGTTGGTGACTGAAGGACACATCTTCACAGTTTTGTGTTAACTGCATATAATAAATATGACAGAAAGTGTAATCATGAAGAAAGGAAAAAAAAAAGAAAGAAGAGTTTATGATTGACATTAATAGTATTTGGAGTTGGAATGGAAATATTTATATCTGATATACCCTTGTATATACCTAGTATATACAATTGCTGGCTAAGTGTTTTTTCAGAAGTAAACAGCAGAGTGCAAAATTTTTGCTCAATATGAAAAACAATGCCAGAAATTGTAAATAATGCATACTCTAAACTCTCTCTGCTCTCTTTTGCCACAGTAAATTTTAGGAGTTGCTTAAACCTGTTGTCTTGTATTTCAGAACTCCTTATTTCCTGCTCAGGGCATGAGAAGAAGTATGCATGCCTACAGAATTAATTCCTGTTTTCATAAATCTCTCTGCCCCTGTGATGTATGATTGAGTTGTGACACTCCTCCTTACTGCTATAGCTAATACAGCTCATAATACATAGCTAGGCAAACTCGTTTTTCTATGTACTGAAAGTCTCAAAGGTAAAGTAAGTACTTTCATTACCACACCCACATTGTGGAATCCACTTTGTATAGTTCCAGGGAACTATTGAAATAACAAAAAGGACATGTACAGAACCTGGTTAGGATTGCAGCTAAGTGAATTCCATTAGAAACTCTTTGTCTGACTAACTCCTTAATGTACAATTCCTCTGCTGTACTGTATTTTCAAAATTTATCTCTTATGATGACTACAGGTGCTACCTAACTTTTGCTTGTAATGAAATATTTAGTCATTCAAGAAGCAGAAGAAATTAAGCAAATAATTTTAATAGCATGCTGCTTTTTTTTTTTTTTTTTGTTAGTGAAGACTAATATATATATCTATAAAGTTTCTATCTGTTTGTGTTTCAGCTGTGGATAAGGCTTGCATGTGTATGTAGCAAGCAGCAGTAAGTGAGCTGTGCTTTTTGTTCTACACACAGAAGGCAGAAAACAGATGAGAAAATAAATATTACATAAATACAAATAAATGGAAAACACAGCAGTGGTGTGTTTCTTACCATACTTCTTGCCTCTTGGTTCTTTCTTTTGTGGAAAGTACAGTCACTTGAATGAGCAAGATCAAAGCTTGTAGTAGGGCTTTGCTACAATGTTTAAATGCAGTCTAATGATTTAAGACTGAGCAATTATGATGAAAAGGGGGCTTTCAGGGAGTTTCCTTTTAAGGAATTAAACTCCTAAACGTTTCAGATGAGAAATCTAAAGCACACGAAAATACAAAATCAAAATGACACATCTGCTGATCATAACCTTATTTCTCAAGAAGACAATTTAGACCAGCAGCCATGGTTACCATGCTAAATTATGCCTTTTAGACTGCAACACAGGAGGTATCTTAAAATTATTCTCCAAATGTAAAGATTACTTTTTACTTGTATAAGAAAAAACAGAAATTCGAATAGAACTATTCCTCGGAACTGTTCCTGGCCATATGAAAAATTCCTTGTTCTGTAAGACAGACATAGATTTCTGGTCTCAATTTTTTTCAAGCTATATATCCCTTAGCAAGTTACCATTACAGTAGAAAATAACATTTTAACCAGGGGAAATGAATGCCCTGTCTTTTGGCCAATACTGAAATTATAAGGAAATATAAAAGTTCTTTATCATCTTGTTTGTTCAGTAGCAGAGATTTTGTTGCTGTACTTCCAGGTTTACACCAGACTTTCACAATTTCATTGTGTCAGGGCCTCTATGGAATCTTTCTCTGGACTTGAGTGGTCTGGTCTCAGCTAGAATAGATGATTTTGCAGCCAGTGATTAAAAAAACCCAAAACTTAGACACCTGGGTGCATCACAGCAGTGCCTGCATGTAAGCCTGACATCTAAACATCTAAAGACAATTTATGCATAAGCAAGGTAGACACTCAGGCATTTAAATCAGATGACTCCTCAATAAATGCATTATATTAATATTTTTTTTTTTAGGGTTTTTTTTTTTTTTAGTTTTTTTTTTTCTGAGAATGAATGAGAAGGTGCTGAGCAGGACAGGTAGCATTCCTGTTTGCAGTTCTGATTGTCTCACTTGGAGTATGCACATTCTGTTGAAAATTCATCATCTATTCACTGTTTTCTCTTCACTGAAAACACGAGCATTAAAGTTTGTGATAAAAGTATTGTTAGGAGAACAAAAGCCTCAAGGATGTTAATGAACTGCCAACTTAGATATCCTTTATTTTCACACCAAAAGTGAACAACTTAAGAGTTCTTTTTAAAGCTTCAAAATCAAGTGACTCTTTAAACTTAGAAGATCCAATTAATTAACTAGTAAATATTAAGAAGACTTTTTGGTCTCTAAGTGGGTAACCTCTAATAAAGCCTATAAATATTATAATGAAAGAAAGAACAGAGGTCAAACTACAACCTGAATATTAAATTGCATGTCTTCCTGAAACTGACTTTTTTGAAGATGTTTAACTGGAGGAGCTTGTAGAGATATATAGAGCTGAGAGCTTTGCATTTCACAGTCACAGACTAGACTGAGTTGGAAGGAACCCACAAGGATCATGAAGTCCTGCTCTAAAGTAAATGGTCCATAGAGGGATCAAACTCACAGCCATGGCATTATGAGCACCATGCTCTGACCAACTGACCAAATCTCAGGGCTTCTTCATGTCCTTGTGGCAGTGCTAAATCAGAGTGAATAACAGAGTGAATTTTTTTCATTCATCAATCCTCAAAAAAAAAAGTCAAACCAAAAATTAGACTAAATTAGCCTAACACTAAATGAGTAACCTACGCAAGGGAAATAAGCAACCCACACCCACCAAATCCTCTCTGCTGTTTTGAGACTTTTCCAGGATAATATTTTAGATATCTCTCTTAATTCAGGAATGTTTCAAAATATTTGCAAGTACACTTTTTTTTTTGAAAATAAACATTTTTTTGAATAAATGAGGCAAGAAACTTTCCTTTTATCTGCATGCAACAGTGACTGCCTTCAAGTCTGAAATCAGGATGAGTTGTAGTACTCCTATAATTCAAACCTAGCTATTTTCCATAGAAGTAACTGACATCCCTTCTAGTCATTCAAGATAAAAAATAGTAGATTGTGACAGCTCATGCTGAGATCCATTGATTAATATATTTGGACACAGCTAGACCTTTGTGACTTTGTTTTCCATCCGTTTGAGATGGAATAAAACAACTAACACTTATATTGCTCAGTTGTTTTTAAGGGCAAAAAACCCTAGACTTATCCTAAAGAGAGGCAACTTCCCAAAGATTTTAAATTCTTTAAACAATGTTTTCAAACGATAGCTCCTGTGGCAGCAGCTCTCTGGCCATAGAGATCAGCACACAACTTTCCCAGTCCTTTCTGGGCAAAGTGTGTGAGAAGATCAGAGAAAAGAATGAGAAACAATTATTATCTTCACTTGCTGCACCTGGTATTGTGAACATGTGAAATGTGCTATGGAGATTTGTTTACCAAAGGGTGGTTTCTTAATTAGCCAATGGTGATGGTGTTTGGATTGGAGGACCAATCAGGTCCAGGTGTATTGTCTACAAAATCGTAGTATCCAGGTGTAACTGTCTATAAAAGCAATGGGTTTCTTAACAATGATATAATATAATAAAGAGATTTATCAGCCTTCCGTGAATCATAGAGTCAATGCTAATTATTACCTGGCTGGGGGCCTGCTGCAATGATAAGATCCTATAAAGACTACTGACAAATTTTGCTCAGATATAATCAGATATTATTCCAAGTATTGAAAAGATGATAGGAAGTCATTGTGCCTTAAAAAGGAATAGAATAGAATTTTCTCTAAAATAGAATTTTCTCCATCAAATTAATAAACTCAACCCTATTGCTGCTTCTGTTAATTCAAGAGTACTTTATCTTTGCAGGAAAAATGAATGGCAGTTATTTCAAAGATTATGTGTTAAGGAAGATATAGTGATGCTGATTATTTGGAATCAGCTTTAGAAAGGACTCCTGTGAGCTGTGGCCATAGAAAATGACAATTTTATCATCTTGCCAGATAGAGATGATCTGTTATGAAGAATGACAGATTAATGTTTTCATGCTCCAAACTCCACTATTTGTCCATTCCTTCAAGATCACATGGTTAAACTTGGAAATGGGGACTAAAAATGTAGATATATGCAGTAAATTGATGGATTGTTAAAGCCTCCTGGAAGCTTCCCTTAGGATCTAGGCATTAATGCAAAGTAACGTTTATAAATGTCTAGATTCTAATATTATGGCAAAGTGCAGGTATTTAAATTTGGGCCATATACTTTTGAATCAAAATTTTTAGAAATCAGTCTGGAAAGAAGAAAAGATTTATTAAATGAAGTCCTTAAAATCTGTGACATGATTTTCAGTCATTCTACTAATTTCCGTTTTTAAATAATAACTGTACTCCAGTGATGAGGCAAGTTTAAACTAGAAAAAGAAAAGGGAAGTAAGGAAGAAGACAGCCAAGGTGATTCTGATACATCTGAATGAATATTATAGAAGACTTAACAAGAGCAGTGATTTAAATGATAAGGAATAGATGGATGTTACCTCACTTGAATATTCTGAAATGCTGAAGTACATTAAACAGCAGAAAGCTGGATTGCTTTTGATTTTCCTTTTTTTTTTTTTTTTTTAATGACCAGAGTTTTAGGTGACAGATTGCAAGCTTAAAGATATTGCAAATGTTCTGTGATGTGGCTGTCACAAAATGTATAATAAATGCTGCTATTAACTGCAGGGAATGGCCGCTGCTGGAGAAGATGCAACCGCTCAAAGTGGATAGTGTCCTGACATGAGACAATGTCCAGGGTAGTTTTCATAAATATGAAATTGTTCTCCAAATAGATGAAGGTGACAGTAGCTTAAAGATACTAAAGAATGGAATGTAGCCCTTTTTTGTGTCTAGAGAACAATGTTTTATCCTGTCCCTTAACTCCAATAGTGTGTCTATGGGGTCCTACATTAATTTATGAGTTTAGCTAGGATGTTGTGGAGATGTAATGGTAGATGTGATGTTAGCAAAAAGGAACTATTTTTTCTGTCTATGTAATTTTGGGTACAGAATTTGATTTTCCAGTAAATTTTATCAATTACCATATGTACCAAATAAATAATTCATTATAAATCATCTTTTATATCTCATTTAATATGATACAACTGGGAAGCAGCATAAGTTGCATTATTTTATTTTTAAGTAGCTTTGTTTTGTACATTTGGGAATAAAGTTATTTGGTAAGACAATCTTACTGAGATTGTCAAACTTACTGTCAAACTGAGACAAGAAAAATAATTTTATTAACGAAGAGAGAATGGCAACTTCAGAGGAGAAAAACTAAAACTGTACAAGTCATTCTTATGCCATATAATCTATCAAAAAGAAGAAGAAAAGTTTCTGAAAGCTGATGTCTGAAAACTGAAAAAGTTTTTTCAAGTTTGAAAGTAGCAACATGCAGCTTCAGAAAGTTTTTAATTTTGGAAAAGAAACAGAAAATTATTTCCCCTTCTCATGCTACAATATAAGAAACAAAATCTCTGTATGGATAAAAAATTAATTTACCTTTTTCCTGAAGTAAGTGAAGGTGAATCCAAAGTTCATTACAACAACCACTATTAATATATACTAGTGCTGATATGATAATTCAAAAAAAAATGATTTCTAGGAGTAAGATGTTGTGAACAACTTTGCCTCATGCATACGGGACTATGTCTTGCAACGGCAAGAAGTGGCAGTCCTTGAGGAAAGAATGTACTGTGTCTATCTCAAGATGTTTGTATAAAATTCTGGGCCTTGCTTTTATTAGTTTGAGCTGGCCATCACCTCTGCTAACATTGGCAAAATTATACCACATTACACAACATTCTTCTTTGCACATCAAAAGCATTTTTAAATTGATTTATCTATTTCTAATAGTTTTTAGAGAGACAGCATTGGAATAAAGCAGAAATTTTCTGACCAGTGGTAATTAAAAATGAAATATATGTACCTCAGGCTCTAGGTAAATGTGTTTGAATATTTTCAGCTTGATCAACACCTTTTCAGAGGGATGTAATAAACTGTAGAATTTGGAATAATGCATTGCAATTTTGCTTTTTCAGTTCAGAGAAAATTATCATACAATTCAATCTTTCTCAGTAGGAAACTTAAAAAATTACAATTGACAAACTTTAAAGAAAAGTCCAAGACATTTTAAAAAAAATTAAAAATCCCAAACCCTATCTGTAATAACTTTAAGTAAAAACATGATGATTTGTTCTTTTAAGGTTTAAACTGTAATTTGAGTTATATTAATATCCAGATATACTATTCCTGCTGCTGCTGCCTATAGTAATAAGTGACCAAGAATTATTTCTCCATGTAAGTAAAATATCCAGACCTCTAGCTTATGTACGTCTGTTTTAATTCTGAAATCCGTATGACATAGAAAAAGAAGCCTGTGAAAAGCAAAGAGAGTAATTTATTTTCTAACTTTGTATTTACATAAAAACTAGGGTGGTTTGACTAAGTTATGGGGAAACCATATTTGCTGAGGTAAAATGGATATAGGCCTATTTTTTTTTCAGAGATATGGGTCTCTAAATCTGTTTCAGGAGTTACATATTAGTCCATGCCTATTATTTGTTCTTCTGTCTATTATGAAGAAGGAGCAGCACCCTTGCTGGTTCTCAGGAAGGAAGGTACAGCACCAAACAGCACAGTAAAAAAACAAAACAAAACCAAACAAACAAAACAAAAACCAACCCAAATAAATAAATAATCAAATACTTTAATAATAAGACAGGAAGAGGAAGAAAAATAGGGAGGCTAAGTAAATTTTACCAAATTTTATCTTCCTTCAGATTCTGAGAACTTGATTTTGTGCATCATCAGATGGACACTGGATCAATCCTCTTGCAGCACACTGTGCATAGCCTATCCATGAAGAGGTTCACCTTCACCCCTGCCATGGCTCCTTACATCTGATGTAAGCAAAATTTATGCATCTTGTCTTGACAAGAAGAAATCTGGTCTTTTCTATGTCTATTAGAACATGTCTAGCTACATATATCTATGAATTTCACAAAGGAACAACAGTTATCCAGGGTGTCCCAGCACATTCCCTTACTGTTTTATATTGGGGGAGAGTTGCACTCTGGTCACACACTGTTATGCAGGCTTTTCAAGCCCTAAGTACAAGCCTCAATAGTCCAGATATGGGTTGCTCATGGTCACTAACTCCTCAAATACAGTATCTTCCTTAAGACTTTTAATACCGTCTCATTGCTTGCATTGATGGTTTTATGAAGATCAGGACTTGTAGGTTTATATTCAAAGTGTTAACTCCACTGTTTTTGAAGATTTGTAGCTCTTAATGCTTGATTTGGGGATGAATGGTTGTCCTAATATAAGTTTTTTTTTAGCAAAGTCAGTGAGCCTGATCAGTCAGAAAATTAGAACTGTCCTTCATTTATAAGTCCCATGAAATGCCTGTGTGTCTGAAAGTGGAAAAAGTTTTACTAAAAAAGTGAAATGGTACTGATGCCCAGTTCTGCTCATGTCTCATTGCTTAATGATACAATTGCTATTCTTGTTCTTCTATGAACAATGAAATAATAAATCTGTCCACATAATGAAATCCAGACTAACCAATACTGTTCTAAGAAATGTTAAGACTTTGTTAACTTCAGATCATTTCCAGGCATCTGCTTACTGTTGGTGATTCTGTCAATGAAAAAAAAAGAAACTGGTAGACATCTGAGTCTCTTTGTTGTTGTTGTTGCTGTGGGTGGTTGGTTGGTTGGTTGGTTGGTTTAGGGTTTTAAGGGTGGGGTTTGTTTGGGTTTTTAAGGTGATTGGTTTTGATTTTTTGTTTGCTTTGTTTTGTTCATAAAGAATCACAGAAATAAAGGCAATGGAGAACAACTTCCCACTCATATAGGAACTACTGCTAGTACAGGACCAGTTCAGCTTTATCTAGTTGGCTCCTGAAAAGTTTCAAGGATCAATGTTCTGCAACTTCTTTGGGCAACATACTCAGATTTCATCCAAACTCTTAATGCAAAAGTCTTTTTCTACTGTCCAAATGTCCAAGCTGGAATCTATAGACGTTATCCATCATTATATCATATGCTACAACCAAGAGGAGTTTGCTTGGCACTATCTTAGCAGCTCTTTCAAACTGTGGTAGGAAACTATTAGACTATTTTGAGCCTCCAGTGCCTGCAAAATATGTCAGGTATTCAAGGCCCCTAACAGTGTGCATGATCTGCTGATGATAACCATTGAAATGTGGCCCAATCTGTGGTTTGCCGTCTTCCCAATTAGAATGTTTTACTGCTTTATAGTTAGTGCAGTATGCATAGGGACAGGATTAAGGGCAATGGTTTGAAACTGAAAGACAGCAGGTTTAGATTAGATATTAAGAGGAAATTCTTTACTCAGAGGGGGGTAAAGCACTGGAACGAATTGCCTAGAGAAGCTGCAGATGCCCCATCCTTGAAAGTTCAAAGTCAGGCTGGACAGGGCCCTGAGGAAACTATTCTAGTGACTGGCATCCCTGTCCATGGCAGGAGGATTTTAAATAGATTATCTTTAAGGTCTCTTTCAAACCATCCTGTGATTCTGTAATATTCTCATAGAAATAAATGCTAGTGGTAAATTATTTCCTCAAAACAAATTTATACACACAGAATATAGAACTTAGCATTTCAGTAGTACCAATGTCTACAACAAAATTAAACTTTATCTAGCAGTGAATGATAGCTTGGCAGTGTTCTGTGGCTATTTATGTAAACACAAGAACAAGTCTGTAAGATTTCTTTGGTATGTTTATACAGGTTTTAATGTATTTCTTCATACAGTAGTGCAAAGGTTAGTAACACACTGGCATACAAAATAAGGTAAAGTCAAACAATTTAGCAGAATTTAATAACATTATTTAGTTACTTTAATTTAAATCACAAATGTACCGTACATCTCTGAGTCAGACGTCTTTTTCTATTGGACTCTTTCCATGTCTAGAGGATCTACCACTGAAAAAAAATCAAAAAACCCAAAAGATCATTGTTTGAAAGAAAAATCATTTTTTTAACCCCTCAAAATATTTTAGAAGACTGATCTTGTTCTGTGACCTTTCAGCACCATGCACAAAATTCAAGTTTCTGGCATTTAATTTCTGATAAATTTTTTTCCTACTATCCTAACAGCCAAATACTAAAGTGTGTATTCTAGCAAGGTTTTTGTTTTAACGATGGTTGCTCTCATTTAAAGTGAAATACATGCACTCAAGGAAGATCCCTGAATGCAAGGGATCTGGAAAACATTAAAATTAAAACAAATAGATATGAACAGTTTTTAATCAAATACTTAATTGAACAAATATTACCATGAGTGATAGCAATAAGATGTAGTTTTAGCAACTATGTATTTTTGATTTCTGTGTATATGTTTGATGACCCATTGAAAAGCCAATGGAATGCAGTCTTGATAAGAAGTTCATCTCATTTCACACACTTGACCCTGTCAGCCCACTCTACTGTTTCTGCACATTAATTACCCATCTGTAAAAGAGAAATAATAAAGTATCTTTAGCTTCTAGGTCATCAAGTACATGAATATTAAAATAATTGATAATATGTTTTTCTGATACGGATACAGCAATATTAGGAATTTAGATGGACTATATAATATATTTGAAATATGAGAAGCTGTCAAGATTTATGATTGTTGAAGGGCTGGTGGCATTTATAATTTCTTTTTTTTTAAGACAGGGTGCAGTAAAACTTCTGGCACTGATGAATGATACTGAATGAGGTACAATTCTCATCTCAGGCACCATATCATGGCTGAACCTAAGTGCTCTTTGAATGTCCACTTCAATTAAAGTCCACTAAAATAAATAATTTTTCAAAAGAGTCTATAAATATTTGTTGCAGTAACCTCAAAATCTATTTGTGGAGAAAAAGAACACCTAACTTTTATGGACCTAAGAATTTATTGACAGCCCAATAAATATTTTAACAGAATGATAAAAATGCAGCAATTATAATAAATCCTGTTACAATAACACTATCCTTCACAGTCTTAATTCATATAGAAAAGGCCCAAAAATAATACTCTCATATTATTATAAACACTAATATCAATTGCCAGATTAGGCCAAGGCAAGTTCAGGAAAGCCCTGAGTGCCTGCACTGTCAGGTCAATACAAAACTCATGACTTTTTGACTGCTAATGGTGGACTTATTTACTTGTCTATAACAAGAACTATGCGGACCTATTTTTATACCAGTTCTTGCAAGCTTGTTTACTTCCTCATGTGTCTGGGCAACCACATATCCAATTTTAATGTGCAGATGCCCATTTTTGCTGATATATTCAGCTTTCTTTCAGCAGAATTTGCATCTCATGTCTTTATTTATTAATAGTAAAGTCAAGTTTAGATGAAAAAAAATGGAGAGAAATCTAATTATTTTGAAAGAAAAGGAACTCTAGGGGAAGTTGAAAGACAGTAACATTTCAGCAATGCACAGAATTATAAATAATTTCGGTTTTTAGACAATTAATTTTGACAGAGCACGTAGACTGTTTTCCCTTGTGCAAGTCAATAATATCATACTCCTTTGCAAGAAACTCTCTGCTAGGCTTTTTGGCACAGACCATAATGAAGAAAACAGCCTGGTATTATTTTAGGAAGACATAATCTCTACACAAATTTGCTCAAGTTGTCTTCTCCAAGAAGACACCAAAAAATTGACCCTGGAAAAGAGGTGTTTTTTCAGTTAAATCTTTATTTTTGCTAATGAGAATCACATCTATTTTCAACAACTGTAGTTTTAAGGTAGTTTTTAATGGAAAAAAAACCAAAAAACCAACAAAACCAAAACATTTAAGAAACCTGTTTGGTTTTTTTATAAGTGAGTGGCAAGCTGCTGCACTGACAGCAAAGACTTTTAGGTCCTCTCAAGCTCACTTGAATGTGCAGCCTCTTATTTATTAATTTATTTCTAGATTTTTTCCTTATTTTTAAAGGTTTATACATGTATTAGCCCTATATCTGTCTTGGTTTAGAGAATGAAACTGGATGCTTGAAAAACATTTGCACATGCTGTTCAAGCATATAGTCCAGGAACAGGCTCATCTGTTTTCTTAGGCAGGTTTCTCTCTCTCTGTGTACTCTTGTTGAAATTGTTCTACAGTTTATGACCAGCTGAGCACCAGCTGGATGAAGACATGAACCTGTTTCCCAACACAGGACTGAGAGCTTTAACAAAAGCTACAGAATTGATGCTTTTCCTAGACTCTTTCTAGTGATACGAAAATTTAATTAAATAACTGGAGCAGACCCAAGGTCACAGTACAGGACTTTTTTGCACTGTAAACATAAAAGGACATTTTGCTGGTTTATAGGAAGCCTTAATACATTAAGACTTGAAAAACAAATAATAGGGGTTCTTCTTTGGCTAATATTCAAAGTAGAAAAGCTTTGTATATAATAGTGTCTGAGATTGCTGAGTGAGATCGTACGTTGCCTGATACTTTTTAACATTTAGGATCTATTTATTCAAAGGTTTAGTTCCTAACTAATGCAACAAAGATATGCTTATGGCAAAGAACTCAAATCCAAAGATCTATTTGTGCCACCAAAGACCTTAGCTCTCCCTCCCCAGATCATCTTATTTTTCATACTCTGGGGTGTTCATTTAATCCCAGACTACATATTTAAGATAAAGAACAGGCTTCTAGTTGAAGAAAAAACACAAAACAAAAACAAACAAACAAACAAACAAAACCAAAACAACCATAAAAATTCCATATTATTCTTATAACTGGAACTCTACATATTCTTTAAATCTACCCAATCCTACAGAGCCCTTCTACTCATCCTGGCACCCATAAACAATCACTTCGTCATATGAAATATGTGCTTAATTTTCTGCTATGAAAACAAGGCTTGTGTTTGCTCAGTACTATTATTTCAGACATTTTTCAGTGAAAGAAACCTATATTATATTTACATGTCAGAGCTGCAGCCCAGCACCCTAACATAGATGTGGCCTGTTTCCTCCAGAAGATACTGGCCCTTGGCTTGCAGGTGTGAAGAAATAGCCAGTAGAGTTCCTGCACCTGAAAGTGTAATTTACTTTTCTAATTTCATTTAAGAAAGAAGTGTGACCAATTAGCTGACATTTAAATGAGGAAAGAAGTGCAGGCATCCTTAAATGCAAAAGTATGTTACTGACACTAATTTCAGTATCTTAAAAGGTCACATATTTGCAGAAATATTTACAGAACAATCCACCAAATGATCAAACCAATTTCAGGGATAATGCTGCAGATTCTTTCACGGATGTTTGTGTTTATGGAATGATTCCCATGTGACTTGTCTGACATTGTTATTAAATCAGATAATTTATTTCAAAAATGACAGCAAAGACTTTCAGGTCCTCTCAAGCTCACTTGAATGTGCAGCCTCTTATTTATTAATTTATTCCTTGATTTTTTCCTTATTTTTAAAGGTCTCATTGATTTGAATTAAACTGTCCCAGTCTCAGTTTGGGTAATTTTATTCCTTTATTCTGTCTTTCAAATTTTAGTTGGTTGGTTGGTTGGTTGGTTAGTTGGGGTTTTTTTGTTGGTTGGTTGTTTGTTTGGGGTATTTTAGGGTTTTTTAGGGGGGGCAGTTTTTTCTTAGGTTTTTTTTTGTTTTGATTTGTTTTCCTTTTTTCCTCTTTTTATTGGTAGCATATTTGCTTCGGCTTTTTTCCCCTAAGGTTTCACAGTTCCACTCACGCATCCCTTTCTATTAATGATGGTGAAACTATAATGGCAATTAAAGGACTGCTCAGCTTTTAAAGAAGGTGAACTCCTGGTCATTAAAATAACTTCTCAAATTTTTAAATTCAAAATTGATTTTATTGTACTTAGAGATTTTGTATTTGTAACCCTTTGCTCTGATTGTGGAATGCTCCTTCAAACAAAATAACCTCTCTCATTTTAATATGCAAGAAAAGACCAGGAAAATGCTGGACATTCCAAATTTCTGGATTGTACTTTTTACAATGACAGTAAAGAAGCCATGACTTACCTTCTCATGTTTCTTATTCTTTTTTAGGTTACCAGATGTAGGAGAATGTAATCAAAAGTATAAAGAAACAACAGGCTTCTAAACTTTTGTTACATTCTTCTTTTTTTTTCTTTTGTTATATTCGGGTTTTTTTTTTTAACCTTAATACCATTTTTTAATATTTAGCTTATTTGGTACAAAAGTGTTTCCTTGCTATAAGAAAGTATTATGTTTTTGTAACCAAAGATTATGGGATTTTTTTGTTTGTTTGCTTGCTTGTTTATTTATTTTTGCATTGCATAAACAGATGTAAGAATATTGATCTCTATGTTTAATACTTTTAGGAGGAATGTTTGAGAAGTTCACAAAATCAGACTTTATTGATGAAATAAAATGGTATTACTTTTGCAGTTTCACTCCTCTACACTCCTCATTATTAGTTTATCAGCAGTTTATAACAGCTGCCCTTGAAGTTGTAAGTAAGACATAAAGTGACTCAGACCACATGTTGAAGACTGTAGTCCATCACTGCCCCTGCTCTATCTGTTCTGTTGTTGGAAAGATTAATTTTTCAGTATTATGATTCTAAGAGCTTTCACAAGTATTGTATTGCCTTCTGAAAGAAAACAAGTAGTGAAATACTGAGCTACAACTCCACACAGAAATCTCAGAGCACAGAAGTAAGGCTTGAGTATGCATGCTTGATTGCCAGAAACCTGAAATAAACTTTTTTTAATTACAATAATTCATGTATGCTGACATTCTTACATAAAGGCTAATCCATAAATCAAAATATTCAATGCAATATATGATTATTCTCTTTATCTAACACCATAGTGATGTCCACATTATGCAACTTTTAATTAGAAGGCACAAAGATGTGAACATTTGTAGAAAGAAGGTTTCATTAAAGCAGATAGAGACAAACTTTTCAAATATTATTAGTCATCTTTTTAGTCTTACATTTTCCTAGAAAAAGCATTAGAAACACCGAAGAAAAAAATTGATTTTACTTATTTATTTAGAAAGATTCATTTTAAAATACATTAATATAACTTTTTTATGAAGAGAAGTGTGTTGTGGTTTAACTGAGTTGTCTGAATTAAAAATATCGTTGCCTCAAGTATCTTTCTTTTTCACAGAATACACTTTTAAAGCATCTATCTTGATTTTGAAGATAGGTACTTCAAATTTAAAGAATTATTTTTAGGTGGTTATAGATAGCTTAAATGAATTCTTCTATTCTGTGTCAATGTCAGTATTCATGGGGTAAATAGGAAAACTCATGATGTGTAAACACATGATTGTAAAGCACAGCAAAAATAAAGAGATTGAATTCAGTGGTAGAGATTTGCCCTCATTCTTGAACTAATTTTGATATTTTGTAATAGAACTTCAATTAATTGATTTTCATGATCTGAAAAACACTTATGGTGAAGAAACCTTAAGCGATGATCAAGGTTTGGAAGTTGTGAAAAACCTGGACATGGACAGCACAGAGATATCCCATGTCCTTCAGGAGCTTGTGGTTGAAATAAATTAAATGTTCTAGCTACAAATCCAACATTCCTTAACACCTTCACATTTGAAGAATGGATTTTCAACGTCCTTCTAAGCAGCAGAAATTACTTTTTCATTGTGCAAACAGAATAGAAGCCTGAGTGCTAATTTATAGTTACCTAAATTTGGTTATGTGTAAAACTGTACCAAATGATTAAAACACAAAGGACGTTAAATTATAGTGTATCAAAACTACTGATAAGTAAGTTTCATTTCAACAAAATGAGAAAATCTTGTGGTAAATAAATGCTGAATTTGAAGGTAATGAAAACTTAGAGGGAAGAAAGCACAAACAATGCAAATGTTAAAAAGTAACTTGAAATTCAGGCCTTTCTTTTCTAAACGTAAGATGAAAAACTTAATTTTTATACTCAGCTTCACTTAATTCAAGACACATGTCCGTCCTGTCTCTGTACACTAGCTACTACATTGCCTAAGTCATATTTCACTGGTACTTCAAAAGCACTTTCATTGTCTTCTTTTTCCTAGTCTGATTTTTGAAGAATTTTACAAGTATAGCAACCACACTTCATCAGCAATTCAACAGGAAAAGGGCTGAGGTTTGCAAGGTTTTTCTATTTTTTTATTTTTAAATCTTCCAGATCCTGTCACATTAGAAATACTTAGATGCTGAGAATTTTAGACTGTGGCCCTACTTGTGAATATAGTATGGATTGAATTTTTCCATAAAACCCATCCACAATAATATTCTAAAGATATGACTCCAAGCATTGACCAATCTACCCTTATTAAAAAAGAGGTAGTAACAAAATTCATACTTTGTTTTCAATTATTCATACTGCAGAAACAATTAATCAAAAAACACAGCAGCGTAAGAGATTAATTTCCTCCTGACTAAACAGAAAGCTACAAAAAAAAAAAAAAGAAAGATATTGTGACTTTACACTGTAATGGGTTTTACTAACCCAACCATTTGTTCTCTACTATAGCAAAAGAATTTTTTTCCTACCAGTCAAAAAACCCATTTTGTCTTTAATGTTTCAAAGTGACAAATCAGTTTTTCGGTAGCTATAATATCTTTTCCCCATTATATTATTTTCCAATTGTTAGCATTAGTTAATAGTTTTCAAATATTATATCGTGTTTTATATTATAAAATATGCAAATTCATCGGGTATATCCACTTTCTATAGTATTCTCAGACTTGTATAACCTCTACTAATCTACCTCATTTATTAATAATAATAGGAAACAGATCAGTTCTACCTCAGGTCTCAGCTGGGAGAACTGAGAACATTAGGAACATTCACAACAGGCATGTGCTGTAATCCATCTGCCACAAGCTCATGCTGTCAGTGCTAGATGAGAGAGTTGTGACACATTATATTAGCTTCCAACAATTTCTCAGTCACTATGATAATAGGAAAAAAAAAAAAAAGTGGAGTGCATTACCTCTTCCAGATACATTCACCACCTTCAAAATGCAGCATCATCTGTTTTGTACGATTTCAGTTTCAGAGTTAAAATTAACTTGGAAAAAAATGTGTAAAAGTTTAATTGCTCTTCTGATTTTTCATGATTTCTAATTGCTTTGTGCATTCCCATATTTGAACTAACAAAATTGAAAATTCATACTTCTCTGAATTACCTAAACTAATATCCATCATCTGCACAATAGGATGTGTGGATGGACTTTTATGCTTAAATTTAGGCACTATGGAAAAGGTCTTCTAAATTATGTGTCCTGGGAAAAGTTTCATGCCAGTGAGGTTTTATAAAACTTGTCAATGTATCTTTTAGGATAAGAGTTTGCAAACAAACAAATGAACAAAAAATCTGTATTAAACCTCCTTATATTATATTCAAATGCAAATACCACAGATATCTCTGTGTTAATTTTTGTGTGTTTATGTGCACAAGAACGTATGTCAATAGCAATAGTATCTGAAAAGTATTTTTTCTCAGGTGGTAATTACCTAGTCAACAGCATGGGACTTATTTTTATAATTTGAACTTGACATTATGGTTATATTAGAGTAAAAAATATTAAGTGCTGAATCATAATGAATTTAATTTATAGATGTAAAAATTGACTGTATGTAATTCTAATTAAATGGAAACTCATACAAAATACTTTAGCAAACACCACACAATATACAAGCACACTAAGCAGTTGATACACATCTTTTTGTGTGCTTAACTTTCACCTTCTAGTGCAAAAAAGTTAGATCATATAATAAGAGTACAATTTTGATATAAGAGGAAATAGTCAATTCACTCATTGAAGTTTTTTTTTTATATATAAATAGCAGATAGGCAGTAACTTGGATTAACTTTCATTCTCTTCCTTTGAATTTTCTTTTCATAATATGGACTCCACCTCCTTTCATTATTTTTATTTCTTTCAAATATTTAAAAAATCTTTTTTTTTTGTCTGCTGGTGTGATTTTGATTTAAAATTCATCTATATGATTTTTTTATGTAACTTCATAACCTTTTTCAGTTTATTTGTAGAAATACAAAGCCTTACCAGCTTCAAAAGTAAAAAGATGTAATTTTGAGTGACCTTGGACTTTTTAATTGATCTTTTACTAAGTCATACTGTGTGAAAAATATTAACATAAGGTTCAAATCCACAGATAAGACTGAAGCTCAAATTTGTTGCCTCTTACTTTTTGTCCCTTCACAACACATTTAGAGAGTGTGATGGTGATGCTTTTGATGTGACATGTCCTGGTAGAAGTGTTAGATAATAAAGGTCCCTTGCATTTATAAGCCTGACTTTTTGTTTTTTCCATTGTGAAATTGTCTGGCAATTGCAAAGAGTATGACAGTCGTACTTAACTCATAACATATTCCATATTTCCCAGTTTAGATATATCATTTGCATTTGCCTTTTGACATTTGCAATTGGAGATTTCCTCATGTTAGCTCATAAGCATGCAAAAAGAAAAATATTTCTATCTGAAAAGCAGACAGTTTTAAAGCCCATATATATAAAAGAATAAAACTATCATGGAGTTAAAGAAAGAATCAAACAAACTGCATCCTTCTTATGTGTCACACATACACACAACTGGGATTATATTGTTTGTACAGTACCTGACCTGCCTGATATTTTTAGGCATACTTTAATAAATATAATAATTTATATAAGTATTTTAGCCATTTTTTGAGATAGAAAATTAATTAAATTTCTTTTGAACTTCAGTATTCCAACAGGAATTTTAAAATTCTTGATGGGGGTGGGGCACAGTGTGTGTCCATTGGCCTCTCCACAGGAGTCCCTCTCTATAAAATGACTACTTGTTTCAAAGAGGTCCAAATGAGTGAGCCAGTCACAGCCATTGATTCAAATTTTCTGCACTTATAAATAAGTATGCTACAATAGGGCCCTTATGACTCATACTAAATAACTGAATCTCTTTTATCTCTTTTATCCTTCTTGTTCTTCCCATTTCCACACTATCGTGATCTTGTGGATGTGTTCTTACCATTTGTACTGCTAAGTGTTAAAAGCTGAGCTTATTCACTAAAGCAAATATCTAACATCATGACTAATACCTTCTCACTTCTTTGTATTCTGAATGAGACTTCTTATATCAGGCTGCAGTAACTTCTTTTATATTTACCTTGTGAAATGTCTGTGGGATAAGTTCACCTTTCTGTTCAGTGTTTGTACTGCTCAAGGGAGACTTAGACTGTGACAAGGGCCCCTAGGCAACACAGTTGTATAAAATGCAATGCAGGAAGGGAGCATATTTCAATATGACACATCTAAGAAAATGGAAATTCTACAAAATAATAGAGGAGACATCACTACCGATAAAATTGTGAACTCTTCAGAGAATAGAGCAAATCAGTTCAGGCCAAACATGAGTACTGCACACCGTGGATGTAGACAGAACCTTGTGTCAGCATAAATGAGTCTCACACCTTTTCATTAAAGGTATGTATATATGAGTATTGTTGAAATTTTTCTTTTGCCTAAATCTTGATTGTGATGGCTGACTCGAGCTGACAGGCAAGTCCCCACACAGTTGCCTGGTTACTCCCCCCAGTTTATTGCTGGGCATGATGTTATGTTCTGTGAGATATCTTTTTGGCCAGCTGGGGTCAGCTGGCCCAGCTCTGTTCCTGCTCATCTTCTTGACAACCCCCAGCCCACTTTTTGGGGGCAGAGTGAGACCTTAACCCTGTGCAGGCACTATTCAACAGTAGCTAAACCTTTGGTAAGCTATCAACATTGATTTGGTCATAAACCTAAAACAGCCAGATTGTCTGCCACGAAAAAAATCCTGTAAGCCAAATCCAGAGCCAAATCCTGGGCAATAGTGGACTTGATTTTTTTTTTCCATTTTTAAAAGATATGATCATTAAAAAACTATATTTAATCACTATCCTAAATATTCTGTCTCTTTTCTAATTGCACCAAAGAGTCTACAAATTAAGTATATGCTTTATGGTCACCTTTTTATAACCTTTTTGTAAAAGTACATTTTTTAAATTGTTTTATCTAACAGTGTCTTGCTGTTCATTCAGTCCATGGCTGAAGTGAAATTATTAGGGGGAAATTATCTTCAAATCAGACTACTGAGAAAGTGATCAATAATTATATTGAGATTGTTTCATCCATGTGAAAATATGATGCTTCCTCACAGATATTTAGTTAATGGACCTGCTCTTCTGTGAATCCTTTTATTTATTCTGAGTGTGCAGTAGGTTTCAAACAGTAATTATTTTGTCAGCAAACCCTTGCAATAAATAGCAAACTCTAGTACCATTCTGCTGTGTTTTGCTAGAAAGATAAGGCAATAAAACAAATTAATATAAATCAAACTACATCCAGTTACATATTTGCTATTCTCATTACTTTAAAAAATAGGGGTTTTTATTCAAACGCAGATACATTTTTTTATATTTTATTTTGAAAATTTCCATATATTTTGTTTCAGAAAATGCCAGTTTTATGTTGTCACTCACATATATGAAATCTCACCTGTTTGAGAAAATCCAAGATATTATGACAGATGTTTTGAAATATCAGCCTGAAGTATGTGTATGCAGCGAAAAGAAAACTATTTAATACACCTTAGAAGTGAAAGCCCAAGTTTAGTCTCTTACAAAGGTACTTAATACCAGCATAAGAAACCATCTGGATGTAAGAAATGCCTAAGTTAAAGCTACAAAATAGTAAATAATACACAGAGAATGATACATAGAGAACATGTGCTGAGAGATCATTGAGAAGAAGCTTTAGTTACACTTCAGTTGAGTCTAACAATTGCACAGCAAATGATTCCTGGCCTTTGTTAAAGCAAATAGACTGGACTCCTTTATTTTTCCAAGAATGTAAATAGAGAAGTCCATTGGACAGATGGAAATCCTGCAGCATTTGAAAGACTGGAAAATTCTATAGGGCTTCTAGTGATATACCTGATAATATTAATGGGGCTGGCACTGAGATACAAAATAGCTTGAGTGAAAGAAATTCTAACTGTTCTTGGTGCCTTAGACAACAATAAGGTTTAAAGTGTTTGTAGATACCTCCAGCACTAGGAGCACAATAATTTAGAAAGAAATCCATACAGCAGTTTTGTGTCTGTATGACACAGCCAATGCAGTAGATATGTAAGAGCAGCATGGGTCAGCTTACTCACTGTTTGCAAAGGACCACTTTTAGCATGTCACAGTTATAAGGTGTCAGGGAATATCACAACAGTATCACTTAATGTGTTACTGGAGCTGTTTCCCTCTTTTTATCTTTTCACTTCATGAATTTTCAAAAGTATGCTTTTTATTATTCAGATTATCACAGTTTAAAACCTCAGCAGTTAAAACAAACTAAAAAGATGCACACTGCTTTGAGGGGTACCACAACCTCTCCACTTGGAGATTAATCATTGATGCAAGCTCACCCAAATTTCTGAGCAGACACATTTAAAAGTTTTCAGCTCTGGAAAACCTTTTATTTTTAACCCAAATTTTACACATGCCTACCTTTTAAAAAACAAAAATCCTATAGATTTCATGCCTAAATTTTCATTTACTTCTAAAAGTAAAATAACCAGTTATTTTTAATTAAGTAGAAGTAATACACTAGTTACAGCAGAAATTACACTTTCTTCTTGCACTTTTTTCTTCACTGCATCCATTTGTTTTTCCCTGTCTTTATCAATATTCCCTGCTTTCAGTTTTGTGGTACATTAGGTTCGTGCATATCAAGTTCTGTCACTTATCTTCCTGTTTCACACACTGCCAAACTCCTGAGGCTTGCAAAACAAATGGAAAATGCTTGAAGAATTCCTTATTTTCCACAAAAGAAGTAAACAGAAGTAAAAATAACATATCAAATTGCATTTGAACAATGGTTCAAAGGGAAACTTTGAAATGAGATTCAATTCTAACATAAAAAATAGAAAATATTTTGCTTCTTCAAAGTACTATTTAGAAATATATTCTTTTTAATATTTACCTTTACAATAATATTCTCTTGTGACTTAAAGTCTTTATGCTAGTTGTCTATACTTTATCTAGTATCATTAGAGACAATCACTTCCAGAATTTTATTATTCTTATTTGAAGACAGGGATTTAACATATCTATTTTAATGTAAGGAAAACACATAAAATTTAGTCCTTTAGCAATATCAGAAACATGATATAAATATAATAATAATATAAGCCATACTTTATTAAAAGTCACAGCCTGGAGAATTAGATTCCCTTTCATTGCAATGAGCTTGAGATGTTTCAGTTACCCGAAGATTCTCATGGATCTATATTATTGTTCCTTAGAAAACAATTTTGTTATAATTAACTTGTACTTTCACTTTTTTCCTTGCAAAATAATTCCAAAGGCATATTCACATTAGTCATAAACTTTTCCAAAAGCTGTAAATTTAGTTCCTTTTCTGGAGGGATGCATGCTTTTTACACCCAAAAACCTGTTTCATATTCTGCAGTTCACAAAATGACTGTGTGCTTGCTAAAAAGCCTTATAGTGAGTTGTCTACAAGATAAAATAGTATCTTTTTAACTTTTAAGACCTTCAACAATAGTTGTCTGTAGAATTTAGATATTAATCCCATTCTTATAGCAATTTTGTGTAACTGTTCAGCAGCAGGCAGTAAATATCAGTAACTAACAACATCTACATCTGAATTTAGGATAGATACTTTGAGTTATATTTTATTGACAATTGTAAATAAAGATATTATCCATAATCTTTACCACCAAAAAATCCAGCTAATGTGCTATATCTTATTGTTATAGATACCTCAACCAGAAGTAGAATTTTAAAAAATGTTAGCAAATTCTTATTATTTCTAAAGACTCTGAAGACAGATATATAATTTACTGCAGTGAATGGATGAGATGTTAGGAGACCAATCATAAGATCCAGAAGTAGAAAAATTAGGAATATAGGCTTTGAAACAAATAGTAAGAGATACTTCAAAGACCAAACCACTAGTTTTCATCCCTTTTCTCCTTTCTTGTTTGAGTAAGTCCTGCTTCCACTCATGGACATGAAATCAGATTAATTTCTGTCTTTGACAAAAAGCATTTGCAATCTACAGATTACATGATCCAGTTAAGGAACCATGGTAGTCTGCATTCTCTTTCTTTTCAAAACCTAATTTCCACCTATGTTTTCAATTTCTAGGATAAAATGTGAAAAAAATGAATAAGGTAAACACTTTTTGTTTCTAGCAGAGAACAAACCAGTGTCTCTAGGGCTCCTAAATCAATAGACTCCTAGCAAATGCAGAGATAGGCTTCAGTTGTTCAAACATCAGTCTCTAGAATAATTTCAGACTTGACGAAATAGCCTTCCTGGTCTTCAGCTTCTCCCCTCCAGATTAATGTATGTCTACCAAAAGTCTTCTGTCCAGTCTGCAGTTCTATGCAGATGATTTGGTGGTTTAGAACATCTAATGGCTATTTCTCCTTCTGCAGCTTGGAACTTGGGTTCATGTCTCTTCAGGCACTCTGTAAGGATCCCGTCAACCTCATTTTCATCTCTCCTGGTGCTGCATTCTGTTCATCTCTTCCAGAAGATGGTTTTTTTTTGTTTGTTTGTTTTTGTTGTGGTTGTTTTCATTGTTGTTGTTGTTGTCGTTTTGTTGTTGTTTGTTTGCTTTTGCTATGCAGCCCAGCTTTTCAGCCAGAGCACAGATGCTGGGCATGTATACCATTTTGCTTCAGTGGGAGACCATCTTGCTTCAGTGCACCACCTTGCTTCAGTGGGAGACCTCTGGGTGCCCTGGAGGTCAGGCTTTGAGTGGAAGTCTCCAGTGTGCTGGGATGGTGCCTGCTGAGGCTTGTGTTTTGTGCCCTGTGGCACATCACATGTTGAGCAGTCCTGTGCTGTCCTAATTTGCTGCTGGATCCCTTCCATATGCCCCTCTGCACAAACTGCTGTGCAAACGACTGCATTTGTGCATTTCTATTTCCTATGCTCCTATTTGTTGTTCACCCTCACTTTAGCCTGCAGGGATATTGGCCAAGTGTGCTGGGGATGCAGATTTTGCTTTGGCTAGGTTTATCAGTTTATCAATAGCAAAACAACAGGCAGAGAAAAAAGCACTCAGAAATTACTGAAGAGAAAGAGATTTTAATTTTTTTAAGTAAAAATGACATATTAGGGTTCACTTTTAACAGATCAGCATATCTGCTTTTATGTTTAGCTCTGCTATCTAACCCCTCATTGCTTAACATCTGCATTTGGAGATTACAGATTTCTCCTTTGGAACCACCTCAGACTTGCCAACCCTCAGAAAAATCTTTTTGAATATCTGGGTGCAGAGGGAGACACCATGGAGTGCTTGAAACTGTAGAATCCCAGAATCATAGAATTACTGTTGCTGGGAAAGGCCATCTGCAAATGATGCAGTCTAATCCCATCTTCTCAGAGCAGGGTAAAACACTGCAGGTGGCTCAAGGCCCTGCCCTGTTGGGTTTCAAGGGACAGAGGCTCCATGACATCTCGAGGCACCACATTCAGTCTTTGACCACCCTTGTGGTAAAAGTGCTCTTATGTCGAAATGCAATTTCATCTATTTCAGTTTGTCTCTCTTGACTCTTCTCCTGTCACCTGTCAGAAGAATCTGGCTTTAATTTCTTTGCTGCCCCTCATCAAGTGCTTTTGCAGACTCCTTCTCTCCAGGCTGAACACTTCCATTTCTCCTGTATTGACTATCTCTAAGTCCTGAGTCAACCAGCTCGAGGATGTCCATGTCTCTCTTCTGCTGGAGAGCCTGGACCTGGACTCAGCACAATAAATGTGACTTCACCAGGGGGAAGGAGCACCTTCTCCCCCACAGGATGTGACTAATTCCCACCTCACCCTGCAGAAAATGCTTTTCCTAATGCAGGCCAGAAGGCTTTTTGCCACATGACCACTTTGCCACATGACCACTTTTTGCCACATGACCACTGCCATCAGATTGGATAAAGTTAGCCCCTGGGAGAGCTCTGGTGGTCATAAAGCTTGTTTTCAGTCTTTGCTGTCAGAAAATATAGACTGTGAGAAATATAGACTCTCCTCCAAATGGGAGAGAGATGAAGAAGAAAGAGAACACTGGTATCTGCTGTCCCTGCATAACACAAGCAGGGTGGAGGGACAATTCCAAGAGTAATTCCTCATAGGACAATGTGGCTACTGGGCCTCTTTAAATCCCTCAGTGTGCTCTATGTGCCATGTGAGACAGAGAAGGAGGGGTGTATTGCACAACACGCTGCTGAGTTATACTGATGCGTGAGTAAAATGAGTAGGGGCCGTACCGTGTTGGGGCCTGTGCCACGAGGTGTACAGAGAGATTGTAAGCGTGGCAGAGAAAATTGCCAGCCTAGGCACAAACTGCACCATGCCAGCTAGTTTCAGTGCCAAGTATTTAGTGCACTCATGTAGATGTGGCTGTAGAAACAAAATTCAGGTGAGCACTCAAAACATTTTACCGTTACCGTCTTCAATTTAGTTGTATCTTTCTTCAAAGAGTGAACAGGTCCTAACACAACTTCCAAGTTTAGTCAACAGAAACAGTTTTTTCTAAAAATATGAACACAATTTATTTTAGATGCCAACACAAGTTTCTGATTGAAAAGACAGAAATATTTATTTAAGATAAGATTAATATTATATTGAATTAGGTGATCTGTTGCATCCTATGGTACCAAATAAAAGAAATTGCTTTAAGGTAAAGGACATTCACTTAAATGGAAAAAAAAAAACCAAAACAAAAAACCACAGTGGATTTTAAGAAAGATTCCTTTATGGAGGGTGGTCAGTAGGCAGAATATCTAAGAGGCAAACATAACAAACATTTTCAGATAATCAATTAATACATTGAATTTGGCTGAAGGGTACTGGTAAGCTGGAAAAGCTTGAGTTTGTTTATAGTCAGCCAGGCTAGCTAAATGCCAGAAGGGAATTCCTAACTGAGCATACTAATTCTTCCTATATTTGCTATCATTTGTATCTTATAGAATTGTGGGGGTTTTGTTTGTTTCCACATAAACAAGCAATGAATAATTGTTCTTTTTTATTTTTAACTTTCAGTCCCTATGGATTGGTGTGGCTAAATTACTTGGCAAGTATCCCATTGCCAATTCAACATGGCTGTGTACTGTACTATTGTTTCTGCTTTTGAAAACAGAAAACGAATCTCATGTCAAAACCATGTAATATTTGGACAAGGTGTAAGCAACCTACTGTGATTTATTGGAAATGCCTTTCACAAGAATAATCTCAAGCACCCCATATGAAGGTATTTAGAGAGAACATGCATCTGGCTGTATCAATCTTAAGTTTATGTATTTAATGTGTATTTTTCCATAAGAATTTTCCCACAGCCAGTTCCTACGTGTGCATTCAGTCTAAGATAAAGGACTAGGCATTTTATACAACTATTACAGTGTATGAAAATTCATCTTAGGATGTATTAATAAAATGTAGTCTCCATTTGAAGTCTGTAGGAAGAGATCTGCAGGACTACATTTATTTTTGACTAGTCTGAATCTATGATTGACTTGGCAATATACACATTAATGTCAGGTTCTGACCTTGTGCATGCTGATGGCTGTTCTTATTGTGCATCAGTCCTGCCTGCTATGTGAGAATACTGAAGATGGATCACCTTTTTTTTTTTTTATGTGACTAAAGCACCTTTGGTGGGGTGCCTCTTTCATATTGGCTTGTCCACTTAGTGATGTGTCTTCAAAGTGCTTTTTAGCGCAGCTGGAGATGTAGTCCATGGTAACACGATTTCTCTGTTTTTTGAAATGTGGGACAACTTATCTGAAAAAATAGATCAGAACACTTCAACATTTTTTAAAAGCATGTTTCAGGAGCTAGGAAGGAGACTGTGGAGGTGAAAAAACACTTTGATTAAGCTGGTTACCTATTTTTTTTTATATATCTTATAAAGAAGCTACTATGTATTGACAATAGCATTTTTGGTTCTAAAAATCAGAATTATTTAATAGCTTTATAAACCAGACAATTGTTTGTGAGGATGTAAAAATCCTGTCATCTTTGATGAAATCTTAACTGTTTGTTGAACTAAATATTACACGTTAATGGACTAGAAGGGAAAAAAGTACAATCCTTCCCAAAGCAAGCAAATGTCTTTGGCACATTTTTTTTGAAATTGGAGTTATAAAGAAACTGGCGTATGTATTTGAGCATCTAAATGTTCACATTAGTATACTATATAACAATCTTTTGCAGTATTGTTTTTTCATAACTAAGAATATCTGAGTGTAACAAAACCAAATACTTCATAACTGGAGACACTTGAATCAAAGCTTATGATGAATAATTAATTCTTTACTTGGTGAATTTCTAACTATTTTTTAACAGCTAATAGGATTATATGGACTGGAAATTTTTCTTAAAAATTAATCCATATAATGCTTTGTAGTCTAATCTAGATGTATAGGTTGTCTCTATGGTTATTTCAATAAGAGAATCATTTGCCATTATGAGACATACTTTTTTAGACAGACTGAAGTAGATGTTCAATTTTCACAGGAAGAAATCTAAGTTAGATAAAATTTTACTTTTATTTTTTTAATTATTATTAATTCCCGCCACTTCCCGCTCCCCAGAAGTTCATTTCTTCACAGATCAAAATAGTGTTCTAAAAAGAAATTAGTGTCATAGGGAAGGAATTATTTCTAAGTATGATTTCTGTCTTGCTTACTGAAGCAGTTGTATTTTCAGTAGCAAATATGGTAGAGGACTACAAGGAGAAAATGAAAAGTGCTTACAATTTCAGATTTGACAAGTGAATTAGCAGTTTGCTTGGAAATAAGAAAATTCCAAAACCCAAAATGGGAACAACACAGGAAATCTGCTTCTACCACCTCAATATGAACACTGTTGTTTGATCATCTGTCTAGATTTCACTGCTTGTCTTACTGGAGGGCTCATTGCTTCTGCCAGTACAGGCAGTGCGTTCTATGTGAAACATAATTGGGCTTGGCAGATATTTGGTGTTATTGAACAACAATGTTGTATTCTTTGCCTGGTATTACTCCACACTTGGTGGGATCTTATCCCGGGAGCTGGAAACTTCTGCAGCTGAAGCATATCTTATGGTATATCTTCTGAGTCAGGGTAGTCAAGAAGGATTCAGTTGATGATTCTGGAGACTGCTGCAAATGGCCAAATGAACAGAAAGAACAGCAAAGGGGAAGATTTGCTTTGGTGGCTTAAGAGAATTCAAATGCTCAGATGGATATAAGGCTCTTATCATGTCCTACATGGTCAATTTGGAGGCTGGGACTGAAAAATAGTGGAAAACTGAAATGTTTGGAAATAACTATATACAGTTCTATTAGCGCATCAAAATAGTTTCAAGTTGGCTGCACACAATTTTTTGATGATTTTAACTTTGTTTTCTCTGTTATTTGCAAGTAAGAAAGAAATTAGGTATAGTAATACCTCTTGGGCTGACCAGGGAGTATTGAAATATACATTATTAATTTCTAAAGGAATTTTTATGTTAAATTATAATATAAAAAAATAAACACGTTGATATCTTATAACTTAATCATGGGACCAAATGCAGGACAAATTTTCCCTATGACATTTGAAATTAAATTACAAATAAAAAATATTAAAATCCTGTGTAAGAATTTCTGATCCTGTTGAAGCAAAGATTTGCATTTGTTGGGTTGAATATGTACAGAGAATAATTTCACTAAAGAGTATATAATTATCTACCGATATAGAAAGAGGAGCACAGTGATCTGAATTTCCTTTTTGTTTAAAGCTTTTGCTCTTTTAACAGGGTTATTACATAAGCAGCTGACAGAGTTTCAATTAATGTTTTATGGTTTTTCCACACTGTTCAATATTTACTAGCAAACATATATATATATATTTATATAGATATGCTGCATTACCTGATTACAAATATAGAAACAGATGTTCAGACACAACATTTTAAAATGTCTGTTGTTATTTTGCTTGATTAGGCTATATGCAGGCATTTTGTAATATGATTACAAAGATAATTACAGAATAATTTTCTTTTTAACTATAATTAGCCTATATTTCAAGTTAATCATGATACATCTTGCAGAATGTTTACATTGTCAGAAACATACACTGATAAGCTTCAGATCTAGGAACACAGCTAATTACTCTATGCAAAAAATATGGAATATTTCTGTGTTCTTGTTCTTTAATTATAGTGTCTCTTTTTTCCCCTGTGAATTGGTGTAGATACTTTCCCCTGGGGGCAAGTGAACAGTTAAAAAGCTTTGAACTCAGTGTTTTTAAGGCTTTTAATAAGATTTCCCAAATATCCAAAATTAATATGTGCAAAGCAGGCTTACCAGGCAAATTCTCTGCAACCCCTGGCAAAAACTCTCGGGGGTTTTGTGTATATTTTGTAAACTGATGTAGACTCAAAAAAGGTCAACCACTTGACATTCTTTGGCTGTACAGCAAATTCAGCAAATTATTCTGCAAGGATTCTCTTGTCACTCAATGTAAAAAGCTATCAACTCAATAAAATTTCTTCAGTTTCTCTAGATGCATGTGAAATCTCAAAAAAAAAAATTGATTGCAGATTCAAGAAGGAGTTTCTGGTGAAAGCTTATGTTTCCAAAGAACACAGCCCATTTCCTAAGTAAAACAAAAAAATAAAATAAAATATCCTGAAGTTTATCTCAAGTGATTATTTTGTTTGGCTTTCTTTCACAAGCATAAGGAAAAGGAAATAGTCAGATTTACATATTTCCCATAAACATATGGAATGCCAAAAAACCTGATAATTAGTGGTTTTGATTCTGTGATACAAAACCATGGATGTTACCATGATTTTGAAGTCAAACAGAACTGAGTGCAGATTATCCATGCTAGTCTGCAGCAATGTTCAGGAGGAACAGAGCAGCAGGCATCACATACGAATACACAGGCACAGCTCCAAAAAAGGCAAAAACTGTCGCAGAATCAGAGCTGATGTCTTTTCTAAACAGGAGGCTGCTGTGGTTAACGTGGCTATTACCTAATTTAAACTGTGAGTCATAGAAGGTACATGGCCTTTACATGCTTCTTGCTGTTGCAATGGATCACTCATGCCTGGCTGTGTGCCACAAAAAAAGTGGTATCAGCAGGAAGAGTTACTCACTGACATTGAGCTCTTCCTTGTTCCCTCTGTCATGATGCCTGAGCTCTATAGCAGCACTGTATAGGAGCCAACACATTTTAGCAAAAAAAGACTGGTTTTACAAAGCCTATGAATCTATAACTCTTTTTACCATGGAGCAGAGCCATGAGTTTTCCCACTATTTTGAATAAGGTTATAATAGGGAATAAGATCCTTCTTCCCAAGTAGAGGATGGATGATTCAATTGCCTGTTTGAGAGATCTAAGCAGAATTCTCCCCTGCTAAAGTCTGTATGCCTTCATCTGTCAATTTATTCAATTTCTGTCTTGAATTTTTATTAATGAAAATCTTTGACTTATTCTCATAAGGATGAATAAGGACAGAAACAATCATTAAGACCCTCTTCTCCCACATGGAACCGTTTTCCACAACTGCTAGACTTGCCAGATTTATTGCTAATATACTTCCACCTGTATGACCACTATAAAAGTAAACTGGAGATGAGGAAAAACCTGTTGCTAGCTGGCCTTTTTTTCTCCTACACATGGACATTACTACCACTCCACTCTAAATTCCACTCTGCCAGAGATCTTGTAATGCTGGTAATACTCTACCTACTTGTGCTCTTAACACTCTTTTAGGGAGAAAAAAGGAAGCATCAGGATATAAAATGATTCAGATAAGGTCATCCAGGAGGTTGATAGCAGACATGAAGCTGTCATCTGGTGTCCACTGCAAGTGTCTGATTAGAGTTTTAGTTCAGATTAAATATGATCCAGTCCATGTGATCAGATTCGAACTCATCATAAGGGAACCCTCTAAAGCTGCACAGAGTTGACCATAGGGAACAACCATTTCTCTCTACAGATTCACTTCTATTGTAAATCAGAACATGTTAATATATTTTTGGTTCCATGCACTCAGACACGCCAAATAAAATCACAAACTTCCCTGTGTAAATGATGATGATGATGACAACAACAACTATATATATGTATATATATATGTATATACATATATGTATATCATATATCCCCCTCTTTGAGACATACAGGGCATCCTGTATACCAGGTTTGCTCTTTTTATTTACTGCTAGTCAATTAGAATACATAATCAAGTGTAATCTTACCTTTTCTACCAGGCAAGGAAACGTTGTTCTCCGGTCTTCTTCTGTTAGTAGAGAAACAGAAACTTTCATAGAATGATTTGCTAAAATTTTAAGAGCTACCTTATGAATTGTGTTCCATCTTATTTCCAAAGCGCAGAGATCTTTCCAGTGATTAAAATATATCTATGAGGGAATAAAGAAAAATGTTAAAATTAGCAGGGTATTTTATCATCTTCTTATCTTAACATTTTGTCTTTGACTTGCAAAGCTTTGAGACATTTGCATGAGGATATTTCAGGCTATGCATTTCTGCACCCTAAGCAACTGTTACTCAACCTACACAAATTTGAAATTTTAAAATCAGATATGCTATTAATATCCAAGCTCTACTGATATATGAGGTTTGTGTGGTTTTGGTAGTGGCAGGGCTGGGCTACAGGGTGGCTTCTGTGGGAAGCTGCTAGAATCTTGTTCCCCTGTGTCTGGCAGAGACAATGCCAGTCAGCTCCAGGACAGACCTGCAGCTGGCCAAGGCTGAACCAATCAGGAATGATAGGAACACCTCTGTACGATATATTTAAGAACGAACAAAAATGCTATTTAACATATGTAATTGTGGCCAGAGAAGAGTAGAGTGAGAATATATGAGAGGAACTACGCTACAGACACCAAGGCCAGTGGAGAAGGAGGGGCAGGAAGTGATCCAGGTTCCAGAGCTGAGATACCTCTGTAGCCCATGGTTAAGATAATGGTAAAGTAATTGTGCTCCTGCAGCCCATGAAGTTCCATGAGGATGCACAGATCCTCCTTCAGCTTGCAGAGGACACTCATGGAGCAGGCAGATGCCTGAGAGGAGGCTTGTGAACCCTAGGAAACCTGTGCTGGAGCAGGTTTCTGGCAAGGACCTGCAATCCTGTGGAGCAGGGAGACCGGCACAAGTTTGCTGGTAGGACTTGTGACCCTGTGGGGAACTCAACACTGGAGCAGGCTTGTGCTTGAAGGGCTACACCCCAGAGAAGAATGACCCAACTTGGAGCAGTTCATGCAGAACTGTTGTCCATGGGATGGCCTCGCATTGGAGAAGCTCATAGAGATCTGTCTCTCATGGGAGGGACCTCAAAGAGGATCAGGGACTCCTCTCCCTGAGTAGAGGCAGAAATGTGTGATGAACAGACCATAAACCCCACTCCCTGTCTCCCTGCATCACTCAGAGGTAGGAGGTAGAGCTGCTTGGGAAGGAGGGAGGGTTGGGAGGAAGGTGTTTTTTTAGACTTATTTTACTTCTCATTATCCCGCCTTGATTTTGTTAGTAATAAATTAGATTAATATCCCAAAGCTGAGTCTGTTTTGACCATGATGCTAATCAGTGAGAGATCTCTCCTTATCCTTATCTCAACCAGTGAATCCTTCATTGTATTTTCTCTCTCCCATTCACTTAGTGACAGAGCAGTTTTGGTGAGTGCCTGACATCCAGCCAGGGTCAACCCACCACAGCTGAATATTAGCTGATGTCTAAATTGGATACTGACTTTAAGAAAAGATAGAATATACATTCATTTTTAGTTTGTATAAGTTCTGCTAATTAAAAAGGAGAAAAGGATATAATATTTAAAAACATTTAAGTGTAGTGGGATAGAAATAAGAAAATAAACATAGTGTAAAAAGTAATCTTACCCCTAAGGAGTGGCAGCTGGGCCAATTATCAAAGATTAGGAGCAGGCCTGAACTTTAACAGGCCACAGCTGTAACCAGTGAGAAGCAGAGTGCTATAAAAGAGTGGGGTGAGTGGCCCAGAAGGGAACTGGAGTCAGTTGGCTGCTTTGTGAAGAAGAAAGTGTTGGTGCTCAGAGGACCAACCCATGAGAAAATACCTGAGAAGGTATGAAACTCTTGCGATAGGAGAAAACAGTATAGAAACCTTGCAATAAGATGACAACTTTGAAGTATCTAGAGTAAATTTCAGAGTTATTTTTAGTGGGAAAAAGGTCCTTTTAAGATAAGTTTAACTTCAAAAAACGCTTAAGGTCCTAAATTAATTTTCTTCAAAAATAAAAGTTCATAAAATTGAAGTGTTTTATTCTGTATCTTATACAATATTTTCCTTGTGTAAATAATTTTTTTAATTTGAAAATTTTAATTATTTATGCATGCGCAACTGTGATGGGCTGATGCCCCAAATGTCAGGGCACCTATAAAAACAATTTATTCATTCTTTTTGGCTATAGTTAAGCAGATGAAGGGAAAAGAAGACTTATGGTGTGAGATGAGGATTAGGAGAAAATATTTGAAGGGCAAAATAGGCCCAAAAGTTTAAAAGTGATATAAAAAACCAAAATATTAACAAAATTAAAAGATGCTAATGAGAACTTAAATAAACATTTAGAAATATCTTTCCCCCACCCCAGCCTCTTTCCTTCTCACAAACAGCCCAGGGAGACAAAACGGGATTTTTAGTCAGTTTGCCACTTTTTAAGATCTTTGTTCACTTTGCTTAGGGAGAGGAGTCTTTTTTGATGTGTTGTGGGGTCTTCCCTTCAGGAAACACAGTAAAAATATGTCAGATAAATGTAAATAAATGCAAATGATGGAAGTTATGAGCTTACAAAAAAAATCCATTATGAAACTAAGGTTTAATGAAAACAATAGTCACTGAAATCCACACAGAGTGAAAAAGATGTGATTGCCAAAAGTGAGTAACACATTCAGTGCAAAGGGAAGACACTGGCAACAATTCAGGAAAAATGTGCTAGTGGCTTTACTATTATTTATAGACTGACATGAATACTGCTTTCTCAATTCCATCTACACACAAAAATATTTGTCAAAAGACTGACTAATTCACTAAAAGATACAAATAACTGCAAAGAGAAGAGAGCTATGTCATTTCCTCTTCATTTGCCATTTCATCCTTCTGAGAAGGTTATCCTCATCAAGAGACTGTAACAAGATTAAATGCCATCCCTCTTAGTGTTTGAGACAGATGTGACACATTTTCAGCTAAGAAAATGGGCTGACCATTTCAGCGGGATAGAGGTTCCCTGAGGGATAGGATCTATTAAAACAGTTGACAAAATAAAAGCTTTGATGGCCAGAAGCGGAGGCGCACACAGTACTGCAATATGCACCATTTTTCCTATGGTGCAGAATCATGTTGGCAGGAGGCAGTGTAAGCCCAGCCTCACCAGTACTGGTATGTTATAGACAAAAAGAAGGTTATGAGTCTGGGCAAAGTCTGTGCAGCTGAATTTCACACAGCTGTGGGTTACTCTTGGCTCTTCTTTCTAGTGAGGCTGAATCAGGCATTCCAGAATGAAATTTCTTGTCTGGCAAGGTGAATGTTGTACACAGTGAGGAAGAAATGTATTTTTATCAAGGATAACTAATAGTTTATTTCTAAATAATTTATTTAAATACTATGCAAAATACTCTAAGATGTGCAGTTCTTAAAGTAGATTACTGGTGCACTTTTGTTTGCCTGCTTTTTGTGCTCACCAGAGTACGTACACATTTGTCCATGGGAGCTATATCTAGGATAAGAATTCAATAGATTTGGAAGAATTAGTTTCCCTAAACCTAAATTTAGCCATATATAAAGTATGAGTTTACCCTGGAGATCTTCATTTTTCTTCTTCGTGTAAATGAAGAAAATTTATAAAGAAAATGTTATTTATAATTATAATAATAATATATAATATATGAAGAATTATTGTCCAAAAATATAGTAATGGAAGTTAACTAAAATGAATCACATCTATTATGTAAATTATATACAGAAATGTAGATCCATGCTAAAGTAAAGCCTGAGCTGCTTACACTTTTAAAGATTTATGTGTTTCTATGAGCATATTCCTGCTCAATGATGCTTTAACTATTACTCTATTTCAGCTTTGCATCTTCAGCTATGGAGTTCATGCCACTATAATTTTTTGACCAAAATGTTATGCTGCCATCTGAAATAAGACCTCTAACCCTTTAACTGAGGCTTTTAATTGTGTGTCAGAAGAGGTAATATGAGGCAGAGCATAGAAGATTGAAGAACAGTCAGAGAGCAGGTGCCTAGGTTTTTATATAGCTGACAAGATGTTTTAGCCATCAGCCAGGACAAAAATCCTGCCTGTTTAAATTTCCCCTCTGACTGATGGACCATAATTAAAAGATTCAGTCCTGCACCTATTGAGATCAGTGAAATGACTACCAGTAATTTCAGAGGTCAGTGAATTAGGACCTAAATTCTCTCCTGCTCTCCTGGGACAAAGGGCCATATGGCAAGCTGACTGCTCTTGCTCACAGTCCTACCTCGGAGAGAGGAAAAAAGGCGATGTGATCAGACATGGGTACTCTGCACCTGCTCCTTTTTTTTTCAGCATCACTTCAGAGTGGAAGCTGCTTTCACGGTTGCTGAGTATAGGAAGTGAGAGAAAGAAAGAGAAATAATGGCTAGCTGTATCTTTTCAGTGTCATCACAGTAATTTGCATTTTATTCAGAGGTACAGAATACACAGCTCAGATTTCCTGAAAAAAAAAAAGATAATTCTTTTAGTTTTGCCTTGTTGTTGTTTCTGAATATTTTTTTAATTTCGTTTCTGTTGACTTTAAAGATTTTAGATTTTTTTTCCTAATTCTAATGCTGAGTTATTTCATATTTTCTAATTCTTCAGCTGCATATTTTGAATTCTGAATTTGCTAGTGTTTTCTTGCTTTGAAAAATAGCATAATATATCATGATTATGATAGTAGAGTTTTTTAATGGCTAAGATTCTACAAAAAAAATTCACTCTATTATACGTGATGTCTAAATTTCTTCTTTATATGCAAGATGTAAACAGTAATTAATCATAATTTAGGAAAAATACTAGAGTTTTAATATTTAAATGAAATCTAGCGCTATGAGACTTACTGTATGTAGAAAAAGGCAAATTAGTCATACAGTATTATTTTCTGAAATATACATCCTAAATCCCACAAATTAATTATTGTAGGTCACGATACTCTTAGGATTTTATTTTTCTCCTTGTTGAATCAATGGTGTATTTGATTGATATAATACAGATTTGAATTGATATAATACAGATTTGAATTATCATAATAGAAGTAGCAAAAAAAAAATCTAGGCCAGCTTATAGTTTAGATTCATTTTGTAGTTGATAGAATACTTTGCCAAATATTACAGGGACTCAGATGATTTCAATTGAAAGCTGCTAGTAAAAACACAAATTTAGTAAGCCAAATATAAAGGTAAGTGGCACAGAAATGTTAGATACCTGTATTTCCTTCACAAAGCTATTACTTTTCCTAAGCTTGCACATTTTTGAAGAAAACCCCAACAATCCCCCCAGAAAAAACCCAAATCAAACTCAAAACTAAGTCATAGAATTATACCTTTACAATAGGCATAATCTTGAAGATGTGCAACAACATGAATTTAAGAAAGTGACAGAAAACCCAAAGGGCAAGAAAATTCTGGTAAAATACTGTATGGTGAATAGTTCTATTTAAGTATCTCCTTAGGTATGGGAGATGCAGGACCTGCCTGTAGCGCCTTTCAGACGGAATTTTTTTTCAGGCAAAATAAATCCTCTTTAAAGTTTTGAGCTGAGAATAGGAACCTACAACTTATTTACCAACTCGATCCTTCCTTCATCTCATTTTTCCTTCAGAGAACCTCATACCAAAAGCAATGAGAAGACTCTCCTAGCTTATTCCACACTGTCCATCTGAGATGCCAAATGCCTTAAAAATTTGTCAAAGACAGTGTATGAATCAAACACATGAAAAGTCACCAAAATCTCTGGGAAAAAAATAAAAGGAAAGAAAAAAAAAGGTCAGTGGTATGACACCAAAACATTTGCTGACTATTCTTTATCTTTGAACAAAAATTATAGGCCCTTTTTTTTTTAATTTGGATCACTCTTTAGAAGTAGAAGCATCTATTTCATCACAATCTCAGTTAATGTTAATAGAAATCAAGATAAATTAATTAACTTATGCACATTTCCATACCAGTCTTCAGTTTTATTTTTGAAACACTACTCCCAGCTATTTTTATTTAAAAATATTAGAAGTTACACAGTTACAAGGCAAATAAACTTGCAATGTAATGGGATTCCTGTAACAATAGATCTATCTAAATGTCAAACCCCCATTTTTTTTTACTATGAATCTACTTATCCTTTTTTGTTCTGTTGAAAAGTTGAGAAAATTAATATCTTATGAAAGTTTCATTATTAGGTTTTTCAAAATTCAACTTAGCACTTGAAGCACCTTATGTGTCTTTTGTCCAATTGACATATCAATGTGACTCTAACATATCCTTTCTCTCTCCATCAGAGTATCTGTAGTGAAATTTAGGTCAGCTGTAACAAAAAGTTTCTGCTTTCCTGAGCCATAGGATCTGTTCATTCTATTGCAAATAATGTCATGCTCACATGAGTTGCAGAAAGAAAAACCTGTCCTGTCATTTTTTTTTTCTTTTCATTGTGTTTTTGTTCTTTGTTTCGTTCTATATACCCGAGTTTCATTTTATACTTCCCAAAACTTTAACTGAGCTACACAGAGATATGCAAACTCTCAGCTCAACTCAATGGAACTATTTTCAAACATTTGAAGTAAACTATCAGTAATCTTTGATAAAAATACATTTCTTCCTAAGTGTATATGGCACTCACCTTGCCATAGAAAAAATTTCATGCTGCAACTCCTTTCTTCTCTTTCTCTGGCAAACTCTTCAACTAGTACCTCTGAAATAAGAGTCTAAATCAAGTTCATTAGATGTTTTAATAATATTGCTTATAACACACATTTGAAGAATAAAAAATAATTATTTATACTCATTTAGACAATCTGTCAAAGATATTAAATTTTGACTTGATTGTGTGCAGTTAGATAATAGACCTATGCGGTGAAAATATTTGAATTCTAACACATTCAGTACTGTTAGAATGTGAAGAAACCAGGAAATTTCTTATATACAACACAGAGTGCAAAGAAATTCTGAAAGTAAATATTTATATGTACTCTAAACAAATTTAAAGAAATAATAATTACCAGACTAATGTCACAGTTGTTTTAATTTTAATGTAACACATTTTTATTTAAAATTTCACTATTTTAATAAAAGGACTTTGGTTATTAGGCTACCCAACTTGTATTAATTTGCTCTATACTGTCCTTAAATTGATATAATTTGTTAATGCTAGCACTCAATTTAGGAGACCAGAGTTTAGAAGCCATAAGCAAAGGATCAGTTAGGACCTGAGGAAAGAGGAAATTGGAAAAAATGCATATGCATGCAGGTACAGCTTACAGCTGGCAATATGATAAATTTATTTGGTTTTTATCCTCAGATGAGATATAAACACGAAGAAATTATTTTCTGAATGCAGTCATGTGATGAGTAAGAAAACACTACCTTTATTTAGAGAGATAGTTTAATAATTTCTGAAGGCCTCTATATTCCATTTAAATATACTGGCAAAGTATTACACAAATTATGCTGCTAAGACACAATACAAAGTATTCCTTTGCTTAAAGTAATGTTTTTTCAATGCTTACTTTCTCATGACAAAGAAATTTGATTTTCTGTTAAAAAATTCATAGATGTGTCTCGGTGGCTACCTGAAGTACAAGTGATAATACTGTCTTTTAAGGCCTTAAGAATATAAATAAAATTATCAAACTTTTCAGTAATATTTTATTCTCCATAAGTTTTCATAGTGCTTCAATGTATAAAAGTTACTGATGACTGCAAAAGCCCTAATTTACTGATGGGCATTGCTTCTTTTAGTGTCAAACCTATCTATATTTGTTACCTGTAGTAACTTCTCACTATTTAAAATAAATTATAAGAGATATAACCCATAAAGAACATTAACAAAATCAATTTTAAACCCTTCCATATTATCTGCATGAATGAATACTTTTTTGTTTACCATCTTGTTACAAAGGAGCTCATATTAGTCCCACAAGGAAGTGAATCAGCCCACAGCATTTTAAAAATCAGCTCTGGTATCACCCCTTATTATGCTTTATCAATCAAGTGAAAGAAAGCCAAATTTATTTCTCAAAAAGGAAAAATTCAGTGTCTTATTAATGACAAAGGTATGTGTCACTTCTGGAACTAAATCCCAGTGTTTAATGAAGTGACTCAGTCATCTCTATTAAATTAGTAAATCTGTCAGATATATCTATAAGTGACAGAAATGGAGGCTTGCTGTATAGCAGCCTTTGTGAAGTTATGTAGAAAGAAATATTGGATTTCTAATAAATTTGTTTATTTGTATTTTTGTTCCAAAAATCTTCCTATTCTACTTCATCCATTTACTGATATGGCAATTAATCAGTATTTATGTATTTAGGGAACCCGTCATATCTCAGCCTATAAAGACAACAAATAAATTATACCTATTCTTGATTTTCTGATTCTTCAGGAACTATGTGAAAGGATGAGCCTTGCCTTCCTCTTTCACAGTTCACTTTATATCATATGTCCGACAGATAAAATATCCAAGTTTTATGAGTGCACATATAAATCAATCCTTAAAGTACTTGAATTATGCCACTGGCACTTGTATTTCTATATAACCATTGCATTTATGCTCTTTTTGTTTTACTACATCTGATGTGTCCTAATAATATTAATTATTTAACTTTATATTTCAATTCTCTGCATGCATACACCATAGAAAGGGTGGCACCTGAGACACAAAATAGGGGGTTTTTAATTTAAAGGTAGAGTTGTGACATCTGCATGAGGTGATTTGCAAGTAAAATGTCAGTGGAGATAAACTCATGCACTCTCAGAATCTCCCTGTTGTGGGGGAAGTATCTCCACTGCTGTATTTCAGGAGGTACCTCCAAATTCTCTCCAAAATCATAGACTGGACAAATAGGGCACTGTTGAAAAAAATAACAACTCTGGGGACAGAAAAAGGACTTAAATTCAAGGTTTACACACCTCAGAAAATTCTCTAATCTATTTTGAAAAGCAAAATAAAAAAAAAAAAAACTAATTAGACAAGACACTACAACTCTAACTTTTCCATGAGTCAACAAAATGTTTACCCTTAGGAAATTCTGATGCAATTAGTCTCTTCTTTGAGTTCCCTATTATTATTAGATTCTTAGAAAATTGCAAAACTTTGTATACTGGGTGGCCTGAGATGTTATGAAAATTTTAGTAGCTAAATTCAACCTCTCTCTTAAGCCAGGTTCTTCATGCTAAAGATTTTCTTACTGTGTGATATATACTAATTTGTTCAAAAGTGATTTGAGGACTTGTTAATCATGGTGTTCCTAATTTCCTGTATCCATGAGTTTCCTCATTGTCATAAGCTATATAATCACTGAATACTTCTAGCTGTAACTGAAAAATCAATGGAATTTAAGATTTGAAGGAATTATTTGAATGGAATTTAAAATTTGAAGGCACACAGAGTTAATACATTTTGCTGTGTGCTCCATACACCACCAGAGCATGTAATTTTATTTGGCTATTCAAAACTGGTAGGCAACTTGACCTTAAATATTGGTGCTTCTGTTTGTCCTTTGTAGAAATGGGATGGCATTAGTTTTCTTTTAACACTGTTGTGAATATAAAGTAGTTGATGCCTGCAAAAACTGTTTTTGTGGTGCATTAGTCCATAATTCTCTGTTCACAGCAGTGTTCACACAATGTGAGCTGAATAAATTGTGAGATTTCAAATTGAACAATGAGTAGAATAACAATCTTCAGTCATAGCTGATCAGTAAACTACAGTATAAACTCCAACTAGATAGCAAATGAAATGTATAAACAGATCACTAAAGTCTGTATCAAAATGCACATAAACAAGCAATTCTGTCAATACTGTACATTCTAAATGACTGACAGACTACAGAAATATTAAGCTTAGTCTATGATAGGAGGAGAGGGTTCATAAGAGATATGCATTTTAAAGATTTTTTTCTGAAAAGAAATCAAAACTACAGTTGTAGTGGAGTTTGTGTTTAGACTTTGCATAAATGCCTATATGCTGCAGTCTGCACATAAGTTAGATATTTAAATTTCCACCACAGTCAGCAGAGATCAGAGGCTTGACTCATGTACCTAAGCATAGAGTTAGTTGAGACATCTAACAGATTGATGTTGGAGATCTGGCATAGAGCCTATTGGAGACTCTCAGTATGGCACTGGGATGACAGCCACTGTGTCCTTAGGCATCTCAAATGGTATGAGACAGCTGTGACTGGAATGCAGCTAAATAAAAGCAGAAGTAGTTGATTCAATTTCTGGAATTGATTCCAGCTTCCCAACCTGTCTAAGTCAAAAAGCAAGAGCTGGTCAACTAGGCTTGAGCATCAGCATAAAATAAATCTTCCATTCTCCTTAAATTCAACATACTCATTTGTGTTTAACATACTCTTGCCCTGTGTATGCTTTCTCTGACCACTCTGTGGTGTCAGGAATAAAACATGGGTCAAGGATTCTTCTCAACAGTTGATTTGGATAAGGCCATCCTGTGTTAGGAAATTAAGAAAAGGAATTAGATTGACCTGAGCTATTGCATATCAGTTAGCTCTAGTTTCTATTTTATGATTTAGATATAAAGCAGTGTGTTCTATTCACAATCTCAGTGGCTCTTCAGTGAGCATACTTTTCAAAACACCTGCTGTTTCCATGACCAATAGAAGAATCTGTAGATGGACTTTAGATTCCATTCTTTGCTTTCAACACTTGAACATGAATGCTCTTCCTAAGCCTTAGTCACAACTGAAAAGGGGTAAGTTAGCAAATAAAACCTCAGTAAGCACAATGTACTGTTTTTTCGAGGTCAGTTGAGGCTACTGCTATTCATATTCACTTTGTAAATATTTGCCTAACAAAAATTATTTGGATTCCTTAGTGGCAAATACTTCACAAGACCAGGTACAAAAGATGTTTGTATTTATCAAGAGAGGAGGAGTCTATTGACTCTTTCTACTTAAATACCATTTACATTTCTTTCAAATTTCCTTCTGAACATGATACTACAATGCTTTCAACTCTTAGAGAAAATATGCTAGTAGATAAAAGAGCTTAGCTCTCACGAAGGATTTGTACCCTTCTGATGCATGAATTTTCTTGAAGCTTGACACAATTCCAGCTTTTCTCACAGTGCACTGTGCTATTGAGAAAGATAAGGAAAGACAGCCCTAAGGAAAATAGGTGTAATTAACATTTACATATCAAAGAAACAAATTTTTTTTGTTGTTTTTTACTGGGGGACTTAAGGGTGAACTGTTTGTGGCTAATATGTGTTAATGATGTTCTTGGAAGTTGAATTGTGTCTCATGGTCCATGTGGATTTCACTGCAGTTTAATATTGATTTTCATCTCCCTGTAGTGATGAATGGGATGTATCTGTCACTGAAAAACTCATGTATTGAAAGACAGTTTAATAAGTAAAGCAAAAGATATGTGTACAGGCAAAGTAAAATAAGGAATTAATTCTCGACTTCCCAGGCAAGAGTTCAACCATCTCCAGAAAAGCAGGGCTCCATCACATGTAATGGCTACTTGTAAAGGCAAAATCCATTTCTCCAAACATTCTCCCCCTTTCTTTTAGATGTTTGCTCACTATCTTCAATCATTAATGATGATGAAGCTGACCTCTTCCAATTCTTTCTTCTATTAAAGATGTTCTAGATTGCTTTTTTTCCTCACTAAAGCCTTTCCACATTGTGCAAATGCTTTGATATGTTTATCAGAATTACTGTCATCAGTCTCCACTACTGAAGGAACATTTTAAAAGGTTTAAGTTTATAGTGCAATATAATCTAGACAGCCTAGGTAATATTGAGATTTCCCATCTGATCCTATTGTGGTTTTGGTTTTGACTTACTGCATCTGAATTATATCTTTGCCTGCATGTATTCTCCAGCAATTTATTGCACTGTGAGTTATTCAATTTATGAGGACAAAAGAAATACACTTTATACTTAAACCCAAGACTTAATGGTCGATCTAATTTTAATCTCAACTGTTTAATTATCTTTAATCCAGATCTAGTTATTAGTGAAAAGCAAATAAAATTGAAAAAATAAACTGCAAATCCAAAACCAACCAAAGCCAGACAAAAAACCTTTCTCCTGAACTATCTTATTAGAATTACTGTGCTTACATTTTGTGCATCTACTCCTTCCTTCTGCTGTTATGCTCACCCAGTGCCTGTGTGATTCCCAAGCCTGATGCCCTCAGGGGGTGTGAGGATGTGTTACACCAAGTTGTCAGCTTTATGATCCCTTTCCCATGAGAATATGGCATTATCTGGAAGTGCTTCTTGTCCACAGGTTCTCTTGGGGTTATTTCATGCCTTTGTAATGTTGCCTGTACCTTAATCTTTCTCTTTTGTGCCACAATTCCTTATTGTAGCTTTATTTACTATACATGTTGGGGTTTATTTACTTTGGATACTTGTTCTCTGTAACTGCTAAAAAAAAAAGGGGCTTAGCCCAGCTTCCAAGGTTACACTTCTTTTATAACAAATCAATGGCTATTAGTGGTTTTTGGAGTTCTCAAACCTCTGGTATCATGCCTACAGTTTCAAGGCATTTGCTGTCATCACAAATTTCCATTTATGTAAACTGCTTTTTTAAATTTTAGGGCTGCAGAGCATTTATTTTACACATAATAAGTGTTTTTTACATGTTAGTTATACTAATATTTCACTATATTAAGAATATTGCTGCAATGGGGCTTCACAAAACAAAGTTTTAATGAAGTTCAGTAAGAGTCGCAGGGTTTAGGCAACAGGTGCTGCACCCAAATGAGCTGAAACAAAGTTCCAACCAAGACCAAAGTAGGACCAGACACAGAACACCTACCCAGGCTTAGTCCCAAGGTCTCACAGAGTATTATCATGTATTGTGGCCTGTAGCATGGAGAATATCATATTTGCTAAATTAGAGGGTCACAGCTCCCTGTGTCCAGGCTTGTTAATATACTCATTTTTCTTGGGTCAGCTGTTAGTGTCAAAGATGCTTTCAGGATGTTCACTATGATTTGACTGCTTCCAATCATCTTGATGTTTTTAAACATCTTGACTGAAAATTGGCTTTTAAATAACTTTTAGTCTTTCTTGTTAATGTGAGATTTTTCTAGTTCACATTTTCCATCCAGAGGGACCTTGACAGGTGTGAGAGGGGTGCCTGTGCAAACCTCATGAAGTTCAATAGGGCAAGTGTACAAGGTGCTACACATGGGTCAGGGCAATCCCAAGCACAAACACAGGATGATCAGAGTGAGTATGGGAACAGCCCTGAGGAGAAAGAGGTGATATTTGACAAGAAGCTCAATATGATCTGGCAATGTGCATTTTCAGCCCAGAAAGACAACTGCACCCTGGAATACATCAAAAGAAGGATGGCCATGAGGACAAGGGATATGTTTCTACCCCTCTACTTCCCTTATGTGAGCCCCCCCAGAGTGCTGCATACAGCTCTGGGGTTCCCAGTAGAAGAAGAACATGTACCTGTTGGAGCAAATCCACAGGAGGGACACGAGGATGATCAGAGGGCCAGAACTTCTCTCCTATGAAGACAGGCGGAGAGAGTTGGGCTTATTCAGCCCAGAGAAGCCTCTGAGGAGACCTTGTTGCAGCCTTCCAAGTCCTACAAGAAACATGGATAGGGACTTTTTTCAAGTGCATGTAGTTAGGACAAGAGGTAATGGTTTAAAGTGAGAAAAGGGTAGGTTTAGACTAGATGTTAAGAGAAAATTAATTGTTGTTAGAGTGGTGAGATGATGCAACCAGTTGCCCAGAGAAGCCATGGATTTTCCATCCCCGGAAGGCCAGGTTAGAAGGAGCTCTGAGAAACCTGGACTAATGGGAGGGTGTCCCTGTCTGTGGCAGGATCATCAGAATTACATAATCTTTCAAGTCCCATTTAACACAATCTGAGTTTTTATGATTCTGTGTTAGTATCTAACTGTGAAAGATGCAGATTATTTTACACTACAAGTTAGCAATCACCATCTGTCACAACTCAGAAGCAAGTGTGATGTTCATTATAAATAATTGACAGGCTGAACAAAAACATCAATCCATGTGACAGGGAACTCCTATTCTTTACTAAAATTATCTTAGCTCCAGCAACTAACCTTCCATTTAGTGTCAAAAGTGCTGGCTAACAGGCTCTAAGCTGTTATAATAAATTTTACCAAGTTCCCAACTCTCAGAGCAAAGTTCAGATATGAAGTAAGGAGTAGAAGATGATTGCTGCACTTGCTGGGATAAAACAAGAGAGAAGAGAATAAGAAAAAGAATAGGAGAGAAAGGAGGAAAAAGACTAGTCCTTAGATCCCATGTCCTTCTTGCTGCCATGGATGGTCTGGATCTGGAGGCAATGGAAGAAAGAGAGAGAGAAGAAAGTTTACAATCAGTTTACAGCTTACCTTATTTATATATGTCTCTTATGAAAAATAAGATTTTTTGCACCATTTGTGCCATATTGTTCACACATGCAGAGTTTGCCCTTTAGACCCCTCCAGGAAGTTATTTGGGGGAAGCTGGAAGTCTGTGGTGGTCCTGAAGCCTCTTTTTTTGAGGCACCTGGGACTTGATCCTTCCCTTGATGCAGCTGCACTGAGCATGAGTCTCAAGGCAAACTTGAGACTCTAGCAAGTAAATGGAATTTAGCTCAGAACAGCACTGCCCTACATCCATGGGACCCTCTCTTCCAATCAGAACTCTCCTGTTGCAACAGTGAGAGTGCTTCAGACAAATGATGCTGACTTGCTCATGCCTGGTCCTTCACGCTGTCTCCACTTGAAATCCACACTATGCCTCACCTCTTTCCACTTCCAGTAGGGACTGAAATCTGCCCTCAGTTTTAACTGTAATTTCTCACCATACTCTTGTTTTCATTAACTTTTGTGTTGTTTTCTTTGCTGCTTTCTGAGTTCAGTTTTATCAGCTTTAGTTTCCGTGTAGCAGTGCCAAGAATTTTTAAATGCTGATACAAGTTGCTGAGCATGCCTTTGCAATTTTGGTAGATGACCTGATTTTGAAATTGATGCAAAAATATAATTAGTTTGTTCTGTATTTATTATAGTGTTTTTTATTTTATTTTGCCATCTGGCAGGCTCTGTGTTTCTTTTAAAAGGAACAGGATACTCAAAAACTAGGTCAAAAACATAGAGAACTCTTCTGTGAATGATTGCTCATTGTTTTAGGTATTGATTCCTCTTGGAGTCTATTGTCAATCAAATGTGGGGGATGAAAAGGTGATGGAGCTGGTGCTTGCCCCAGTTTTTATGCCCTGATGGAACATATGGAACGTCCTTCTCTAGAACTGACACTTCAGGAATCTGGTCCACAAATAAAGACAGATCAAATTCCACCAAGGTGTACCTCTGGCAGTGATCAGCAGAAAATGCTTAGGGGAAGAGTAGAATAACAGAGTGAACTCAGAGTAACACCATCAAAAATATTTTTCACATAAAAGTGCTTTTGTTTGTATTTACAAGGGGCTGTAGAAGCAAAGGATACCTAGGGATACTTTAATCAGTAATCATACTCCAGGAAATGGCTTAGGTAAGCTTCTGGTGATATAAAACCCCAGCAGATGATAGAATCAATAATCAACAAATATAAATTCCTCTCTAGAAATATAATAAATAGTAGGCATGATAAATGAAGTATTAGCAGTACTGTTACAGAAAAGAAGGAACAAATTGTTATTGCTAGACAAATAGAGCCTTCACAAATAAAATCAGGTTTTGCCATTATCTTGAATATTGATAGCTACAGTGTTTTGCCAAGTAATATATGTCTTGATATAACCTCTTATTTTTAAACAAATATTTTGAGTGATCTCCAGGTCCATTTGGGTATTCCACTGTCACCAGAAATCAGTACAGTTGCTTGCAGAAGAAAACTTTTTTCCACGTTGGAGTTACCATTATTGCCATGGAAGATCTCACATAGTCTGAAATAGCAATTGACTAAAGTGTCATAGTACTATGTCCAAATAAAAGGAAGAAGACACAAACTCAGTATGTGCATGTTAGCTCATGTTTGGAGACACTGAAGAATTCCCCAAGGGCTTATTTACAGCAACCCATAGTTACATCAAATGTATTTCTTAATCCCAGTGAGAAAATGTCAGTAAGAAAATAAAAGGTAATTTGCTGATCATAACTTGCAATGTTTTTATATGCCTCTAACCACAAAATATCTTAAGCTAAAAATGAAAATGAGAATACAGATCTATGGCGGAATGACAAGTGGTTCAGAGCTCTGTCTATCTTGAAGTCTTGGTACTTCTAGGTGACAGTTGATAGCAATTGAAGACTTCTGTCGTTTCTAAAATTTAACTTATTTTCCCATCTTGAGATGGGAAGAGCTCGAACATTCAAGGCTCTGGGACCAAGAAATATTGTATCTATTTACTGCCCTGATCATATACTGCCTATTCTCATCTTTCCCCTATAAGGTGGGTGATTGGTTAAAACTAATTGCTAAGGAAGTAATTTTATTAAGGAAGTAATTTTACTACTAATTTTACTAAGAAAGTAGAAGCCCCAAGTAGCAGTCACCTTCATGATCACAGTGACAGCTATAGGGTTGCTTGAATTCACAGAGGAAGATGTTGTACTTGTTTGCAGTTTAGCAAAACAATTCTAGTGGCAATAATGTATTTTAAAACAAGAAATTTATTTGATCAGAAGTAGTCCCAAACTAGCTATTATTTGTTTCTAACATCACCAATGCTGCCATAGATACCCATCAGATACCTATCATTTCAGTAGTGGAAAGAGTTAGACGAGATGATGCCAGGACTGCTGGACATGCTTTTAAAGGTTCTGTGAAGTTATTGTAAAAGGATACAGAAATCTGTTTTATGTTTTAGCTGATCTGTCTTAGGCTGCAAAGAGTTAACACCCCCAAGCTTCTGGCGTGCAAAAAGTAGTAAATACTTAGGAGAACACACAACATGAGTAAACAAGGGTGGCATATATGTAAGTGTGCATAATTGAGTGATTCATCTCACCTGAAAACAGATCTGTAAAATAATTTGGACAAATTAAGACCAAGACGCCTCTTATTTTTCTATTAATTATAAAAGAAGTCAGGCCAAACAGATCAGAGCAAATGCCTGTACAATAGTTAATTTTAGGTCACATGGATGGCTCTTCAAGTGTCTGAAATAATGAAAATGGTTTAAAATATCATTCCAAAACCACAGCGAAGCAGAAAATAAAATTGCATTCTGGCAAGCATTTTACTGTTCTGTACTCCTATTTCTCACTAAAAAAACAAGGTCATAAGTATTATCAGCCATGAATTAATGACATTCCTCACACAGATGGGAATATGACAAAGATTTAAAAAATATCTTTCAACAATCCTTCCTTTAATTATAAAGATTATTGGTATGTAATATATACTTATAGTGATACAGTTGCCATTAAATCTCACATAAACTTCCCAAAGCATCACAAAAAACCTCAACATAAACAGAGAAACAAAAAACCCAAATCTATAAGCACAGAATGAAACTTTTTTTAGTATGAAAGTCCACACTCAGTGGACAGATGTCTGTCCTAATTCTTAATTAAGATGTGGTTTAGACATTCTACAATCCTGATGTCAACTTTTTGTCAAGGTTTCTGGGCTATTACATAAAAGATAGGGAGTAACATCTTGTAATCAATCCTTCTGAAGGAAAAAAAAAAAAACCATTAAAAAATGGTCTGTGTTCTTTATCTTAGGTGAAGATATAGCCCTGCTAATCTGATTGAGGTGCAAGAGCTGTGTAAAGAGACAGGGATTCAGGCATTTTCTGGAGTCTGTGACTTCTAGTGACTAACTTTAGACAATTTTTTGACCATTTCAGACTGTAAAACCTCCTCCAGCACTAGAAGTGATAAACATTATGTTTGGATTTAGCTTTGAGGGATAGGCATCAAAACGTCAGTAGCATCTTTGTAGGATCCCATCTGCTGTTGGTATAACATGTAGAAACAACTCTACCTGATTTATCCAGTTTAAAAGATAAATTATTGCAGCTTGTAACATAGATAACAAGCAGCACATTTGAAACATATCCAGAAGAGTTTGGGGCCCATCTTCAAACAGCACTGCAGGAATATCCTGAGTGCTTTTAGTGTCTAATAGTAAATTGCCCTACATAGGAGCATATATGTGTGTTCTACATAGGCAATTTTGTGTGTGTTAAAGGAGGGAACTTTCTTCTGGGGCTGAAAATAGATCCATTAGGTCTTAGAATTTGAAATAATGTGATCTTCACTTTTATTGTGGTGGGGTTTTGGTGAGGGGGTGGTTCGGGGCTTTTTGGGGGCGAGCATGGAGGTGGGTTGTTGATTCTGTTTACCTCCAAGTGGTTTTATTGTTTGCATTCAGCTAGCATTTATTACATGAGTCCAGTCTATTGATCTACAAAATCAGGTATCACCATGCCTTGGCTTTCAGGCTAAATTTACTCAGTGATAAGTACAAGCAGAAAGTGTTTATAAAGATATGGTAAGTATTACCTACAAATCACCAAGTATCTGAAGAAAAAGGGTTCTCAAAAAATACCAATTTTATTACAACTTCTCTCATACCATCTCCCAATTTTAAAAGAAGGAAAAAGAAATGTTAAGACATGTTTTAGAATATTCAAAAGCCTCATAGTGACAGACTATACAAAAATTTAGGCCAGTCTCAAAGAGAGATAATCTTCACCTGGAGAACATCACATCATTTCCAAGAGTTATGGTCACCATATGCCTAAGCAATTCTGATGTATAATATGAAGCTAATGAAAAAGTAAAAGTACAAAGGATAGAAATTCTCTGAACCAGAAAATATTAATCTTAACAGTGAGACAGCTTCACCATATGATTTGAATAAGTATTATGGTAAAAGTATTGAACTGAAAGGGGTGTGTGGGGGTGTGGTCCTATGAAATCAATTATATACTAGAAAATACAGTCTCTGAGCAGTACAGAAATTCAAACTTGTTGATACAGATGCTTCTCTAGTAACAATTTGCATGATGATAATGTATATAAAGATAGTGATTAGGTTATGCCTTCTACATGGGTAGCAGAAACAATTCTTCAAATTTTAGATGTAAGTATTTAAAATTGGCTTCACCTTAAATCAGTCAGAGGATTTATTTTCAGATACATGTTGGATTTGAATTTGGAAATGGAACTTCATTGAATAGGAAGAGAATTAGAAAGTTTTTTAAGTCTCTTCGATATAGGCAACAGAGTGTGGTGCAGATGCAAAAAAGCCTTATAAATTTCACAAGATTCAACCAAATATTTCTGCCCTCTTGCACATTCAGTTTAAAAACCCTGCATGTCATCACATCTCATGATAAAAATACAGTAATTAGCCCTATGCTACTATAATATTAAGATGCATTTGAAGAGTTAAAACAAAAATTACTTTAGGGTTTAGACAGAGCCCATAAAGAGGATGCTAGATTTTTTTTTTTCATTTCAAAATATAGCCCACTCTTCAATAAATATTTTCTCATGAACAGCTGAATGTATCACTTGCTACTAAATAACCTCTTCTAAATTTTATCACTTCCAAAATCCATCTAATTTATTAAGTAATCACAATGCAGACAACAACAACTTGGAATCTCTGTAGCATGGTTTTATTTAAATTTTTTTTTGGGGGGGGTTGTTTTGTTAAGACTGCTTTCTGGTTTTACTTCTTGGATATCTTAAACATTGTGGTCCTACCAACAATAGTTTCAACTCAAAGACTAAACTGTAATTCTACATAAAATATTATTCATTTTATGTTCTATAAGCAGTGATTTTGTCTATAAGTCATTAAAAAGATGGAGTAAATGGAAAAGGAAACAAAATATACCATTATATACCTGACACATTTTAGTTCACTATAAGATCAATGGATAATAAATAGTTTTTGCTCACACACTTTCAAACCCCAAAAGAGTCTGAGCTAAAAGATAGAGTGCTTGTCTTTAAAATATAAAATATTTTCACTGCTGTCTTTAACTTGGCTGAGACTTTCAAGGATACTATAAAGTTGGAGAATATTATTTTAGACAGCCCATTTCTGTGCTTCACTTCATCCATATGTAATAGATACATAAGCAACTCAGACAGCCACTCCTGTGATAGGTCACCCAGACGTAATCCTAGAATCAAAAAGAACAAAGTCATGAGTAGTCTAAAATGCTGGGATTATCAGCTTCTGTGATGAGTAGTCTAAAATGCTGGGATTATCAGCTTCTGTGCCTTGCCCTCATTCTCTGTATGGCTTTCAGGTATAAACTAGCAATTCTTAGAGTGATTCTGTTGTGACAGAGTGTGGATATTGCAACATCATCCTAATCTGAGCCTAAAGGCAACCTGTGAAATTTATATGTGGGTGTCTGTATATGTATATAAATAATATAAATGTATGTATGTATATATGTATAAAAGTAATTTCAGGTCAAAGACTATTTTTGTCTAAATCTGAAATTGCACAAATTTTTCATCAGTATAATAATTTAAAATTATTAAAAACTACAAATATTTCCTATATTTATTTTGTTTAATGTTTTTCATTACACCTGAAGTCAGTGGGGATGACACAACTAAGAAAGTGGAGGTTAAAACGTTGAGAATGACACATGGAGATGACAAGAAAACAGATAATTTTCTCCAAGAAAGAGGTCTGGCCATTAATCAAGATGTGTTGGTAGCATTTTGTGCTTTTTCATTTAATGATAAAAATAAAATTATATGTTTCAGAAACAGACAACACATAAGCTTCATCTAGAACATTCCTTCATCTAAAAAGTAATAATAATAAACCTTTCTGCAGTGAGAACAATCACACTTCTAAAATTATCCTAGAGATTCAAAAGCAAGGGTTGAGTTAAAGAGGTTGACTTCATATTTAGATTTAATTGTATTCAACAACTATAATGTTAAAATAAACAGTTCAGAGGAAGGTTTCTGATCCTGACTTCTTTTACCATTTTAGATGTGCCTACAATTTGGGGAACAAAAGACACCTTTGCAATATCTACTTGACAACACAACAGAAAACCCTGTAGGTTTCTATGAGTCTAATAATTGTTTCCTCAGACAGCCAGCGAGTAAGAGTAGATGATCACATATATTCATTTTCCTTCCTTTTAAAGAATCATGAGACTAGATTCTAAGGCAGAAATCATGCAAAAAGTTCTGTAAGTTTTCAGTTATCTATAAATCAATGGCATTTTGTAAACCTGTTAGAAAGAGATAGATACAGGAGAAAGAGTATATGGGGAAAAATGGGACTCTCAAAGTAGTTTGACATGAATGACAGAAGGTGTTCAAGTTCTCTTGGTCTCTTATCCCAGGCAACTATCAACAGGACAAGAGGAAATAGCCTTAAGATGCACTAGGGGAGGTTGGACACTAGGAAGAATTTCTCCACTGAAATTGTGGTTAAGCATTGAAATGGGCTGCCCAGGGAAGTGGTGGAGTCACTATCCCTGGAAGTGCTCAAGAAAGGGAGGTGACAATTAGTGCTGCGGTATCAAGGTGACATGGTAGGGTTTGGTCAAGAGTTGGGCAGTGATCTTGGAGGGTTTTTCCAATCTAAATAGTTCTATGACTCTATGATTTGAAGGGATCTCCTGAATTTAAGGAGAAGCAATTGTGAGTCATGTAGAATACCCAAGGCTGTATAAAATGTTTACAGATGCTTATATTTAGAGAGCTGAATGTAGCCTCAAGCATTCATATATGTCCTTATTATATTGTGCTTCCTACTCATGAATGCAAGAAAAATGAAGAAAGAAAAAGACGACTATGGTCTGACCTCTCTGTTTACCAACCAGTTGTACACTTTGGTGTGACAGTGTTCACAGGGGTTTTCAGGATGAGGGAAGAGATGTAGATCTGACTCCATATTTCAGAAGGCTTGATTTATTATTTTATGATATATATATTACATTACACCTATACTAAAAAGAATAGAAGGAAAGGTTTAATCTCAGAAGGCTAGCTAAGCTAAGAATAGAATGGAATGATAACAAAGGCAGCTGGCTCGGACAGAGTGCGAGAGCCAGCTCTGCCATGACTGGTCACTAAATCCAAACATCCACTGAGACCAATCACAGATCCACCTTTTGCATTCCACAGCAACAGATAACCATTGTTTACATTTTGTTCCTGGAGCTTCTCAGCTTCTCAGGAAGAAAAAATCCTAAGAAAGGATTTTCATAAAAAGATGTCTGCAACACTTTGGGACTCTGGAAAATAATTCTCCCCTCCAGGCAGAAACTTGCAGGACACTGACCCAGACCAGTGAAGTCCTACAACACTTTTTCCTTTGGGCTGTGTCTAAATGGCATGCTAAATCTTCACTAAGCTTGGTTTGTAAAGTAAATTGTGTTTGTCAGCTACATTGCTACTAATTTCTCATGTATTACGGGCCAGATTGATAATGGAAGGTGGTGTTACGCTTCCATCTCTCAACTTTCTTCCATGTTGCAATCTATTCTAGAAAAGAAATATCTTCAGTGTTTAAATAGGCAATACATTTAAAATGTGACATCTTTTACAGTATGAAGATATATTGTCATATGTTTTGAATAATAAAATATATTTTTTGAATTGTTTTAATTATTGCAGAAAATTTGCATTGTAATATGAAAAATTTCAGAATTATTAATGTTTATTCTTTGTCCTTTGAGATACAGAAGAAACTTTTGTTTGTTGGTTTAGAAGATCCTGCTTTTCTTTCCTATTTTCTTACATCTCGCTCTTCTCCTTTAAAGTGAGCAGAGTTGCTGACAGCTGAGTTTGATGATAAGGTAGTTCTGTTTGTCAGCCAATAGAGGGAACACTCAAACCTGGCCCTCCTGCAAGATAACAGGATGAAGTGTTCCTGCCGAGACACTCGGACAATCAAGGCTTTCTTTCTTGCGCTTTGTTGCTGTAAACTATTACGGGTGACCTACTTTCTTTATCCTCTCCAATAATGTAGAAGAGTATCAGATCCAACTAAGATCCAAGCTGCCAACATGGTCTGTAATTTCCAGTTTAGAAAGTAGCTGTATCCAAAGGGAAAGGTAGCGTATAGGATTACCATCTCAAGCTTCATTATGCTAGAAAGCCATGGTTAAATAAAACTTTGTAAAAGACTTGAAACCTGACATCTGTTTTCTAGTATAAGGTGAGTTTTTTTAAGTTTTACATGAAATCTTCATCTTAAAAATTAAGTTCAAATGCCATAGTTCAGACTTATGAAATAGACCTTTATAATCTTAGTTAACAATACCTGCTATGAGAAAATATATTTCAGTAAAATTTATCACTGGAATCTTTTGAGGTAAAGAAGTTGATAAAATTGCATCAAGCATTAGGTTATTCATATAAAAATAAAAATTGGACCTTGCCTTTCATCTGATGTCTCAATTAATGTGCCACACAAAAAAATATTGCCTTTTTCACTTACACTGAAATGGATATTCAGGAGACTTCTTAATGCAACATGAATTGGATGAATTCTAGTGCAGAATTGGCTCAGGAATTCCAGGAAAACATTCACAAAATCCACAGGGAAGGCTGGAGAGTTTCATGCTACAAGAAAACTCAATTTTGGGTTAGTTTGAGTTGAGTTCAAATGATTGTAGGGAATCAATTACCTTGTCTGGACACCAGAGAAACGACTAAAAGAAATTATTATGCTTGGGGGTATGCTGTAGGGAGACAGAGTTGCTAATGTGCCTCACAGCAGACAATTCATATGTTCACTTAAATTCCTCTGAAATGTAAGGACATTGAACTGCAGGATGCAGTCCTGTGTTCCAGGACATTTTCTCTGGTTACTTCTGCTCAGCTGACTTTCATTTTGGGTTTTTCTACATAAGAGTATTACAACAGAAAAGGCAAATCTTCTTAACAGTTGCAAAATTTCCTAATTAGTACTAATCTCTGTTTTACAGTCCTTATATCATCATTCGTCATACTTTTGAATATTTGGTTATATGTTTTGGTTTTGTTCATAGGTTTCACTTCAATAAATTTTTTATGCTTTTCATCATATTTTCCCTTGGTTTGCACTTGGAAATCAAGTTAGGAAGATGCTGCACTTTACTGGAAAACAATGTAAAAATCCTTTTAAATCTAGATGCTTAGTAAGAAAAATATTAATATTTCTGCCGTTGTTATAACAGGGAGGAGGTTTGTAAAGTTATTTAGTGCATATTCAATAATAAAGAAGAAAGAAATATACCTGTTCTTAGGGTTAAGAGTTTTTTAAATTATGCAAAAGGTGAGCAAACAAAACACTTCATTGCCAGACCACTTGTCCATTGTTCAAGAACTGAATATCAGTTCTTTCCTAAGCTTTCTCTCTGTATTTTAATATTCACTTTAACTAGCACCAGCCGAGAACTTCTAGTCCTTTATGACAGTATTCAGTATTTACCTACCTAAAAGACTACTATTTACCTACCTAAAAGAATAGAATAATGTGCAGGTAATCTTTTTCTGCAACTTCTTTTTCCCCTGCTCCTTACATAATCCCTAATGATCAGCAAAAAATGCACTATAACAAAAGTGCTTGTATAACATTAACTGTTGCTTTAAGTATAAAGAAAAAGTAGGGATTAACCAAAGAAATCAAAAAGGCTTCTTAAGTAACTTAATATGTTTTTGCATAAAAGTCAGTTATTCTTCAACTGTATTATCACAATGAAAAGGAAAGATGTCTTCCTTTCTGCTGTCATGTATATGTTATTATTTCTTTAAGATTATTATTGTCACCTAGCATTGGTTACAGAAACACAGGAAAGTTCCTGGGTCATTGTAGATAGAAAAAGTTCTCGTCAGATTATTCAGTATGAATGAACACATTCAAATTTAATATAAAGCATGGCTGAGAATTATCTTCACAGAGATAATTCAGTGTGTTATGCATATTAGTGCCAGAGAGGTCACTGGTTTGTATTTTGTTCAAAAGATAATTCTGGAAGGAATACCATTTTTATAGAAATCCTCTAACAATGGTACTGAAAAAGTAATTCCTTGAAAGTGATGTTGAATTAGGTCATCAGCACAGCCTGCTGTGCTGTCAGTTTTGCCTTTTCCCAAAAGACTAACATAACCCATGTGAGGATTTTGTACTTTGCAAAGAAGACCGGAGAGAAGAAAGTGCTATTTAGCACAATTTCAACTTAGCAGCCCTAGATTTCATTTATTCATGAATGTTTAAAAAAGCCTATGACGCTTAAGAGACTTTAATGAACCAGAGCTGTAGTTCTCACAGTACAGGATTTCATGGATACTGAACTTCATACAGAACATAACTGCATGATAAACATGACACAGAGGACATCAAACTTTCTAGACTTTTTCAGATTTTAACAAAAAGACCCTATGTCTTTTTGCACATAGCTCTTGTAAAAATATACTCCTTAGTAGCTGTACTCATGCTTATGTTGTGTATCTATTATATATAACAAGAAATAAAAACCCCAGTTATCTAAAGACCAGTCAAATAAATCTTCTTAGAAGTAATTGATACAAAACTCATACATACGGAATCATCTTCCAGAAGCACCTTTTAATATTAATTTACTTATGCTCTATTCTGAAAATGCTGACAGGGGAAAACTAGAGAAAAAACTTTCACTTTATCAGGACATTTATTTTAGTTACAGTTTGTTTACATTGAATCTTCTTGCATCTTGTATAACAAGATAGATGCTGATGATATAGGAGTACACTCACAATAAATAGTTCTTCAGAAAATGCAAGTTCTGTGTACCCCTTTTGACATTTAAAAGCCCTCAGAAACTGGCAGTATACTTTCGTCATTCATCCATTAAAAAGAATTAACTAAATCTTCAAATGGTGTTGATCAATGCACCTCAAAGTGTAACTCTAAATCATATCAGCTGGGGACCTGACTTATTTCAGAAATGATCATGATTTACTACGTTAGCAATTTGCTGATGGAAAAGGCTGAGGTGATGAATTTTAATCAATCTTAAGTCTTATATTTTGGAATGAATTTTTGAATTAATATATGAATGTCTGAGAAAACAGACCATTCCAAATGAAAACAGACCTTTGCACAGAAAAAAATACAATATTATGAAAGTGAAAACAGCAATTTACAAGTTTGTTTAGAGGAGATGAGGTAGAAGAATAATACATCAAAACATATAAGGAGTAGGTTAAATCACAGTGAGCTGATGACATTTCAAACACTAATGCTGAACTGGACAAGCCTTCTCTATGTTTATGATAAGACATTCAGCTTCCAGTATCTGTTATATTTCTCAACCTTATATTTCTCAATCTGTTCAGATTTATGATTTCTGATATTTTGTATAAAAATAAAAAGTTGAAATATATTATTGATCTGATGATAGACATATACTTAAGTTTACTGATACAGCCCAATTCTCTTTTTATTAATGTAGTGCCATTCAGAATAGATCTGAACATTCGACAGATCTTTTGAGGTTACCATAAACCTTGAAAGTGTAGATTTAACTGGCATACACTAGATATGGTAAGAGTAATGGCTTGATAACTAGTCAATTTAGGGAGGACTCCCTTGGAGGAATCACCCTTCTTAAAGGTCTTCAGTGGGCTGAAAAAAGCATTCTAGTCTCCCTATATAAATAGAGAAGTAGACCACTTTTTAATCAATGAATTAACTTGATAAAATATGGATGTAAGGCTAACATGAATTGCATCTTAAAAATTATTTATCTTCATTGTCATTTAAAGGAGATTGTCTATGGCTGTTAATTGCAAATATCTAATCTAATTAGATAAATATCACTGCCTGTGCTAGCTCAATTAAATTTCCTTACTAAATTTGAACTTTAAAACTTTTAGTTCTCTAATTTCTCAGGATCGTAAATCTTGTGAATTTTAAGCTACTTAGGAAATATAAAAGTACAATTTCCAAATTAAACAGAAATCAGTGAGATATAGGATTTTTTCTCTGTTATATGAATGAGAGAAAAATAATAAATGCTTCAATATTCATGAATAATTTATCTCCAATTCTATTTCCATAGCATTACCTTGATGACAAAATATTAGGTTTTTCAATATTATTGGTTATGATTGGGTACCAAAGAAGACAAAATATAGGCAAGCCTAGTCAGAATAAAGTCTAACTATATGCACAAGACTATTTTACTTCTCTTTCTTTATAAGAATGGTATTCTATTAAGTCAATTATGCAGAGAAGTTAATTTCTTTTAAATTAAAAAATAATAATTAAAAAAAATACTATAAGCCTTTTTCCTGGTCATTCTACAATACCAAAGCAGAAGAACATATATTTTCTTCAGCATGTTAACATTTTTGGTTCATCTTGAAATCCTGTTTTCACTCATTGCTTTTTTTTTTCCTCAGAGTACACTTATGTGAGAACAGGAAGGAAAGGGAAGGGGAAAGGGAAGGGAAAGGGAAAGGGAAAGGGAAAGGGAAAGGGAAAGGGAAAGGGGGGTGATGGGTTGACCTTGGCTGAACACCAGATCTTCACTAAAGTCATTCCATCATTCACAATTTGACTGTGGAGAGAAAATATAACAAAGGACTCATGGGACAAGATAAGGAGAGATCACTATCAATTAAAATCATGGGTGAAACAGAATTGACTTGGGGAAATAAATTCACTACCAATCAAATAAATTTAGGATAATAAGAAATAAAACCAACCCTAAAAAGCATTCTACCCTTCCCTTCTTCCTGGGCTCAGTTTTACTCCTCACTTTGTGTACCTCCTTTCCCTCCAGTGGAACAGGGAATGGGGGCTGCAATCAGTCCATCACAGGTTGTCCTTTCCTCCTCAGGACATGACACTTCACACTCTTCCTGGGCTACAGAGTGTTTCCTGGTCACAGGTCAAATCACACAGACTGGCTTGTGGATATTCCATCACCCCCAAGAGCACATTAGCCACATCCATGTTTTATAAAAGTTTGCACTTGGATCTGCATTAGACCCCAGTAAGTATAGCTGGAAGGTGAAAAATTAGTAAGAAAGCAATCTCCCAAACAGTTCAAACGCTGTGATTTGGTGGAAAAGTCAACTAATTACACTTTGCTGAAAAGGAATTTTTACCAAAATTGCAACCAGTGAAAATTGTTTTTTCCACATGGAGAATAGAGAGTGGAAAGCGAAGAGAGTGGACAAAGCAAAAAGCCATAATATGTGTATTTTCTCATGGTCATAGATAGCTGATTTTACCACTTCAAGGTTGCTTTGGTTTTTCTTTAGCACCTGGGACTATGTTTTATGTCCAAGAGAATAATTTCTTAAGAATTTCTAGTATGTATTTGCTTCTTTGTGGTCTAGTTACTCTTTAAATTAGTCTGGCAATTCACATATTTAAAAGGATATTTCAGTACTTAAGGAGAAATTTGATTAGCTCTGTAAATATTGCTAATGTGTGAGGTTTTTAAAATTTTACTTCCTCCTCTGCTTTCCCACTCCCACTGCCTCCCCAGTATGTGTACTTATCTGCACTGTCTGGATTTGTTCATTATTCAGAAAAGAAAGAGTGAAATATGATAGGGAAAGAAAGTACTATCAGACTTCCAAGCGTGCTGAAACTACTGTTGGAAATGCAAGTTTTATGAGAGACTTTTTTTTAATTTACAGCTCGATTCATAAACTAAAAAGTTATTATATTTAGATACATTTAAAAAAAATCACCAATTTTTCTATGCATATCTGAACCAAACCTAAAAACATTTTTCATCCTTTACTGATTTTAATATAAATTGTTTTACATTATTTTCAGTTTTCTGGAGATGCTGTAAAGCTCTCAAGCAAAGCCCTCCTGGGAAATTTTATGGTTTAAAAATATCCTTTATATGATGTACTATGCAAATTACAGTATGAAGAAGATACTTTTTTTTCTTTACTTTGTGCTGTGGGATCATAAAACCACACTAAAAGTTACAAACCAGAGAAAAATAAAAGGGGGGGGAGGGGAAGAGGAATTCAGCATTCTTCTATACTTTTGTTTAAGTCTGTGTATTTAATACAGATTTTTTTAAAATTTAATAGGATACAAAGTTAGTATGCCATAAAGGTTAAGTGATGTGCAGATGACGACCTCAATCTGATTTTAATACAATATATCAAGACCTGTATTCTCTTATTTGCATATACATTCTATTTTAATTGAATGGCTAACAAGGAATTTTTTTCCCTCTTTACACTCCCATTTTTCATTCCCCTCCCACTGTGAGTCCTGCAGAGCTCTAGTTTTCACTGGATTGCCAATTCTATGAGCTAGATTAAAATAATGAGTGTGACAATCACCTGAAAGTATCATATAGAAGGTAAAAAATATATTGCACAAAGTTGTATGGTTCTTCCCAAGTGCAGCCTTAAGAGACCTGAAACAATGTGATGAGGCCATGCTTCCACTGTCATACTGGCCCAGGGACAGAACTCAAACTCATGTTACAGGACTGTAATGCTCAGTTTCCCACCCACCCTTATCAAGGCTGCCGCCACTCTTCCTCACATGCATCAATCTGACTGACAGTGCCTTTTCTTTGCATACACAGTGATATATCAACTAAACCTGACCTGCAAGTACTGTGTTATCCTCTAAAGGAGAACCCATTGTTTTGTGGGTTTTTTTGTGACATCCATAGAATTTGTGTTAATTTGCTGACTATTTGGGCATTTAGGGATGGGAAAGACGATAGGGTTATAGTGGGGGAGTTGCCAATTTTTTTTCTTTTTTGTTCTAGGAAAATTACTAGGCACTTCTAACCACCTACAAAAATAACAATGTGGTTTACAACCTGAAGCTGATATACAAGAGATATTGTTTTGATTCTACAAGAAGTTCAAGCAGCCAAACATTTCAAAGCTTCAGCTGTATTTTAGTACCTCAGCTCGCATTTTGTTTGCTTGTTTGTGCTTGGCTGGTTTTGCTAATAAACCAAACCTGGATGACCAAGTGCTCAATTTTATTTTCATGTCAAGTAGAATGATTATACAGTGAAAGAAAATCAGTGTAGAAGTCACTGCTTACTTCTCTTTGTCATGTATCTATCTACAAATGCATTGTGGAGCCAGGTGGTGGTAACTGGTGAATATGAACTGATGAGGCAAGAGCACCCTAGTAGCAGATTTAAGATCTATGGGTTTGTTACAAATTTTTTTTTTTAATAAAATTTTGTAATATTTTCTTCTGGTTTAGAAAGAAAGCCTTGACTTTAAACTGTTTTAAAAGTCGTGATAGATGGACTATACTTTCTTCACTGCTCTGTGATATTATTATCACAAGAACCTGAAGGGAATTTCCATATTCTTTCATTACAATGTAAAATTCAAATTTCAACTTTATCATGGTTTGTGACCATTCTGAACTATTGTCTAGAAATAAATAAAATATATATAAATTATTCCAAGCAATAATTTTCTGACATTCTTCTCTGCCATTAAGAAGGAAGAAACTGAAAAGAATGGGTTAATTTTCCTTCTGTTCTGGTCATCAATTTTCCATAGCATAGAAAATGTTTGAATACTACTCTGACAGTAGAAATAAATGTGTCCTTTTTATAAATAGAGAAACGCAGCTCTGCTTCCTGAGATTGTATCTCTTGACATCAGCTCATGTGGTAAATAAGGGGATCATAAGAAAAGAGGAGACAATGCAATCCACTTAAACTCTCTTGTAGAGCCATAGAAGTCCTTTGGTGCACAAAAATTTAAGTATTTTTCTCAGTTATCCCAGTCGAACAAAATATATTACCTCTCCCTTTGAGTCTTACCTTATTTAATTCCAAGTCAAGCAGAACAAAGCATTTTGCCACTTTGTTCAGGTAAGATAATGACTGAAATAATGACTGATCGTACCTCCTGACATCTGATGCCGTGAATTGGTATAAATTGCACAGGTTTGCACACTTTTATATCTATCATACTGAAAACACTCCCAGAAGAATAAGTTCTGACTATTTGTGCCTTTTTTATCTATATCAACATCTAATCTTTGTCAGTATCTGTCTTTCTGACATCATGCCACATTTACACAAGTCAGCTTCATTTCATAACCAGAATTTTTTTAAAGGTAATAAAAACATCAAAAAAGTAAGTAAGTCTACTGCTTAAAATACCAAAAAAAGTAAAAGTCTAGTGCTTCTACCATTACCACACAATGATATCAGAGCATATGAAATATCCTACTGGGTCAGACTGTCTGGGTCAATCTATCTAGCTAAATATGCTGTCTCAGAGAGTGACAAGAGGGGAAGCTGTTAAGGAAAAGAGCATGAGCCAAGATAATGGCTTGCTCCATTCCCTTTGTATTTCTCCACTATCCAGAGTTCTTGTAATAGGGGCATTACAAAGTATATCCTTGCATAGTCCTTGTCGTAAGTTAACCTTGGCTGGCTTCCAGATATCCATCTGCTGCTCTCACTCTCACTGCTCAGCAACAAAGGCAGAGAAAAATAATGAGAAAGAGCTCACAGGTCAAGTTAAAGACAGGGAGATCACTCACAAATTATAGACACAGGAAAAAATGAATTTACTTTGGGAAGATCAATTTCATTTATTGCAGATTAAAAAGGGACTAATATAATGGGAAATAAGAACAAAAATAAAACCCCTTCTTCCCCACTCCCCCTTCTTCCAAGGATCTGTGTCACTCCTGACTTTCACCTACTCGCTACCCTTGAGTGGTGCAGTGGGATGGGATAGGGTTCTGGTTAATTCACAATACTTTGTCTTGGCTGCTCCTTTCTCTTCGTGCTATTCCTCTGTTACAGAGTGGAGTACTTCCCATGGGAAGTCCTTCCTTAAAGAACCTCTCCCACAGGTTACAGATTCTGCCTGAAGGTGTGCTCCTGCACAGGGTCTCTATGGAATTCAGCTTACTTCAGGGCACACCCACCACAACATGGCAACCTCCATGGCTTGCAGGGCGGGTATCTGCTTCGGTGTGGTTCTCTCCACAGGCTGCAGTGGGACAACCCACCTCACCACAGTTTTCTCCATGGGATGCAGGCACCTGGAACACCTCCTCCCCCTTCTTCTTTGCTGACCTTGGTGTCTGCAGGGCTTTTCCTCTCACTCCTCTCTTATACAGCTCCAGGCCAGTATATTTTTTTCCCTTTCTCAAGTGTGTTATTATTGTATGTTAAGTATGTTATTATTGTATGTTAAAGTTGATGATTGGCTCAACTTTGGCCAGCGGCATATCTGTCTTGAAGCCACCTGGAGCTGTCTTTCTTACACACAGGGGCAGCTCCTGATCTCTTTCCGTAACCACCACCTCTACTGCTACAAAAATCCTGCCACATAAGCCCAATAAAATCTGCTTGAAATGTGGTTTTGGAGTTGCCCTCCACAAGGAAGGAAGACGTTTAATTGGATTTTTGGATATGTCCTTTTCATAGACCTTTTCTACCTCTACACTTTTTTGTTCAGTGTATTTCGGGTGTTTCCTGACTTCTGTTTTGAGAAATGGCGCCCTTTACATACCTGAAACTGATGTCCTTCAAGTTTCACAAATTGTCCCTTAGCAACTAACTGTTAATGTTTATTCTCCTTTCATGATTTTCTAAATCTTACCCATATTTCTCCTCAGCCTGCTCTCCAAGAACTGCAGCTTTGCTAAGCACTACTCTTAAGTCAATTACAACATCCATACAACATACGCCAGTGTATAGCTGTTCTATTCTGTACCTCTTCTACACCCTCCTCAAAGTTCTTGAAATTAGGAGAGCAGAAATAAACACAGATCTCTGGATGCTGGTATTTTATTTGAAATAATGTTCAATCTTTTCATCCTAATGTCTTTCCTGTTCATTCTGTGTACCTCATTGGCTTTTCTGGCTGCCGCTGAACATGGAAATGGTTATTCCAGGAAACAACTGTTTACAACTGCAGTATAACTTTCCATAGCTTGCCTTGACATGTCATAGGTTGCAGTGTTTATAAAGCAGAATATGGCTGGAGATAAGCTCATCTTTTGTATAACAGCTGCATGCATTGTTGGATAAACAAGTAAAAGATCATTCTGGAAACTGTAGTTCTGCTGTCTCCTAACTGATGCATTAACCAGAAAGCTGGTGCTAAGAAGAACAATAAATCAAGGTAAAATTATTGCTAAAATATTAAAATGTCAAACAAATGTCTTTAATAGGTATTCTAAGTCTCTATGTTTATGAGAAATGCAGCATGAAAAAGTAACAAAGAACTATGTTTGAAGGCACATGGCATTTGTTCTGGGCCTTTTGCTTACATGGAGAGCTCAAACCATTAAAAAGCTGCTATAATAGTACATTTTACTTTAGTATAAGAAAGGGGGGGAATAGCTAAAAGGCAACACAGAGAATATTTTTTAAAAAGTATAGAAAAATTTTTAGGCACTTGTGTCCAAATGTAGTCATCTACAATAACAAGCTGATCTATCTGACAGTACAAATTAACAACTGCTCCAGAGTTTAAAACTATGTGCATCTGGAAACATCAATAAAGACAGTTTGTAAACAGGAAAGGCAGTGCTATAAAAATAATTCATACTTTTCTTTGTCAAAAATCCTATAAATCAAAAGCGAGGCTATTCATACAAATTCTTGACAATTTTTTTTCATAGTGATCATTTTCCAAATAATGATAACAGTAGTAATTTGTTGGCCATTGATATTTATTAGGTTCTAAGGCATATACATGAAATGAACTTTAATTAATTTCTTCCTGTCCTTATATTTTTGCATGTCACAATTAAATGAATTGGTCCAGTTCAATAACTGATATCATCAAGCAAGTCAGGAGACTATCTCTAGGAGAAAGTGAAATTTTTTCTATTATGCTTGTTTTGGGGGATATAAATGAAACCCATCCATATGTCCAATTATTTTTACATCTAGAAAATAAAATGATTAGTTAATACCTGTTCAAGTTAATACAATAAGTTGGAGCAAACAAACTTGTGCAACACATATTTCCAGAATTATTATAAAAACCAATGACTTTAGTTTATTTTACTTCAATAAGAGGCAAAATTTTGAATCAGTTACATTGTTAGGGACTGTATTTTTCCCCTTTGTGAGAAAACAAGTTTACAAACCAATGCACTATTGGACTGTTTTAGAAGTTATCATGTCCTGGTTCCTCAGACTGGAAAACAAAATGAACCTCTTGTAATATCACTGATAAATGCTTCAATTACAACATTTTTTAAACTATCCAACTGAACTAGATGTATTGACAGCCAGAGACATTTCAGCTGCTTTTGATAACAGATTTTTCATCCTCTCTTTTTTTTTTTTTTAAATTTTCTCTTGTAGTTGCATAAATCTATACATAAGGCATCATTTAAACAGCAGCTTTATCTTTGCTTTAAATGGTTGGAGATTACAAAATTGAACTAGAAATCAAGTTTAATTGATTTAAATGTAAGACCTCCATCCTTGAAAGATATTTATTGAAGTTATTACTAAGCAACTTGGTTTATGATTTAATGCTTTTATTCCAAGCAATATTGCTAGTTCTCACTGACATAGCAATAATGACATGTCATCTGCATGAAAGTGCTGCTGCTTAGCTCCTCATCTTCTTTCAGGCAAATCTTAGCCACAACACCTCACTTTGTTCAGTATTAAACTGACTAGGTCTGCACTACTTTTATAGCTGCTTCTGAGAGGCTGTAAGCACAGAACACTCTGAGTTACCCTGTTTTCCCATCTGAAGGATTCTCTCTAATGAGTTTGTTTGTGAAGGCAGCTAAATTTCATATTCTGGAGAGCATACATGCGACTCCCAATTCTGAGGCTGTTTTCCAAGCTCACTGCATGGGATACTGGTGAAGCTGAAACTGATTGTGGCCCCAACATTTTTTCAATACTATGTTTAGAGAATGTCACTGAATTAGATTATCCATGAAAGGAATGTATTTTTTGCTACAAAACTGAGAGTACTGAAGAAAAGAGAGCGTTGAAATAAAATATTCTCCTGCAGCTACTGAGGGATAAGTGAATCCAGTACTGAGGGGGCCATTAGGCCTCATCCACAGTTCCATAGGATCTATGAAGGATTAGAAGATTTGCCCATCTGTTAAGACTCAGTGTGACTTATTTTGCCCATTTGTGATTTACAGGCTTATTTTTCTCCTCTCTAAAAATAAAATTATGCACTAGAAAAGCAAAACAACAAAAACTCCCTCCTGTTCCCATATTTGTACACTTTTTAAGACTGTTTTCCTTGAAACACAGGTCTCCAGGGCCTTATTCACTTTCCAGTGCTTTCACATTAAATGTTCAGCTCTCTTCAATCTGTGCTTCTAAGCCTTTTGTGAGACTGATCAATTAGGAAACATTTTTTTTTCTTCTGTTTTACAGTCTTCATCATCCTGACACCTATAGCTCATCAGACTTCTAAGAAAAGAGGGCAGTTATCCAACAACAATTGAAACAAGATTAAGGAATTCACTAATATGATGATAAAGTCCTCAAACATCATCATGTCTTGAATAAAATATATTCACTTTGAGTTTTGTTTTCCCCCAGTAAATTATTTTCAGCCATTAATTCAAAGAGATGAGGTGAAATGGAGACAGAGTATGTCACTATATTTCCCAATGAAAGGAAAATACTTTTGGTAAAATTTTGATACTCTTCTGGAAAGTGACATAAAAATTGAGGGAAGATGTGAAATTTCAGTTTCAAACTAAAGATTGTTTAGCATAGTGGTGAAAAGTTTAATAATTTATTAATTTTTTAAAATGTTATTATGAGTTTCCACTCAGAAAAAAAGAAGGTGATGTCTGTGGAAAACTTCATAACCAAATTTCAGTTTCTGAAAAGATAATCCAAACGTTTCAGTTCAAGAAGGAATGATTTACAAAACCATGGTATTTTTTAAATTCTTTGCAACAGAATTTGGTTCAAGTAAGGTAGCTGTGACATCTTTTCTGATGTCAGCTCTTCCAAGATTTTGTAGCTGTAGATGATATATATTTAATAGGGGTTTTAAGACCAGTGAAATAATATGTTTTCTTGATTTTAGTTTGAAACAGGCTTTCTTAAGGTTTTTGCTATTGTTTGACTAACATCTGTATGAAAGAGATGGATTAATAAAGTAATATTTGGTGTATTGAAGAAGAAAATGGATATTTCTCAGTAATCTTCTTTATTGAGGTCCAACTCGTTTCTTTCTATTCCTTCTAAAAATTCCATCTACATTGAGGAGAATTTTTTGGGATAGAAAGAAATTGCTTACCAGAATCCATAAAGTTCCATTTTGTATGTGGTCACACTGTACTAATATGTATTGATAAAATAATAAGTGTCATATCTAAGCTTTTTGTGATAAAGTATTAATATATTTTACAGTGTTATTTTATTGTGAGTCTGATGTATTTTCTGGATTGAATGCTTAAGATTTGCTTATCTTTAAACTTTTGATTCACCAGTTAAGTTAAATGTGACATTTCCTCAGTTTCCTGATGGTTTCTCCTCAAATCAGTTTTTATTCTCTTCCTCTTTTTGAATTCTTAAGTGATAGAAGGTTTTGATTTCAGATGCTCTTTTATAGAAACTTAATTAAATTTATTTTACCTGGCTTTGTAGTACCAGATGACTTCCTCATTAGTTAATCCGATTAAATCTAAATTTGAACCTTAATGTAAATAATTCTACAGTAATAGTCTTTCAAGCATTCCCTCAACCAGCCACTAAGATTCTTTAATAATTTAATAATTACCTTTTTTGGGTCAGCCAGCAGGAACCAGAGAGCTGACCTGCTTTTGCTTCTAAAAGTGAATGAAAACTTTACCTACCTGAAGACACTTTTTCTATATCATCCTTAAATATATCTGAAGAAAGACAGAAGATATTTCTTTAAATAGGTTTTGTAATAAAATTATATTTCATCACGACATATTACTGACCAAAAGCACAAACTTTATTACAACCTTTCAACTAGGAAAAGAAGTTTTCACAATATGATAAAAGCAATTTTTAACCTTTTTGAAATAGAAAAAAGTGAATGCTTTAATTTCAAATATATCTCAGGAATTTTAGTTTAAAAAATATTGTACATTTAAAAAATAATTAATACATCTAAGTAACTAATTCAACTTCCTCAAAATAAATGTTATCTACAGTTGTATCCTGTTTTTAGCGAATTAATTTACTGAGCATAACTTATTTATAAAATGTGGCTTCTTCCTTGAGGTTTGCTCCTTCTAGCATACATGTGCGCCTAGCACATGAGCTGTAGCTTCTCATGAGAGGATAGCTGCTGTACTTTTGTTACCTTGAAATGAGGCATTTCATTCCAGCAGTGTTGCAAAGATGGCCCAGTTCTGGTCAGTTTTGTTCTGGCTTTTTGTTCTTTTAGGGACTTTTTCCAGTGTCGTTTGTCTCAGTAGTGAGGTCAAAGGCATATATGCCACTGGCAGTATTTGAAGCCGCAAGCCTTCCAGGACTTTCCTTGTAGTGTTTCAGAATTTCACTTGAAAAATCATTCAAAACAAAATTTAAAATATTTTACGTAAATAAGTTTTGTGACAAATCAGAGCTGATTCGCACTATTTGCACATCTTGAAATCAGCAACGACATAATCAATAATTCTTTACAGCTCTTACCAGTTATACATTCTATATATTTATTTATATGTTAGTATTTATATTTGTGTTTATATCTATATTCATATAAATCCCATATACAGTGTCTGCCAAAATTACTGAAAAATGAAAAAAAAAGTACTTATTTTTCCTAAAGAAAAATATAAACTAAATCCTCCTTTTTTATCTTCTTAGCATAAATATGAAAGACCTAAGAAGTCTAAGAATCTTAGGAACATTTTAAGAATCTTAGGAACATTTTTTTTTGTATGAAATCAATCTTTCTTCCATCAAAAGAAAAAAAAAATCAATACTTATTTATATATTTACCTTGAAAAACACCAGTGTAGGCATATATGACCTCTGTACTATCAGCTATTGCTTGCAGACAGGGATAAATGGAGGAAGGATTCATGCTTTAGTACAGGTGACTTAACTGAAGACAAAATGTATTTGTCTGTATCAGCTTCAGAATCCTCACATAATTCACAGCGAGGAAAATTCAATTATATATATATATGTATATGTATGCACAAGATACAAAGATGTATAATGAATGGAATGAAAGATAGATGTACCAATGTCTCTGATATTGCCAGGAGGGTGAATGGAATTTCTGTTATGCATTGTAGAAAGAAAAATGTAGCCTAACCAAGGGATTTGCCTGAGGGCCTCCCTAAAGCATAAAACTTGGATGCCCCCATCTCTTAGGCTTGATCAAACAGAAACCATGGGAGAGACAGACACAGATAACTACTCCCTGGAGTAGAAGTGACCAAAAGACATGTTGTGAAACATTTTAATGATTACCAGGTAACTGTCATCATTAAGAACATGTAACCAATGAGAAATTGTTACCAAAAATAGAATTGTTTATACCCTATAAAAAAGTTTGTAATCTCAATAAAATTGTCTTCTGGTCCAGCTCAGTCGTTCCCATCTCTCCATCGCCGATTCCACCCAAGCCTCCATGTACCCATCATTGATCTCCTCAAGAGCAGAGAAGTGTTCTGTGATTTGGAAAGGAAGTTAGTGATGTGATTTTTGAAAGGAAGTTACAGTGAAAGTCACTGATTTTGCATCTTGTGGGTTAAGGAACAAATTCTGGTGTGAAACTCCAGTTCCTGCCTTCCTTAATCAATAAAGGCAAACAGACTTCTCCAACTGGAATTCAGACTACCAGTTTATATCCAGAGATTAAATTACACTGTTATAGTAGGTCTTCTCTAAACAGAAGACATGAGGAATTCCAAGAGAGAATAATTATTAATTTGCAATTCAAACCAATGAAAATATCTCCACAAATAAGTTACTAGCATTTTTATAATGGAATCAGAAGATTTTTGGCACTCCTACCCCCAGCATGTGACACATACTTAATTATCCTCATTCATTTTTCCTAACATAGTGTCATATTTTACCTTAATTTATTGTTTTTAAATAGATGGCATTAAATCTTAAGAGTTTCAGATATATACAATATAGAGACCACTTCAAAGCTGAAGAAAACTGACCCTCATCACTTTCCCTTATGGCAGATGTATTACTTTTCAGTCAGTAATAAAAAAAGGAAGTGAAGAGAAATCAGGAGTTCTGAATCAAAACAATCTTGAATTTTGCTAAGAGTTTATTCTTGGCAAAAGTTACAAGTACTGTGAGGTTTAGGGCCATTTATCATCAGGCTCTCCCATTTGCTGAGTAATGTTATATGTAGTGCAAGAGGATAAGATATGTACATACATAACAGAAGAAGACTGCTTTTCTATTTGGAGAAGTGGTAGTTGCTACTAACACGCTACTATCTATTACTGGATTTCTTGTCCATTGAAACACAGAGAATTTATACATTTAGTTCAGAGTTTTCCTCCAAAACTTAGAATCCTAAAATGTGGGGCATCTGTACTTAATTAATCACATCAGTAACAGTATATCTAAAAACAAATTTAAAATGGATGAGTTTAAAAATTTAGTAAATATAAATGTTTATGTTTCTTCAGATCAAGAACATAAAGTTCAGCTACACTCTGGAAAAGAAATAAATAAATTTATCTTTGAGGCATTTGAATTTCCAAGAATAAGTGGGTTTTGTAAGTGCAGAACACAACATGTCCTGTCATCCCCTCACAAACATAGAGAAGAGCAGGGGGTAAATAAACAGCATTTTATCTCACTAAAGCTGAGTGGCTTCTAAATAAAAGCTATAAAATGATCAGGTAGTGATGATGCAAAAATAAAGAAGGCATTCAATAAATCTCCAGAAGAAGAGAGGCAAAAAAAATGGAATTTGCCTTTAAATAAACATATGTTAGGTATTTTTACATTCATATCTTCTGTAAAAAATACATTGTTTTGATTTTGTTGTTCATACTCGTGGGTTACTTTGGGTTTAGGTTTAATAGAAGACAGATAATGTCAGAGATGAGACTGGTAATGAAAATGTTATGCTTAATAACATTAAGTTGAATATTAGGGTGGCCTGACAAAGAAAAAAAAAAAAGCTATTTTTCACAGAAATATCCTTACAGAAAGTACAACAATTGCGTAATTGAAATAACATCCTAATAAGTGTGGCCTTTTTTCTATTTCTTGATGAAATGCTTTCCTAATCTGCAATCTTCTGATGGAGGCTAGTATCTGCTTGCATGTAAACTGCTTTAGAACATGAAAAAATGATTATTGGTATGTTTTAATCACTATATGTGCACAAGCATTTGGGAGGTTTTCAGACTTCTTTATCTTTTTTTTTTTCCTGCTGAAATTATTTTGCATTCTTCTGCGTATAGTTTTCTCTTGGGATGAAAAATGAGGGAGTCTAGAATTCAAGCTATAATATATGTTCTTCTTCAGGTCAGTGATGAGAATTTGTTGACTAGAGAAAAGTATCTCTCAAATGGAGAAAAAAAAAAAACAGAAAAAAACCATTGCTGGAAAAAATATGCATTAGATTTTACCTAGTCCTTTTGTTTTCTACTGGGAGATTGGCCACAGAAAATGAAAGGTCAGTGAAAAAAAAATTATCATTAAAATATGGCCTTAAATTGGACATGAGCCTCACTTATCTCTCTTAAGTCATAAACTTTATGCTTCTCTTTGTATTTGGGAAACAAAACTAATTATACAAATAGTAATAATAGTTAGAGCACAACTTTCATTTAACAACTAAAAGGCATTAAGAGATGGGATTGATGTGAAATGTCTGTAATTATCTTTCCATTTACTGATAAAGCCCAAAATACTTCAATATAGATTTATTTTCAAATCCATAAAGCTCCTTGAATTCTTTATTCTTTAAAAATAATAACTTCTATTTAATGGTGAGAGTGAGAAAAAATATAAGCATTGTTTCACAAAATGGTAGATGATTCATCATAATAGAACAGAAAATATTTTATAATTTTGGTAACATTTTTCATTAGATGTCCATTGTACACAATGAAAATTTAAAATAAGTCCATTAAAGGTTATTTCAAAACCAGTACCTTTCTTAATAAATGTTTCTTGACATTACTGACGTGTAACAAATAAACTGTGACAGTTTTCAAACCAGTCAACACAGCCATCAACATTTTGATCTGTCACAAAAATGTATGTATCAACACTATCATTTCCTCCTGACACCTTCTTTTCTGCTTGCATGTGTAGGAAAAAAAAAAAAGTTGTATAGCTATGAGGTATTTTGTCAGTGTCAGCAAACAGCAATTATGAGTAATACCAGACGAAACTTAAAGACAAATTAGAAGTAAATTATAGCTGACATTGAATCACCTTTCAGGGCCCAGGTACTCTCTCTTGAAGGATGCTGACTTTTATTTGGTTACTGCTGAGTAATCTCAACGAGACAATGAGAAAATGCAAATTATAGCAATCTAAACCAGCCTGATACATGAGGCCATATTAGTTATGTTTCAAACTAACAGATTTTAGAAAAAGCAACACATTTGCAGAACATCAAAGGCATTTCAATCAGCTGTTGCATGTAGCTTTACACCAGCTCTGTGTGTGATCATGACAGCCTACTTTAGACAGGACTGCTGTTTCACTGCATATGTGGTTTAAATTATGCATCTTAATACACATTTTGTGCAAGTACTCTCAATTCTACAGACAAAGTAAGTAACACTGCAGACTTCATTTTGAGGAACTCTCCCCCTTTTTCTCTTTTCTTCCTTTTTTGTCCGTCCTGACAATCCAGCAGTCTGTGTAGCTGACACTACATTAGGACCTGGCCTTTGTTTATAATTCACTGGGATTACAGTTGATGAATTTCATTTGTGGAGTTCTGTATAGGACGTTTTGGGGCAACTGTGTTCATCTTACTATAGTTTTTCATGTGCTTTTCCCAAACACAATATTTCATTGTATTCTGAAGGATGTATACTTACAAGGAAGAGTGAAGTCAGTCAGACTCCTTTGAGACAATAAATTTGGACAAAAAAGAATATAGATATATATATATATAGTTGTGATATAAAAGAAGACTGGTCTCAGACTTTCTGCAATGCACATGTTTCAAGCAGTAAAAAATGTTACTGCCATATGTGACTTATGTGTAATTGATTTTCTTTTGGGACTTCTTGGATACAATCCACATAAGAATTTTATTCAGATCAAGGGAAATTTCTTAAATTAAACCTCATATTTGTGTCCAGTTACCATTCTTTGTTGCACATCATCGTGTGCACAAACTGCTTCATTTCCAGACATTACTGAAATAGGAGATAAAGTCAGATGGACGCCTGATGCACACCAGCTGCAAAAGAGCACTCAGTCAACAGGGCAAAGTTATAGATTGTCTAAAATAAAGTAAACATCAGATCCCCAACACCAAATGTTTTGGATTTTAGATCTGCTCCTTCTGATCCATGCTACTTGCACTTACAGTCTTTTTTTTCCTTAGATAGCAGGAAATTTTTCTGTTGATAATACCAGCAAGCTGGAAAAGCACTCTTGAAAAGATGCATTCCAAAGGAAGAACACTCCTGAAAGATTGTCTGCAGGTGACCAGTGCTGAGTTGGGGTGACCTCTGAGGGACTGAGGCCCATGGACAGCACATGCCAAGGCAGGGACACTAATGAGCAAAAAGCAGCAGTGAGAAAACACCAGAGCACATGACCCCACACTCCAATTTTAATGCTGCCCATCACCTCATTGGAGAAAATGTGACAGAATTAGAGTTATCTGGAGTTAAAACAAGGAAAGCTGAGACAATGAATGAGATTAGGTGTTTGTCTGAAGTTGAATGTTGAGAAGGGAAAGGACAGCTATTTAATTAGGTATTTCTTTTGTTGTAATGTGAGGTTTTCCTCCCTTCCCAGTACTGAAATCAATGATCAGAAATCATTGCTAATTGGAAATAAATTTTATTAAGAATAAATAGCCCCAGTCAAGACTGTTTCCATTGCAACAGTAATTCAGCTAGGAGTGCTTGTCTTTTAATGGTTTTTTTTGTAATGTATGATTGCATGCAGAAATATTTTTGTGGTGTGGTTTGCTTCTTGCTATTATTACATGCAGCTGCATTTTTGTTACAGCACAACATGGGCATAGCACTGGGAGATTTAAAGGGGCAAATAAATTCCTATGTTCATAATCTATACAGTATATGGAGGTTAATATATATTACATATACAATTTTACCCTAACTCCAGAATGTTGTTAGGATTCCAAATGGTATATTTTATTTTATTCTTACAGATTTATTTTCTTGAGCTGGTTCCCTTCTCTAATTACCTATATTTAACATACCACAGACTTTTAGAGGGAAAATAAATCACACATTAGGCAGAGGTAAATGGAAGAAGTATCTTTCTAAAGATGTCAGTTATAATATTGTTTAGTAAAATGCAGAAACTCAGGGTTGTGGATCCTTTTGGAGAAATGCTTCATCTTCTACATTTGTAGCACATGTCAAAGTACAGTTTCATAAGAAGAGAAGATGTTTTGAAACCCTTGGTCTTCTTGTTGGTCATCTTTTATTTTCCATCCCAAGCAACTCTTTTTGTAAACCACAAAGGCATGATTACATTTGGGTTGTATTTTTCCTCAAATGCTCATTAGTGACAGAACAAAGTATAAGCCTTAACTACAACATATGAGATTTATAAATGTGAGCAGAGATATATTTCCATCTGCCTGACACATTTTAAGAACATTTTTTGCCTGAAAAAAATTATGTTCTGGTTAATTGCTGTGGATTTTATTCTTTGTTTGTTTTTTTTTTTTTTGTTATGTTTTCTTACAAAGCTGCTTTTATTTGTATAATGTTTATCATATTTCAAATAACTTACACAATGCTGTGTAAATTAGTAAGCTACAGAGGCAGCAGCAGTGACTGGGGTAAGTCCAGGGGAGAAAATTGGATCAGGCCATACAGGGAGGCCCAAATTCAGGGACACCTAAGCAGCAGCCCTGAACGCCATCAGGACCCAGAAGCATCAGCAGCCAAACAGAAGCAGAGCTTGGAGAAGCCAGGGCAAACAGGACCATGGTGTGTCAGAGACGGTGTGGCATGCCAGGGAGGGCGTGACTCAGTGGTGATGAGAGCACGGTGCAGCAGCTTGCAGAGCATTTTGCCTGGACAGGGTGAGCAGGAAGGGCTCCTCTCTGACTTTCCAGGAGGAACCAATAGATAAACAGACTCAGTATCTGGTGTAGAAGAGCACAGAAAGATCCTTTCAGTCCCTGTTTCATTAGTACATTAGTGTAAGCCTCCTCAGTTTGTATAACCAGGTTCCCAGTTTTGTTGAGCAATGGGTCCACATTTTCCCTAGTCTTGCTTTTATCACCTGAGTAATGATAGAAGCTTTTGTTCTTACCTCTGTAGCTACAGAAGCAGAAGGGCATGCAAATCTATCATCTATGTTAGGGATAATTAACTCAAACTACCAAATTGATACAAGTACACATCCCAAGGTTCCTATATTGGCTTACTTAGAATTTATCCTCAAGTATATCTACTCTGTGTTGCATTGCATGCTGTTTTTTCCTTAACATACTGTGCCTTCTGGAGTTCTGTGAATAACTCAGAAATGATTTTTTAAAAGATTTCTTGCTGTCTTTGTATTAACATAATAGCGGAAGAGTTTTCAGCTTTGTTTGACAGAACAGGAAGAGAGGATGAGAAGCAGCTTACTCAGGTCATGAAAAGGTGAAAGAGCAGCTAATTCTGGAAACAATTTCCTGCATATGGATAAAATGAGCTATCTGCATCTCTTCATCAATGAGAAGCATGCTTGAGCAACTTGATAAACTTCTATGATGAAATGACTGGCTGGGTAGAAGAGGGAAGAACAGTGAACACTGTGTGCCTGGAGTTCAGTGAGGCCTTTGACATCCCCACAAGATCTTCATAGACAAGCTGTTGATGTATGGGATGGATGAACAGACACTGAGGTGGATTAAAATCTGGTTGAATGGCTGGGCCCAAAGAGGTGATCATCTGGATCATGGGGCAGAGTGTATCCTCAGCAAGTGTACAGATGCTTTTCAAAACTTTCCAATATCCCCAGATCTTATCAGGGGATATTGGATTGGCTGTAAAAAATACCCATTAAAAGCAAGATTTATTTGCTGAAATATTGCTTTAATAATTGAAAAAAAAGCACCCAAACAAAACAAAACATCAAGCAGCACTTATGACAACTCATCCTTTTCTTTCCATTACCATTAATGACATAATTCCTTTTCTAAAAGCAGAGTTGGTCAACCCTACCTCTTACTAAGTGACACTCCAGCAGAGAGCCTTCAGGGGAGACAGTTAAGAGAGTTGTTTGGATGAATCTTCATCAAGAACTTAACCTTGGCACCCAGAGCAAATGAGAAGCCTGTCTTAAAAGGAAGTTACTTCTCAGAGATACCCTGCCTCTGGGAGTCTGTTAGTGAAAGAGGAACACGGCCAGGTCAGGCTTTCATTTTATATGTTTTGCCATGTGTCACCACAAAGCAGAACATGTATCCTGTCTCAGACAGAACTTGAACAGCCACAAGCCAAATTCCACACAGTGAAGTTTGGAAGAGAGTAGAGAATATTTATTTTGTTGGTATTTTTGTACTTAACAAAGGAAAGAAAGGAACAAAAATTGTAAGGAGCTAAGCATGCTCAGAGATCAGGTGGGATCAGGCATGACAGCTTTACATTCCCACATCTATGCCCAATGATATTTTAAAAAAATTAAATAGAATGTATATTCAGATTAAAATACTGTAAACAGGGAAAAAAAAAAAGAATGTGATATGTATTGCAAAATATGTGACATTTTAAAATTCCCCTGAAGAATAGCCAAAAATATTATTGGAAGCCTACTCTGAGAGAATTTGTTTGTACGTATGGCATTTAGGCCTACATTATATGAAAGACTTCCAAAGTGTAAGATTATGAATGGACTCTACTGTTGTGGTTACTCTGATCTGTAAAATTCAGTGGAGCGCCAGAAACTGCCAGCTGGAAAAAAGACAGGGGAATATCAACAGGCTGCATTCAGAAGGAATCCTGATGTGTTGATGTAATAGCCAGATAATGAAATGATTTGCCTGTTTTAATATTCCATTTACAAAGAAGTCATTTAGCCTTTGAAGTGAAAGACTTTGGAGATCATATAAACATATCATAGGTTGAAAACAGTCTCTTTAAGAGCATTATATTTGGCTTTGTAAACATTAATTCTAATACATTAGTAGCTAAGGTTGATGGAGGACAGAGAGGTGATTCAAAATGGCCAGAATGGTTCCATCAAGGGCAAATCCTGCTTTCCCAATATGTGGTCTTCTGTGTTGGAATGACTATATCAGTGGACAAGGGAAGGGCTATGGATGTCATCTATCTAAAGCCCTTGACATGGTCCCTCACAACATCCTTCTCTATGAGTTGGAGAGAGATGAATTTAATGAATGGACTGTTAGATAGATAAGAAATTAGTTGGGTGGTCACATCCAGAGGGTAGTGGTCA